>NC_138775.1:213477300-214077300 GCF_965119305.1 Pelophylax lessonae | reverse complement strand
TATAAGACTGGCAGGGAGGGCTAGGAAAGCCAGAGTATAAATGTAACTGCACATTTGAAATAAAGCGTAGGCGTAAATAATCAGTTAACTCTTTCATGATCAGAGTTTTTTGAAGCTTGGAAACCCGGATCAAGTTTAGCAGTGCTTGCATGCATCAGTTAATGTGACAATACCTGTGTGACTAATTTTTCTGGTTACTGTTTGGCCTGAGAACTAGGAACACCCAAAGATGCACATTCTGAGTTCCTTATTGCAAAATGAAAGTAATTACAAAGTTTTTTTTGCAGAGAATGCATTAAAAAAAAAAAAAACTTCTGACTTTACAACCACTTTAATTAACATTCTTCACTGAATACTTGAATGTGCATTTTCATATTACTGTATCTAAACACCCTTTAGGAGACTTGATTCTGTTCTCCATTAATGATGTTTTAAACCCAATAAACTGAATTATTTTTCATAATATGTATTCTGTTTATGTATCATTGTACTCCATTGATCTGTTCCTTTTTTTTTCATTTGGAAAAGTACTTTGACTTTTGAAAGCCTAAAACTTGGCACACACTACTATACTATACATGCAATGTTAGTACAGCGATCTCCCCTGCTGTTCTATTGGGTTCTGACAGTGGGGACTGCACCCCCCCCCCTGCCAGAACACTCTGGTCAGCACTCTCAGCCAATGGATTGGGAGCCGATCGGCAGACCTATTTTGCCCATGCCCAGGTGAATAGTTGGCTTCTGTCAGACTGGCTGCAGTACCCACAGGCCGAAAATGGCACCTGACATTCTAGGCTTAAGTGACAGTTAATAGGAGATAAGATTACCCATTACATTTTTTGCTAAGATTTTCTGATAGCGTGTACACAACTTTCGACAGCTGATTCCGACCTTCCGAACAAAAATTTCCAAAGAGACATACGCCAAATTTTTTGTCGTACTGGAACAGAACGAACAATTTTCATTTATTGTGTACTGTTTTTAAACGATTTTTGTAGGAGAAAAATCAGGTACCAAAGACTCCGCATTATCAGAAAAAAAAAAAAAAAAGCCGTTGTCATACGAGAATTTTCGTACATTATTTCTATCCTCGGTTCCGACTTTCTGTGAAACAACAAGGGAAACCGGCTGATCGTTCACATGATTTTCTCATAGTGTGTACGGGGCTTAAGGCTTTAAATATATGCTAACAACAGCATAGCCATCAGTAAACTAGTACATGGATTGCAGGAAAAAACTTACCAGGAAAGGTTAAAGGACCTTAACATGTATAGCTTGGAAGAAAGAAGAGACAGAGGGGATATGATAGAAACTTTTAAATACATAAAGGGAATCAACTCGGTAAAGGAGGAGAGCATATTTAAAAGAAGAAAAACTACCACAAGAGGACACAGTTTTAAATTAGAGGGGCAAAGGTTTAAAAGTAATATGAGGAAGTATTACTTTACTGAGAGAGTAGTGGATGCATGGAATAACCTTCCTGCAGAAGTGGTAGCTGCAAATACAGTGAAGGAGTTTAAGCATGCATGGGATAGGCATAAGGCTATCCTTCATATAAGATAGGGCCAGGGACTATTCATAGGATTCAGATATATTGGGCAGACTAGATGGGCCAAATGGTTCTTATCTGCCGACACATTCTATGTTTCTATGTTTCTATGTAAGTATGGTGCTTATTGGACGGAGTTATGGCAGTCCAACAGTGCAAATCCACCCAAAAAATTGATGAACGGGAAAAAGGATTTTCTACTTTCAATGTGATGTGAGGAAATTCCCTTTATGATGACAGTTGATCCTTTATGACTTTAAACCTTGAGGTGATGGAATGGAAATTTAGTGTTTATAAATGCTGATTTAAGATTTTCCATCTAGTTGCATGTAGATTCCCATGTTTCTGTATCTTAATAACCCATTACAACAACGCAGTCTAAAGGTCCGCTTACTTCCTCATAGTAAGCAACAAAGTTATTAATCATGTATTAAAAAAAAACTGTTGACATAATCTGATAACACTTATTGCTGTCCATGAATACTTTTTATATTTAGCATCAAACAAACACGAAGGGGGAGATTTACTAAGACTGGTGCACTCAGAATCTGGTGCAGCTGTGCATGGCAGCCAACCAGCTTCTAACTTTAACTTTTTCAAATAAGCTTAGGCAAGAAAACTTGGAAGCTGATTGGTTTCTATGCAGAGCTGCACCAGATTTTGCACTCTCCAGTTTTAGTAAATAGCCCCCGAAGGAAACATATGCTGGGCTGTCTTTCTGGGCTGCCAATGACTGCTCCTTCTGAAACTGCTAGCTGTTTGGCTATAATACTAATCCACGTGCTTCATTACTTTGGGTTTCTGCCTGGAACAAGTAAGCTGGTCAATTGTACTTGTTCTGACTTCACTTGTTGAAAGTTTTGTTTGGGTCACTCAAAACAGTTTGTGGCTGGCATTTAGTTCCTAAAGTTGGCCCAATTCTATGGGTTAGCATCAGGTAAGAGGATAAAAGTGCATTTCCACTGGGCAAGCAGCTCCCATGTGTAGAAAGGCCTATAAGTAGGAAACACAAGGGCAAGTGGAGTAGGCTCATTGACTTGTGTAGAACTTCAATCCAGAGACGGCCAGGCAGAATAGAATTTATAAAATAACGTTTGCAATGTTAATTCACATATTTCCTTCAAAAGAGGTTACCTTTATTATTATTTTTCTTATATTATTATTATTATACAGGATTTATATAACGTCAACAGTTTGCACAGTGCTTTACAATGTTATGGCAGATAGTACAATTACATTACAATTTATTACAGGAGGAATCAGAGGGCCCTGCTCATTAGAGCTTACAATCTAAGAGGAAGGGTCAAGTGATACAAAAGGTGATAACTGTGGGGGATGAGATGATGAAGAAAATTGAAAGTACAGTTGTTAGATGGAGGCAGGATAGGCTTCTCTGAAGAGAAAAGTTTTCAGGGATTGTCTAAAAGTGATGGAAGAGGCTCGGGAGGAGTCTGGAGGCGAGTATAGGAGGAGGTGACAAGGGAGCTAGAGAACAGGAGGTCTTGGGAGCTAGAGAGTAGGAGGTCTTGGGAGGAATGAAGAGGATGATTTGGGTGGTACTTTGAGACTAGGTTAGTAATGTAGCTGGGGGCAGAGTTGTGGATGGCTTTGTAAGCTATTGTTAGTATTTTGAATTTCATTAGTTGGGTGAGTGGCAGCCAATGGAGGGATTGTCAGAGAAGGGTAGCAGACGCTGAGCTGTTTGTAAGGTGGATGAGTCTGGCAGCAGGATGGACTGAAGGGGGATAACCTATTTAAAAGTAAGCCAACGAGGAGGAAGTTGCGGTACTCAATGCAAGAAAACCAGGGAGTGATTTAGGAGCTTTCTGATTTCATTGGTTAGGAAGGGATGTATTTTGGAGATGTTGCGGAGGTTGAGGTGCCAAGCTTTGGAAAGTGATTGGATGTGGGGTCGAAAGTAGAGTTCAGAGTCCAGGATAACACCTAGCAGCCTGGCATGTAGGGAAGGGGGGATTGTTGTGCCAATGCCATTTATTATGCTTTCAAAAGGAAGAAGGCAGTTGAATTTAACTGAAACTGTTAAACCACTACAAAAATAGAAGTCAAGTCCTGAAATCCATTTGGCTCATATCGATGTATATATAGTTTAGAATAGTTACCTAATCTTCTGATTTCGATTTTGTTTTTGGGTATTAGCAGACATCTTAGCTCATTGTTGTAGACAGAAAAGTTAATTGGCTGCAGTAGACTTTCTCAGCTGATTGCTATGTTTTCTCCAAAGATTAAGGTAATGTCATAGGGCGTCTATACTTTTCCTGCCATTTCAAGATAACACAAACTCTGGATATACAGTCATTCCACTTTAAGCAATTATGTATATTTGAAAAAAACAATTGTTTGGTAATCTGATCTTTGTTGACGGTCCAAGTGCTTTCTAATGTTAAAACTAACTATATTAACATATAAATGTACTTATCCCTTTGGCCTACACCTTCCCCACCCTAGATGTGGCCCACAGGAATCTTCAGAACCTCTGGTCAAAATCTCCTATCTTTCCTCCAAGCCTGTGGAGTCAAACCCCATAGACATCTATGAGGACATCTCTTGAGCTTTTCTTTTAATGGAAGATGGCCAAAGAAAGGTATCAAAGGCTCCACTGTGCTGGTAAAGCTAGGAAAAAATGTTTTAATCTGAAGACTCTGATGATTCCTGTGTACTGGGTTTGTTCAAATCAGATAAATCTATACAGGTGGGGCAGAGAATGGGTTTATTTGGTTATCTGAAAGTACAGGTATCCTTTCACCAATCAGATTGAACTTTTTAGCTCTTAAGAGATTTTTAGTGAGAATAAGAAAATATTAGCATGCATTGGTATTTATGGCTTAACCTCCCTGGCGGTATGATTGTTTCGGATTTTAGGTGCTGAAAGCAGTACCATTATTTTGCATGTAATTCTTAATGATGAGCAGCCCAAACCAACTATTTACATATGATTTTTTTTTACTGTGTGTTCTTCTTTTTAACATCTCGGTTATGATAAAATTTGAAACACAAAATCATAAATTATAATATAATAAACAACTATACATAAGTTAAAGTATGTATGTATGTGTGTATATATATATATATATATATATATATATATATATATATATATATATATATATATGTAGATAAACTGCTTACACAAACGCGATACCCAAAGTAAGCAACCAAGCGCTCAGTGAGGACACGTATAATATACAATGCTGCTACTTAAAAGTAATAATGTAAAAAACGGAATACATGTAAATCAAAAACATATGATAAAATATTCCAGTAGCGCAAAAGGAGATGACAACCTCTCATCACCTAACAATCAGTAAACGTGACTGCTGATATAAAAACAGTCTGGATGCAATCAGTATAATCGTGACCGCTAATGTAATCAATATAAATTCCACCAAAGCAACAGGAATAATATCAATAGTCCACAGTGAGGATTCCTGGGAAAATTGTATGTGCAGATATACTGGATCACCACGACTGCCACCACCGTGCTCGAAGGGGGGAGAAGCAATGCAAACTCACCAGCTCCAATGGCTCAGTCACCCTCGTGACTGAGCAAACAAGCCAAATGTAAGCCACATCCACTCAGGAGTCCGAGACAGGAACAATGGTATATGATCGGTCGGGCTCAGCAACATGTAGGGGAAAGAACAGTGCTCCACTAGTGTGATAACGTTTAACTCACTTTATTTCAGCACATAAGACAAATATTGCACTCACATGTATCCAGTTAGACATCCGCATAAAATAGGGAGGTGTGCACCCTTCGGGACTCCTGTCCAGACTCCACGCCGTGGATCACACTAGTGGAGCACTATTCTTTCCCCTACAGGTTGCTGAGCCCGACCGATCATATACCATTGTTCCTGTCTCGGACTCCTAAATGGATGTGGCTTACATTTGGCTTGTTTGCTCAGTCACGAGGGTGACTGAGCCATTGGAGCTGGTGAGTTTGCATTGCTTCTCCCCCTTCGAGCACAGTGGTGGCGGTTGTGGTGATCCAGTATATCTGCACATAAAATTTTCCCAGGAATCATCACTGTGGACTATTGATATTATTCCTGCTGCTTTGGTGGAATTTATATTGATTAAATCAGCGGTCACGATTATACGGATTGCATCCAGACTGTTTTTATATCAGCAGTCACGTTTACTGATTGTTAGGTGATGAGAGGTTTTCATCTCCTTTTGCGCTACTGGAATATTTTGTCATATGTTTTTGATTTACATGTATTCCGTTTTTTACATTATATATATATATATATATATAAAGTACAGTAAAACTGCAGGAAAGGGCACTTGGGGGCAAACTAATGTCAATTTATTTTATTTTGTATTGTAATCAGTGTGTTTGTGTGTATAACTTTTTAAATTTGCCGCCGGTTCCACCCCCTGCGAGCGTCACGTCGCAGGAGATGTGAGCCGGGGCTCACAAGCATCGGGCGGAAGGTCCAGACGCTGCACTCAGCGGGGATACATCGCTGGATCCTGGGGATAAGGTAAGTAACCCCTCTTTCAGGATCCAGCGATGCTCCTGTGGCTCGGGGTTACCGCTAATTGCACTGAAATTTAACCCCGAGCCACACTCTGGAATACCGCTAAGGAGGTTAAAGTAGGTTAAGCACATTTCGCCTGTTTTGCCAAAAAAAAACCTCTTTGTTTTCCCCAACTTCTCCATAACCTCTTCCTGTATGTTGCAGCTCTTTACCCCGTGTCCTCTAGCTGTCCCACACAGCATATACAGAAAAGAGAGAGAGAATAATACCTCGTATAAACAGTTCTGACTTTCCAGTAAGCGAGGCAACTACAATCCCATAATTTAGTGAGGACATTTCCCAGCAAATCTACTGGATGATTTTAAACAGGCGCAGACAAATGTTTGGCTCATGCCAAAAGCCCCATAACTTATTGTAATAAGCGTTAGATCTTATTTTTAGAAATATGTCATGCACATCTATTACGCAATGGCTCAGCATGATCGCCTTGTAATATTGCTGCAACTTGTGACAAGGCCCTGCTCTTTACCGCTTACCAGAAAGAGTTGTAGTTTGCACACAGAGTTACAAAACAAGGCCATTATTTACTATGACTATGTTATCCTGGATAACACTAATTTCCCTGCTTTTCTCAAGGGTCAGAGAGTTTTTTTAATGGAAGTTAAAGTGTTACAAAACCCAGGACCCTGCATTCACTATATCTTGTCTCCCACAGTACACAGGACATGGAAATGCAATCATTTTAGTAAATATAAACTGCTAAATATCTTTTCTCATCAGCAGTATATAGCAGGCTTGTGACTTCTATCAGGGTCTGGTTAAAGTTTGTAGAAGGAGTTTTCATACTGCACTGGCTGTCCTATTAGGATGCAGGACCCCTGATCCTCTGTCTGGACAGTGCTGATTGGCCCTGTGCTGATCACATGTACTCTTCCAAGAGAAAAAAACTCTCTAGCAATTCACACCAAACTGAGCATGTGCAGCCTGACTCCAGTAACTCTGTCTTATCTGGACATGTTATAGGGACAGTGCAAGAAGTGGAGGATCTGTGCATACAGGATCAAACAGCCTTTTTACACAATGCAGAGGATTAGGTTCCACAGTGAGTATAACAAATATGCTTTACTGCATACACAGACTGATTTTACTGTTGTGGGTTTATCAACACTTTCAGTTCTAAGTTAAAGTGTACTACTAGACTCATCCACATAGTGCTACACAATACATAGATTAACATATACAAATAGTAAACAGAACAAAATAAGTCTGCGATAAGTGCTCAATGCATGCACAGTACACACTATACACTCCAAATTCTCTCTTAGTTCTACGCTATAAAGTGTTAAGTGCACAACTTCATTTATAGGTGACTTTGTGTGCTTCAAAGTGATCTGTGCCCCCTCAAATGTTCCTACGCTCACTGGAAATATTTTACCCCCTGCATGAAGCATTGGAGACAAAATTAGCTTTAACCATTTTGAGATAGTGTCCTTCACTCCATCATACTCCACCATACTCCTCTCTCTGCTCTCAGAAGTTCCACCTTTTGTTTATAGGTAAGTATGTGGACATATCAACCTTCAGGCAGTAATGCGGATCAAAAAAGGGAGAAGAGGCCAGAATAATGTACTATTTTTTATTTATACATAGCACTAAAATGGCTAAACTTACAAAAACTTCCAACACAAGAATACAGCTCACAGACAAAACCCGGAAGTGCTGCAGCCAGTGAGCGCACCACAGGCTGGAAGTGATGTCACTGGAAACCAAAAGTTCCATCCAACACGTTTCACCCCTCCTATTGGGCATCCTCAGGAACAGATTCCTGTGCACTGAACACAGAATTTGGAGTGTATACTGTAGTGTGTCTTTGTCTTGTCTTTGTTTTTGTCTGTTTGTTTTTTTTGTATAAAGTTAATTCAAGTACTATATAGCCCTGTGTGGATGAGTTTAGTAATATGTTAAGTGGATTGGTGACCACTTATGAACAGCAGCATCAGTACTGCACAGTAATAGTTTTTTTATTTAGTCTGAGTTAAATTGTATGTAAAGTGATGCAGAACCCCTGTCTTTTTCTTTATTGCTTTCCTTGTCCCCGTTGGGGAGATTGACCCTCTCTATCTGCCCTGATGATCATTTTCACAAGGACTATAAGTGAGGGAAAATCCAAAATCTTGAGTTGTTATCAGAGAGATAGAGGTTAAATCTTCCAATAAGGACACTTATTCCAGTAACAGCTTGGAATTTCCCTTGCTTTGGAGAGGTGTATCTCACTTTTGTTGTGTCTATAGGACAAGACATAAAGGAGGATCTCCACAACAGGACATAAATAGCACTAAACACTACCAGGGGTTTTAACCCTTGCCTATTCTATCAAAAACATTTTATAAAAATGGCATTAGAAATACTATACAGCAATAATAAACTCAAAACCAAAAATGTAATATATTGCAGTATACCAATGATTAGATCTGGTGGCTGCATTAAAGTGTTACTAAACCCCCCATCAGTAAAATCAATCTGTATATGCAGTAAAGCATGCTTGTTATACTCACTGTGGAACCTAAGGGGTCAATCCTCTGCATTGTGTAAAAAGGCTGTTTGATCCTGTCTCCTCTGACCCTCTCCTTCTTATATGTCCCCTAATTTCCTGATAGTACAGAGCTTGGGGACAAGCTGCACATACTCAGTTTGGTGTGTATTCCTAGTGAGTTTTTTTCTTTTTCTTGGGAGAGTGCATGTGACCAGCACAGGGCCAATCACCACTGTCCAGACAGAGGGTCAGGGGTCCTGCATCCCAATAGGATAGTCATGGGAGAATGAAAGCTCCTCCTACAAGCTTTAACGAGACACTGATAGAAGTCATAAGACTGCTCTAACTGCTGATGAGAAAAGGTATTTAGCAGTTTCCCCCCTCTGTTTTCACCTGGTGATCTGGCCAATAACACACCTCGTGTATTAGAGTGACCCCTAATATGCAACATGGTGCCACAGAGTTCTCTCCCCACGCTCCACAATAGTCCTCCTCTGCCAGTGTGGAGTTCAGCAGCTCCGCAGCAGCTATTAGATTTGAAATTAACCACCTCAATACCGGCCCATAGTACATATACGTCCTGAGTTTAAAGCTAAATACCGGTGTTATGGCAGCAGATAGCTGCCATAACCCTGGTATTTTTTTAAACTGCAGGCGATGGGCTTTCCGATAAGGGTGGTCCCAGCGGCGGATTCGCCGCGAGATCACCCTCCGGGATGGCGGAAGGGGTGCCCCCCCTCCCGCGCCGCGTCCGGGTCCTATTCCCCGCTTACCGGACCCGCCGGCAGCGGGGAAGACGATCGGGTCCCGGATCCTGACAGACACGAAGTCGAGTGAGGGCAAGCTTGCCCTCACTCGACTCTATTGTCTTGGAGGACCGGAGCGACGGCAAACGTCGTTGCCGAGTAACCGGCTTAAAGGTCCCTTTTTTTTTTTTTCCTTTCCATCTTTATTAGTGTACTTGTGAGATCTGAGGACTTTTTGACCCCAGATCTCACAAAAAAGAGGTCCTGTCGTGCCTATTTCTATTACAAGGAATGTTTACATTCCTTGTATTAGAAATAAAAATGATCAATTTTTTAAAAAAAAAAAAACAGTGTAAAAATAAAAAATAATAAATAAAATAAATAGTAAAAAAAAATTAAAAAAATTAAAGCGTCCTGTCCCCGTTAGCTTGCGCGCAGAAGCGAACGCACACGGAAACCCCGCCCACATATGTAAACGGTATTCAAACCACACATGTGAGGTATCGCCGCGATCGTTAGAGTGAGAGCAATAATTTGAGCCCTAGACCTCCTCTGTAACTCTAAGATGGCAACCTGTAGAAATTTTTAAAGTGTCGCCTATGGGGATTTTTAAGTACCAAAGTTCGTCGCCATTCCGTGAGCGTGCGCAATTTTGAAGCATGACATGTTGGGTATGTATTTACTCGGCGTAACATTATCTTTCACATTATGGAAAAAAATTGGGCTAACTTTACTGGATTCTTATTTTTTAATTCAAAAAAGTGATTTTTTTCCAAAAAAAATTGCGTTTGGAAGACCGCTGCGCAAATACGGTGTGATAAAAAATATTACAATAATCTCCATTTTATTCTCTAGGGTCTCTGCTAAAAAGAAATATATAATGTTTGGGGGTTCTAAGTAGTTCTCTAGCAAAAACAACTGATTTTAGCTTATAAACACCAGATGTCAAAAATAGGCCTAGTAGGCAAGTGGTTAATGTGCTTAACCTGATTGGCCATGCAATTCATTCACCAAGATCTGTAAATGAATAAACTACAAGTACCATGTTTCCTCCGGGACAGAGGAACTTGTAGTTCTCAATGGAAAACAAGTGTGGCGATTACCACACTTGTTGTCCTTTGTCACTTCCTCTAGCTCTCTAAAGCTGGCAATACACTGATCGAAATTTGGCTGGTTCAGCAGGGACCATCACAACTAACAGTGTGCTGGCCAGCTTAACTGAAATTTCATGCACTGACATGGATGAGAGGCTGGAGGAAAAGTCTGCAGGAGCTTGTGCATTATACTTATGATACACTGATCGTGGTTGCTGCTTTGCAGGCTCATTTGCAAAAATATAATTAAATGCACATTTTTTTACTTTTCTTTTTTTTACTTTTTACAAATGATGGTCTGAAACTGACCATACACCATACAGTAGGCTGAAAAAAAAAAAAAAACAGATTCAATTCAGCTGGTTTCTGCTGAACTTGCTGAATTTCGATTAGTGTATAGCCAGCTTTAACTGTTGAGCCCAGGTTCACATTGCTTCGACATGAAAGTCGCACGACTTCCGATCTGACTTTGCCCTGCAACTTCAGTCCGACTTTGATCCGACTTAATGTGACTTTTTACACTCTATTGCATTGAAGTCGTATTAATGTCAGACCAAAGTAGTGAATGGAACCTATTCTAAAGTTGGAGCAACTTGTGTCAGATCAGTTTAGACAGCTCTCATAGGGAAACATTTAATTTGGCATGCATGCTCTCACAAGTCGGATCCCATGTCACACCAGTGCATAACTCCCAACTTTCTCAGATGGGAACGAGGGACACCTATTAGCAAAAGTATGTAGTCATAGGAATACACCACCTGCCATGCCCCCTAAAGTAGAATTCTACAAAAAAATCTTAGTTAAATCCACAATTTCTTTTTTTTTTTTTCTTTTTTACCACTATTTCCTCTTTATACTGACTTTTGGAATTTACTAATGCAGCAATTTAGAATTTGGATGAAAGGTTTAGCACTGGGAAACACTTTTTGAAAGATACTGTATGTAGTGGATTTTACATACAACTATACATATCAGACCAAAATGAGGGACAAATGAGGAGGAAAGAGGGACAGAGGGACATTGTTCCAAATCAGGAACAGTCTCTCCAAATCAGGAACAGTCTCTCCAAATCAGGGACAGTCTCTCCAAATTAAGGACAGTCTCTCCAAATCAAGAACAGTCTCTCCAAATCATAAACAGTCTCTCCAAATCAGGGACAGTCTCTCCAAATCATAAACAGTCTCTCCAAATCAGGGACAGTCTTTCCAAATCAGGAACAGTCTCTCCAAATCAGGGACAGTCTCTCCAAATCAGGGACAGTCTCTCCAAATCAAGAACAGTCTCTCCAAATCATGAACAGTCTCTCCAAATCAGGGACAGTCTCTCCAAATCAGGGACAGTCTCTCCAAATCAAGAACAGTCTCTCCAAATCATGAACAGTCTCTCCAAATCATGAACAGTCTCTCCAAATCAGGGACAGTCTCTCCAAATCAGGAACAGTCTCTCCAAATCAGGAACAGTCTCTCCAAATCAGGAACAATCTCTCCAAATCAGGGACAGTCTCTCCAAATCAGGGACATTCTTTCCAAATCAGGAACAGTCTCTCCAAATCAGGGACAGTCTCTCCAAATACAGGAACAGTCTCTCCAAATCAGGAACAGTCTCTCCAAATCAGGAACAGTCTCTCCAAATCAGGGACAGTGGATATAGCTATGCCAGTGTGAACCAAGCCTAAGGGGTGAGAACCTGTGTGATGATTTTTGTGAATTGACATTTATATTGAATTTATTATAAGGGCTAATAAAATAACACTAACAGTAATACAGTATACTAGCACTAGGAGTAGTAAAATACCACTACTGCTTAATAAAAGAAGAGTGTTTGGAGTGTTTGTAAAGATATGAGGTAAATAAGGCATAGTACGAAGGTAATACAAGAAGAAAAAGAAAAAAAAACAGGCTTCTAAAACTTCTAAATTGAACCACCCAAGACTGTGGCTACAAATGATAGTTTCCGGTTTTCATGCTGACTTCAAGTTTTTTGCTTTAAGCCACTAATCCGGGACAAGTGTGCAGATAATAGGCTTCAATTACCAAGCTTTACTCAGAGACAAAGAGCTTTATTTTTACCATGTAACTTAAAATTTTAAATCTCTTAGGGCTAAAAATAACTGCCAATTTTTTTGAAAATAGGAAAATAACTATCATTATCCTGTTTTTTTAGCTTTGAGTCTAATGGTCATTGACTTTTTTTTTCTAACTGTAACTATGTAGTTGTTTTAGGCCAAATTTCAAAGCTAATAGGTTGGTGGAAGATGTAGGAAGTAACACTTAAGGGAAAGTGTACTCCACGCGCCAAGTGTATAAAATATTGATATAATATATTTATATTAAAATTGTGTGATGGTAAAAATGGATAGGATTGGTAGAGAGGAGCAGCAGCAGTAGTTAAATGGGGATTTGTGGAAAAAATAGTCCTAGTGGATTAGGGCTATCTACAGCGCTTGCTAACAATCCAAGTATATAAATTAATTGGTGGGTGTTCAAACTAAATATTATAAATGAAATATCATAAGTAAATATATAAATAAATAAATATCAGACCAATTAATATTACATAGTGCGGTATTCTGTTCAAGTGGTATAAAATTAATAAAGGTGATCCAAATAAAATTAATATGCAAATCAATCAATATTGTGACATAAAAATAATGAATACATCAAGTGGCAATAAAATCAAATGAGAATGGCAATAAAATCAAGTGAGTGACAAAAAAGTCCCAATTGACTATTCTTCAGTGCAAAAAAAGTTCTTTCAGATGGGTTTAAAAGTGAAGGTGCTCAGTGATAAGTTTTTCCTCCAGTTTTGTGACTTATTAAAGTGCAGGTGCAGGTTCCTCCTTTCAGTGGTATGTTAAAAGATGGGTGACTTACCAGATGTAATGGGTCTCACATATCGTATGATATTAAGACCAATCACGCTTGAAGGCCCTCAGGGCCACGGTAGGTCCCCTTGTACTGCTTCCTGGATGTGTGGATTAGGGTTTTCTTTTCACCATCCCTCGTATCAGCATACGGTAGGTGTATAAAAAATATGAATGCTCCAATAGTGTGATAAAGTTAATGGACTTTATTCCCCAAAGATTGGGTATTTTAAATCAGTAAAATCATAAGGAAGAATCTTGTGACCGCTGTGTACAGCAATGCAGAGTGGCAAGCGGAGGTTCTTCCGGCTTGTGTTCCAATACTCTGTGCATACTTCACATTGTGTGTTCCACGTTCTGACACGTTTCGTCACTTCCTGTGACGTTTTCAAAGGTACCTCCATGTGAGGACTGTGTTTTGCCTGCATGAGGTGCTCAGGTGTTCTGGGCATTTGCATGTAGGGAGTCCCATTCATATCATTTTGGAGCAGCGGCTGTATGGACACAGCTGCTGCTCCTAATTGACATCCATGTGAGTGTGTGTCCCTGAATGCAAACAGTGTAAGTTCAGGGACACGCATCTGCATGCATGTCAGATCGGGAGCAGTGGCTGTGTCCATGCAGCTGCTTCACCCAATACACATAATTGGGCTGTCTGCATGCAGATGCACGGAACCCCTTGTCTTTTTACAGGTGTACGCTTAAAGCGTTACTAAAGCCACAACAGTAAAATCAGTCTGTAAATGCAGTAAAGCATGCTTGTTATACTCACTGTGGAACCGGATTAATCATCGGCATTGTGTAAAAAGGCTGTTTTTTTCCTGTCTTCTCTGATCCTTGCCTTCTTCCACTGTTCCCAATCCATCTCCTGATTAAACAAAGCATTTGGAGTCCCTCTGAACAGAGGCGGCTCTAGACTTTTTGAGGCCTTAGGCAAAATTAAAATATGAGGCCCCCCTTGCGCGATAAAAAATTTCGATCATGTGTGTGCCCCTATTAATGCAGAGCAACCAGTGTGCGTGCCCCTATTAATGCAGAGCAACCAGTGTGCGTGCCCCTATTAATGCAGAGCAACCAGTGTGCGTGCCCCCATTAATGCAGAGCGACCATGTGCTATACAGAACGCCAATAACAAAAAAAGGCATTCCCCCAAAACTTGCCCTCATCCAATGCAGAGCGACCATTGTGCGTGCCCCCGTTAATGCAGAGTGACCATGTGTGTGCCCCTATTAATGCAGAGCGTGTCCCCATTAATGCAGAGCGACCATGTGCGTGCCCTCATTAATGCAGAGCGACCATGTGTGTGCCCCTATTAATGCAGAGCGTGTCCCCATTAATGCAGAGCGACCATGTGCGTGCCCTCATTAATGCAGAGCGACCATGTGTGTGCCCCTATTAATGCAGAGCAACCAGTGTGCGTGTCCCCATTAATGCAGAGCGACCATGTGCGTGCCCCCATTAATGCAGAGCGACCATGTGCATGCCCCCATTAATGCAGAGCGACCATGTGTGTGCCCCTATTAATGCAGAGCAACCAGTGTGCGTGCCCCCATTAATGCAGAGCGACCATGTGTGTGCCCCCAATAATGCAGTGACCAGTGTGTGTGCCCCCAATAATGCAGTGACCAGTGTGTGCCCCCAATAATGCAGATTGACCAGTGTGTGCCCCCAATAATGCAGTGACCAGTGTGTGTGCCCCCAATAATGCAGTGACCAGTGTGTGCCCCCAATAATGCAGTGACCAGTGTGTGCCCCCAATAATGCAGTGACCAGTGTGTGCCCCCAATAATGCAGATTGACCAGTGTGTGCCCCCAATAATGCAGATTGACCAGTGTGTGCCCCCAATAATGCAGATTGACCAGTGTGTGTGCCCCCAATAATGCAGTGACCAGTGTGTGCCCCCAATAATGCAGATTGACCAGTGTGTGCCCCCAATAATGCAGTGACCAGTGTGTGTGCCCCCAATAATGCAGTGACCAGTGTGTGCCCCCAATAATGCAGATTGACCAGTGTGTGCCCCCAATAATGCAGTGACCAGTGTGTGTGCCCCCAATAATGCAGTGACCAGTGTGTGCCCCCAATAATGCAGTGACCAGTGTGTGTGCCCCCAATAATGCAGTGACCAGTGTGTGTGCCCCCAATAATGCAGTGACCAGTGTGTGTGCCCCCATTAATCTGGACCGCCGAAGCGGTCTGCTTCCTTCTGTCATCAGCGGGGGGGGGTTAGAATTGAGAGGATCGGAGTGGCTGTGTTTAGCGCTGCATGATTACAAAAAGCCGAGTACAAGTTCTACTTACCCGACGGAGAGGATGTCCTACAAAGTCCCGCCTCCTGGACACCGGCTCCTATGATAGACGTCACCAGTGTTCTGTCTATCATAGGTAAGAGCCGGCCCAGGAGGCGGGACTTTGTAGGACATCTCTCCGCCGGGTAAGAAGAACTTGTACTCGGCTTTTTGTAATCATGCAGCGGTAAACACAGCCACTCCGATCCTCCCGATCCTCTCCATTCTGCCCCCCGCTGAGACAGAAGGAAGCAGACCGCTTCGGCGGTCCAGATTTTAATCCGTGTGGGTCCGGAGTCCGCCTATTGAGGACCCCGGATCTATTCAATAAAAAAAAAAAAAAATGTTTGGGAAAGATCATGCGAGGCCCCTTTAACTGCGAGGCCTTCGGCGGCCGCCTTACCGGCCTAATTAGAGAGCCGCCTCTGCCTCTGAACATACGCAGTTTGGTGTGTAATGCTAGAGAGCTTTTTTTATCTCTTAGGAGGATGAATGTGATCAGCACAGGGCCAATCAGCACTGTCCAGACAGCGGGTCAGGGGTATTGCAGCCTCATAGGACAGTCAGAATGAAAACTCCTCCTACAAGCTTTAACCAGACACTGATAGAAGTCACAAAACTGCTATATACAGTTTATGAGAAAAGTTATTTAGCATTTTATATTTACTAAAATAATTGCATTTCCATGCTCTGCGTACTGTGGAAGACCAGATATAGTATATGCAGGATTTGGAGATATCTAGGGTAAATGCATGTAATGAAAATCTGTAAATAAATAATAACTGAGGACAAGGATCAACTTTTCAGTGCCTTAACATGCTGAGGAAAACACATTTTATGTGATTTAATCCTTGTACTCAGAAATATGTCTATTTTTGGTTGGTGTATTTTGTAGGAAACACATATTAACTGATGTAAACTTAGGTAACTGACATAAACTGATGACTTTGAAGTACATGCATGTGAAATGATGTTAGTAAACTTGCCAAACACTTCATTTAAACACGTGGTTTCATCGGGATGTTGAAGAACTTAACAAAGAAAATAACAAAAGGTGTTTTTGATTGCCTTTAGGGTTTCATTTACACTTGTGTTGCTCTCTGAAGAGCGATCTGAGTTGGTTACTTCCGTTTACATGCCTGTCTATGCTTTGACATCACTTGACAACAGTTTACTTGCATCATTTTTGATATTTTTACATCCATGTTTGTTCATTTTCATCAGTTGACATAGATTTCCTGCACGTATTCCCGTAGGAGCCATTGGAAATTGTCCCAGGGTTTTCCCCAGTGGATTGTCCCACAGCCAGGCACACAGTCTCAGCCACACTTTTCCTCAGTAACCAGTCTAGGGGTTTTTTGTTGTTTTTATTTTTTGGAGAACTTGAATAGGGTTGAGGGAAGTGGATGGGATACTCCAAATTATGTATAGGTTGAGGACAGTGAACTTCTTTCTGTGAAACTGAACCAAAAGTCCTTGTATATAGCATACTGTGGACTTGGCTTTGTAATAGAAGCTATTAACAGCACACAAGCTTCTTCCTTTAGAGCAACAAGAGCAGAGTCCCTTCACAGAGAACTAGATAGACAAAGCTATTAAGGACACCAGCCGATGTTCCCTTTAGACCAGGGGTCTCCAAACTTTCTAAGTAAAGGGCCAGATTACTGTCCTTCAGACTTTAGGGGGGGCCAGACTGTGACCAGTGGGAGAAGAAAATGCACTAGCATCAGTGGGCATAAACAATGCTCCATCATTGGTTTCATTGGAAGGAATAGTGCCCCATGGATGGTGTCAGTGGGAGGAATAGTGCCCCATGGATGATTTCAGTGGGACGAATAATGCCCCATCGATGGTGTCAGTGGGAGGAATGGTGCCCCATCGATGGTGTTAGTGGGAGGAATAGTGCCCTATTGATAGTGTTAGTGGGAGGAATAGTGCCCTATCGATGGTGTCAGTGTTCCCGATGTTCCCTTTAGACCAGGGGTCTCCAGACTTTCTAAGTAAAGGGCAAGATTACTGTCCTTCAGACTTTAGGGGGGGCCAGACTGTGACCAGTGGGAGAAGAAAATGCACCAGCATCAGTGGGCATAAACAATGCTCCATCACTGGTTTCATTGGAAGGAATAGTGCCCCATGGATGGTGTCAGTGGGAGGAATAGTGCCCCATCGATGGTGTCAGTGGGAGGAATAGTGCCCCATGGATGATTTCAGTGTGACGAATAATGCCCCATCGATGGTGTCAGTGGGAGGAATGGTGCCCCATCGATGGTGTTAGTGGGAGGAATAGTGCCCTATTGATAGTGTCAGTGGGAGGAATAGTGCCCTATCGATGGTGTCAGTGGGTGGAATAGGGTGTAATTTGGTGGAATAGGGTTCCAAGGGCCAGATAAAAGTAAGCTAAGGGCCACATCCAGCCCCCGGGCTGCAGTTTAGAGACCACTGTTTTAGACAAACACGCAGCTGACTTTCTTGTACAAGAGGGATGGCAACTCACAAAATGTCCAGGGACAGTTGATTGCCTCCTTCCAACTTCCAAAAGACACCTTTCACCAGTGATACTAGACTAGATGTCCAGCAGACAGCCCCTCAGTCAGCTTTCTGTAGCTTCAGCATCCAGGCCACCTGAGGTCTCTCAAACAGCAAGCACATGGCTATGTTGCCCTGAAGGTCTAAGATGGACTGATCCTCTGCAAGAAAAAGACCCAGAAACCCAATCGTTCAGAGTATTTATGCAGTTTCCCAGCAGACTTCAGAGCCCTGCTCCCTGGTATTGGCCAGGGCTGCGTAAATATTCATACTGCCATCTGCATAGCTCCACACCTATGTTCCAGAGATTTCTCACAGCTCTCTGGAAAGTAGAGGGAGCTATCAGACTGACAGCAGCTGAGAACTCTGAACTGACCTAAATAGTCAGCTGCACTGGTTACAGTGAGCACAACTAGATTTGCCTAACACAACAATTGCAGCCACGCTGATTACAGTGAGGCAAGCTAAATTTACCTACCAAAAACACACCTAGCTTCACTGAACACAGTGAGCCAGCACTAAATCTAACTAACCCTAGCATCTATCTAGGAGGGTGCTACACATGTATTTGCTTCTTTGTACAATCCTCCAAAATCTGCTGTGCATGAAGCTGTTAACTATAGGCACCTTGTCTTCTATTGCAACTGCTCTTATTTTAGTGGAAATAACTTATATTAGAACTTATTTTAGACTTTAATTTGAACTTATTTTAGACAGAAACAAGAACTTAGCATTAACCTCCCAAGTGGGGCCAGAGAAAAGAGGTAAGGGGAAATCTTCTAATAGATACTGTAACCCTGTTTTGTCAAACATCAGATATTCTTCCACTTTTAATAGATTCCCCCCATACATCCTGTTATCTCTCTGGGACAAGAAGTAAAGGGAAATTTCTCCTGATAAAGACACAGCAAAAAAAAAACAAAAAACCTAACAGGGGTCTTAACCATTACCTATCCCAGACGTTCTCAACCCGCAGCATCAGTATTCCATGTTGCTGTGTGTATGTGGCATGTGTTTGTGCTGGGAGTGTTCTCAACTGTGTGCCCCCAGCAAGAAGAATCGGTTAAAAAAAGACAACATAAAAGTTAGTTAGATCATGGTTTGATCTTGTTTAATGGCAGTGTAGAATAAAAAGTGTTTTACCGTATATACTCGAGTATAAGCCGAGTTTTTGAAACAGCTTCACTACCTGCCATTATGCAGGGCTGCGGGCATACTACAAGGGATGCAGTGCTGCGGGCATGGTCCACCTGTACCATGCCCACAGCACTGCATCTCCTGTAGTATGCCCACAACCCCGGATCCTCTTGTACCATGCCAGTACCCTGCATTCTCCTGCACCATGCCAGTACCCTGCATTCTCCTGCACCATGCCAGTACCCTGCATTCTCCTGCACCATGCCAGTACCCTGCATTCTCCTGCACCATGCCAGTTACCCTGCATTCTCCTGCACCATGCCAGTCACCCTGCATTCTCCTGCACCATGCCAGTCACCCTGCATTCTCCTGCACCATGCCAGTACCCTGCATTCTCCTGCACTATGCCAGTCACCCTGCATTCTCCTGTACCATGCCCGCCGCCCTGCATTCTCACCCTAGGCTTATACTCGAGTCAATGATTTTTCCCATCTTTTTGTGGTAAAAGTAGGGGCCTCGGCTTATACTCGGGTCGGCTTATACTCGAGTATATACGGTATATTAATTGTCAATGTCAGTTTGAGGGTTTGTGACAGTACCAGTGTGTTAGGAAAGGTGAAAAGGTTGGTAGGAAAAAAAGCATAACACATACAAATTTAGCCCTACTTAAGGTAAAAAGAACAAACAATGCATACATGTTGTCACCTACCTGGTCAGAGGCCAAAGTGTTGAGAGGGCTTCCCTTGCGGTGGAGTGCAGAGTGCCCCTGAAGTTACTAGCAGGGAGTGCTATGCTCAAAGAAGCAGGGGTTGCCAACTGCGACAGGTTGAAGTGGTGAGGAGATGTCCGCTGGATGGTGGCTGACAAGCAGGAGGCGATGCTTGGCAGGAGTCCCTCAGATGTACCAGATGAGACTTGGCAAAAGGGAGAGGCAGGAGCAGAGTTAGGAGCCAGGCCAGTAGTCATGACCGGAATATCAGCCAGGAGTAAGGCAGCAAAGTCAGGAGTCAGCCGAGGTTATACACTGGTAATCAGGCAGCAACAGAGTCAGAAGAGTAAGCCAGAGGCCAAACATGGATCAGCAGGCAGAAGCTGAGCCAATGTAGCAAACTGAGGGTCAAAGCCAGGAATGGAGACAAGACAGGTCCAAGGCAAGTCGGTAAGAGGAAATCCAATAATACCAGAGACGGGAACACATGAAAACACGGCGAAGCTTACGATTATCCAGCAAATTGTGGCTCAGCCTGCTGGCTTTAAATAGGACACTGGGCGCCAGTATCTTTAATGCCATGTGTACCCAACCGCCTGAGTGCCCATAATCTGTGAACTTGTTGATTAATATTAGCAGATGTGCCCGTTCTTCTGCGAACCATTCTCTGACACATGTGTTATCCACATAAATATCAGGAGTAGGAGAATTTCTTTTAGGGGTTTTGTTGTCCTGGATCATTGTCAGGGCTATTTTTCTTTTTACATTTGGGATGGTTTTCTTTTGATAACACAAAAAAACTAATTAGGAGATATCTATTAACGTTTTCCACTAAACAGTGGTCCAACTGGTCCTGATAAAATAGATAATTCCCCTTGGGTACTTTGAGATTTTGCATACTTTTAAAAGGTGGCATGACTGAAAAAAGTTTGGGAAATGCTGCCTTTACCCATACAAAGCTAAAAAATTGTGGCTTTATGTGTATTTTAACATGCTATTTCTTGGCATAAGCAAACTGAACAGCTACCTAGGCCTCCAGCTGGTGGGAAGGGCTTTACGAAAGGCAGGCCCAAGCCAGCGCAACATGCTTATAGACTCATTTTTGTAGTAGAAGGCAATAGCTTTTGAAACCAGGTCACTATTTATCAAATACAGATTTTTTGGGTCACACTGTATGTATTACCTAAAAAAGCAGTTAGAGTTATCCTCTACCCAAGGAAAAAAAAAACAACAAATTACAGATCTCACCTTTTGCTCCTATCAGAAACAGTTCAGTAAGTAATATATTTTTATAGAGTAGGATATCTCTTTTCACTAAAAAAGCCTTTGAGGTCTCTGGATAATTACATTTAAATCCATACTTGGAGACCAAGAGGAAGAGAGAATTGGGAAAAAAAAGGGAAATTCCTTGAACATACCCTTCCTGTAATTTTTTTTTTTAGCTGCCATTACTTCATTGCCCTTTATTACCACAATATTGCATTTTCTTAATTAATGGCAATTCTGTATTTAGTTTGTACTTAGACTTTGTACTTTGTTCACGTGTACAATACATTGTTCAAAAACACCTGCTAATGTTATAAAGTATATGCTATAGTCACTATTTCTTATTGCTTTTTTAAGATAAAAGCAATAACAACTTGATTCATTAAAACTAATTAAAAAAATAGCTCGTAACCTATTTGTTATGCTTTTACCAGAGCCTTTGACAATGGTGGTGCTTGCAAAGGAGCCCTTTACCAGTTCTTAGGGGTTGTTAGACTGCAAAGCATACTTTTAGTATTTTTGACTGGAAAAAACCATATGCAAAGTTTAAAAGAACCCTGGCAATCAGGAACCAATCAAAAAGCAGACATTTTTATACCATGATGAGCTAATTTCCTGTTTGTATCAATACAGTTGAAGTGAATGTAAATAAAATATATCACTACTGTCACCTTTTTTGGTTCGCTAATTCATTAATTCAAATGCTTCGGCTTGCAGTTGGCTTTTGCTCTATTTTTACCTTTCTAAGTGTTTCTGAAACATGTTGTTGTTACTCTGACTTAACGACTTAGCTTCAGCTTTATATTTGGAGGGCTGGCAGTCATCCCCTTGTGTTCGGTAAGGAGACATTTGTGTAAGTTGTGTTCTCTTGTAATGTGACTTAAAGTGATTGTATAGTCAGAAGGCTTTTTTTTTTTTATTTTAATGCATTCTATGCATTAAGATAAAAAGCCTTCTGTGTGCAGCAGCCCCCCTCAGCCCCCCTAATATTTACCTGAGCCCCCCCGGCCATCCGTGACTCTCCCTCCCGATTGGCTGAGACACAGCAGCAGCACCATTGGCTCTCGCTTCTTTCAATCAAACTCAGCAAGGCAATCAGGAAAGAGGGGGGTGGGGCTGAATGGTTGCTCTGTGTCTGAATGGATAAATGGAGATGCAGCTCAACTCAGCTGCCCCTATAGCAAGCTGCTATCTCTGGGGATACTCAACAGGAGGGAGGAGCCAGGAGCACCGAAGACGGACTAGAGAAGAGTAGGGTCTAGGCTGCCCTTTGTAAAACCAATTGCACAGAGCACGTAAGTGTAACATGTTTGTAATTTTAATAGAAAAAAACAAACAAGAATTTACAATCACTTTAACTCTATAAATAAAAAAATAATTTGGTATTTGAATTGACCAACATCCGCTTTAAGTGCCTGTTGTTTTTGTAAATAGTCTATATATTACATATTGAACAGGAAGCATCATGTACACACCACAGGACGGGTCATATATACACACACACATTATATATATATATATATATATATATATATATATACACACTGGTCATAAAAATTAAAGGAACACTTTAAAAGCGCACCAGATCCTAATGAGCAAAAATATCATGCTGGATATCTATACCGATAGTCAAGGTGCCAGGAAACCAGACCACACGGGGATGCAGGTAAAATAAAGCAGTTTATTGGAGCAAACAACAATAAACACACAGCAAGAGTGAGGAGGTAAGAGCAGGAGCAAGCCGGGGTCATGTCCAGAAGTGGGTAGTCATCCAAACCGGGGTCGAGTCCAGAAGCGGGTAGTCTACCGATGCCAGGTCGTCTGCTGATGCCGGGTCATCTGGCGATGTGGGGTCGAGAGCAAGGAGGGTAGTCAGACAAGCCAGGTCATATACGGAGGAACATGGAGAACAGAAGACTGCTAGTAGGGATGCACCTTGGAGCACAAATGCAAGGGCAAGGACTGCAACTCATTAGGTGATAGATATAGTCAGGTGTGCAGCATCATCACTGTGCAACGCCCAGGTAGCAGGCAAATGATGATGTATTCAGAGTTTATAAGAGGCAGCAGTCTGCAACTGTCCAAGATGGCTGCCAACATATATGGACTGGGTAATGTGTTAGGAATGAAAGGATACCACATCGTTTGATGGAAATGAAAATTATCAACCTACAGAGGGCTGAATTCAAAGACACGCCGAAAATCAAAGTGAAAAAATTATGCTGCAGGCTAGTCCGTTTTGCTTACTTTTTATTGCAGCAACTCAAAATGGTACTTAGTAGTTTGTGTGATCCCCTGTATGCATGCCTGGCACCGTCGGGGCATGCTCCTAATGAGACAACAAATGGTGTCCTGGGTTATTTCCTCCCATATCTGGACTAGGGCATCACTGAGCTCTTTAACAGACTGAGGTGCAACCTGGCGGCGTCAGATGGCATGAAACATAATGTCCCAGAGGTGTTCTATTGAATTTAGGTCAGGCGAGCATGGGGGTCATTTAATGGTATCAATTCCTTCATCCTCAGGAAACTGGCTGCATACTCTCACCACATGCGGCCCGGCATTGTCGTGCACCAGGACCCACTTCACCAGTGTAGGGTCTTAAAATGGGTCCAAGGATTTCATCCAAATACCTAATGGCAGTCAGGGTGCCATTGGCTAGCCTGTAGAGGTCTGTGTGTCCCTCTATGGATATTCCTCCCCAGACCATCACTGACCCACCACCAAACCGGTCATGTTGAAAGATGGTACAGGCAGCATAACATTCTCCATGGCTTCTCCAGACCCTTTTACGTCTGTCACATGTGCTCAGGGTGAACCTGCTCTCATCTGTGAAAATCACAGGCTCCAGTTCCGGACCTGACAATTTTGGTGTTCAATGGCAAATGCTAATCGAGCTTCACAGTGCCGGGCAGTGAACACAGGGCCCACTAGAGAACGTGGGACCCTCAGGCCACCCTTTATGAAGTCTGTTTCTGATTGTTTGGTCAGAGACATTTACACCAGTGGCCTGCTGGAGGTCATTTTGTAGGGCTCTGGCAGTGCTCATCCTGTTCCTCCTTACACAAAGGAGCAGATACCGGTCTTGCTGATGGGTTAAGGACCTTCCACGGCCCTGTCCAGCTCTCCAAGAGTAACTGCCTGTCTCCTGGAATCTCCTCCATGCTCTTGAGACTGTGCTGGGAGACACAGCAAACCTTCTGGAAATGGCATGTATTGTGAGCCATCCTGGAGAAGTTGGACTGCCTGTGCAACCTCTATAGGGTCCAGGTATCACTTCATGCTACCAGTAGTGACACTGACCCAAGCCAAATGCAAAACTAATGAAAAACAATCAGAAAAGATGAGTAGGGAAAAGAAACGTCAGTGGCCTCTACCTGTAAAACCATTCATGTTTGGAGGTTTTTATTGTTGCCCATCTAGTGCACATGTTGTTAATTTCATTAACACCAAAACAGCTGATTAACAACCCCCTCTGCTACTTACCTGACCATATTGATATCCTAGGAGTTTAATTGACTTGATGCTATACTCTGATTAAAAAGTGTTCCTTTAATTTTTTTGAGCAGTATATATATATGGAAATAGGACATACACTTGTCCTGTACTTCACTGATGGATGTAAAAGTGAAGACCAGCTAAAAATACTAACTTTAATAGCTTTCCCTTATAATGAGATTTTAGAGACATGTTATTAGGTTACTGTACTAAAGAGCTAGGTGTAGTGGATTACAGCTGTAATGTGAGATGTTCTAGCTTCACATTTAGTTGATACAAAGTATACACTCAAGAGCAACAGCATCCTTGGTGACATTTTTTCTTCTTATATACTGGAGCATATCTATATATATATATATTAGTGTGTGGTATTTGAAATGGATAACTGCTCTTGTATTATTCTGCATGTAGGTGTCTGCATTAAAGTCTTTCTGATAACATTCCTTATGCAGAAGAACTTCACAGAAAGATACTGCTCATTTGCAGAAATATGGCTGGTGGAGATGGAAGAAGAAAAGCAAGGAAATCTTTGCTAGTGGAATTTTAAAATCTGACTTTTTAACCTGATTCTGCACTTTAAAAAGACTCATATATGGGTTGATATTTGTAAGTGACACAAACAATTATAGCATGTCCGGTAGTTAGAGTGAAATTTAGAGTTTTATTTTCCCCCAAATTTCTGTGAAATTTCAGTATTTTAGCAAAAGTCAATAGGGAAGGTGAAATCAAAATTGTTTTGGTGGTTTTTTACCACTTCTCCCAGGTAGACGTCAGAAGAGGTCAATTACTTTGATTGAAGATATCTGGATGATGCCTGCATCTACAAGCATCATCCAGATATCTTTTATTTCAGCCGGTGATTGTCTACATTGTAAAAGCCATCATAGCGGCTGTTTAGCCGCTTGATTGCTTTGACTGGCGGCTGGCCCCTCCAGCTGCCCTCCGGTGCTTTTCCGGTCTCTCTTGTGCGATTGGGGAGCCAGAGAATGAATCTGCAGGTGGCAGCAGTTTACCATAGGGCTGGTCCACGGCCATCTCTATGGCCTTCGGAGGCCGAAAGTGACATCATGACGGGAATTCCAGCTCTGGCAGATGTAAACACTGCCTTTTTTTTGCTGAAAAGCCTGAGATCGATTTTTTTTTAAAACTTTCTAGCATAGAGGAGAGATGCGGGGACTTATAGACCCCAGATCTCTCCGTAAAGAGGATCTGTAATGCCCTCTTCCTTTTGCAAGGGATGTTTACGTTCCTTGTAATAGGAATAAAAGTGAATTAAAAAATATAAAAAATATTTAAATATAAAAAATTAAAGGGAAAGGGTAAAAAAATAAATAAAAAAATGTTCTCCTCGTGCTCGCATGCAGAAGCAAACACATATGTAGGTAGCGCCCGCATATGTAAATGGAATTCGAACCACACATGTGAGGCATCGCTGCTGTCGTTGGAGTGAGAGCAATATTTCTAGTGCCAAACCTCCTCTGTAACTCCAAACTGGTAACCTGTAAAAAAATGTAAGTCATCACCTATGGAGATTTTTAAGTACTGTAGTTTGGTGCCATTCCACGAGTGTGCGCAATTTGTAAGCGTGACATGTTTGGTATCTATTTACTTGGCATAACATCATCTTTCATATTATAAAAAAAAAAAAAATGGGGTAATGTGTTTTTTTTTTAATTATTGAAAGTGTTTTTTTTCCTAAAAAATCGTGTTTGAAAAATTGCTGCACAAATACCGTGTGACATAAAAAATTGCAATGACATTTTATTCCCTAGGGTCTCTGCTAAAAAAAAAAAAAATATATAATGTTTGGGGGTTCTGAGTAATTTTCTAACAAAAAAATGATGTTTTTTACAGGTAGGAGAGAAATGCTAGAATTGGCTTGGGTGGCAAGTGGTTGCAGTGGGCTTTAAATGGCTTATGACAATGAAAACTCCTTTCAACCACACTGGACCTGTTCTTGTGTCAAACAAGGGCACTCAATAACTTCATTATCAGACATTATATAAATAAGGATCAGATTCAAAGAAAAAACATGAACACTAAATTAAATAAGCTAAGCTATCCTAAACACTGTGGGGTTTATTTACTAAAATTGGAGAGTGCAAAATCTGGTAAAGCTGTGTAGAGAAAAACCAATCAGCTTCCATTTTTTTTTTTTTTTTTTTTGTCAAAGCTTAAAGTATAACTAAAGGCAAAGTTTTTTTTTTTTTTTTTTTTTTTTAGTTTTGGATAGAGTGGAGATGGATTAGAACACCTGTTTTTATTATTTTCTCTGTCCCCCGGAGATCCATCCCTTCTATTTGAACTGTTTACTGTTATCATTGAAAGTGAAAGTGAAAGTGAAAGTAAAAGAAAACCCCACATTTTGGGTTTTCCCCAGAAAAATAATAAGGGGGGAATTTTCCAATGGGGACACAAGTTATGGTGTTCTGGGGGGCCCCAATGAATTCCCCTAATTTGCAGAGATTTACTCTCTTCCTGTTTTGGCTATGGGACAGGAAGTGACGGGAAATGAAACACAGATGGCAAAAAAATAAACTGACAGAAGTTATAGCCTCTATTTATTAAAAAAAAACAAAACCTACCCATAGTTCTACTTTAACGGAACAAGCTAAAGTTAGAAGCTGACTGGCCACCATACACAGATGCACCAGATTTTGCACTCTTTCATTTTAATTAAATTAACTCCACAGCCTCCAAATAAAGGGAAAGAAGAGTAGGGACCTCATAGGCAATGCTGGTGACTTGCAAGGGCATAGGTCATTTTTTTCCCTGAGGGTTTCAGCCTTGGGCACCCAGAGAAATAGACGTTGACTCCATGCAGTGCATTTTCACTAACAGTGGCAGTGAAGGCTTACAACTTGAATTTCTCACTGTGCACACAGTGACATATGGCACAGTCCTGGTACCCCAAAAAATATTCTTTAGTTACTGTGCAACAAGCAGGAGTCTGACAAATATAAACTTCAGTCAAATAATTTGTGAAAAATGAAATTCTTCCATTACGTGTGTTTTTCTGCATGCAGCCTACCTTGAAGAAGGACTTCATTACCATAGTCACTGAATACTGAGCAACCAACCACTGTGTGTCACGTGATCTCCCCAGCAGTCAGCTTTTGGGGGAGAGGAGAGATCACCGACAATAATTGTAATTCCTGGGCGGTGACGTCTCCCATAGACTTACTTATGGCATCCGTTGTTGGCTGTCCCTGCTCTACAATGAAGCTTCCGCTGGGAGCCGATCATGTTACCGGACCAGAGCACCCTCAGAATTGGTAAGTATAAATATCTTCCTTTCACAGGGGTAGTTAACCACTTCTGGGCTGGAAAATTTTCCCCCTTAATGACCAGGTAATTTTTTGCGATTTGGCACTGCGTTACTTTAACAGACAATTGCCCGGTCGTGCAATGCTATACCCAAATAAAATTGATGACCTTTTTTTCCCACAAATAGAGTTTCCTTTGGTGGTATTTGATCACCTGTGCGATTTTTATTTTTTGTGCTTCGAACAACAATGAACAAAAGAGCAACAATTCAGAAAAAAAAAAACAATATTTTTCACTTTCTGCTATATAACATTCCCAATAATAAAATAAATACAAATTAAATTTTCTCATCATTTTAGGCCAAACTGTATTCTGCTACATATTTTTGGTAAAAATAAGCATATTTTGATTGGTTTGTGCAAAAGTTATCGCATCTACAAACTAGGGGAAAGATTTCTGTAATTTTTATTTATTTTTTATTTTTTACTAGTAATGGCAGCGATCAGCGATTTTTAGCGGAACCGTGACACTGCGGTGGACAGATCAGACCCCTACCTGACATTTTTGACACTTTCGGGGGGACCAGTGACATTACTATAACGACACTGGCAGGGAAGGGGTTAACCCAGGGGCGATCAAAAGGATATAATGTGTGCCTAGGGGGTATTTTCTAACTGTGAGAGGGATGGGCTTGTGACAGCAACACAGAGTCCAGTGTTCCTAAATAGGAGGAACACAGAAGCTCTGTGTTGAAAGCTGAGAGAACGACGGTCTTCAGTTTTTTACAACAGCAGACCGCCGTTCTCTCTTTATAGGGAGCGATCGTGGGTGCCCAGTGGCAATCGCGGCTGATAGCCCCGTGGATCTGCTTCCCCGTTGGCGAGTGGGCACGCGCACGCACCCCAAGGATCGCTCCTGTGAGCCGCAGTACAGGTACGGCAATTCGCGGGAACCTGCAGACCTGCCACCGTATATCGACAGCGGCTGATCGGCAAGTGATTAATTAATTTTTAGAGGAGAGGTCAGAGCAGGTTTAAGCTTAGTTAGCAATATCCTGGAATTCGACTTTGTTTATCCCATATATTTTTACTACTGTTTGTATGTAGGTCTATTTTTTACCTTCTGGTTTTGTATCTTGTTTATGTGACAATCTGTGACCTTTTCTATACATTGCCCACCTAGCAATATTAAATATAAATTATTAAAGAGGAAGTAAACCCTCTGGAAAAAAAATGTGAAAAAAAAACTGTAAAAACAAAGGCATAATGATTAGCTAGTATGCATCGCATACTAGCTTATTATGAAGTACTTACCTAAAAACGAAGCCCCCGCAGTGCCGCCCACTCAGCGACAGAACGGCCGACATGTTCGGCCGTCCTGCTTCCTGGATCGCGTCCTCCGGCCATCTGATTGGCCGGAGGCGCGATTACGTCACTCCTCCCGGTCACGTCACAGGGCTCTGAAGGAATGGCATGGGTGGCCGTTCCTTCAGAGCGCGTGCACCGATGACGTCATCGGCTGCATGCACTGTAAATATCTCCTAAACCGTGCAAGTTTAGGAGATATTTACAGCACCTATAGGTAAGCCTTAATATAGGCTTACCTATAGGTAAAAGTCTTTAAAGTGGGTTTACATCCACTTTAAGATGGTTTTCGCTCAAAATAACACACAAATATTGTATGGTCAGTGCTTATAAGTTAGGTTGTAAGTCGCTGCTAATTTGTGTGAAATTGTATTGTGTGGCTGTGCTGTCACCTTCCCTGTAAGTTCAGCAGTTGGCTGATAGAGAAGGAGAATGCAACCTGATTCCATGCAAATTAGTACCAGTGTGTGGAAGATATTGTATCAGTCAAGGATAGGGATAAATCTCGGGGGAACTGAGATTCTGATGTGTGTTCGGGCAGAGGAAAAGGTGACTGTGTAGGTTTCCTGCTCACAGGATAGCTTAGGGAATTTCAGAATCATCCAGCTACTAGTCATGTGCAATTCCTTTCCTATCGAATTTGTTTTTAGACTGCATTTGCCTTATTCCTTCATTCGGGAGCCTCTGAATGAACGAAAGACTCTTTTGGCGAATGCGTACGAAAACAAATTGTCAGAAAGAACGAAAATCCGAAAGAACAAAAATACAAAAATCAGAAAGAACGAAAAACAATTCAACCTACGCGTTTAACTAATCAATTACATTCGGATAATTTAATTTTCGTATTTTGTGTTCTTTCCGACTATTTGTTATCGCTGGATATAAAGAAATAAATAATTAATGCATTTGTATTCATATTTCTTTTGAATATATTCGGGTTTATTCGATTAGGATGGACAGTGTTAGTGTGTTATCTCTGGCCCATGAGCTTGTCCCTTATTCCCTTGTGTGTTCAGACTGCATTCCATCCAGAGTCCAGATAGGATGTGGTGGGTCGGTGGCACAGTTTTGTTGGATTTGTTGATTACGCATACAACCACCAATGTTCGATAAACAAAGGGTCTGAGCCCAAAGTAACGAATGCCGTTTCTAAATGAATGGAATGTAACAAATGTGAATTCGTCCAAAGTTACAAATTATCTGAAGTAACAAATGCCACATGTAAACGAATAGAAACGGAACGAATACGTATGCATCTGAAGTAACGAATGCCGCATCTAAACAAATGGAATGTAATGAATACGAATGCATCCAAAGTTACTAATGATCCGAAGTAACAAATGCTGCATCTAAACAAATGGAATGGAACGAATACGAATGCACCTGAAGTTATGAATGATCCAAAGTAACGAATGCCACATCTCAATGAATAGAACCTGAACGAATACGAATGCATCCAAAGTTACAAATTATCCAAAGTAAAGAATGCCACATGTAAACGAATAGAAACAGAACGAATACCAATGCATCCGAAGTTACGAATACTTCAAAGTAACGAATGCCACATCTAAACATATGTAATGTAATGAATAGGAATGCATCCGAAGTTACGAATGATCCAAAGTAACAAATGCCGCATCTAAACAAATTGAATGGAACGAATACGAATGCATCTAAAATTATGAATGATCCGAAGTAACGAATGCCGCATCTAAATGAATAGAACCTTAACAAATACGAATGCATCCAAAGTTACGAATGATCTGAAGTAGCAAATGCCGCATCTAAACGAATGGAATGGAACGAATACAAATGCATAGAAGTTATGAATGATCCGAAGTAACGAATGCCGCATCTAAATGAATAGAACCTTAACGAATACGAATGCATCCAAAGTTACGAATGATCTGAAGTAACAAATGCCGCATCTAAACAAATGGAATGTAACGAATACGAATGCATCCGAAGTTATGAATGATCTGTAGTAACTAGTAACGAATGCCGCATCTAAATGAATAGAACCTTAACGAATACGAATGCATCCAAAGTTACGAATGATCCAAAGTAACAAAAGCCGCATCTAAACAAATGGAAAGAATACGAATCCATCCGAAGTTATGAATGATCTGAAGTAACGAATGCCGCATCTAAATGAATAGAACCTTAACAAATACGAATGCATCCAAAGTTACGAATGATCTGAAGTAACAAATGCCGCATCTAAACAAATGGAATGGAACGAATACGAATGCATCCGAAGTTATGAATGATCCGAAGTAACGAATGCCGCATCTAAATGAATAGAACCTGAACGAATATGAATGCATCCAAAGTTACGAATGATCCAAAGTAACAAATGCCACATCTAAACTAATGGAATGTAACGAATACGAATGCATCCGAAATTACGAATGATCCGAAGTAACAAATGCCGCATCCAAACAAATGGAAAGAATACGAATGCATCCGAAGTTATGAATGATCTGAAGTAACGAATGCCGCATCTAAACGAATGGAATGGAACAAATACGAATGCATCCAAAGTTACGAATGATCCGAAGTAACAAATGGCGCATCTAAACGAATGGAACGAATACGAATGCATCTGAATTTCCGAATGATCCGAAGTAACGAATGCCGCATCTAAATAAATAGAACCTGAAGGAATACGTATGCATCCGAAGTTACAAATACTTCTGGATAATGTAATGTGAAAAAGAAAAGAAATAAACACCTTTCAAAAAAAATAAAAAACCCAGTGATGATTAAATACCACCAAAAGAAAGCTTTATCTGTAAAAAAAATGATAAAAATTTCATATGGGTACAGTGTCACTCAAAATGTGACAGAACTGAGATTTGAAAATTGGCCTAGCCAGGAAGGGGATGAAAGTGTCCGGTACTGAAGTGGTTAAATCAATATCAAGTGATTAGAACTGCATTTCTTTATTATTGTAATTTCTTACCAATTTTAAACTTCATGAACTAAATTTAGCAGAATATACACAAATGAACTGTATGATGCATTCTCTTTTCTCTAATGAAACCATACTGCTGTTTACTTGCTGGTAATGGGTTTATGTGTTACCAGCTGCTGCTCTGAAACTGGAAAGGTGTGCCATGGGAGCTCTTGTAAAAAGTCTTAGCAGACGCAAATCAGGAAAAGAAATTAAAGAATTCATCATCCAACTTCCAATGAAATAGCTCCTTTGTCATGAACAGTCCTTCACTTCACCTGCTCTTTAGCTGGCCCAGAGGACTGAGAAGTCTTTGTGGGCAAAGTGTCATCAGATTGTCACACCAAGCCAACCATTGTTTGTACGTCAATAGGGAGCCTCCACACAAATTTCGGTTTGCACAGAAGAGCCAATTTAAAAGGTCTGCTTGTGTAGTAGTTTTATTAGTTCCTTATTAAAGACTCCAGATGAAAATAATAAGGAACAATGGGGGGAATTTTCTAAAACTGGAGCAGACTGAATTTGGAACGAATGCACATTATAACCAATGAGCTTCTATCTTTAGCTTGTTCAGTTAGGCTTAGTTTACATTTACGGTTGGAGATGGTAAAAATAGGCAGTTGAGCTGCTTAACCAGTTCTGGACTTCCCCAGGCAGATATAATGCGACCCTTCTGCGTGAAATGACGCACCTGTACATCATTTCGTGGACTGGGTCTGGGGCATGTGTGCCGCCGGTGACCCACTTGTACTGTGATTGGACACAGCAGGAGCCAATCAGCCGATGTTCACCACCACCCTGCGATCGTTCGCGAGAGAGGCTTTCTGATCAGGTCCGCCCGCCAGTTTTTCAGGAGGACCTGATTGGACACTCCATGCACCTAGATGGAGCAGCGGATGTCATTGGTGACATGTCCACTGATACCCGCTGCTATCCGATCTGATCCTGTCCGTGAAATCCAGACCGTGAAACCCTATTTTCCATCTGTCTGGAGGATCGGATGGGATGGAATCGGATGAAAATGGACAAGCGGTCGTTTTCATCTGATCTCCCATAGAGGAGAGCGGGAATCTGACAGGTCCTTCTCAGCACAGTGAGCGGAGATGGACCTGTCATCCGCCTGCTCCGCGGGGATCGGCGGATCAATCCCCCAACTGAGTCCGCTGGGTGGAAAGCCCATGTGCAAGGATCCTATGTAAACAAGGCAGACCACCGTTCTGTGAGAGGGAAAGATGGAGATCTTGTGTTTCTGCTAAGCAGGAACAGGGATCTCTGTCTTCCCCCAGTCAAATCACCCCCCACCAAGTAAGAAATCACTTCCTAGGAGCACATTTAACCCTTTGATCGCACCTAATGTTAACCCCTTCCTTGCCAGTGGCATTAGTACAGTGACAGTGCATTTTCTTTAGCACTGATCACTGTATTGGTGTCACTTGTCCCCAAAAAGTGTCACTCTAACCCCAGCTTGTTTAATTAAGCTTTGGCAATAAAACCTGAAAGCTGATTGGTTTCTATGCAGATTTGTGACAAATTTTGCACTCTCTAGCTTTAGTAAATAAACCCCTCAGTGTCAGATTTGTCCCCTGTAATATCACAGCCCCGCTAAAAATCGCTGATTGCCACCATTACTAGTACAAAAAATAAAAAAAAATAAAAAAAAAATAAAAATTCCATAAATCTATCCCATAGTTTGTAGGCACAATAACTTTTGTGCAAACCAATCAATATATGCTGGGATTTTTCTTTATCAAAAACATGTAGCAGAATACATATTGACCTAAATTGATGAAGCAATTTGATTTATTATATTTTTTTGTTGGGTATGTTTTAAAGCAACAATTAAAAAATATTGTTATCTTTTCAAAATTGCCGGTCTTTTTTTCTTTTTTTTAGCGCAAAAAAAAAAAAAAAACGCATAGGTGATCAAATACCACCAAAAGAAAGCTGTATTTATGGGAAAAAAACCCCATCAATTTTATTTGAGTACAGCGTCGCACCACCACACAATTGTCAGTTAAAATAACGCAGTGCTGTATCACAAAAGATGGCCTGGTTATAAAGGGGGTTAAACCTTCCGGGGCTGAGGTGGGTAAAGAGAACCTTTATCCTGAATTAACTTTAATTCTGCCATGCCTCCTCCCCCTCCCTCTCTCACATTGAGGCACTTCCGCATATCTTGCTTAGATAAGAATAACGTTTTCACCCCCCCACACACAAGATTCTGTACTTGGGCAGATGTGCCATGGGGCTTAAGGTCCAAACAGAACACTGCAGCACATCTGCGTATGCAGGACTTTCCCACACATATGGGCACTCGTGGCTCATTCATGCATATGCAAAAGATCGGCATTCCTACACATATGGGCACTCGTGGCTCATTCATGCATATGCAAAAGATCGGCATTCCTACACATATGGGCACCCGTGGCTTGTTCATGCATGCGCAAAGGATGGTGGTTATGTTAGTTCTAAAACTTTGGCAGGTTTGTGCATGCGTGTGAAATCTCCTGTGTGTGTGCAGATGTGCTGAACGGCTTTACCAGGATGCAAAGGTTGGGCAGAGCCTTTTGGCACATCTACTCACTTGCCATGATAACACAAATGGTGGCGCTTAGAGGCGGGGGGGGGGGCGGGGGCGAATGTCAAATCAAAAGGGAATGAATTTCCTCTTTAAGGTACAAGGGCAGGAGGACAGGGGTGTACACATAGTGCAGTTGCAATGCTTTGCACAACAGTTTGGCAAAAATGATCTGCTAGTTCTGGCTGCCCTATCCTTAGTAAATTCCCCTCAATGTAAATATAAATTATAGTAGTAGCTGCCAAAGGTACCTGTTTTTAAAAGTTGAAAACCTACAAAAAATTGATTAATGAAGAAGCTTGCAGAATTCAATTATTTGTTTCTGGCTGACATTTGGGTCTAATCCCAAGATGCAGTGCTATTTTGAAATGCTATTTACCCCCCACTTTCTTTTAGGTGGTTGATGCCATAATGTGCTAGTATGAACCACATTTTACACTTTATGACCGATCTACCGGTGAAATGAAGCCCTGCGTGCGGCTGCTTCCATCTTTCTTCTGAGTTCGCACTCTCCATTCCATTCCATGGCCACTTACATTTACATTTACAGCACACTCAGGGGAATTTATTGTATTTCATTTACTATTCTTTGTATTTTGGTATGTGTGCTCCCTTTCCTGTGTACTGTATTTGTTGTGTGTTGTTGCTTTAAAGTAATACTAAAGTCTCTAGTTTTTTTCTTTTTTGTTAAAGATTAACAAACATGTTATATTTACCTGCCCTGGGTAGTGTTTTTGCACAGAGCAGCCCTGATCCTCGTCTTCTCGGGTCCCTCTTCTGCGGTCATGCCCCCCCCCCTCTCCTGTTGAGTGCCCCCGTAGCAAGCAGCTTGCTATGGAGGCACCTGAGCCGCAGCTCCCTGTGTCCATTCAGACATGAAGCCATGGCCCAGCCCCGCCCCCCTCTCTCTCATCGTTGGCTCACTGACTTTGATTGACAGCAGCAGGAGCCAATGACACTTTACTGCTGTCTCAGCCACTGAGGAGGGAGAGTCCCGAGCAGCCGAGTTTCTCGTGCAACATCGCAGGATCAAGATGGACTCAGGTAAGTATTAGGGGGGCTGAGGAGGGTAGCTGTACACAGAAGGCATTTTATCTTAAAGCAGTTGTAAACTGCTGGACTTTTTTTTTTTCTTCTTACTCTACAAGGTAAAGGCATAATGTGCTAGTATGCATTGCATACTAGCACATTACGTAAAACGTACCTTAAAATGAAGCTGTTCCAGCGCAGAGATGTCAGCGCTGCAGGGGCGCCCATCTTCACCCGTCTTGCTTCCGGGTTCGTGGACTCCGGCTCTGTGACTGGCCCGGAGCCGCGATGACGTCACTCCTGTGCATACGCGCAGGAACTGCCAATTACGGCACAGGGCTCTGAAGGAATGGCATGGGTGGCCATGCCTTCAGAGCGCATGCATCAGTGATGTCACTGGCTGCATGCACAGTAAAAATATCCTAAACGGTGCATGTTGCACTACCTATAGGTAAGCTTTATTATATGCTTACCTATAGGCAAAAGTTACTTATGGAAGTTTACTTCCTCTTTAATGTATTAGGATAAAAAACCTTCTGCCTTTACAACTACTTGACATTTTTATTTTACTTCTTTGACTGTTTTTGTTTCTTTTTGTGAAAAAAAAAAAAAAACATGCAATCACGAGGCTAATGAGAGACAATTATTGCCACTTAAACAATTCCAAAATGGATGAGCTTCTCAAGAACTATTTAAAGCCCATTGTAGTCTTAAAACCACCAAATCCACCTTAATTTCACCTTCCCTATTAACTCATTAACATTGCATTTAGATGAAAACTGAGAGACAAGAAAATTCTGTTTTACTTATCCTAAGACCCCGTTCACACTGGGGCGACTTGTCAGGCGACCTGATCGCCTGACAAGTCGCCGCGGGTCGCCTGCCATAGAGTAGCACAGGACCCGTTCTAATAGGAGCGACACAAGTCGCTTCGACTTAGAAAAAGGGTCCTGAGCTTCTTTGGGGCGACCTGGAGCGACCTGCATTGACTTCAATGATATGAAGTCCGTGCCAGCCGCTCCGAGGTCGCCCCGGCAAGTCAGGTCGCGCCTATGTGAACCGGCTCTTATCTACTACATGTTATTTTACTTCACAGTAGTTATCAAAACGTTTAATTCACAAAGAAACTGTAGAGGTGATTTTTTTCATTTTTTTTTTGCATGTTACATTTTGTAATTATTAAAAGCTTCTATTTCTTATAAATCTGTATTTTACATTTACATCAAATGTCTCCATTTACTGCTCTGCTCAGTAGATAATTAAAATTGTTGTCAATCTGAAGCTAACGCAGATCAGATAACTTGTATGATTCTGCTAGTAAGGAAGACAGAGATCTTGTGTTTCTGCTAAACAGGAACATGGATCTCTGTCTTCCCACACAGTAAGAAAGCACTCCCAGGGAACACAGTTAACCCTTTGATCACCCCTGATGTTAGTTAACCCATTCTCTGCCAGTGTCATTAGTACAGTGCATTTTTTTTTAGCACTGATGATCACTGTATTGGTGTCACCGGTCTTCAAAATGTGTCACTTAGTGTTAGCTTTGTCCATCAATGTCGCAGTCCCGCTAAAAACCGCTGATCGCCGGCATTGCTAGTAAAAAGTATAAAAAAATAAGAAGTCCATAAATCTATACCATAGTTTGTAGACTCTATAACTTTTATGCAAACCAATCAATATATGCTTAATGGGGATTTTTTTTACCAAAAACATGTAGCAGAATACATATAGTCCTAAATCAGGCATGTCCAACCCACGGCCCACGGCCGCATGTGGCCCGGAACCGCAGACAATGCAGCCTATCAGCCATGGAACTCCAGACCAGGGCGGATCCAGGGGGAGGCAAAGGGGTAATTGCTCCCCCTGAGAAGATTTTGGTGACTCTCCCTCCTCCTGCTAGGATGACGGGTTGCTAAGCCCAGATTGCGGGTTCCCGACCCGTCATCCCCGAGCATCACACCACTGTAAATAACGGAGTCGGCACTAGAGGAAACAGAGCCAATGCTTCCTGTATAGTGCCGGCTCCTGTCACAGGCAGAGTGATACCAAATGCACTCGGCTCTGCTTCCTACAGCGTGGTTCCTGTGACTGTCACACTGATTCTCAGGAATGGTGGGTCAGGAACCCACCGAAAGTACCCGCCAGCACCAGCCAGCAATACCCACCAACAGTACCTGCCAGCACCAACCAACAATGTCCGCCAACAGCACCAGCCAGCAATACCCAGCCAGCAATACCTGCCAACAGTAAACGCCTGCACAAGCCAGCAATACCTGCCAACAGTACCCGTCTGCACCAGCCAGCAATACCCGCCAACAGTACCCGCCAGCACCAGCCAGCAATACCCACCAACAGTACCTGCCAGCACCAGCCAGCAATACCCCCCAACAGTACCCGCCAGCACCAGCCTGCAATACCCGCCAACAGTACCTGCCAGTACCAGCCAGAAATACCCACTAGCACCAGCAAGAAATACCCATCAACAGTAAAAGCCAGCAGTACCTGCCAGTACCAGCCAGCAGTACCCACCAGTACCAGCCAGCAGTACCCACCAGCAGTACCCACTAGTACCAGCCAGCAGTAGCCGCTAGTACCAGCCAGTAGTACCCACCAGTAATGGCCAGCAGTATCTGCCAGCAGTACCCACCAGCACCAGACAGCAGTAACCACCAGCATTACCCGCCAGCAGTACCTGCCAGCATTACCCACCAGCAGTAACCGGCAGCAGCAACTGCCAGTAGTACCCGCCAGCAGTAACCGCCAGAAGTAACCGCACCAGCAGTCCACAAAATAAGTAGAAAAGGTATGTGCATTAGCGTGTGTAAATTGTTGTAATATTTTTTTTTTTTTAATAACTAGTTGTGTTTTGCTATAATATGTCATGTCCTTGTTCATACATGTATGACTAAGGCCATGATATTTTCTGGCTGCCTAAGTCATATGTGCCAGGGGTGCAATTATTCCCCAGCACTGAACTGTAAAAATCCCAGCATGTGCAGTGTTTCTGACTCCTACCACCATGACCACTTCAAATCACTGAAGTGGTCATGGTGGTTAGAGTATTCCTTTAATATCTCCCAGAAGAAGTAAACCTCTGTATACTGATTCCATTTCATTTGATCATCCTCTGGTTGTGTTAAATTAGTGCGGGGGGGGGGGGGGGGGTGCGGCGGCGCAGGAAGCCTCTCGGCGGCGTTTTACTACTTATATACCCTAACTATAATATGTATTTTATATGCGGCCTGAGAGAATTTCTCTACACTTAATGTGGCCCAGAGAAGCCAAAAGGTTGGACATGGACACCCATGTCCTAAATTGATGAAGAAATTAGATTTTTTCCATTTTTTTTTTTTTGGATGTGCTTTATAGCAGAAAGTAAAAAATATTGTTTTTTTTTTTTCAAAATTGTGAGTCCTTTTTTATTTAAAGCGTAAAAAATAGAAAAATTAGGTAATCAAATGCCACCAAAAGAAAGCTCTATTTGTGAGAAAAAAAGGACATCAACTTTATTTGGGTACAGCGCCACACGACCGCCTAATTGTCAGTTAAAGTAACGCAGTGCCGTATTGCAAAAAATGGCCTGGTCAAGAAGGGGGTAAACCTTCCGGAGCTGAAATGGTTAAAGCTAGCCTCTGATTCTGATGGGCAACATAGACATGGCTAATTTATGATACTTATTTTTTAAATTTGTGTTAGCCTGTGGTCAGTTTTATTTCATAGCTTTTTGTGTTCCTATTGGGAAGATATCCCCATATTTTCTAAACAAACAGGAAGTGATGGGAAATCTCTCTAAGCCCTTGTTCACACTGAGGGCGGGTTTGAATTTGCGCAAGTTCAGCTGAACTCACACGATTTCAAACTCGCATGTCAGTGCAAGTTTTGGGGGGCGATTTGACAGACATCTGTGTGGGCTGCCAAAAGTAGTGCAGAAACTACTCTTGGGAATCGGCACAGCCCCTCAAAGTGGGCGCCAAACCGATTCAGACGGTGCCATTGCGGTCGATAGGCTTTGATTTGGCATACGATTTGGCATGTCAAATCGGCTTGATGTCAACGGGGGGCTAAGGTCTCATTCACATGGGGTGTACTATAGCGTACACCTGTGCAACGGCCATGTTTATGGATGCACATGTGTTGTCAAATTGTGATTATTTGACTGCGTCCGTGCAATTGACATCAATGGGGCTGGCTGCATGGGGACGCACAGAACACCTGTGCATCCCTGTGTAGGTAAACATGGTCCTCATACAGGTGTATGCTGTGTTATTGCCAATGGGAATGAGGCCTAAACCCAAGTTCATATTGGTCCGATTTGACATGGCACAATGGCACCGTCTGAATCTTTGAGGTGCCACACTGACTCTGCGGCGCCGCACCGATTCCCAAAATTAGTTTCTGTACTACTTTTGGTGATGGGGGGGGGGGGGTGATTTCCATAGACATCTGTGCAGGAACCCGCATAGATGTCTGTGAAATCGCCTCTGAAGTCGGACTGAAATGCCGTCTTTAAATCATGCGAGTTCAGCTGGATTTTGCAAGATTTCAAAAAGACCTCAGTGTGAACCTGGGCTGAATGGGACATACAATGACAAAAATGTGCTTTTATTAGACCAGGAAAAGGATAAACTAACTTCTGGCAATTATTTATATGCTTTCTTTGTCTTCCCCATGACAAGTGCCACCAGTCACTTCCACTATTCCTTGTACTGGTGTCACGGTGCAAGAAGCAAGGGAGAATCTAAGAAAGCTCCCCCTAATGGTGGAAAAATAAATAAAACCTACTCAACCCATCCTAATTATTTGTCAGGACTTCCAGGGACAAGGAGGAAGGAAGGAAAAGTTACAGACACCTGATTAAAAGATGCATATCATTTCATAGATGGTTTAGGAAAATAACATCCTTATGTTTTAAAAAAGTTTTTTTTTCTGAATTTTGGTTAATAACTAATATGTGTACAGTAGACAGGTATGATAACCGATATGGCTAGAACAGAATAAAATATTTTTTGGAAGTCTTGTGTAATTCTGTTTTCTAGGGAATTTTACAAATCCTGTTTAGCAGAGGCGGATGAACTTTCAATGCGGTCAATGACAGTAAGCCTGCTTAAACTTTCACAAACCATGAAACTTTCACAAACCATGAATCATCTGTGAAACATTGATAAAAAACAGTATTCCTGCTGTGTGCTTGCCTCATACTCGGTCAGTTTTCCAAAACCAAGGCCTTTCTGGACACAGAAAAATGATAATCAAACCACAGTGCAGAATTTCCCCCCTGCCAGAACACTTAATTAGCAATCTCTGCCTTTGGCTGAGACCACTAATCGGGAGTCGATCGTCTGCTGGTTTTCCAGCATGCACAGACCGACATACACACAGGCTGAATGTCAGATTTTTTTTTTTTTAACCGGCCATTGTCTCTCGAAATTCGGCCCGTGTGTACGGGGCTTTAGAGTCAGTTCACACCAGGGCGACTCAAAGTCACCCCGACTTTAAAGTCGCCCGTGCAGCATGACCTTATCGCGGATTGCAAACGACTTCTCATAAAAGAAGTCAATGCAAGTCACTCCGACTTCGCCCAGAAGTAGTGCAGGAACCTATTTCTAAGTCAGAGCGACTTGAGTCGCTCTGATTAGAAGGGTTCCATTGCACAGAATGGAGCTCTACTTGTCAGGCGACCAAAACACTTTGTCTGGCTTTGAAACACATAACCACTCGTCCTTTTGGGGCAAAAATAAATTCTGTAGCAGTATTGCCCCCTCACCCGCCCTTATACTCATTCTCAGTCCCATTGGCTTCCACTGCTGTCAGTCAAATCCTGTGTCGAGACAATGGGGATGGGCTGAGCCACGCTGTGTGTGTGTCTATGGATGCAGGCATCACTGCTTTGGATCAAGCCTGCCTGTGCACCCCCATAGAAAGCAGCTTCCTATAGGGGTGCATGGATAAGAGGAGGAGCCAGGAGCGCTAGTGGGGGTCCCCAGAAGAGGAGTATCGGGGCTGCCCTGTGCAATTTTAATGCACAAAGCAGGTACAACATGTTTGTTATTTTTAAAAAAAAAGACTTAAAGCGGAGTTCTGGGCACAGAAATCATTTTTCAACAAACATACCCCCGGGACAGTCAGGGCTAGTACATTTCACAATGGCTAGCCTCTGATCTGTCCCGGTTCGCACTTACCTTTTAGAAGAAATACTAACTTATAAAATTTCTTCCACAGCGTTTCCATCTCTCTTGTGGGCAGCTGAAGCCGGCGCGGTCCTCTTCGGCGTCTTCTTCCACGTCTTCTTCTCCCAGAATGCGCCTGCACCGGCCCCTCTCGTCACTTCCGGTGCGGCGCCGCATTCCTCCACAGCTTCTGGACATGCCCAGAAGCTGTTTAGCAGGGGAATGCGGCGTCGCCTGGAAGTGACGAGCGGGGCCGGTGCCGTCGCATTGATTCCTGGGAGCGATGACGTTCAGCTCCCAGGAATCAGTGCAAGCCCGGAAGTGACGGCGGAGCCGCGGCACAGAGGGAGGAAGTGAAGACTAGGTGAGTATATTCGATCTTCAATTACAAGGTGAGTAAATAAAAAAATAAAACCTAACTATCCAATTCCTTTTTAGGTGAAGGGGAACAAGCGGACGGGCACAAAAAAAAATATCGATTTTGTGCCCGGAACTCCGCTTTAATCACTTTAAGGCTTTTCCTTGCAAGAGTCTTTCTTTTTTTATGTTCTCTGTTATCTACCTAAATGTATTTACTGCCAGTTTAGTCTTCCCTTATAGAGTAGAATATAGTGCGTATGTTGTCACAGTAAAAGCTGTCATTTTGATTTAATAAAAGAATATTGAAGTCAGCAATGTACTCTGTTATTAGTAATGATATTTTGATGGCAACATTTTGTTTCTTCAGAAATGGAACAAATCATTTTTAAAAGCTCTAAAAAAAACCTTAAAGGGAAAACCACAATGAGAAAAACGTGGAGGCTGCCACTGCCGACTTCTCCATCCAAAAATGGTAGTTGCCTAACCTTCTTTCTAATTGTTTTTTTTTTATTCAATGGTAAATTCTACACCAGAGTGGTCTGTTGTGGTGAATTTAACACACAAGCTTTAAAGCCTAAATGTAGCTAACTCTTTAATCTGCAAAAAGGAGTGCAAGTACATTCAATCAAAAGTGTCCCCTGGTGGCTTTCTCAGATGAACTCTTCCGACCTCTGCCCCCCCCCCCCAATCCTGCAGCGGCAATCTTTTGGTGCTGCGGTGGTTAATACAGCTGATGTACTTGTCATAGGCAAAAGTGCCAACTATGCCTACTTTTTCCACCCCCTCCTCCATTCAAAGAAGCTGTACTATATAGCTTCCAGCAATGAAAAAATCTCTATGAATAGAGGAAGTGGATTTATCATTTATCTGCCCATCCACAGTTTATAGAACACCTTATACCTTTTAGCATTTGTAGTTCACCCTAATATAATATACTCATTTTTGGGGAATATATACAGTTTTAATTTGGTAGCATATTTGGGTACATTTACATTTTATGGCCTTGATTTTTAATTGGGAATAGTAAAAAAATTTACAGAAAAAAAAGCATCTTCCTGTAATTTTCTCCCAAAACACAATTTATTCCCACCTCCGTATATTTACTGTAAAATATAATTTAAAAAATCTGGGACTCGATCTGGTCAGCGAGGACCTAATCCAAATCCCCCATAAATTTGTGCAGCAACAGATCAGAAAAAGATCACTTTAGTAGTGATCTACTGCTGAAGGGAGAAGATGAACAGAGCTTCCGCAGCTCCCCCTGCGAGAAAGGTAGTACTGTGACATCCAGGGCCGCTGTTAGAAATCATGGGGCTCCGTACAGCCTACCTGATGGGGCCCCCTTTGGCTTCACCCTTTGCCCTGTCCTCAGCCCCACTCCTAGCCCCTCCCTTGACTACGTCTGTTCAGTTTGTGTCAACATGCACCATACAGCGGACAAGAGTGGAATTGTGATGGCTCTATGGGTGACTATATGTAAATGGACTGTAGTCTGGTCTGGAAAAACAGAAAAAAATACAGTCCATTTCCATTATTTTTTCTGTCCTGGGCAGACATAGAGGTAGGTGTAGACCTACACTGCACTGTCAACAAGGTCCACATGAAAAACTGACACGCAGCCCTAATTGGAAGGCTTGGAACATTCTTAACCTCTAAATGCCGGACACATGCATATATATGGCCTCTCGACAGGTGGGCCTTAACACTGAGTGATAGCATATATGCATACCAGAATGTGAACAGAGCGTGCGCCCTGTGAGCTCCCGACACAGTAATCGACAGCCAATGAAAAGCTCCTGATCTCTACGTACGATTGGGAGCTTTCCGAACATGTGACCGCCAAACATGGTCAGGAACACTGCCCCCCGGCAGCAGAAACCTCTTAAAGAGCTGGATGGCGCCGAAATTAAGGGGTTAAAGAGGAGTGATTGGGGCAAACACAAGTATACACAAATATACTCTTACTGTGTCTTATGAACATCAGCATTAGAATATACACAGCACAGCGCAGCAGGCGATCTTTGGCTCTGTCACAGCATGTCACATGGCAGTTCAGTGCTGACTTTGTCCTGGCTGTAATGTGCTGCAGTCTGTAACACTCAGTACAGCCATAATTGAACAAAGTCAGCACCCTAACTGCCATGTGACACACTGTGACAGAGCCATAGATCGCCTGCTGCGCTGTGTATATTCTAATGCTGTCTGATATTCATAGGATATCTGGATACTAGTGTCACTCACTGTGTGATGCACTGCTGCCATGCCAAGGCCTCTGCCACTGGGACTCGTGCTGCTGCTCCCTGTCCTTGTCAGCAGCACCCTTAAGTCAGTCTCTGCAACTGTCCTACAGGAGCAGAGTATGTACGCAAAATTACTCCACCAGGGAAGGCAACTGTCCTGAGGGGGCAGGGCATGTACATAGAATCACTCCACCAGGGAAGGCAACTGTTCTGAGGGAGCAGGGCATGTACACAAAATCACTCCACCAGGGAAGGCAACTGTCCTGAAGGAGCAGGGCATGTACACAAAATCACTCAAACAGGAAAGGCAACTGTCCTGAGGGAGCAGGGCATGTACACAGAGTCATCCACCAGGGAAGGCAACTGTCCTGAGGGAACATAGTATGTACACAAAATCACTCCAAAATCACTCCGAGGCTACGTGCGGTGGTGGACAGATGGATTGGGGGATCTCAAGGGATGCAGCTCCACGATATGGTTGCTATGGACAACACGCTTCGGAGGCGGAGCCTCCTTCTTCAGGTTCCTGTACACAGAATCACTCCACCAGGGAAGGCAACTGTCATGAGGGAGCAGGACATGCACACAAAATCCCTCCACCAGGGAAGGCAGCTGGCTAGCCGACCAGAACTATAATTTAGCACAGCGGGTTGCAGCGTAGGGAATGTACTTACGCCCCGAAAATTATTAAAAAGTCCCTGCAATGCTCTGACCTCCTGGGCCCCACAGCTGACCTGATGGGGTCCAGGAAAATGTGTTTATACACCCCCCCAAAGCATGTAGGAGTAGGGGTTGTTTTTTAGTAAGCCCTATTTCTTTATTTGGCAGACATTGACTATAAAGCTGCCTGGGCCACTAATGGATCCGGGCCCGGTATACCAGGACCAGTTGTACTGACCTATCAGCGGCCCTGGTGACATCACTATACTCCTAATGTAAACACAATGAAGAAGCAGTCTGTAGAAGGTTTAGAAGCACAGGAGGTGATTATTACTGACAGCTGACCATTTCAGCGCTAGTGGCAGCTGAGCCTGCAGAAGCTGTTGAGTCCTGATGGCATTTTAAAGCAGGGCTTGGACAAATAGCCATTTCCCCTATGCAATTGTAAAACCATCCATGCCCCCACATTTTACATTTATAGCCAGGGCATTGTTCAGCTGTTGGCCAGTTTCCCACTGAACGGTTTTCACATGTTTTTCTTGTGGTTTTAGCTGCAATCCCCCAGAATTTCTATTAGGTCGTGCTTTTGTGGCATGCATTCTAAAAACGCACCAAAGATGCAGCATACGGGACTTTTTTTAAATTTTTGGCCAATTTGTTTTCTGCTACCTATGTTTGGTAAAAAAAAATAACAATAAGCGTATTTTGATTGGTTTGCGCAAAAGTTATTGCGTTTACTAACTAAGGGAACGATTTCTGTCATTTTTGGTGGGTTTTTTTTTAACGAGTAATGGCGGCGATCTGCGATTTTTTTTGCGGGACTGCGACATTGCGGCGGACAGATCGGACCCTTGACTGACATTTTTGACACTTTTGGGGGTACCAGTGACATTACTGCAGTAATCAGTGCTATATATATGCACTGTTACTGTAAAAATGACACTGGCAGGGAAGGGGTTCATTTTATTGGAGAGGGAGGGGTTAATGTATGCCTGGTGCTTACTAACGTGTGTGGGGGGAGGTGACTGAGTGACACAGGGACAGATCACATGTTCAGCTATGCTGAACCCTGCAATCTGTCACTGTTTGTCACTTAGGAGATCCGCCCGCTTTGTTTACACAAGCAGGTGGATCTCCAGACTCGATTCCTCGATGAACGGGGAAGAGCGGCGGTGATCACCGCCGCTCCTCCCCTGGCCCGACTCCCGCTGTGACTAAACACAGCGGGAGCGAGCCTCCGGAGGCGCACGAGCGCCGCCCAGAAGGGGAGGAGTCCATCGACGTAGGTCTACGTCGCTGGACGGAATCGAGCCACTTTGCCGCAGTACAGTCCCAGTGACTGGTCGGCAAGTGGTTAAATTGGTGGTCAGTAAAAAAGTGCCACATTGCATAGGTTATCATTGAGAAAGTGTCCCCTTACTTTAGTGGTCACTGGTAAAGTTCCTGCTTTTATTGGTGGTTAGGGGTGAAGAAGATCCTTTGCATTGGCGGTCAGTGGAAAATTACATTCTCACATTAGTGGCTAGTGGAAAAGTGCTCCCTTGAATTGGTGGTCAATGGAAAAGGCCCCTTACCTTGGTCTTCAGTGACAAAGTCCCAGATTGCATAGAAGGTCAATGAGAAAGAGCCTACATTGGTGGTCAATTTAGTGCTGGTTTGTAGTGGTGGTCATTGGGAAAACTGCCCCTTACACCGGTGGTCAGTGAGAGAAGGGCCCCTTGGAAAAATAGTCAGTAAAAACAAATGACTTGTTAGAGTAGTGGCACATTGAAAAACTACCCTGTAACATTGGTGGTCAGTGGTAAAAATGCCCCATAACATTGGGAGGTCAATGAGAAGAATGCCCACCTTAGAGATAGCAATAGTAATCATTGGTGTCAGTGAGGATCTACTGGCAGTGCCGGGACAAGGCCATCCAGCGCCCAGGGCAAAGATGCCAAACTGTGCCCTCCCCCCTCCCTTAGGGTTAGGGTAAGGGTGCCCACATTCCTGCAATATATTATGGCGCCCAGGGAAGCCGGTCCCTCTTACCCACCCCTTGTCCCGGTCCTGTCCACTGGTCCCACAAACCTGGCTCTGCCGAGTGACATTGGTGCAAAAACTATGCAGTCATTTCAGTATGAAGTTAAATTTGTCTGTTCTCTGGTCAAGGAACCGCTATCCACCTCTGAAGCAACTTGACGATTCTACAGAACCATGACTTTTATGTAATGGTTTTTCACCTATCGTCAACAAAAATCAGTTGGCTGCTCGATTATATAAATGATCGATTGGCTTTGGGTTTCTAGTACTAGAGTAACATGAGCTACTTTATGCCTTAATCTGGTCATTTTTTTTAATTCAGCCTGCTGAATGATGGAAAAAATGACTAATGTAATGCCTTAGACTAGATGAACTTGACCAAAAAATTAAAGCTGCAGCTAACACTTAAGGTTTTACATAAAGTTGATCATTGTAAGCACCCCTGTCAGTGTTAAATGGCTTGTTTCAACCCTCTAGTTGCCACTTTTGCTGGACATCTTAGCCTGTTAAAGGAAGCTGAAAAATAATAAACTTACCGGCTGGATCACAGGTAAGAATATCAGAAAAGAAGCCTGGAAAAAAGGAAATGAATACAGTGACAAGAGTTGGGCGAATGGTTCGGGCCAAGCAAAGGTTCGGCCTGAACATCGCCTGTTTGCCCGTTCGGCGAACACCTGAATTTGCCCTTCGGGTTTTGTGTGGTGTTTAAGTAAACCCCAACGCCAAAATGTAAAAAAAAAACTGCGCTGGGTCCACACCAAAATCCCCGCCAGACCCTTATCCGAGCATGCAGCCCAGCTGGCCAGGAAAGGGGGAAGCGCTCACTCCTGAACCATTCCAGGCCACATGCCCTCAACATGGGAGATGCTTTGGGGCAGGGGGGCTCTGCACCTTGTGCTTTTTTGTCCCAAAAAAAACTCCACCGTCAACTAAGGCAAAATGCCGAATACTTGACTTGCCGTTTGACAGTTCTTATATGGGTAAGGGGCGGAGCACTGCCCCCTTGTGACATCACTGGTGAATGCTGGGTCAATGATATCACAAGAGGGCGGTGCCACCAGGTGACCCCACCCTTACCTATATAAGAACTGTCAAACGCCAAGCCAGGCATTTGCCTTTGGTTTTTTTTTGGGGTTCTTTTTCGGGTCTGGTGGTGCAGCAGGCGTCATTATTGGTGATGGATCTACATTGAGGGACACTGTTTTTTTTATTAATAAACAAATTGTCAAAAATGGCCTCCTGTTTATATTTATTTTGACAACTTTTTTGATAAAAGGGTAGGGGTACAATGTAACCCATACTCACTCACATTGGGGGGCCGAAATCTGAGGGCCCCCTTGTTAAAGGGGGCTTCCAGATTCTGATAAGCCCCTTGTCTGAAGACCCCCACAACCACCACCCAGGGTTGTTGGGAAGAGGCCCTTTTCCCCATCAACACAGGGACAAGGTGCTTGTCCCCACTCCAAAGCACTTCCCCCATGCTGAGGACATGTGGTCTAGTATGGTTCAGGAGGGGGCGCTCGCTTGTCCCCCATTCCTTTTCTGACCTGCCGGGCTACATGCTCGGATAAGGGTCTTCGTATGGTTTCTGGGGGTGACCCCGTGTCATTTTTTTTTTACATTTTTCTATTGCCGGCAATGGTTGTGTGTTGCCGTAAATTTAAATGCAATTTCGTTAATTTTATTTTTCTTCAGAAATTTCAGTTTTGCTGCAGCAGGTTCTATACACGGTACAGATGCACCACTTTACAGGCAAACTTAGGGGACCCCCCATGCACTATATTTAAGGAATGTTTCATTTTTAATGTTTCACTTTAAGCATCATTAAAATCACTGCCCCTCTTTAAAAAAAAAAAAAAAAAAAACATTTTTGCTTTAATACATGACCCTCAGGGCAGTAGCCAGGCCCCCATACCCTTTTTCTGGCCAATAACTTGCACATAAGTCTTAAAAATGCAGACTTGATTTTTCGGGTCCCATAGACTTTAAAAGGGTTGGCTGTTTGGGTCAGAACTTTTTCTCTGTTCGGGAGTTCTGGTGCAAACTGAATGGGGGTGTTTGGCCCATCTCTAGCAGTGACCACATCTAAGAATTGGTAAACTGCAAGAAATAAATATTTGTTTTTGGATTTATATACACTAAAGATTGGTAAGCTGCAAAATATTATGGGGCCGCTGCTCCTCTTCCTGTATCGCTAAATTGTTAGACTATTATGTTTCTAGTTTTATGACATTTGTATTTATGATCTTTTGGGCCAGATAGGACAGGTGCTCTATCAGAGAGAGAATTGTGCCGCTTATATGCTTGTAATAAAATGATGCGCTTTTAAGTGTCTGCGTGAGTCTCCTTTCTCCTCTGTGGTTATAGTTGGCACTGTAAAGTCAACATATCTCTTTTCTGTTTTGTCTTAGCTTAACCACTTGCAGACCACCCACCTGCAATATACTGCAGGCAAGCAGCCACTGTAGGCAAAGGGACTTACCTGTATGTCACATCAGGGTTTAGGGCGCTCTTGCGTGCCCTCTTGAGGATCCCGCTGTACCCAGCGGGAGCCTGTCAGCAAGTCCCAGCCAAGGATTAATGGATAGGATCTGCTGATTGGCATTGTGTGCATTCACAGCCCAGAGCCCTGTGTTGGTAAACAACACAGAGCTCTGTAAGAAGAAAGGATCTGTCAGTTTCTCATCCTTGCTTTGACTGAGAAATCAGTTAGTAAAAATCAGTACACTTTACACACATTACACATAGTTAGGCACATATTTAACCCCTTGATCGCCCCAGATGTTAACCCCTTCTCAGTTAGTTTCATTAGTACTGTGACAGTGTATAGCAGGGGTCTTCAAACTATGGCCCTCCAGTTGTTCAGGAGCTACAATTCCCTTCATGTCTAGTCATGTCTGTGAATATCAGAGTTTTACTGTGCCTCATGGGATGTGTAGTTCTGCAACAGCTGGAGGGCCGTAGTTTGAGGATCCCTGGTGTATAGTATTATCAATGATCGCTGTATTAATGTAACCGTGAAGTCAGTGGCAGTTAGTCAGTTCCCCTAGCATCAGTTAGTGTCAGATTTTCCACCGCAATATCACAGTCCCATTATAAGTCGTTATTAAGTTGGCATTAGTAGTATAAAAAAAAATAATAAATTCCATAATGTGTAGGCGGTATAACTTTCACGCAAAACCAATCAATATACACTTAATGGGATTGTTTTCAAAAGCATGTAGCAGAATACATTTTGGAAAAAAAATTATGAAGAAATTAGATTTTTCAAAACTTTTTTATTGAATATGTTTTATGGCAGAAAGTAAAAAATACTGTTTTTTTTTTTTTTTTTCAAAATGTATTTTTTTCGTTTATTTCACAAAAAATAAAAAACCCAGTGGTGATCAAATACCACCAAAAGAAAGCTAAATTTGTGTGAAAAAACTGATATAAATTTTGTTTGGTTACGGCGTTGCATGACTGCGCAATCACCAGTTGAAATAAGGCATTGATGAATAGCAAAAATTGCCCTGGTCATAAAGGAGGTAAAATCTTCTGGAGCTCAAGTGGTTAATATTAGGATGTGGTGCTATATATAGTGCACTGTGCTCTTTACCTTTTATTTTGCAACATACACTCACTGGCCACTATATTAGGTACACCTTGCTAGTACTGGGTTGGACCCCATTTTGCCTTCAGAACTGCCTTAGTTCTTCGTGGCAGAGATTCAACAATGTGTTGGAAACATTCCTCAGAGATTTTGGTCCATATTGACATGATAGCATCACACAGTTTCTGCAGATTTGTCGGCTGCATATCCATGGTGCGAATCTCCCGTTCCACCACATCCCAAAGGTGCTCTGTTGGATTGAGATCTGGTGACTGTGAAGGCCATTGGAGTACACTGACCTCATTATCATGTTCAAGAAACCAGTGGTGAGATGATTTGAGCTTTGTGACATGGTGCATTATCCTGCTGGAAGGAGCCATCAGAAGATGGGCACACTGTAGTCATAATGGAGGGGTGGGGAACCTTTTTTTTGCCAAGGGCCATTTGGGTTTTTATAAAATCATTTGGGGGCCGTACAAAATTATCAACTTAAAAATGTGCCTATTATATTTGGTCAAACATTAAATTAACTCACCCCTAATACGATGGGTGCAACTGCTTCTCTTTGGTGAGGTGTGTGATGTTAGCTTGTATTGATGATGTTGCTACTGGCAACTGGTTTTCCAGGTTTGCGTTGGTCAGTCTGGAGCACAGTCGACTCTTTGTGGTGGTAAGTTTTTTTTTTTGCAAATACAAAAGAAAAGAACAAAACATACATATACAAAGCATTCAGCATATGATACGTAAAAAAAAAAAAAAAATCACTCTATTAATACCAGTTAATTAATACAAGTAAATCAACATTTGCGTATGACCATTACTATCAAACCAGTTAGTGTTCAATCTATAGAGACCATAGTTCCCAACACTTCAAGAACGTAGGCATTGAATTAGAAGGAAGTGCCAGTGTCTTTTCATACTCATACATTAACCTAACAGAGGCTACTACTTCCGAGACTTTGGGGGCATCAGTGGCTTTCCAGCGTCTAGTTATCGTCAATCTAGCAGCTGTCAATATATGGGCTGTGATCCAGCCGTGTGTGTATCGGAAGCCTATCTATTCCCAAATTTAAAAGAGCTAAAGCTGGTTTAGGTTTATTTAACCACTTTACCGCTGCTCACTAGAGCTCTACTGCGGCAAAGTGGTTCGTTATCGTCTGGCGACGTAGACCTACGTCACCAGACACTCCCCCTTCTCGGCGGCACGCGCGCGCCGCCGGAGGCTCGCTCCCGCTGTATTCAGTCACAGCGGGAGTCGGGCCAGGGGAGGAGCAGCAGCGATCGTCAGGGAATCGAGTCTGGAGATCCGCCCGCTTGTGTAAACAAAGCGGACGGATCTCCTAAGTGACAGGCAGGGTCAGATTGCAGGGTTCAGCATAGCTGAACCTGCGATCTGTCCTTGTGTCACTCAGTCACCTCCCCCCACACATGTCAGTAAGCACCAGGCATACATTAACCCCTCCCTCTCCAATAAAATTAACCCCTTCCCTGCCAGTGTCATTTTTACATTAACAGTGCATATTTAAAGCACTGATTACTGTAGTAATGTCACTGGTAACCCCAAAAGTGTAAAAAATGTCAGTCAAGGGTCCGATCTGTCCGCCGCAATGTTGCAGTCCCGCAAAAAAATCGCAGATCGCTGCCATTACTCGTTAAAAAAACCCCACCAAAAACGACAGAAATCTTTCCCTTAGTTCGTAAACGCAATAACTTTTGCGCAAACCAATCAAAATACGCTTATTGTGATTTTTTTTACCAAAAATATGTAGCAGAAAACAAATTGGCCTAAAATGATAAAAAAAATTTGATTTTTACATTTTTTTGGGGGGGAATTTCATATAAAAAAATGTGAAAAATATTGTTATTTTTTCAAAATTGTCACTCTTTTTTTGTTTATAGCGCAAAAAGTAAAAATCGCACAGGTGATCATATACCACCAAAAGAAAGCTCTGTTTGTGGGAAAAAAAGGACGTAAATTTTGTTTGGGTACGGCGCTGCATGACCGCGCAATTGTCAGTTAAAGTCGCACAGTGCAGAATCGCAAAAAGTGGCCCAGATGTAAGACAGCAAAATCCTCCAGTGGTAAAGTGGTTAATGTGCCAGTCACAGAGGAAATGAGATTGAAAATTTGGTTCCAGAATCTTGTTAAGTTTTTACATGCCCATAAAGTATGATAGAGATTGCCCACTTGTCCACATGTATGCCAACATAGTGGCGAATGGGACGAGTAGAATTTGGAGAGCCGATAGGGAGTAAGATACCATCGTGAAAGAATTTTCTGTGTTAATTCCCAATGATTAACAGATCGGGATATATTATAGGAATATTTGAAGGCTTGGGACCATTGAGTGGTCGTAAATGTTTGTCGCAAATCTTCCTCCCATTTTATCATAGGTCCTGTCTTATGAAATATAGTTTTAGAGTTTAAAGTGTTGTAAAATAAAGAAATGCCTTTCTTCTTCTGAGAAGGGGAAGTATAATAATCATACAACCGTTGAGGAAGTACGGTAATAGTGTTGGCAATGGATATTGATTAAGAAATGTAGTTATTCGAATATAAGAATAATATTCAGATGTCGGTAGATTATGTAGTCGCTGCAGGGCCTCAAATGATTTAAATCCGACACCCTCCAGCAAGCCCTCTACCCAATATATGTTGCAATCCCTCCATTTACGGGTGTACAGATAGGGTATAAGAGTTTCCATTGTTTCAAGAGGTATTCTTATTTTCTTATTCTCAATGTCTAATTTACTTTGTGTTAAAAGTGTTCTCCATGCTAATAACGATGTTCGTACTGTAATGGGAACATTTTGAATTGCCATCGGTTTCCAATAATCAGCTAGCAAAAGATGTACTAAATGCTTCTTATTAGTTAGAGCTGCTTCCACCTGTACTCAACGGGTATCCGTGTCAGCACAGAACCATGACTTAAGATATACAAGCTGAGATGCCCAATAATAGTCCTCCAAATGCACCATACTAATCCCTCCCACTGACTTATGTTTAATTAGATGTGACCATGCACATCTCTGGTGTTTACCTTGCCAAATATAATTTTAAGGAGAGCTATACGTTTTTTTCATAAGATGAGATGGAATCGGAAGTGGCAGGGTATGGAAAACATATCAAATCTGTGGGAGTGTCATCATCTTAAATGCCACGAGATGACCTATCCAAGATATGATTATAAGATTTTTGATCCAACTCCTTCCGTAATTTGTGTAAAAATGGGGTATAGTTGGCTGTGACCATGGAGGATATGGATGGAGTTAATATTATCCCCAAATAGGGAATTTCTTTGGATGTCCATACAAAGGGTAGTTGAGATTCTAAGTATGTTCTGGTATGAATATGTACCCCCAAATCTAATATTAAAGATTTTGAAAAATTAACTTTATAATATGAAAACGCACTAAAAGTTTGTAGTACTTGGTGTGCAAAAGGTAAAGAAATAAGCGGTTTCTTAAGTGATAAAATCACATCATCAGTAAATAAGCTAATTTTGTGTGGTGGTAAGTTTTGAAAAGAACTGCTGGCGGGTACAGCTGGCTGGTACTGCTGGTGGGTACAGCTGGCTGGTACTGCTGGTGGGTACAGCTGGCTAGTACTGCTGGCTGGTAATGCTGTGGGTACTGCTGGCTCAGGCTGGTACTGTGCTGTGGGTACTGCTGGCTGGTACTGCTGTGGGTACTTCTGGCTGGTACTGCTGGCTCAGGCTGGTACTGCTCTGGGTACTGCTGTGGGTACTGCTGGCTCAGGCTGGTACTGCTGTGGGTACTGCTGACTCAGGCTGGTACTGTGCTGTAGGTACTGCTGTGGGTACTGCTGGCTCAGGCTGGTACTGCTGGCGGGTACTGCTGGCTCAGGCTGGTACTGCTGGCTGGTACTGCTGTGGGTACCGCTGGCTAATATTGCTGTGGGTACTGCTGGCTCAGGCTGGTACTGCTGGCTGGTACTGTGCTGTATGTACTGCTGACTGGTACTGCTGTGGGTGCTGCTGGCTGGTACTGTTGTGGGTGCTGCTGACTCTGGCTGGTACTGCTGTGGGTACTGCTGGTTCTATTGTGGGTACTGCTGGCTCTGGCTGGTACTGCTGTGGGTATTGCTGGCTCTGGCTGGTACTGCTGGATCTTAGTGCCCCCTTAATGCAGAGTGATTAGTTCCCCATCAATGCAGAGTGATTAGTGCCCCCTTTATGCAGAGTGATTAGTGCCCCCTCAATGCAGAGTGATTAGTGCCCCCCTTAATGCAGAGTGATTAGTGCCCCCCTTAATGCAGAGTGATTAGTACCCACATCAATGCAGAGTAATTAGTGCCCCTTTAATGCAGAGTGATTAGTGCCCCCATCAATGCAGAGTTATCAGTGCCCCCTTAATGCAGAGTGATCAGTGCCCCCTTAATGCAGAGTGATAAGTGCCCCCATCAATGCAGAGTGATTAGTGCCCCCATCAATGCAGAGTGATTAGTGCTCCTTAATGCAGAGTGATTAGTGCTCCCTTAATGCAGAGTGATTAGTGCATCCTTAATGCAGAGTGATTAGTGCCCCCTTAATGAAGAGGGATTAGTGCCCCCTTAATGCAGAGTGATTAGTGTCTCATCAATACAGAGTGATTAGTACCCCCTTAAAGCATAGTGATTAGTGCCCCATCAATGCAGAGTGATTAGTGCCCCCTTAATGCAGAGTGATTAGTGCCCCCTTAATGCAGAGTGATTAGTGCCCCCATCAATGCCGAGTGATTAGTGCCCCCTTAATGCAGAGTGATTAGTGCCCAGGAATTAGAGCGCCTCCTGATTACAAAGAGCAGGGTTCTTCTGCTTACCCGGCACGGGTGCTCTCATACGAAATCACGCCTTCTGGACCGACTCCTATGATAGACATCACCACTGAGCTGTCTATCCTAGGTAGGAGGCGTGACTTCGTATGACAGCGGCCGCGCCGGGTAAGCAGAAGAACCCTGCTCTTTGTGTAATCAGGAGGCGCTCGCCCTCCCCTTCCCCTCCGGAGGCAGCCCAATGGTAGGGCCGGCCCTGGGCGCAGGTCGCCCAGGATCGGCCATGCAAAGTGGGGACAGTGTCCTCAGTTCGGGGGCGTCTGGTCACTCTAGCACAGGGGGCCGGATCAGATGACTTTGCGGGCCGCATACGGCTCGCAGGCCATAGGTTCCCCACCCCTGTCATAAAGGGATGGACATGGTCAGCAACAACACTCAGGTAGGCCATGGCATTTAAACAATGCTCAGTTGGTATTAAGGAGCACAAGGTTTGCCAAGAAAATATCCCCAACACCATTACACCACCACCACCAGCCTGAATCGTTGATACAAGGCAGGATGGATCCATGCTTTCATGTTGTTTATGCCAAATTCTGACCCTAACATCTGAATGTGGCAGCTGAAATTGAGACTCATCAGACCAGGCAATGTCTTTCCAATCTTTTATTGTCCAATTCGGGTGAGCCTGTGCGAATTGTAGCCCTAGTTTCCTGTTCTTAGCTGTCAGGAGTGGCACCTGGTGTAGCCCATCTGCTTAAAGGTTCAATGTGTTTTGCATTCAGAGATGGTATTCTTCATACCTTGGTTGTAATGAGTGGTTATTTGAGTTACTGTTGCCTTTCTATCATCTGGAACCAGTCTGCCCATTCTCGTCTGACTCCTGACATTTTTATTCACACAACTGCCATTCACTGGAAATTTTCTCTTTTTCGGACCATTCCCTGTAGATCCTAGGGATGATTGTGTGTGAAAATCCCAGTAAATCAGAAGTTTTTGAAATATTCAGACCAGCCTGTCTGACACTAACAACCATGCCACATTCAAAGTCACTTGAATCCCCTTTCTTTCCCATTTTGACGCTCGCTTTGAACTTCAGTAAGTAGTTTTTACTACGTCTCGATGCCTAAATGCATTGAGTTGCTGCCATTTGATTGGGAGATTAGCAATTTGTGTTATCAAGCAATTGAACAGGCCTGTGAAGTGAATGTATTAGACTCGATTCACACCAGCGCGACTTGTCAGGCGACTTGTCAGCGACTTGTCCCTCGCGGTCCATTGACTGCTACAGGACCCGTTCTAATAGGAGCGACACAAGTCGCTCCGACTTAGAAAAAGGGTCCTGTACTACTTCGGGGCGACCTCGGAGCGAATTGCATAGACATTCATTATATGAAGTCCGTGCAAGTCGCAACAAAGTCACGGTGCACTGAACTTCACAGGTCGCCCCCGAAGTAGTACAGAGTCATGTCGCCATAGTGTGAACCGACTCTTATATTTCTGTTTTGGGTTTATTAGCACTTTAGTAATAATACTACCATAAAAAATATATAAAAATTTTTAAAAAATGTTTTTTTTTATCACTTTAACAATAAAACTTTCAAAACTTCCAATGAATAAATTCCCTGAATCGGAGATTAGGAGCAGCACTTAACCCTCCAATGTATTGCAGCGGATGGTGTTCCCATAAAAGTCTTGGTGTAGAATAGTCTGCTATATATCATATCAGCCCCCAGACTCTCATGTCCTCCCTGCTCTGCTCTCTGTCTCTGCCTCTGTCTCTGCCTCTCCTCCTCTTCACACGTCAACACTTGCTTTATTTTTCCATGTTATCCTGCAAGGAGGGGGGGATAAAAAAAGAGAAAAGGGAGGGATGATGCTGGCAGGGAGGGATAATGATGGAGGCAGGGAGGGAGGGATGATGCTGGCAGGGAGGGAGGAATGATGCTGGCAGGGAGGGATAATGATGGAGGCAGGGAGGGAGGAATGATGCTGGCAGGGAGGGAGGAATGATGCTGGCAGGGAGGGTGGCGGAGTACTCCTCGCACATCAGGGGGCGGCTGTGATTGGCTGCTGCCTGCCTCTGAGTCCTGTTGTTTCAGGCTATAAAAAGATGAGAGGATGGGAATCAGCAGCAGCCGAGCAGTGACAAGCTGGACAAACACATCCAGTGATACAGAAAGCAAGCAGAAGAGTAATTCTCTCCGTGTCTGGGAACCCGAACTCACCGCCAGGATGTGTAAAGGACTAGCCGGGGTGACCTCCTTCCCTGCCACCTGCCTGAAGAGGTGAGACTGCGGTCTGCGCATCTGACAGCTGAGATCCGCAGAGCGGTGCGGGGTGCGGGGTGCGGGGCTTCATCAGTACAGGGCTACGCTCACCTCTCTGGGGGATCGGGATAGGTGTGTGCAGAGGACTGCAGAGCATTGCACCCTACTGCCATTTACACAACATCATGGGCTCTGTGCCCGAAGGGCTTCATTCATCTGCCTTCAGAAAGATGCCCATCACATTTTGTTGCAATCAGCTACAGGACCCTTGGATCACTATGAGGATGTGTTTTCTTTTATTTTATTTTTTTTGTATTTCTAGCTATTGCTGCAGTGTAGCAGTCTGCTAGAATTATATATATATATATATATAGTGTATATGGATCTAGGTCTATCTAGATAGATAGATAGATAGATAGATAGATAGATAGATAGATAGATAGATAGATAGATAGATAGATAGATAGATAGATAGATAGATAGATAGAGACACAGTGAGTATGTATGCTTAATAATCAAAGTGATCAATACATTTCATTAACCGCACCAGGAAAGAGAAATGTAATATATTTCTTTACTTATTAATTTCAGGTACAAATATATATATTATTAATTAAATATACTATTAATTTATGCAGTGTATGATATATATATATATATATATATATATATATATATATATATATATATATATATATATATATATATATATATATATATATATATATATATATATATATATATATATATATATATATATATTTTAGGCTTTTTGGCCTTTATTTCTCTTGATTGATAGATAGATAGATAGATAGATAGATAGATAGATAGATAGATAGATAGATAGACAGAGTGAGTATGTATGCTTAATAATCAAAGTGATCAATACATTTGATTAACTGCACCAGGAAAGAGAAATGTAATGTATTTCTTTACTTATTAATTTCAGGTACAAATATATATATATATATATTATTAATTAAATATACTATTCATTTATGCAGTGTTAAATATATATATATATATATATATATATTAGGCTTTTTGTGATTTATTTCTCTTAATTGATAGATAGATAGATAGATAGATAGATAGATAGATAGATAGATAGATAGATAGATAGATAGATAGATAGATAGATAGACAGTGTGAGTATGTATGCTGATTAATCAAAGTGATCAATACATTTGTTTAACTGGTTTGATTGATCGGAATAGAAGTCCTAAGCATTTTTGGGGGGTGGTAGCAAAGGGCCCTGTAGTAGATTGCATTCATCTGCATGGCATAACATAACAGTAAAACTTTTATGATCCTATTATCGATATAGACCTTTAAACAGAGTTTGAGACCACTTTTTAGAGCCGGTTCACACTGAGTCGACACGACTTCGGGGGGCGACCTGTGAAGTCGCGTGCACCGCGACTTCGGCGCGACTTGCAGGGACTTCACATAATGGAAGTCTATGCAAGTCACTCCCAGGTCGCCCCAAAGTAGTACAGGACCCTTTTTCTAAGTCGGAGCGACTTGTGTCGCTCCTATTAGAACGGGTCCTGTACTACTCAATGGACCGCGACCGACCGCGACTTGTCAGGCTGACAAGTCGCGGCAGTGTGAATGGGCTCTTACAGAAATGAGCTATCATATGGCTTCTTTTGGCCAGTATGTGTGTAGTATATCGTTGAGCACTGATCTCCAAACCAAGAAGTAAGCCAGTACCACACCAGGAAACAAAAATGTTATATATTTATTTATTTATTTATGTGTTTATTTATTTATTTATTTTTTTCAGGTACTTATATAGTGCTGTTAATTTATGCAGTGTTTTCATTTATTTTGTACATTCACATCAGTCCCTGCCCTCAAGGAATTTACAATCTAAGGTCCCTAACTCATACACATACTAGGGCCAACCTATTGCAGCATGCTAATTTTTAGATTTGGTGGCTGCATTCTTTTTTTCTTTTTTTTTTAGGCTTTTTTATCCCTTTATTTTTACCTGGTGATCATGCCAGTAGATCTTCTCATTTTCAGCTTAGTTTAACAGACCAGCAAGCAACCAGCAAAAGTGGCAGTTAGCGGGGTGAGACAAAGCATTGATGGGTTGCTTACAATGATCAGCTTTTATTGATTTAGGTAGAACCTTTATTCCAAAAAAAAAAAAAAAAAAAAAAGAAAATAAACTATTGCTGCAACTGTTTAAATGCGTTAGTTAGAGTACAGCTTTAATTTGATAGTCAAGTCTATTTAAACATACTAGTGCATCCAACATCAGATTGACAATACTGCTTTCCCAAGGTGTCTCCCGTGCTCCTCAATCCTGAGTGAAGACACCCTAAGACAGAAGGGACTGGATTTACTAAGGCTGGAGAGTACAAAATCTGGTGCAGCCCTGCACAGAAGCCAATCAGCTTCCAGGTTTTTTCGTCAACGCTTAGTTGAACAAAGTGAAGTTAGAAGCTGATTGGCTGCCATGCACAGCTGCACTAGATTTTGCACTCTCCATGTTTAGTAAACCAAATCCTAAGTGTGTTATTGGCAGGATCACCAGGGGAACATAAAGGAAAAAAGCCCCCTAAAAATATCAAACAAGTGCAGCCACCCCATTTAGGGTTGCTAAGTGGAAAAATGTTAATTTTTTTTTTGTTTTACTACCCTGCTAAATTATGAATGCTAGAATACTTGGTATAGATATGTTAGTTTTTGTTGTAGATATGGCTTGGATATTATTAGCAAATATTTCATCTGCATTAGGATTTTTTTTTTTTTTTTTTTTATCAAAAGAACACAGTTTAAGGAACTATAAGATGTAATGATAAAATAGTTGAACTTTAGAAAGTCACCTTAGTAAAATATTTTGTTTGTTGTACTGTTAATGGGAAATAATTTGAATATTTAATTGGTTTAGCCCCGGTTCACACTGCCGCCACTTTTCATGTGACTTGAGAGTTCAAAGTCGCCTGACAAGTTGTGCCCCATTAACGGCAATGGAACCGTTCTAATTGGTGCAACTTCAACGCACCTTGCATTGACTTCTGTTGAAGAAGTCGTATGCAAGCTGGGATGAAGTCGCGCAGGGATGTCGGATTCAAAGTTGCGTGACCTTGAAGCCGCTGGAGTGTGAACAAGGGCTTATGGTATGATCTCGTTCAGGGATCCTCAAACTACGGCTCTCCAGCTGTTGCGGAACTACACATCCCATGAGGCATTGTAAAAAACTGATATTCACAGACATGACTAGGCATGATGGGAATTGTAGTTCCTGAACAACTGGAGGGCCATAGTTTGAAGACCCCTGAATTCTAGTTCCTCTTCTGTTTCCTTTTTGTTTGAAAAGTAATGTAACAATTATAGTCGTTGCAACATTTTTTCAATATTTTAGTTCCTTTTTACAGCCCATTCAGGCTGGCGCGATCCGACTTTGTGGGGCGACCCATTCAGACTTCGGCAGGACTTGCACGGACTTCATATAATTGAAGTCAATGCAAGTCGCCTCCAGGTCGCCCCAAAGTAGTACAGGACCCTTTTTCTACGTCGGAGCGACTTGTGTCGCTCCTATTAGAACGGGTCCTGTGCTAATCAATGGCGAGCGACCGAGCGCGACTTGTCAGGCTGACAAGTCGCCTGACAAGTCGTGCTAGTCTGAATGGACCCTTAGAAGGTCTAAAAGGAATGTTATTACTAATAAAAAGCTGCAACTATTGGATTGTTATGTGCCCTTGTATTCAAGAAGAATATGGGTTCGCCTTCATGTTCACATAACTGCTCAGAATGTAATTGCAGTCATATGCCCAATTCTCCAATGATTATCAGAACTTTTTATTACAATTTTATTGGATTTACTAAAGACATTTGACACCTCTGAAGTGATACACCAACAGGAATATTTTTTTCATAGAGTAGTGCTATAGGCATGGAAACAATTTCTTAAAATTCTCATTATTATTATTATTATTATTATTATACAGGATTTATATAGCGCCAACAGTTTGCTCAGCGCTTTACAATATGAGGGAAGACAATACAGTTACAATACAGTTCAATACAGGAGGATTTATCATTATCTTAAAAGCTCCAAAAAATGCTTTTTTAATTGCTGTTGTAAACATTGGGAATTATACATTGATAAACTATTGGGAACTGAATTTATAGAATTTAACCTAATATATTTTAAGGTTTAATTGGTTTAAAAAAATATCCATAACACAATAACGAAACGATGCCAGGGCTAGAATAATTCAGCAGATTGACATATTATAAATTTGTCAGCAAGTCTCAGTGTCCAATTTAACATAAAAGGTAGATAGAGATTCACTCTGCTGAAACATGGAATAAGTATTTGTAGCTTCTAGGCATAAAGCGCTATCTTGAGGTTCAGCTTTATACAATCAATAGGCCATTCTCTGCAGAAATGTTGGGGATTTAAATAAGAAGCCTCTGCTGATTTTTTACTGCAGGTTAGTCTTCAAGGGCTAGATGAATACAATCAATAGGCCATGGGATTGTAGGTCACACCATGATACAAATGCTATCATAAAACATTACTTGTAAAATAACCACACATAGAGCAAGAATGGCGTTCAAATGGCCGCGGCACGTTTATTGGTATTAAAACAATTCATAAACTTTATTAAAAACAAAAATAAATGAATAAATATATCTATTAAAATGTAAAATATTAAAACCTTATATCACTCATGGAACTTGAGCGATAAAACATGAATAATTCATTTAAGCAAAGTCCCCTCTTGATCCAAGGGTGACAAAACCGCATAAGAGGTGCCATGGTGGGTGGGAGGGAGGGAAGCTTGCCGATCCGATCCAAGACAATTGTGAAGGGTCAGTCGTGAGGGGTTATATATAGCCCCCCAGAAACACGTGCCGAACATTCTCGAAATGCACATGTTTCCTGCCACAGCTACCCGTGACCCATGTCCGTAAGATTTAAAGCTATACATACCCCAAATCTTTTTTATTTATTTTTTTATATTTTTTATTATAAAATATTAAATAATTTAAACTTATGGTGACCACACTCCCATGCCGTTGGCCCCCGTGAACTGTGCCCACTAAACATTCTCTTCAAAAATGTTTGAGGATTTAAATAAGAAGCCTCAGCTGATTTTTCCATTGCAGATAACTCATTAGGAGTACAAGAATTTAAAAAGTGATTATTTTGACAGTCTGTCTAACACTGATTTTGCTCCGTATGTAGTAAATTAATTTTCAAATTTAAAATCAGAAAACTTAAGTTAATTATGGAGAATCAGTATACCTAGAGATACTTTTTTTTGCTGCTTTATGGAAGCTGAGTTATAAATATAATACATATATTTGATTATGTTTCCAACAAAGTTATAGTTAATAAATGCTAGTGTACATAGTATGGATAAACGTGAGGCCTGTCAGTGAAGAATGCTCTCACTGGGGGATCTCTGGTTAATATTTGAGAAGCTTACTCTAGCTCCGCATGCCTGGATTCCAGTGTCTGGGGGATGTAGTATGATGAATAGCAAACTTGCACTTGCCTAAAGCTTGCTACACCATGGATGAGCCGATTTAAAGAGGAAATGTGCATGTGGGCACAGTGATCAGTGATCAGATAACCAGGCAGTAGAAAGCAGAACTAGGGACTAAAACAGGATGGCACGTTAGCACTAATGGGCTTCTTTATTAACAGATATTATTTCAGTGGTAGGCAACCTTGGCATTCCAGCGGTTGTGAAACTACAAGCCCTTTAGGGCATTGCAAGGTTCTGACAGCCACAAGCATGGCTTCCAGAGGCAGAGGCATTATTGTATACTTAAAGCAATATTAAAGCCTTTTTTTTTTAACATGGTATACTTACCTGCACTGTGCAGTCATTTTGCACAGAGCAGCCCTGATTTTCCACTTTTCAGGTCCCACAGCGGCACTCCTGAATCCTCTCTCCTGCCGGGTGCCCCCACAGCAAGCAGCTTGCTGTGGGGGCACCCAAGCAGGCACGCTCCCCAGCCACAGCTCTGTGTGTCTATTCACACATTGGCCCCACCCCCTCCGTCTCCTGATTGGCTCACTGTCTGTGATTGACAATTGCCCCTGCTGCTGCCAAAAGCCAATCATCAAGGCTCTCGTGGAAATTGCTGGATGGAGAAGGGGCTCAGGAAAGTATTAGGGGGTCGGGGTGCTGCACACAGAAGGTTTTTTACCTTCATGCATTGAATGCATGAAGGTAATAAACCTTGTGCCTTTTCAACTCCTTTAAAGCGGTAGTATACCGCTTTTTTCCACTTTTAACTACAGGTAAGCCTATAATAAGCCTTACCTGTAGGTACAATTAATATCTCCTAAACCGGCACGGTTTAGGAGATATTTGCACTGCATGCAGCCGCTCACGCGAGTGGCGCATGCGCTCTGAAGGTCCGGCGGACCTTCAGCTTTCCTTGCCGGGAGCTTGCCGGAAAATGACTCCCGCTCGCATGCGCCTGAGTGACGTCATCGCGGCTCCGGCCAATCACAGCGCCGGAGCCGCCGAACCTGGAAGACACGCCGAAGGATCATGTCAGCTCCCACAGCGGTGTCTGGGGGTCTGTGTCGGGGCTTCGTTCTAAGGTAAGTAATTCATAATGAGCTAGTATGCAATGTATACTAGCTCACTATGGCTTTGTCTTGCAGGGTTTTTTTTTTCTTTTTTTTTTAGGTTTACAACCGCTTTAAGTTCACCAGAGCTGTAGTGCTGAGGTTGCCTACCCCTGTGCACATTCATAAAGCGGAACTGCAGACATTTGTTTTTTTAGCTTTAAAGAGCATTAAAGTGTTGGAACTTCTGCTGGGTTTTTATTAATGTATCCCCATTCCTGTTGACTATTGTTCATATGACATAGCATAAAAGACAAACTAAAATAATAAAGATGTCATTGGAACAGGAGTAGAACCTGTTCCACCTGTCCCGGTAAGGTGGAATGTCCCCCACTTTGGGAGATTTCCTCTCTTTTACAGCTGTATATCCAGGTCAGAATTTTTAACCAATCACTACTAATCTAAAATAGGAGGTATGTTTTGGCTAGACATCTGACTGCAAGGAAGGAAATAGTGCTCTTTATTAAATAAGACCATTGTTGGCTTGTGAATTTGTAGATTCAAAGGGTTAACCTATAGAAGAAATGCAGATACAGGAAAGCAGTGTCCATAGAAACCAATCTTATTAGAAGCTAATTATATTGCTTTTACCATATCATAAGTTGGGAAAAGCATCTATGTAGTTGCTAAGGACACAATCTATACTTTTCCCTCCAGTTATGGTTTAAATAGCACATCCACTAGCTATCAGACCATCAGAATATCCTACTATCTCCTCTTCATCACATATATCCTTCTCTAGATGCATGAAATATTAGATAGGGCTCATTCAATTATGGGTCTTTTGTGTCCTCAGGTCATGTCTGGCCCATATCACTGGGGGAAATCAAATAAGATCTGGTTTATATATGACTATGACATGATGGATCATAGCTAACGGCCAGTGTCATAGGGTGACAGGGTATTAACCTGTTAAGATACACATGTATAAACACACGGAAATCTATTTTAATTGCTACTACGTGCTGACATATTTGTTGCTGCAGTAAAAGAATAAATGATGTGATGTTGGGTGTTACAGCAAAACAGACAATGATATATAGTATAGTTATATGTGACAAGGATATTCCATCATTACATGACTGCCTAATTATTGGTTATTCTTCAGCTGCAACACATTATGTTTGGAAGGATCTAGTTAATATTTTATATCAATATACAATACACATTATGCTAATCTCTGAAGCTAGGAGATAGGTAATTTGTCATTTCCTGTTATAAAAACTCTTTTTTAAAGCACAGTTCCTACTTTTAGACAAACCTGATATTGTTGGACCTGGCAGATAAATTGTCAGCTCAGTATATAGGATTCATTATACATATACTGGATTTTGAGGTGTCCTTTGTGTCTGATGCTAAAAGCGTCTAAATGTTAATGTTTTGCTTGATGGCTACAGCCCTGCACGGTTATCTCTGATGATCTATGGGTCAACCAATCCCACCAGGCAACAAGCAAAATGTGAACATTTCATATGATTGGTATCTGTAATATTTGCTAATTTATATTTCTGCTGGGTTGGTTATCTCCCTGCCCTACCTGAAATTATTACATTTAAAAAATGGTGCAGTCCTTTAAGTTGATCCCTATTATACCCACAACAGTCTTCCCAATTAGCCGTAAGCTAAGGTGTAGCCTGGTGTAGTCGTATTAGGTCAATGTCACCATGATCTTCAACCCTTTGTTATGTGTTGGGAAATCCCTGGCAGCCTGCTATCATTTGACAGTTTCCTGCAGGTTTGGGCCAAACTGGGTTTAGCCTGAGCTTCACTACTCCCGACCTTTCCTATAGGTCACTTAATGTTATCTGTGATCTCTTTACTGTTACAAAACCTAGCATTGCACCAAGTTAAATTACTTTGTGACATCACTGTTGGGACATTTTACTTCCTCATCTTCCTGGGTTAATTTGGAGGGTATTTGCTGCATAGCACATAGTTACTGCCCCCCCCCCCCCTGAATCACACATTTGGGATGGTAGTCTCACAAGTGGACAGAAAGCGGGCATTAGGTAGGTAGTCATGTAGATCAGTGGTCCTCAACTCCGGTCCTCGGGCCCACTAACAGGCCAGATTTTAAGTATTACCTTGGGGAGATGCAGACTAGAATACTGCAATCACTGAGCAGCAAATGAAATCACCTGTGATGTAATTTAGTTATCTTGCAAACCTGGCCTGTTAGTGGGCCCGAGGACCTGAGTTGAGGACCACTGATGTAGATGGTGTTTCCTCTAAGCAATATACCGGGAAGACAGGTGTGCAGTAGCTGGAAAAAAAAAAAAAAATCAACACGAGCATCACCAGGACCTGGGGCACCCTACAAGAATTGCAATCATCCTCAGACTATACAGGGGTATTAAGGGGACCAGTCACCCTGCTGAGCATACAACAGCTAAAAGTGTCTGGTCCCCTAAACAGGAAATTGCAAAGATAAAGCCTGTGAAGGATGACATCTAGGGTAGATAAGAGGTAACTATAGTAGAGCAAACAATATAATATGGTGTATATAAATTTTGACCAGGAAGGGGCATTATAACTTTTTTAATATCCCACTAGCAAGCATGAGCTAGAAATCTGTCCATTTTGCTGCATCCCATAAGGGGTGGTCTGGGGGCACTTTTTAGGAGCACCTGAAGGCTACAGGCTAAGAGAAACATTTGACCAATTAGTTGGATTAGAGTTCTCTTAAATGTCTGCTGGTTTACCCAATGCCGGTGCAGGCAAACAGTCAAATGAGCAGGATGGATTTTTTTCAGCCGATCCCTACTGTACTGACTATATGACTATAGAACAGCAAGTTCACCCAGAGTGAACCTCTATGTTTGTAAATGGATAATTTGTAAAGATGAAAGTGCTGTGTCCAGATTGTGCATGCACAACTGGCCACCATCTAATATCTGTAGGCACATTTTTCTTAATCAGCAACCCTCATTGCTATCCATTTAAATTTAGCTGCAAGAGCTGCTATATTGGAAGGTGTCCAATACAAGCACATTGTTGTTCTACCAACCTTGGCAAAGTAAAGGGACAAACACTGTAGTTGCCAGGATTGCTTCTCAATCCCAGTTTAGCTGTGCACACACACACCTATGTTATTGTATGATTTACAGACTCCTATATCAGGTAGAGATGAATAATACAGGAACACTACAAGAAATACGTGCTGGGACATATGCTATTACCTTGACATGATGACAGATACTCTAAATACATGGCCTTTAATTGCAGCCTTGGTGGAAGTGAAGGTGTTCATATTACATGGGGTAGTGGCAGGGTATTGTGATTGACATTTGCATGCAGTTGTGATACAGCACAAAGCATATGCTGTCCTTATATCGTAACTAGATGAATCAGTCAGCTTTTTCTGCACAGAGAATAGATAAAAATAATCACTTCTGCCTCACTACAGTTTGCACAATATATTACATTTCAGTGAGCAATTTCATTTCTGTTAAAGTAGTTATATTTCCCATTCTTATATTCCTCCTTGTTGGGCAGGTTTTCTAAAGCCTAGCGAGTACAGACCTGTTATTATTAAAGGCATTTCATATTGCTCAGAAAATGTATGCAGAACTTTACATATTGTACATTCACATCAGTCCCTGCCCTCAAGGAGCTTACAATCTAAGGTCCTTATCTCCTTGTTCAAATATTTTATTGAATTAACAAAAATAAATCATATATAGAAAATAGAGCAAAGTAGCGCTTCGTGCAAAAGTCAACTTACATAAGGACATTGGCTCAATACAACCAATTAATGTTATGTAATAAACAAATATTTAGAGCCAACCAGCTAAGTCACAGTCAAAAAGATTGTATATATAATCATCATCAGGTCCTCAACAGTCTAGTTTGCACATCAATTTTAAGGTCCCCATCTCATATGCAAATGTTCACACACACATGCTGAGCAAATTAAGGTAGGGGCCAATTAACCTACCTGCATGACTTTGGCCGAAGTTCTGTGTATAGGGAGAATGTTGTTTTTACCATATAGCTCCTCTGATTCCTGAACAATCACTGGAGTAGTTGTAAACACCAACGTGGGGGTATTTAATAAATTGGAATTGTTGCGTTAATAAGTATTGAAGTCATCGCTTCTTATTTCTTTTAACACTGTCATCTAAGGGGTTGATTTACTAAAGTAGACTGTTCATTTTGCAAAGTGCAGTTGCGTTCTGCAAGTGCAGTTGTTCCAGAGCTTAGTAAATGAGGTAAAGCTTTACTTTGCAAAGAATACCCAATCACATGCAAAGAAAATTAACATTTTTGCTTGCACGTAATTGGATGATGGAAGTAAGCAGAGCGTCTGCTCATTCACTAAGCTCTGGAGCAAGTGCACTTGCTGAGTGCAACTGCACTTTGCAAAATGTACAGTCTAAATCCTATTTGCCTTTAGTAAATCAACCTCTATGTTCTATTGTGTCAGCCTACGAAAAAAAAAACCTAACTATCTTAGGCCCAGCTAACGGCTCACCACCATAAAGCTACTTAGAATAATTTGAGGGCATTCATTTAGTTGTCATTTAGTTCATTTAGTTAGTTGAAATTTCCAATGAAAGAACTTTCCACAAAATGCAGATTAACATTGGATAAACTTAAATGTTTGCGCCAATGGGAGAAGGAAAATGGGGATGGTCTTTCTTAGGGTAAACAGAGATTGGCCAGGAAAATCCTTCCCAGCCAATTAACCTTCACATTGGCAAATAAAGCATTGGTTGGTGTCATTGAGGTGCCCTTTAAACAGTAGAAACATTCCCTAAACCAACTATCATTGGGCTGATTGGGCAAACATTTCCTTATGTTGGCAGAGACCATAATTGTTTAGAGATTCATAAATACATTTTATAAAGGGTAAATTTGATTATACACTATACAGCACGGAAGGATGAATTCCCCTGCTGAGCTGTTGTATTCTTACAGCAACCAGCGGTTCTTTTTGTAGGCACTTTGAGAGGTAAAAGAATCTGCTGTTTTATTTTTTTTTACCTTCTGGTCTCCATCCAGGACTTCAGTGGTTTGAATTTGGGCTGATTTCTGAGAGAGAGGGCCAGCAGGGCCACTCACTAAACAATTTTCTGCAGCGTACGGCCAGCTTAAGGCCTTGGTGGAGACCAGTATGTTGAATAAACCAATAGATTATTTTTATCTCTGAAGGTCCCAACAAGAAGAGTGAGACTCCCTTGCCTGGCAGCATGAAGGTTGTAGTATGACATAAAAATCTGAACTCCAGCAGGGAATCTTGACTCTCAAGTCTCTGAAACATCCATCAACTTCCAGCCAAAGCTGGAATATCCAATAAGTTACTAGCAGGAGAAAAGAATTTCTTGTTTCCCAGCAACCAGACAGTTTAATGGTGCAGAGCCCTGCTGATTGATTTGTGTGAAATTCTTCAAACATTTTGAATCTGTTGATCAGTTTAATGCTCACATTAAATTCTGACAATGTTTTTCAACAGTGCCAAAGATATGAAGCATCGACTTGGCTTTCTGCTGCAGAAAACAGATAGTTGCGATAATAGCACCTGCATGAAGAAAGACAAACCTGGTTGTCAGAGGTAAGCCTGTTCTGCCCCCTTGTGTCTGTTTATGCTTCACACTAATTACCATTTATTCGTAGATGAATTGCTAATGGAAATCTCAGGGTTGGGGAAGATCTATCTTAAGCCCCGTACACGCGATCCGAAAATCAGACGACAGATCATCAATTTTTTTATTTTTTTTGCATGCTATTCGCATATGGAACATGAAGAGTTTACTAAAGTTACAAAAATTCTCGTACTGCAGTAAAAAACCGGAAGTGATATCAAGTGTTGTAGTGTATTTGTATTGTATTTTCGAGCATCAACTGTACGGATTAAATGAAATGTCTGAGAAAACTTTTCGTGCTTTTCTGATCGGAAAATATTGGATGAACTGTCGTGATCGGCTCTCAAAAGCTGTGTACTAAAGATATTGTACGATCGCTACGAAAGCGGTATTTTTCGTCTGATTTTTGGATCGTGTGTTACAGGCCTTTGGTGGAATACAATAGGCTGTTATGTTTGCTAATCATAGTTCCCAGGTGACTAGTGAGATAATCCCTAAGTGGAAGATTATATAGGCAAAGTTTCCAAAAGGCTAACTGTCATGGTAATACTAACAATAACTCACTAGTGTACTAATACTGCAGTGTGAGTTAAATACCGTACCTATGGCATGCTTAAAATCTCACTATACAGTAATACCTTGGTTTGCGAGTAACCTGGTTTACGAGCATTTTGAAAGACGAGCAACATTTCTTTTTTAAAAATTGATTCAAAGATTTTTTAAAGATTGATATGCAAGTGCCGTCTTGATATACGAGCAGTTTAGTACAGTATAAGCATGCCATCCCCTCTGTTACATACCAATTATGTGTCCCTGTGCCTGCACCATATATAAAAGATGCTAATTTCTACGGTTTCAGAGCATCTTCCGGCGCTCATGTGACTCCACCTCTCTCTGCTCCCCCCGGCGGGCGGAACCGATCACTCCCGCTGACGTCATCCGGGGAAGAGGGGAGGAGAGAAGCAGAGAGCCGAGGAGTCACACGAGTGCCGGGAGACGCTCTGATACAGTAGAAATCAGCATCTTTATGTACAGTACAGACATAGGGACACATAGTGGTATTTAACAGAGGGGATGGCATGCTTATACTGTACAGTAATGTACTTTATAGCTGATAGCAGAATATCTTTATTAATAGCAATAAATGGTTGTGGAACGAATCATCTGAGTTTCCATTATTTCTTATGGGAAAATTTGCTTTGATATACGAGTGCTTTGGATTACAAGCATGCTGCTGGAACGAATTATGCTCCCAAACCAAGGTATTACTGTACATATATTTAATAATTAAAAAAAAAAACAATCAAAGGAACTCTAAAGAATCTTAAAAATGCATCCTGCAAGACAGATTTAATTAAGCATAATATTGTGCTGTTGCTAATGCCTGTTAAACATGCCCTATTCTCAGTGCTTTTTTCTCAGAGAACGGGTGCAGAAACACCCCCCCTTCTGAGTCTACCTTTGTCTCTGTCCCCTGCCTACCTCTGAGCACTATCCCTTGGTTCCACCCTCTATCCACCTCTCAGTATCGCCCCATTTAGAGAATACAGAACCAAGTAACTTTTTGTGCTACTAAGTAATTTGTATTGCATTTGTTAATTATAACAAGAAAGACAGTAAAATAGATCCCCAGCAGTGAGCAACAATAGACCCCACCCCAGCAACAGTACACACCTCCAGCAACAATAGACCCCCCAGGAACAATAGTTCCCCCACACAACAGTAGACCCCCCCCAGCAGCAATGAACCCCCAGCAACAATGAACCCCCTGCAACAAAATACCACCCTAGCAACAATAGTCCCCCAAACAACAACAACAGATCTCACAGCAGCCAGCTTCAATAGACCCTCCAGCAGCCAGCATCAGTAGACCTCTACCTCAACAGTAGGTCACTCCCAAAAACAATTTGACCCCCCCAGAAACATAAGACCCCCACCAGCAACAATAGATCTACCCAGAAAAATAGACCCCCACACAAAAATAAATCCCCACCAGGGACAACAGACCCCCCAGCAGCCAGCATCAATAGACCCTCCAGCACACCCCAGCACTCCTTGCCATTACATACATTCAGCACTAGAGGTGCCTGAACTGCGTTCCTGCTGAAAGAAAGTCCTGCCTATTCGAGTCACTACAAAATTCTTTGGTTTTCATCCTGCCACATAGGTTCCATTAAAGGCCTAGTCTGATTTAACTTACTTGTGTTATAAAATACATCAATAAATTCAGCATTATTTTCTGATGCATGAAAAGAGATGCCATATAGAACAGTATTTTATATCAGGTTTTACGTATAAGAAATAAAAAAAAAAAAAAAAGATCAATCTTAAGCCGAACTCCAGGCTGATATAAAAGACACACATTATTGCAGCTCAGTAGCCATTAATACATAATTAAATTATTAATCTTTTTAATACTTGTAGTGTAAGTATCTGAATTTGACCAAGTTCAGTGGGACTGCATTGGGCAGCTATTCCAGCACAGTCCCACTGCATTGACAAGGAAAAATGTCTAAATCTCACCACTTTGTTGCCATGGTGTGTGGGCACAATGAGCTGAAAAAGTACTGCATGCAGCGCTGTGCAGTGTGAAGTTCCCCCCGCACCGCTTTGCTGGAAATGTAACTTTATGAGATGTCTGTGTAAGATGAACAGGTCTTCTGTTTAGCTAGAACTGTGCTTTGTGGCAGAGCTGTGTAAATGTCAGAACTAGATGGACAGAAATACAAATAATCTAGCAAGTAAACAGCTCCCTTTTATGTATTTAATTTTTGTATTTAGCTGTCTGGAGTTCTGCTTTACCTAATGAATTTATTTTTTTTATCAGATGTTAGAAGTTTAATAGAGCAGACTCTGGTCTGTAGTTTTTTTTACTGTTAGTAATATCCATGCACTGTTTTTTGCATGAATTCAGTAACTTTGTCCATTTACACATTTCAATGAATCTGTAAATATTGTTGAGCAACCCTCTAAATGTTCAATGGAATAATCATTTCTTTCTATGTTTTTGTTTTTCAGGCTGACTTATGATGAAGTGAAGAAATGGGCAGAATCATTGGAAAATCTCCTAAACAGTGAATGTAAGTAAGATACCCATGTTAATGTGAGTTTTAGAGTATTGGGAAAAAAAAAGAGCAGGGCTACACATTTTGTCAGTTGTCTCAACAATACCACACACAACTGATACTGAAATAAAAACAGTATTATCCTATAGCTGCCAATAAATGTACACCAATCCTTGACAACACGAGGCATGAAACTTTTGGATCAGATTGGTAGCTTTAAGCCCCGTACACACGTACGGATCGTCGTCATACAAACGTTCGTCTTTTCTCCCCGGGATGTTGGTGTCTGTTGAAAAGTGCAAAGACAGCACAAGGACAGCACAAGAATTTTGTCCGCAGACTTCAGCTGACTGCAGAAGTGATGTCATGTAATGGTTAACTTTCCCTGTGTTTTTTATTTTCTGAGCATGCCCAGTCTTGCAAATCTGCGGTCTGTCGGCTAATTTCTGTACTGACAGGCGAACAATCGTCCGTTCTGGTGTCCGCAGACAAAAATTTTCATGTTTGCAAGAAAGACTCTTGTCCGCGGATTGTGCGCAGACAGCTGTCGGAGGCACCATACTAACACGCGTACAATCGGCAGATCTTTCGTCCGCCGACGTTTGTATGACGATGATCCGTACGTGTGTACGGGCCTTTAGAGCAAACTGACAAATAATAAATTATACAAGGGGTAGGTTTGAGGAGCCCTGGATCTCTAGTAATGTTAGGGACCATAATAGGACATGTCATCTAGGATAGAGATCTTCTTTCAGGTGGCTATCTGGAGAACAGGGGCCAAAATTTCGCTCATATCTATAAAAGGACTATAAGCGTATGAAGGAAAGCGCCAAAATTGGTGCTAGATTTTGAAACGTTTCATTGTTTTGGAATTATATAAATTAGAAAATAAAGGTGTTTGGGGGGGTTGCAAGGACTGCCTTTATCAGGGTGGCCCTTGATCAAATTGGATACTATAATACAATTATTTATTTCGTTTACTCTTTTAAGGTCCCTTTAACCCCAAAATGTACAATGCACCTTCAGCCTTCCTGAAATTACAAATTATTTCATTGGTAACTGGTCAAGTAATATTTCATAACATGTTGACCTCTAAAATGGCAATGACTATGATAACTATAGTTTGGACATTAGTTCACTTACTGAGTGTAAGCAAATATTCACACCAAAATAAATGACAATGCATGTGTGGGTGTGGGGTTAACTTTAGGGTGTTTGACTCATGCCAGCTAAAATAAATCTTAAACTGTCAAATATGTCAATAAAATATTTATGCAACACAATGTGCCATGCTTTATCAATATGAACTATTTCTGTAATTTTGAACCACAACTTGGTGGCCATCAGGTTCCCTAGACAGTTGTAGCACAATCACAACCATAGAAGCAATTTATATTAAAACATTTCAGACTAGCTCGGTCGCGGTCCATTGAGTAGTACAGGACCCGTTCTAATAGGAGCGACACAAGTCGCTCCGACTTAGAAAAAGGGTCCTGTACTACTTTGGGGCAACCTCGGAGCGACTTGCATAGACTTCCATTATGTGAAGTCCCTGCAAGTCGCTCCGAAGTCGTGGTGCACGGGACTGACAAGTCGCCTCCCCAAGTCATGCAGAGTCGTGTCGCCTCAATGTGAATGGGCTCTTACCAAATGGTTTCCCACCTCCAATTTTCCATAAGCTATCCGGCAACTGTGTATACGTGACTTAAGTCAGCTAGGGACATCCAAAACACTGGAACATGGAAATAAATCTGTCCTAGAGGCACTGCCCTAGAATGTCAGACATTTTTTGAGGTTTACAAAAGGATCCAGTGACGTCAACCCAAGGTCACTTGTTTAAAATGATCTTGGCTTGGATGTGATACAAGACACAGAGCACTGTTACCGGTCCCCAGACAAAAAGTGATTTTAATTGACTTAGCTTTACTTTACCATCATTCCCATACTCAAGTGTCTCTGCCCTCTGCTGACCTCCATTGCATGAGACAGATGCTCAGACATTAGACATATGTTGAAAACAGCTGTCAGGCTCTTATTGTTAAATGAGGTCTCCTTTATTTATTTTAGAATGTATGCTGTATGGCAGGGATCCTCACACTATGGCCCTCCAGCTGTTGGGGAACTACACATCCCATGAGGCATTGTAAAACTCTGACATTCACAGACATGACTAGGCATGATGGGAATTGTAGTTCCTAAACAACTGGAGGGCCATAGTTTGAAGACCCCTGCTGTAGGGCAACATTTAAAGGATCACCAGTAATACTACTCACTTTTAAAACCCACCTTTACCTTAGATCATTTGCGTATATGGTCCCTTATAATATTATTGGAACCTTTCTGTTGTATTTATTTATAGTTCACAATTTATGTTAGCAAGTTATCTGGAGACATACCATCATTGTTAACATTTAGTTTATATCCCCATAATTTAAAGAATTATCCTTTTTTGTAGGTGGCTTAGTAGCTTTCAGATCATTTCTTCAGTCTGAATACAGTGAAGAGAACCTTGACTTTTGGCTGGCATGTGAGAATTATAAGAAAACCAAATCCACAGCAAAGCTAACAAGCAAAGCCCAAAAGATCTATGAGGACTTCATTTCTGTGGAGGCTTCCAGAGAAGTAAGAATCCCTTGTTACATTTTATGCTAACCATAACAGGTGATAGACATTTTTGCCTAGTGTTATAGAGAAATCACTGGGGTTTCTGAATAGCCTTTAGCAATCTATTACAGTATGATGCCATTGCTCACTCAAACAAGTGGTTGTGAACATCAGACCTTAAATATGAACAAACATATCCTTCAAAAGTGAATACTTGTTTCAATCCAGAGCACTACCCGTGTCATTTCTGTCAGCTACCTCGTTCCTCTGCTATCTGCATGAGTAACTTCTGATAAGGTTTCTTGACACCAAGAGAAGAAACGTGATAGGGAAGGGATCTCCAGCACAAACCCTGCGATTGACAGCCACAGCTCCCTTGCTGTGTGCTATGTGAAAGGGATGGGTGGGGGTGTCCCTTCCCTCCAATCAGCTCTCAGAGCTCTCCCCACTGAGCTCTGCAGTGTGTAATTTAAGATTTTCGCCCCTTGTTTTCTGACAGCTCATACAAGCTTTTAAATTCTGGATATTTGATGTAGAGAAGAGAAGACAGGTACAACTTATGTAGGATGATTTGTTTCATCTCTGTGTATCACCTTAGGATAGGCACTTCATTGGTTATATGTAAGGGTTTACAACCACTTTAATTTATATTAGTGTCACGATTTCTGAGAAGTCTACTGTTACTTGATAATTAATTTCATAATGTTTATGGCTGGGATTAAAAATAATTGTTTATGCATCTGAGCTCCCCATAGGCTTGTAGATCACAAACCAAATATGAGTTGTTAATTGGCCACTCGGTTCAAAACATCCAGCTGGGTTTCCCAGAACATCATTACCATAATTTGTTAGAGAGTGTCTCTTATCAGTAGAACATGAGTGGAATTGCCATAGCTCTCATTATTATATCATATAATAAGCCTTGCATAATCTTCTTTATTAGGTGAATCTGGATTCAATTACTCGAGAGGATACAACTAAGAGTATACTTCAGCCAACACACTCGTGTTTTGACCAGGCCCAGCACAAAATCTTCATCCTCATGGAGAAGGATTCCTATCGGCGTTTTCTAAAGTCAAATTTCTACCTGGACCTTGTCAGCTTGACCAGTGGTGGAAGCACCAAGAAGATGAAAGGCCTCAGCACTGACAGCAACCCATTCATTCCTCAGTGTGCCTAATAAATAAGACATTGACTGTGCATGGCCGCAGCTAAGAACTAAATGTCTGTGTGCTCTTATCTATACTGTACGATGGCTCAGACACGGTCCTGAGCCAGCTCCTCTTATTTATTAGACGTGTGTGTGTCTTGCATGCATTTCTGTTTTATTGGGGTGAGCTGGAATTTTCACTCAGACCCGTGCAATGTTATCCAGATTAGGGACTCACTGGCATATGGGTGAAACAGGTCAAACTGAACATTCTCAGGTGATATTTATGAAAGGTTTCAGGTGACTTCTCTGTGAAGGATTTATTGACTGATCTTATACCCAACATAAAGCTACTGAAGTCCAAATGACTATAGCAAAGCATGAAATGAGCTTGCTTCTGACATACATATAGTAAATACAGTGCAGAGGGGCACCCCTGTGTTGGTGAAGCCTTCAACTACATAGGTTTTAATAGAAAGGAGAGGTCTGTAGTACAGGGTGAAATTGGGCAGCAATGCCTTTGCCAATGCATCTACAAAGTCATATTGTTAATGAACAGGGAGGTCGATACTACTGACTGGAGCAGGCAACACTGCTTTTATTTTATTACAGATATTTATTTTGACAAAGCTGTCTTTATTTAATTACAGTGATTCACTTTGTTTTCTATACATTTTTTTTGGAATTTGTTTTGCATTATTTTTATACGTTATGTTGTTGGGATAAGAGGTATGGATTGATCATTGATCAAAAGGTAATTTTATGAACAACAGAGAGGACTGAAAGAAAACCAAGAGCAACTAGTGAAACCTGCAACTGCTGTGGGCAAAAGCAGGGAACAAGCTTTTCATTCATTAGTGTTACAACCATGTATCTGCTTGGGTACTTTGAAACGTGTGCATGTTTGTGATGTCAAAAAAGTCTGTGAAGCCAAATAAACTACGTCATTTATAGTAGCAACAGTATCCTGGGGTATGTTGACCCAGTAAGGATAATGTGATGGTATGTATCGACATACATAGGTGTATTTATTAAAAATGTAAAGCATCAGCTTATTCCAAAAGATATTTTCTCCAAAGAGAAGGAAACAGTGGCGTATGACAAAGTGGGGTTTACTACTTAGAAACCCCATTTAGGGTTTCAACAGTATACTCTGTGGACACAGTCTTGGTGTCCATGCATATAACAGTTTCCATAAACTAAAGAGGTATGCTTAATGGGGGAGTCCTCATTGTGCAATCAACAAAGAATGCTCCCCATGATCAACTGTGGGCATTGTTGCAGGTCCTGGTGGCCCATGGTGATAAACTGTTACAAACCTGCAATCACTCATGGGAGGCAACGTTAGTGGAAGCAGGAGTTGCCAATGTGTAACAAATCTCTATTAGCTCCAACCATTTATGAACACATTTATAGAGGCTAGATGAAAATGAGTGTTGTCCACAACAGCGAAATATACATTTGCTTTTGTGTACCACCAGTGACTTGCTAATCAGGAAAATGCATTGGCGATGATTAAAATTAACATGATCGATGAATGATTTTATTTCACCAAAATATGTTCACGCAAATCCGTCTGATCTGTAAAGAATCACTCAGTTTAAGAATCTTAAAACTGTATGATTCTCCACAGACTGAAAAAAATCTGCATTCATTCATTCAACTGATTTTCAAATCAAATGACTTATCACTAGAAATGTGTAATAGAAGTTGTGGTTAACTCAAGGGATGTATTTATAAAAAAATAAAATCTGCAGAGCTATTTGTTCTGTGAAACTGAACATTTGTTTTGTGTGAATAGGGGAAAAATCCAATCCCCCTAAAAAAATCAAATGTTATTTGGCTATTTTCTCTCCAGGCCAAATAATATTCATCTATACAGAATAGAGTGAATCAAGAAAATACCACATTACGGCTACTATATAGAGCTGATGATCATAAAAAATAAATAATTATGTACTATGATCATCCGCTCCATGTAGTGGCCTTTATGCAGTATTTCCCTGATTTTATTTACGTTGTATAAATGAATAACATTTAACCTGGAGACAAAATAGCCTAAGAGCATTCACTGAATCCTATTAGCAAAACGATCATACATGCAGTTTCACAGGATGGATAGTGGTAAAAAAAATCATTGTACATACACCCCAAAGTGTTAGATACAAAAATAAAAGAACAGATCACATAACCACAGTGACTGCAAAATGCAGAATATAAAAAATGTACATGTGTGCAAAATAGATCTTGTCAACTGTTTCATTTGTTAAAATGCAATGGGAAAAAAAAAAATAAACACAATGTGATTTTCTGTGGACAATGCTTTCATTTCCTCTTGTCTTTATGTGCGAGCCTTAGTATAATAAAAAGAATGCGTTTGCATGTTTTCTCACACAATGGTTAAGTCAATAATACATTTCTTGTCTCTAACAATGAGCATTGATTAATGCAGAGTTTGCGGGCAATGACACTGAAACATTCAGAGTTTGCATATTCGTGCTATTAAAAGAAATATTGATTAATCCGCAGCTTGTAGAACAGGCCACGGTATACAATACGCGATACCCTACCTTTGAACTTTGCTGTACAATGTTAGCATTTGCACATGCTAATCCATAACACTGTTTGTAAAAGAATTTTTGATGGAATAGGGTGTTATTAGGAGAGGCTGTTCCATTCAAAAAAGCATAGCATGATACATTTTAGGTTGAACTTCAGACAAACAGCTATACACGTAGCAGATATACATATTTTATATTTTTAAAACTTCTAAGTTTATGTAACTGTGTTCATCTAGTATTGTGATCCGAACACCCCTGCCACACTGCATAGCCAGAAAAGTAGGGGGGAGTCAGCAGGGGGGAGTCAAATCAATCCAAGCTTAAAAACTGCGATATGGAACACCCAGAGCTCTGGGAGGTGTAGTTTGAGACAGCGGCCATACTAATGAGATATTGCCCTTTTAAACTACAAATCCTAAAGGCCTATGTGCGGCAGGAGAAGCTTATGGGGACTTTATGCCCAGGAAAAGCCTGCTTTCTTGGCATCCAAGCAGAACAGGCTGTTGGAGTGAGTCACATGAAATTTGGAGTAGGCCCAAGTTACCGCGGTCGGCCCCGCTCTTCATGCAGTACACAGACTGAGGTTGCGGCTGTGGGATTGCTGCATTCACTGTACCCGCCACCTTGTCTTTTAATAAGAGATCTGTATATCCTCCAAATCTGCTGAACTGTCGATCGAGCCACCATCATGATGATCCAGCTCAAGGAAAGGGAGATCCTGTCACTGCAAGATTTTACAACATCACAAAGAGTTGGAGAGCTTGCTTGATTTCACTTTACATTTACTGACATCACAGGGTGCAGCTACATCATAGTTGCCATGCACTCCAGTTTGACAGACATTCCACTGTTTAGTAGCAACTGCATCTTCACTACTTGCAGTACCTAAAATCACCTCTAGTACACCAACTATCATCTACAGGACCCCAACATTAGCCGGCTGAAGATCGAGCTAGGGACTGCCCCTCTTGTCAGTTTATAACTACATTCTTAAGTTTGTTTATGCTGTTCATGCAGGTTGTGCCCTCTCAAACAGTCTAGGCCTAGCACAGCCACCGTCGGCAATATAGTCTCTACATAGTTAAGTAAAATTATCTAATTTCCCGCCTGGTAGTCTGGGTGGTACTGCTACAGTTTATGCTGATTTGGGATAATATAACATAGACACCTATGGGATTCCTTTTGTTTTTCTCTTGAACATTATCTACCCAGAGTGCTGAATTGTGCAAATGTAATTATTATTGGCTTGCAGATGTTATTGAATCCTCCCTCCTTAGTCTGTTGAGGTGCTCCACCACAGTGTGAGTAAAATACACACTCACCAACCATAAATGACCATTAAAGGCCTGAAAAGCATGTCATAATACTCCAGTAAAAATCATCAGGTCACTCTTCAGATGGCCCCCAGATGGTGGAATGATGGATCCAAACCATGCAGATATTCCAAGTATCTCTCTCTCACTCAAATCAAATGTACCAAAGAATCCAAAGTGGATAATAGAAAATATATTGTAGTACTTTATTTAAAGTGGATGAATGAATAAAAGATTGCACTTATATTGCAGGGTGCTTAGATAAGCACCAACACAAACAGGCTTAGAGATGAACCAGCCCCACAGATCATATGGAGCCGGCGTATGTTCCAAAACTTGGAAGTGATGCAAGGATCTCCACCGGAAGTGACGTCAGGAATGGCAACCGCACAGACTCAATGCACTTTGCAGGATGTGCATCATCAGGAAGCTGAACATTATCTACCCAGGTTGCTGAATTGTGCAAATGTAATTATTATCGGCCTGTAGTTTTTATTGAATCCTCTCTCTTTATAATACCCAATCATTTTACTTTCACCCATGGCTCCATTGTCTCACCTAAAATGGTTGTCACCCCCCCCCCCCCAAAACAAAATGATGCTCTTGTCCCTTTAATGTGCAGACTGTAGCATGATGCTTTTGTTTTTTCAATTAACTCTTTGTATCACCTACAATACCTATTTGATTCGGCCTGGTCCTGACTTCCCACCTGAGAACAGACCATGTTTATCATGGCTGCTGAGCTATGAGATTGTGGTCAGGATACGTGTCTCTGTCATCCACTCTCTCCTCTGTCCTCTCTGCTCTCCTGCGTCCCCCCTCCCCTCCCTGCCTGTCAGCACCTATGTCCTCCTCCCTCCTCATCTCCCTGCCTGTCAGCTCCTGTGTCCTCCTTCCCCCTCCCCTCCCTGCCTGTCAGCACATATGTCCATAAAGCCCATCTCTGGGGGAAGAAAAATGTCCCCTTGCGGTGGGACTGTACCTGTACCACAATGGTTAAGTGTCTGTTTAGGTTTAGGGGGCCGCAAAAAGCAGTTTTATTCATCCAATCTTACACTGCCCCACTTTCCAGCAGTGGACTATCCTTTGGCATTCTTATGTGTAATGAAGGCTTTGAGCTCTGCATTGGTCTTGATGACATCAACTGCCAGAACGTAGGGGAGAAAAGGCTGCAGGTCTTACAACCTGGAGGGGGTCTGTGGGAGCAGAGGAGTAAGTGAAAGTACTTTTTGCGGTCGCCTAGACCTAAATGAGCAGGAGAGAAACAAAGGGCGCCAGGTCAATATAGGAAGTCTGGCCCAGTCTGACGAAGGAGGTTGAACCTTGGAAACTACGTTGCGGCCTGTCCTCCCCAATGCTTGTTCCTTGTCCCTCGCCGGTATCCGTGGAGGAACCGGCAGTGGAAGGTGACTCTGGGGGAGGTGTGGCAATACACTGTGGCCTTGTGTTCACCGTCCTGTGCCCTTGGTTTTTTGCAGCACAGCCGGTGCTGGCCCTATGGGTCGCGTGTCACCCTCCAGTCCATACCATCTTTGGTAATTCCACGTCTCTAGATGAATTGCCTGTCAACACACCGATTCATGTCTATTTTAATGTAAGTGTACAGAATTAAAGATTTACTCTCACCACTTCCTATATTGACCTGGCGCCCTTTGCTTCTCTTTTGCATACTTGTTCTGGAGGGATCCCACGCCTCTCACAGGAGCTGCCGGTCGCCCAATTCCACTTCTCTTTTGCACATTGCCTCTTGACCACCTCATCCATGGACTATTATTCTTATCCTGACCTTGATGTCGCCAACTTTGGTATTTATATTTATTCTCAGGATTCCAGGGTTCTCTCTCTCTCTATATGTATATATATATATAGATATAGATAGATATAGATATATATAGAAATGTTTTTCCAATTGTATACTGCCCTTGAACATTATACATTCACCATCATTATATGCTACAGTGAGCGCTGACCCACCGACTTCAGCCAGTGTTGCTGTGTCTGTGCCTAGACCTAAATAAGCATTTAACCCCATGCAGTCTAAGGGCAGCTGCCTCCCAACTTTCTTTGGAGTTCAGCTTCCATTTTTAGGTTTTCAAAAAATAATTAGGTTATAATTACCAAATGTATGAACCAGTATCACATCAATGCATTAAACATTATATATGTTAGTGAATAAGATTTTGTAAAATGAACAAATATTTAATGAATGCATATTTTTGATGTAAACAAATAGGTCACCAAGTGAAAACAAAAATAAAGAAATCTTCTATGTAGTATTTCAAATGTGCAAGAAACAGTAAAAGTACATTTAACTACTTCTGGACCGAAAGGATTTACCACCTTAATGACCAGGCCATTTTTTGCAATATGGCACTGCGTTACTTTAACTGAAAATTGTGTGGTCATGCAACGCTGCACCCTAATAAAATTGATGTCCTTTTTTTCCCACAAATAGAACTTTCTTTTGGTGGTATTTGATCACCTGTGCAATTTTTTTTTGTGCTATAAACTAATAAAGAGTGACAATTCTGAAAAAATAAAAATATATATTTTTTACTTTGTGCTATAAAACATTCCCAATAAAAAAAAATTTAAAATCAAATGTTTTCATTATTTTAGGCTAATTTGTATTCTGCTACATGTTTGTGGTAAAAAAAAAATCAATCAGTGTATATTGATTGGTTTGCGCAAAAAAAGTTATCACATTTATTTATTATTTTTTTTTACTAGTAATGGCGGGGATCAGGGATTTTTTGTGGGACTTCGACCTTGCGACGGACAGATCGGATATCTAACTTACATTTTTTACACTTTTGGGGGGACCAGTGACATTACTACAGTAATTAGTGCTAAAAATATGCACTGTTACTGTACTAATGACACTGGCAGGGAAGGGGTTAACACCAGGGCGCGATCAAAGGGTTAAATGTGTCCCTAGGGGGTGCTTTCTAACTGTGGGGGAATGGGCTTGCTGCATGAACACAGACCTGTGTTCCTAAGTAAGAGGATAAGAGGATACTAAATAAATTAAAGTATATATATATATATATATATATATATATATATATATATATATATACATATATATATATATATATATATATACGTATATATATATATATATATATATACACTGTACGTGTACGTGTGTGTATATATATATATATATATATATATATATGTATATATATATATATATATATATATATATATATATGAAGTACAGTAAAACTGCAGGAAAGGGCACTGGGGGGCAAACTAATATGAATTTATTTTATTTTGTAATGTATCAGTGTGTTTGTGTGTTTTACTATTTGAATTTGCCACCGGTTCCACCCCCCCTGCGAGCGTCACGTCGCATGAGACGGAAGCCGATACATCGCTGGATCCCGGGGACAAGGTGAGTACCCTCTCTTACAGGATCCAGCGATCTCCCTAGTGGTACCCCGAGTGTGGCTCGGGGTTACCGCTAATGGCTCTGAAATTTCACCCCGAGCCACACTCGGGGGAGGTTAAAGTACATCTGGAATTAGAAAAAAATGTGTGCAACCATTGCTGGTAATGTTCTTAAAATACTTCTTGCCTAGCTGTGTCTTACTTCCATACTTCTGTGTAGGCAGGTGCAGTCTACTTTCTGGGAAATCTCCCACAGGGGCATTAAAATTGGAAGTCAGGAGAAACTGAGTTTCTCTTTGGTTTCCTGGGTCACTGGGGAAGCTATCCTATTGAATTCTGCCGCCCCATGTAACTCTGGCAGCTATCTTGGGTCAGGCAGAGCCTTTTTAAGGCCCTGCCTCCCAGGTTTGGCCTGTGTTTGCTAGTTGGTAGGGTAGGCACAGAACTAGCTGCAGGTAAAGGTTCTTGATGAGGAGAGAAAGCTTAGGGCTTGCAACTCCTCTGGACACATGCTTGTTTGGGCCCAAGATGGCCAGGCCTTCTTCCCCTCTCTACAGACGCTGACAGTTTGGCTGCATTCTGTTATCTGCTGTTGGAACCATGAATGTTCCCCATTGGATGGGATGGGGAAGGAGGATCGGGCTCCAGTATGGCTCCTCTAGGTTCAGACTTAGCTTTAAAACCGAAGTTCAATGGCTCTAGCATTCCGTGGAGGGAGAGATTGGAGAGTGCCATGCGCCTATATCAGGTTCCAGCTGGTGTTGGAGCTGGCTATTACCACCCTAGAGGATGACAACCGCCATGCTGTTGGAACCATGAGTGTTGCCGGTTGGGCTGCTTTCCCAGTTATTTGTGAACTGTCTCTGCATTATTTCAATACAAGGTCTTTCATTGTACTGGGACTGAGTCTGTTATTCCCATCTACAACAAATAAGCAGTAAATAAAAGACAGAATTACATGTATCTATATTTATTCATAAGCAGTAACTCAGACAGTATCGAACTCAAAACATTACCATGACAGCCAAGCAAATAAAAAAACAAATGTAAGAGAGGTTAGTAGAGGCAGTATAAATATTCCTGTCTAGACAAGTTTCCTTTTAGCAGGTTCTTTTAGAGCACAAAATACTGAATTAATTTAGTTTGCTGGTAATTCCTTCTTGATTGATATGTCTTTTAATTTCCTATTCATGATTTATGTTAGGAAACAATAACAAATTATAGACAATGGCAATGGAAACAAACGGAAATTCATTATTGAGAACTGATCCGTGGCCTGAGAAGTTAACCCCCACACTCATTTTGGGTCTCTGCCAGAGCCGTGTAATACTATAAAAATATAAAGGACCACATACTAGTACATAACATCAACACTGAAAATAATTATGTTCTACCCTTCTGAATGACACTAGCAAGTTCAAAAAATCTGCTGTGTACAAATCAGGGCGGGGGATTGGATTGGGGCCAAAAACCAATCTTAGGCCCTTGACCTCTCCCTTTCATTGAAGGGTATCGTTTTAGCACAAATCTATTTGTTTCATGCCTGGGTGGTGTTTAATCCAATATCCTAGGCCACGGTAATTAGTAAGGTGTTGGAGGAGCCTGGGAATTCTAGGGTTGAGTGCTCTTTCTCATTCTAAAAAAATATATATAAGGGAAATGTAATGCTACATGAATAAAAGACACAAATTAGTGCAGCGCTATCAAACATATAGTGTGTACCATACAAATGTAAAATCAACAATAAGGTGTTAAATAAAATAACACTTAGTGATAAAGTGAGCAAAAAAGTCCATAAATTGATAATCGTGACTCCAAATCAAAAAAGTCCCCAGAAAGGTGATGTCAGAGCAGAAGGCTTGAATCCCAAGGAGAGATAGGAATACACCCATGGTATATATGTCAAAGTGGCCGCTTACCAGAGATTAAGGCCTCCAACCTAATGGAATGGCCATACACACTTTAGATGTCAAACCAGATAAGTTGTATCCTTCATAGTCCAGGGAAAGCAGATATATTCCACTATATCATGTACCAACTTCGTGCTGTCCTTTCTCAGATCTGGTTCTCGAAAGCCCCACTTGTTTCAGGGTGCCATAAAGGCCACAGGGGTTCAGCAACAAATGTTTAATTTGCCAAGAGAGTTCACATTTGCTCACAGCTTGTGAAGCACTCCACTCTGTCTCACAGACACGTTTTGGGTCTCTGCCAGAGCCAGAGCCGTGTAATACTATACAAATATAAAAGACCACATTCTAGTACATAACATTAACACTGAAAATAAGTATTTTCTACCCTTCTGAATGACACTAGCAAGTTCAAAAACATCTGCTGTGTACAAATCAGGGTGGGGGATTGGATTGGGGCCAAAAACCAATGCCAACTGCTCTATGTAGGTCGCACGATTAGACCAGTCAGACAACGCTTTGGTAAACATCGCCGCCTCATTGAGGGGGGATGTGATCTCCATAGCGTCCCGCGACACTTTCTAGAAATCCACGGTAAATCTACTGAGGGTCTAAAAATCTGGGTCATTGAAGCTATCCCCAAAGAATTGCCAGAAGGAGAACGTTTTTCTAAATTGTGTATGCGAGAAACCTTTTGGATTTACACATTGGATGCTCTCGCGCCTCGAGGGTTAAATGAAGAGCTTGATGTACATACCATCTTATAATGTTGCGCCCTAAGCCTGAGTTTTTTATAATATTTTTCATAATATTTTATAATTTTTATATATTTATATATTTTTACATTCTGATGCTTTTATAGATATAATACAATATCTTGTTTTTTTCTCTTAGGTCCATGTATAAGTAAATTATAGGGATCACAAGTATACTTGCAATATACAGATTTTTGTCTTTTTATTATGTTATTTTTATTCCATTTAATGGTTTTAATGCCCAATCAAATCTTTGCTAATGGCGGTTTCATGATCCTTCATATCATTTTTTATTTTTTTTTATTTTGTATCTTATTTCACGTATTGTTGTTTTCATATAACCCTAGGGGTCCTCAGTGAGCCTAGGTTAGCCTGGGTTCTCCTAGTTTTATTTTATCTAATTTTTATTATTTAATTATATATATATATTTTTTTTTTTTTTACTAAGCATGAGATTGATGATCACGTACATAGATTTGTATTTCATTGATTGATCAGACTCCACATATGTGCCGCTAATGTTTTATATTAATGTAGTGATTAATTGCAGTTATATAGTATTGCCTGTCTATATGTTGTTTTAAATCACTAGCAGGTTCCCTTTCTCCTGGGCTGTGTCCAATTATCCTTTATTGTGCACCATATATATTCCCTGGAATAAACACGGCTCCACAGCACCTGAAGAAAGAGCGCGCAGGGCCGTACGTGACCCGGCGCATGCTCAGAAACGCGTCGTGCATACCGTGCATATTCCACATACCATACATTCCCTGGTGACGGGGCCGCGTTCCAGCTTCCACCGCACATCGCAGCCGCTGCCTTAGACGCTGACCGCCGACTGCTGGAGGTGGTGGCCGGCTTCCTTTTCTCCTCTGATCAGCGATCAAGCTTCTGAACTGCTGCACACGAGTGGATGGCACCTCCCAGAGGAATCCCTGATGTCCATGACTTGACACAGCTTGATGACTTTGGTTTCTAGTGAGTTTATATTACCTATGCCTTGTTATTAATAAAGACTGTCTGCACTTAGAGCGCTCTTTCTCTTTTTCTTTTGTTCAGTTCAAAAACCAATCTTAGGCCCTTGACCTCTCCCTGTCATTGAAGGGTATCGTTTCAGCACAAATCTATTTGTTTAATGCCTGGGTGGTGTTTAATCCAATATCCTAGGCCACAGTAACTAGTAAGGTGTTGGAGGAGCCGGGGAATTCTAGGGTTGAGTGCTCTTTCTCATTCTAAAAAAATATATATAAGGGAAATGTAATGCTACATGAATGATTATGCTGACAATGTTCACCTTAAGACGGCAGTTAGGGGTGGTGGAAAAATGTCCACTGATTAGACAGCTGTCAATAGCTGTTTATGGACCTCTCTTCATGATGATTTAAAGTTTTTTCATGACAGATATTATTGCAGGTTTACACAATGAAACACTAACAATGCTTGCATTGTATTTTTGGGTGCAACAATGTGTGGGCCTGCACTATTACCAGCAGAAGAGTTGGGGTACATAGATCTCAGGATTCTAACAGTGCAAAGCCAAGTTGTCTTTCTGTTCCTGCCTGTGCTGTAGGCTTCTCAGAAACTTCCTCTACCAGCCTGCAGATTTGAGACTCTCATATGATCTTCCTGTGTACGCAAGACAACTTGAGGAATAGTATAGAAGGAAAAAAAAGAGGCATGATGGACATTGATGGTACCATAAACACTGGGCATAAACGGGAAATATAAATTTTGTATAAAAAATATAAATTAAGCCAATCACCATAAAATCATTTGTGAAAAACACAAAACACATAGACAAATCATATATAAATAATTATACATTACATCTGGAGAAGCTCTATAATACTAATAGCATGGATGAGACAAAATAAACAGTGTAATAACTGCAATGAATGCGGCGCCAAAGGGGTAAGTATAATAACTAATACCAAAAATATCGATCTAAAGTGCAAATGCCAACACTCTTACAAAAATATTATAACAGATTTCTTTTTTTCTTTTTTTTTTTTGAAGAAAAGTACTGCACCTGATTTTGGACTCTCCAGTTTTAGCAAATCAATCCCTTTATGTCCTCTTCAGTGACCTTAAAGCGGTTGTAAACCTAAAAAAAAAAAAAAAACCCTGCAAGACAAAGGCATAGTGAGCTAGTATGCATAGCATACTAGCTCATTATGAATTACTTACCTTAGAACGAAGCCCCGACACGGACCCCCGGACACCGCTGTGGGAGCTGACATGATCCCTTGGCGTCTCTTCTGGGTTCGGCGGCTCCGGCGGCTCCGGCGCTGTGATTGGCCGGAGCAGCGATGACGTCACTCCCGCGCATGCGGGAGTCATTTTCTGGCAAGCTCCCGGCAAGGAAAGCTGAAGGTCCGCCGGACCTTCAGAGCGCATGCGCCACTCGCGTGAGCGGCTGCATGCAGTGCAAATATCTCCTAAACCGTGCCGGTTTAGGAGATATTAATTGTACCTACAGGTAAGCCTTATTATAGGCCTCCCTGTAGTTAAAAGTGGAAAAAAGCTGTATACTACCGCTTTAAGAGAGGAGTGAGAGGAGTTGATGCCCCAATTTCCCGATTACTGTGTAAATAGTGGGTCTGGCTATATCCTGTGTTGATCCATCCAGCCATCCCCTTACCATGGGAATGGAATGAGAAAGGTGTTCAGCCGATGTTCTATTAGCACCTATGAGTGCACCAAGTGGGTCTGGCTCATTATAATTTGTGAGCCAGACTATGAGGTGAGCGGCTAGCATTTATCATTATCAACACCCAGAGTCACCTTGATTGGGATTGGAGCACCAGCACTTTATTTGTCCTATTTTGCACAGAAGATTCTATATGGACTTTGCACACTATTAATATATTTCACATTTGAAGTTTTAATATATATTTTACTATATAGTTTTCCACTTGGTTATTTAATAACAATATTGTCACTATTGTTTTAACATGTGCACTTTGCCCACTGTGACACTTTATATATTGGCACAATTTTTTTCCGTTATTAATACTACTGATCCGTTATAATAATTTTGTAAGAGTGTTGGCACATGAACTTTAGATTGATATTTTAGGTATTAGTTATTATACTTACCCCTTTGGCGCCGCATTCATCTTTATCCAATTGTCCATTGTGTTATGTGAAAGCACTTAATGTGAGCAGCCATTGGACCCAACTATTTCACTTATATTTCATTTAGTTTCATCACTTTGATAGTACTATATTCAATATATCCTGGTTAGCGCTGATTTGTTTCTCACTTCACTAATAACTGCAATGAGCATCATCCTAGTGGACATGTTTTGCAGGATTTACTGCTTCCTCAGGGGCTTTTGGAGATCTTTTTAAAGAGCTTGGTTCAGAATCTAATATCAAGAAAAGGACAGAATTTATATTCAAATAAAATATCATACAGAACAGCAGAGGTACAATTCACACATGTACATGATCCCCACCAGAGCCTTAACCATGGCGGAGCAAGGCAAAAAGCAGACACAGGCAGGCGGACATCAGGGAAACACCTCTTTCGGTGAATGTGGGAGCCCTAACCCCAAGGGATCTCTTTACACAATTTGACACCCTGGAATTAAGACTTGAGGAATAGGTAGCAAATTATTTCTATGTCAGGCCACCATCCTGCCATCTGGTTTCTTTATCTTGTATACTGGGATCCCGGGCAATCTGTTCACCACTTAAAAAATTTCCTTTTTACCATCTATAGAAGAAATTTCCCCTTTACAAATGCTCCCAAGTTCCACAGCAAGACTTGGCCACCTGGTTTTAGATCTCTGTATCTCACACAGAGATCAAATCTTCTTTTGTTCTCTTTGATTATTTTATCCGTTTTTTTTTTCTGGATAAACGGTAAGCAGTCTTAAGGTATCTTTCAGACAAGCCACATATTGGTAATGACTTTGATGACTAATACATCAGTGGAGACTCCTGGCAGTAGTTCAATGGGCAATATAGTCTCTGTCCCGAACATCTGGAAATAAGGGGGAATCCTGTACTTTCACACCTGGTGCTGTAATGAGCATGGACCATGGCTTCAACCTTGGGGCTCCAGGTATGCTTGTCATCAGCAGGTAGGGCACCTAGCATACTGTATCAAAGGAAAAAAGCAGCACCCACTAAGTGTAGTATGTAAAGACAACACATTTATTCTAGAGGTAAACAACTCACATGTGGAAATTCTTGAGCATAGCATTGTAGTAACAATATTCCGCTGTGTCCTTGGATCAGTCCTGCTGTAGGTCTCAGGCAAGCAGCCAGGGAGCCACGGCCATGCCAGTGGGTCCCAGTGCTCCCTGGGTAGGTGGGCAGCTACACGCTGACACACCAGTGAAAGTAGCACACATGCTCTGAACGCGTGCCACACTCCTCTGTTGTCACTGCTGGGATACCTGCCAGCTTGCCAGAGACCAACAGCAGGACTGAGACAAGGACACAGCAGGATATTGTTCCTGACATGCTATGCTCAAGAACTTCCACATGTGAGTTGTTTACCTCTAGAATAAACATATTTTCTTTACATACTACACTTAGTGGATGCAGCTTTTTACCTTTGATACAGTATGCTAGTTGCCCTACCTGCTGAGGACAAGCGTACCGGGAGCTCCAGGGTTGAAGCCATGGTCCATGCTCATAACAGCACCAGGCATGAGAGTACAGGATTCTCCCCTATTTCCTGATGTTTGAGTGGGAGACTATATTGCCCATTGAACTCCTGCCAGGAGTCTCCACAGGAGTCTGGCATTTCCCTTTGGTTTCCCGCAGAGTCACTTCTTCTCTTTCCAGCTGGCAACCACGGTGTAGCCCTAGGATTAGTTCTTCATGGACTGTCCCCTTTGATTTTAAAGACGTAACTTTTTTGGACTGATTATAGCCCCCTGAGTTAATACTCCGTCTTCACTGGCTCTTCATCCTCTAGCTCAGTGCGTCTATTTTCTTTTACCTAGCATATCAAGCAGAGTCCTGTTGAATGTCTCAGAGAAAGCATTATATACAGGGTGATAAGGGATGGTTTGACTTTTGTTAATGTCCAGCAGCTGAAGTAACTCTTTAATTAGCTTGCTCTCAGTATCTCTGTCATGATCTGAGTGTAACCTGTGGGGTAGGCCGTACTGGATAAAATTCTTCTCCCAAAGCACCCCCATGACTGTAACCGCCCTATGTTCTTTGATAGAAAAAGCTTGGGTGTATTGGGTAAAGTGGTCGGTCACCACCAATACATTTCAAACTCCTCTGGAATTATTGTCAATGCAGAGAAAATCTATACAGACAAAAGCTGGCCATTCACTATACGAAAAATCGGCCGAAATTCAGTCATTTGAACAGTTCATTCGTTTTTTGGCCAGTTAATGGGCACAAATTGGTAATCAGTTGTTAAGTTTTTGAGGGAAAAAATTAAGCACAAGCTTGGAAATTTTCTGCCGAACGAAAGATAAATTAGAAGGTTAATGTGGTTTTCGTCCTGTTTGCACTAGGTATATGTAAAAAAAATAGCAACAAAAAACTGATTAATTTATGTCCATTGAATGATTTATCAGTCAATACATGATGGCAGTATCGTTTGCTCTCACTGGTGAGTTTGAATGATTTTTCATATAGTGTATGGCCAGCATAAGTCCCTAGGGCCTGAACTCTCTAAGTGCTCTACTGGAGCAGCTCAACCTGGCAGGGATTTCCTCTGAAAACATCAAAAGCAACTTTCTCATAGACCAGTCACGGTATCTCTTGTCAAAGGCCAATAGAAACTGTCTTGAATTAAGCTATACATTTCTCAGGTCCTCATGGTCTTTACCATAAAAAGTACATATTGACCTATATGTGACACAAGGTCAAAAGTCTCTGGTGAGTCTTGACTGCAAGGGGGTAAACAGTATGACCTTGGGACTGTATATCAAATATGTTTTTTATGGACTTGATGAGGATGCATTGATGTTAATTTGGAAATTTTTTTATATTTCAGTTTCAATTCTCTTTGGTCAGAATATAAGAACTTCCCCAGCGCTGTTTACAAGTTAAGTGTGCAGAGGATATCATCTTGCTTTGAAGAAACAGTCCAATCTTGAAGAAACTTCTGTAGAGCACTTATACTGCTATGCAAGTTAGTACCCAGTATTACTGGAGCTGTATAAGAATCACCTGTATCAGGACAGACCAGAGACATGATCTCTGTAAGAAGAACACTCTTGTTTTCAAAATGTGGAACAGTCACAATTACTTGCAAGCTTCTATCAACAGGATATGACTTTGTGTTCAGGGTCTACATTTTCATTCTTTCACTAGGCTGAAGAGGTATGCTGCTTAAGTACATCTGAGAGATCGAATGGTAAATAAGGGTAAATTGGGAACCTGCGTCAAAGAGAGCTGGAGTTCTAAGCCCATTGACATTAACTTTAACTATAGACCTAGAGCCTATGAAAGCTCCTCATGACCTTGACCTGAAATGCCCATCTCTGCATCTTTGCTTCTTCGACACTTAGCACTGTTTTTCCTACGAGAGTCCTTATGACACTGTTTTGCAGTATGGCCGGTGTGGCCATACTTGAAACACCTTTGAGAATCTCTCCCCCTCTTTGTAGCAACTGGTTAAGCAACCAGAGATTTTGGTTGGTAAAACTCAGAATGTCCTCTTTGGGGAGAGTAAGAATGTTGACCCTTTTTTGGAACACTTTTCGCCTTCTGAAGAGTACAAAATGGAATATCAGCCTCCTGTTTTATCACTAACTTAAGTCATGGAGAGAAGGAATTCTGTCAGATAACATAATTTGAGGAGCTGTGTAAGAGGAGGTTGAGGTGGAAATCCTCTTACTAATTGACTGGTCCTCGTAGAATCCAATGAAGAAGAAGGTATAGCAATGTGATATTCTAAAGGTGACAAGAATAGCTATAATCAAATAATAAAGTGGTAACATCTTCCCCTTCTTACTGATGAGACATATGGTAGTCAGCAACCATCTGCTCATGATCATAGTATGGCTCAAAGTGATCAGACAGTACCTGTATGTAGCCCTATGCACTTCATGAGTGTCTCCATACAGACGGATTCATTCTACAGCTGGGGATCACAGACTTTCAGTGACATGCTGTCACTTGCCCTCTTCTGAACAGGACCATTCTCTTAAACATTGTGAAGTGTGTTCTTTCCAAACTTCAAAACTTGTGGCACAGGGACGTTACCAGAAACAGTTTTAACTTCCTATAAGGTGCTTCCTGTAAACCCTGTGCTAACATTTATGTCAGTTTGGTTAAAGTACCACTTGGATTGTCACTAGGGTGTACCTTATCATTATCCATTCTGTGAGAGTAACTAGGTGTATGGGTTCTTTTTTTTACATTAAACAGCAGGAAAGTACAGGGTAAATCTACCAATGCATCTAGGAGAAGGTTACGCTCTTTAGGGGCAGCTTGGGGGTGGTACTCTGAATTATATTGCTCCTCCATACTTCTTAGGTTTCAAAACCAATAACCAGGGGCAGGAAATGAATACATAATATGTCTATACTCTAAATTCAGACAGTAGAGGACAGCAGAACCTTAGAACGACATATTCCATGGTATCTTGCTCCCTGCAAGCAGTAACTCATGTACTTACTCCTGCACCTGAAACTCCTCCTCTCAGCACCTCTGTAGTCCAGAAGACAGTCTATGTGACTTGTGTGACATAGCATTGTCACACTTCAGGATCCTTCAGATTTATAGGAGTAGGCTTCAAATAATTGAAATGCAATGTGGAAATGAATATATGATTTTACATTTTGACCATAGATATATTTTATGCTGGCTATTCACTGACAGAAATGCTGTCAAAGTGATGTGTTGGACATTTTTTTCAAACAGTGGCTACTGCCAGTCAGCTCCAGCTGATGATTAGTGCATTCTGACAGAAGGGGGATGTCTCCTTCAACTTCATTTGCGTGGACGGAGGAATCTGTGAGTTTTTGTTTTTAGACCACCGGTTGAACAGTATATGGGCAGTCTAACTGAAAATTTTAAATATTTTATTTATTTTTTTATTTCTGTCTGTTAGGGCCCTTTCATACGGGCGGACTCTGGCAGCAGATCCGCTTGCTCAGCAGGGAATCTGTCCGCTGAGCAGGTGGATGACAGGTCCCTGTCTGCTATCTTCTATGGGCGATCAGATGTAAACAGACTACCTGTCCAGTTTTTTTCTGACTGTTATCTGATCAGATCCACCAGACGGCTGGCAAACGGATCCCCCATCCGTCTGTTTTTAGCAGACAGGATCAGATTAGATTGGTTGTCCATGACTAGGGGATTAAAGATGATTTGTCTCCATTCTGCTCTCCATCACTCTCCTCCTCCATTATAAATAACCACATGACCACAGGTTGGAGTTAAATGGCCATAGCAGCCTTTTATTAACAAACTGTATACATAACAGGTAAATAACACGTTAAACCCAGTTATTTACTGGAGCCTCAAGGTCCCGGTAGGCATCAAAGAAGGAGGTACCTGCGTCCGACTTAATTAGGCCTCCAGCCGCCACAGCACCGGCTCGGGTCCCTACCAAGTATAAGTTTGCACCATCAGGGAGTCGTACCTCAGACCGGTCCCTACCAAGTATAAGTTTGCACCATCTGGGAGCCGTACCTCAGACGGGTCCCTACCAAGTATAAGTTTGCACCATACTAACCTACCAGGACCTTGTACCCAGCTTGCTGCCATGACAAAGAACCACCCCAAAAGAAGAAAGCCTCTGTTAAAACAAAAACAAGGAGCGGTGGACCACACAACCAAAAGTCAGAATAAACAAGAAAATACAAGAAAATGGGAGGGAGGGTGGGAAATATTCTCCAATGCAGCTTTCCTCTGACTGAAGACTTCCTGAGACCCCTAGCTTGACCTCTCCCTGTAGCTCCACCCTTTCCTGGCCAAAACAGGAATTAAAAGTCCCACCACTTATATTTTCTATTGTACTGGGCTGAAAACTCCTCCTTTCCCAAACCCCTTTAACCCCTGTCATGCCGGCCCTCCGTCCATGTCTCTTCTCTCCTTTACTCCGGGCCTCTCTTTTACACTCGCTGCTCCATAAATGGCAATAGATGGTCTGATTGGGTCCCTCTAAAAAACTGGCAGGCGGACCCGATCGGTGAACTGCTCGTGTGAAAGGGGCCATACTCCATTCTTTCCAAAATTTGTTTTCCCATGTCTTTCCCTTTGACACTGGTACTAGAAATGGAGGAACTGGTTATAACTAGAAAAAAAGTCACAAACGCCGGCAAAAATTCTGACTCTTTTTCACTTTACTAAATATTTTTTTGTCTCTCAATAGGGAAACATGCCAATAAAAACTGACAAAAACACTAAGGGCTCTTTCACACGGAGCGGACCGCATTGCTATCCGCTGCGGCACTTTTTTTTTTTCACAGAGCGGATGACACTTGTGTCATCCGCTCCGTATGTCCGCATATCATCCCATCCGTTTGCGGATGATATACGGACATAATGTATGTCTATGGGCATTGCGGATGACACCGCTGACATCCGATTTTGCATCCGTTCCGTTTTTTAAACGGAACAAAAATAGGGTTCTGTTCCGTTCCAAAAAACGGAACAGAACTGGAAGGATGAAAATCGGATGTCAGCGGATGGTCATCCGCAGACATCCGCAATACCATTGACATACATTATGTCCGTATATCATCCGCAAAAAAATAGGATGATTTACAGACGTGCGGAACGCCCGTGTGAAAGGGCCCTTACTCTTTCTTCTTGTCCAAAGCAAAATAAAAAGTTTGGCCAAAGTTAGGATTTGAGAGTAGGGATAAGCCGAACAACCCCCTATTCGGTTCGCACCAGAACATCTTGAACAGGGGAAATGTTCTAGTGAACATGTGAACTCCATTAAAGTCTATGGGACAAGAACATGAAAAAACAAAAGTCCTAATTTTAAAGGCTTAAATGCAAGTTATTGGCCCTAAAAAGTGTATGGGGACCCGGGTACTGCCCTAGGGGACATAAATCAATGCCAAAAAATGTTTTTAAAACAATTGTTTTTACAGGAGTAGTGATTTTAATAAAGCTTAAAGTGAAACAATAAAAATGAAAAATTCCTTATAATATCGTGCCTGTAAATTAATGTGTCTGTAAAGTAGCGCATTTGTGTGATGTTTGTAAATGTAATTTAAACTTGCTCGCGGCTGTAATGTATTGCTCCTGGCAATACAGGTAAAAAAATTGAAAAAAAAAAATGGCATGGCCCCCCCCCCCCAGTCCATACCAGAACCCCATGCCAACATTTTATTATTTTTTTAACCCCACGCCAAAATTAAAAAAAAAAAATGGCGTGGGGTCCCCCTAGAATCCATACCAGACCCTTATCCGAGCACACAGCCTGGCTGGCCAGGATGGGGTGGGGGCAAACGAGCCCCCCTCCCCTCCTTAACCATACCAGGCCACATGCTCTCAATATGGGGGGTGAGGGGGTGGGTGTTTTGGGGTGGGTGGTGGGGGGCTCCTGTCTGTGAGCCCATCAGAGTACCTGTCTCCAGCCCATCAGATTACCCGAGTATCTGTCTCCAGCCCAGAGTACCTGAGTACCTAGCCGAAGCCCATCAGAGTACCCAAGTACCCTGTTTCCCCGAAAATAAGCCCTACCCCGAAAATAAGAACTAGTATTATTTTCGGGGATTGGCTGTAATATAAGCCCTACCCCAAAAAATAAGACCTAGCGTTTTTTTTCAGGGATAACTGCAATATAAGCCCTACTCCGAAAATAAGCCCTAGTTAAAGTCATTGTAAAAACACGTAATCCTTTTTGTAAAAAGATTATATAATGGGCAGTTTGTCTCCTTTTGTAACTTTACTGTGGAAAATACCTAATTTACAACACAGGTGGGCACTCACATGACCCTCTGGAGATCTTCTTCTCTCCTCCCGGCTAATGCCAGTGGCTCCTCCCTCTGCAGTGCTCAGAGCAGGGAAGAAGAGTTCCGGCAGGTCATGTGAGTGCCCAGCGGCGCTGTAAATATGGTATTTTCCACTATAAAGTTACAAAAGAAGACACACTGCACATGATGTCATCTTTTTTACAAAACAGATTACATAATTTTACAATGACTTTAACCAAGGTTTATTTTTAGGATTACAGAATGTCATATTGCTGACTCCTGAGCTGACGGGGGTAAGGGGGAGAGAAGACAGGGAACACAAGAACTTTTTAAAAAACATGTTATTGTTTAATTCCTGTTTTTTTAAAGCATGGAGAGGGGTAAATGACACAGCACAAGCACTGTGCTTACTATCACGCTTTAAAAGATCAGGATATATATATATATATATTTTAGTGTTATAAAATTGATAATGGTTTGATGAATGGTTTCTATGCAGATTTTGCACTCTCCAGTTTAAGTAACAACCCCATAGGCTAACATGCAGGGGCATTTAGAGGCAGAAACAAAAATGCCCCTAGGAGCATTTTTAAAAAGTCCAATGTGCATGAGGCCTAAAACAAAATGCAAAATGTATACACTTTTTTGCCCTCACCACTAATACAAATACATTAACATTGAAAAATTATGAAAATAAAATGCTAAGTGAATAACTGAGAGAATGAGCTTTATGTTTTCCCTGGTCAAATCCTCTGGCACTTTTCTATTCGCTAAGCACAGAGAAGAATCTGAAATATGCTAATGCTTTTTAAGAACCTAAAGCGGAGTTCCATTTGCTCCCCCCCCCCCCCCTTCGGTGCAACATTTGCCACCTTTCAGGGGGGAGTGGGGAATAAGTACCTGTTTTTGATAGGTACCCTTTCCCACTTCCAGGAGACAGGGCCGTTCCTCGGAAGTTCCATCCGGCTCCTCCTTCCCCGCCGTCAAGACAATCAGAATGCGCAGCGCACTTAGCGCATGCGCAGTAGGGAGCCAGTTGTGAAACCAAAAGGCTTCATTGCCAGTTTCCCTTACAGTAAATGGCGGCAGCAGCACGCAGCAGCTGATCCGAAAATCGGCTGGCGGGGGGGGGGGGGGGGTGGTTAAAATTGCGGGCTCCCTGGTCAGGTAAGTGTCTATATATTAAAAGTCAGTATTTGTAGCTGCTGACTTTTAATTTTTTCTTCCACAGCTGGGACTCCCCAACCTAATAATCCACTTTCCACTATGACAAACCAAAAGTAGGAATGACTTTAAAGAATGTTTGGAATCTTATTCAGAGCTATATTCTTGATGCATCTTAAAAATCCCAACCATTCAAACCAAACAAATGTCTGTATGAAAAGAGAAATGCACCTTACTGTGTAAATACCAGGGGTTGTATGGCTGTGAAGTTATGTAATGTCTAAATGACAGATTCACGGCTGAACTCAAAGCATGTGGCTAAATACCTAGGTGCAATACAGGGAATATAATATAAGGAAGCTGTTATATGTGCCAAAGTAAGCTTTATATTTGTGTTAATCCATTCCTGAGGTTTACAATTCTGCAAAACAGCACAGCCCAGTCTGGCATGGCAAAAGACCTGATTTTTCTCTTCTGTAGTTGAGTAACATACAAAGGTCCCGTCTCTCCTCCAACCTGTGACTGGCCAATGAAGGAGCAATTTGCAGACTGATGATCTCATCTGTCACCCTGCTCTCTTCTCCTATCAGCATTTCACTTGTTAGCACATGAGCACTGCAGCACATTTGATTGACTACAATTGACAACTCTTTGTGCTGCTTCTCCTTCCCCCAGTCTGACCTCTGCTGTATAAGGACTGCCAGAGGCTGATACCAAGTAAAAATCAGGTAATGTATACACTGCTTCCATTTGAAAAAAATATATTTATTGGTGCGTTAATGAATCCAGAGCTGCATGAATTTTTGCCATTTATATTTGCTTGATATTCAGCTTTAAGGCTCCACAGACAAAAATGGATTTTACATACACCAATGCCATGGCTCTGAAAACTTTGCTGTGGCACCAAATTCTTAGTATGTAGCATACTATAATTCACTCTTGTTGGTACCATAACACCATAGCAGGGTGTGTGCAGTCTTAAAGTGGTTGATTAGGGGTAGCGCCAGGGACATATTATTCTGTTAAATGACAAAAAAGCAATAATATCACTTTAGGGAAAGTTTATTACATGGAAAAAAAATATGGATTACGCTAAACTGACTTTACTGGTGGCACAAAGCCAATCCTGTTACAGAAAGCTTCCCCTTTTTTCAGCAAGTGAACGTTTAAAATTGACAGAAGTTTTCACCAGACTGCACAAGGCTTGATAGGAAGGACAATAGGTTTTGACTGTTTTGTCTGTCAAGCTGCATACAGACTTTTACTACAATATATACCTATATATGTATAATATATATAATTATATATATATATATATATATATACAGCGTCTCACAAAAGTGAGTACACCCTCACATTTTTGTAAATATTTCATTATATCTTTTTATGTGACAACACTGAAGAAATTACACTTTGCTAAAATGTAAAGTAGTGAGTGTACAGCTTGTATAACAGTGAAAATTTGCTGTCCTCTCAAAATAACTCAACATAGAGCCAAACTAAACTGCTGGCAACAAAAGTGAGTACACCCCTAAGTTAAAATGTTCAAATTGTGCCCAATTAGCCATTTTCCCTCCCAGATGTCAGGTGACTCATTAGTGGTACAAGGTCTCAGGTGTGAATGAGGAGCAGGTGTGTTAAATTTGGTGTTATCGCTCTCACTCTCTGCTCACTGGAAATTCAACATGGCACATCATTGCAAAGAACTCTCTGAGGATCTGAAAAAAAATAATTGGTGCTCTACATAAAGATTGCCTAGGTCAGTGATGGTGAACCTTTTTGAGCCCGAGTGCCAAAACTGCAACAGGTGCAAGAGCAACATGCCAGAGGTCATGTGACTGCATTCAGAAGAGGGGGGAAGACAGAACTCCACTCACCCCACCATATGTCTGATCCCCGGGAGGAGATCACACATGGCTTGCTACAGTAATGGCCCCTCTAGGAGTCCCCGCCTTCCTCGGCAGGTGCAGCGCCCGCTCCCCTCTCACCTGTGCACTTTGCATTCCCCATCCTCCAGGGGCAGCAGTGACACCCAGCACTGCTCAGACTGCTCAGGGGTTGTGAGAGAGAGGGGGGACAGAGAGAGGGGTGTAAGAAAGAGAGGGTGAACCAAGAGAGGGAGGCCTGTAAGAGAGAAAGGGACTGAGAGATGGGGGGTTGAGAGAGAGAAGGGGGCTGAGAGAGATGGGGGGTGCTCAGAGATACAGGAGGGGCTGAGAGAGAGAGGGGAGTGAGATGAGAGAGAAAGACTCTTAGCTCTGTCCCTATTTGCATTAGCTGCTCTGCCCCCCCCCCCCAGTCTCTGTCTGCAGGTAGGTCTGTGTATGATCATGTCTGGTACCTTCCATGCCAGTCTCCATGTGCTCTCTGCTCTGTACCTTCTAGCGACTCCCTTGTAGCCTGTGCCTCCTGCCTGTCCTGGTCTTCCAGGCCCCCAGTCAGTCTGTTCTCCTGGTCTCACTGTTGGTGTTTTAGCAGAGGGGAGGTTTGAGGAGTTCAGGCTCTGGGGGGCCCTGGGATGCTGCGCCTGCTGCTCGCCTCTTCGGGAGTCAAGGAGGTAGTGAAGCTTTTTTTCTCCCTCTCTAGCTCGCCAGCCTATCTCTTCACTATCTCTTCACTTACCCCATGGAGGCTGCGGGACCTCCCACTCACCCACCTTGTGTAGATGGATTCCCACACCTTGCCCTCACTGCTATTTGCTGCTGTGCTCCCGCCCGCACGAACCTGGACTCTTCATGGATCTCCCTCTCACTCTACCTGCGATCACCAGAATGCTCACATGCCCACAGAGAGGGCTCTGCATACCAGCTGTGCCCGCGTGCCATAGGTTCGCCATCACTGGCCTAGTCTATAGGAAGATTGCCTAAACCCTGAAACTGAGCTGCAGCACGGTGGCCAAGACCACACAGCGGTTTAACAGGACAGGTTCCACCCAGAATAAAGCCTCTTCTAAAGATGATGCACAAGAAAGCCCGCAAACAGTTTGCTGAAGACTGAAGAATGCAGACTAAGGACATGGATTGCTGGAACCATGACCTATGGTCTGATGAGACCAAGATAAACTTATTTGGTTCAGATTGTTTTAAGCATGCGTGGCGGCAACCAGGTGAAGAGTACAAAGACAAGTATGTGTGTTGCCTACAGTCAAGCATGGTGGTGGGAGTGTCATGGTCTGGGGCTGCATGCGTGTTGCCGACACGGGAGCTACAGTTCATTGAGGGAACCATGAATGCCAACATGTTCTGTGACTTACTGAAGCAGAGCATGATCCTCTCCCTTCAGAGACTGGGCCGCAGGGCAGTATTCCAACATGATAACAACCCTAAACACACCTCCAAGATGACCACTGGCTTGTTAAAGAAGCTGAGGGTAAAGGTGATGGACTGACCAAGCATGTCTCCAGACCTAAATCCTATTGAGCATCTGTGGGGCATCCTCAAATGGAAGGTGGAGTAGCGCAAGGTCTCTAACATACACCAGCTCCATGATGTCTTCATGTAGGAGCGAAAGAGGACTCCAGTGACAACCTGTGAAGAGCTCTGGTAAACTCCATGCCCAAGAGGGTTAAGTGCTGGAAAATAATGGCGGCCACACAAAATATTGACACTTTGGGCCCAATTTTGACATTTTGACTTAGGGGTGTACTTGCTTTTATTGCCAGCGGTTTAGATATTAATGGCTGTGTGTTGAGTTATTTTGAGGGAACGGCAAATTTACACTATACAAGCTGTACACTCACTACTTTACATTGTAGCAAAGTGTAATTTCTTCAGTGTTCACATGAAAAGATATAATAAAATATTTACAAAAATTGTATAAACAAACATATATATTTTTTAACCTTCTGTTTTTAATCATTTGCCCCCTAAAAATCCCAGTATTCACTTTTTGTTTGTTGTAAAGAAACTTTCTCTAGCTGGATTTTTTTTTTTAATGAATGCATATCAGGGTTTAATGTATTTTTATATCTGCCTGAAGTTTAGCTTTAACATTTTTAAAGCTTATTCATTGAGTTAAAATATGAAGTTCATTAACCCAAGGCAACTATTCAAATTTCCTTGGTATTTTACTTTAGTAATCTGATTGTTGGCTGTGGCTCACTGCATGGTCATTAAGGATGAGCAGAGTTGCCGATTTCATCCTCATCTTAAAATTCATCAAGTAAGCTGCTTAAAGCAGAACCATATTGGAATGGGCCCGCATAGCAGCTATCAACATATTGTGCAAGTATGCACAGCATATTTGTACATTATGGGAAACTTACCACCCAAAGCTCCTTTCTCTGTTGGTGCAATGTCTGTTCTTCCATTCTACCACCATTACTCTCATCTTTTCTTCCTCTTCTTCTAGGTCTGGAGTCTTAGGCCATCCTTATTGGCCAGCCATGGATGATATAACTATATGCACCCAGGACATGCTAAGATTAAGCACTGAGATGGCCATGTGTGGTTTAGTGTACAAGTGATAAGCTGGAAGGAAAATGCATTTACGGCAGAAGATTCAAGCAAAACTTGCTTAAAAATTATATGGCTTTGTTTTCCACCATACCATAATTTATTCATTGAAAGTGCTCACCCTGCACCCTTGTGTTTTTATATGGCCATGGAATTGACTATTAATATTGAGTATACAGATGGGTGAGGTCCTAAGTGGTATAACAACTCACAGCAACAACTCCATAAATCCATTTATTGCCTCATTCATCCATTCTCAGACATGAACAGCTACACACAAACCAATTTAGATCATCTTATCACTACTGCAAAAAACTAGGTAGACTTTGATCTCTGTAAGCACTGATCACGCAAACACAGGACTAGTAGTTACTATTTATTTCAGGTGCAGCATTACAGTGGTTATATATATATGTTTAGGCAGGTAAGTATAAAGATGTATTACCAAATAAACATATCCATGCATCACAGCACCATCACATCCTGCCTTAGGACAGCAGAGATAGGACATTCAATGGGGCAATTACTGTACACCTCTTTGCCATGTTAAGTATATTTTGTTAATGAAATACTAAACACAAATTTACATTTAGGCTGAATGATTTTCTTACTTAATTTCCTAGCACTTAATTGCTAAAAAAAAGTCTCCCTATTGTGTATACTGTATAAGTAATATGTACAATTTTGAAATCCAGTCATCAAGGCATTTTAATATGTGCATAACTTCTCTCAAATGCCAGCCCACTGCTTGCATCAGAGCTAAGGTCTCGTTAGAGGAGCCCTGATGGGGCTTACCACCAGTTGTGATCTGCCTGCATTGCACAGAGGAGCATAGGGATCCAGTCATGACACTGGGTCTCAAATAAGATATGTAATAAAAAGGTTTTATTTAAAACAATTAAGTCGCATGTTGATGAGGGGGGAGGGAGGAACCAGGGAAGGAAAAATATAAGCAGATTCAATTTTAGATTTAAACCCCCATATTGGAACTAAATGGTGCTTTCACTGTTCCCCAACGCTGGCTTAAAGCTTTGCAAATGCAAAAATCTTAGAGATTTCTATAAATATCAGCAATCAGAAATCATCTCTAAACCAAATTCTGATTGATTGCTGTGGGTTGTTTCAATCATTGCTCCTTATACTTCCTTCGTAAATAAGGCTGTTTGCACAGTAATCAAGAACATTTGACCTGACTTTGGGTTCATGGAGAATAACCTATGACCAAATCAACTCAGGAAAGACATAAGTATGCAGGGTCATTTAATGTGTTCCAATATTTTGCCTAAAATAATACTATATGGATTCTACTGACTCTTTAGAATGGTGCACCAGCTAACTGCTCCCTTCTAGATGCTTAGTGGTTGTATAGCAACAGAAAGAAACATAACATGGAAACTTTCTGTGACCTTTTTAGGTATTCTTATGGACAGATATTTGAAGGGGAACATTTTGTTATCCAAGAAATAAGCTGGCAGTTGTTCCTACTGAGATATGAAGCAACAAAGTACATGTAGTCTGCTCTGGTTCTTACAACTGACTTTTACACCGATGATGCACATCATCACTATGTTTAGATCTTCTCCTAATTGTGTCCAAATCTCTCAATGGGACACACGTATCCACTATGATAATAATATTCACTTATACGTCTCAATGATAAATAAAACCTGAAAAAATGGATTTCACTGATCCTCTGTGGGAAGACGGAGCAAATCCCTGGAGCCTGGACATTTTACAGCTGGCGCCTAATTTTAATTTATGTTCTTAGATCTGTGAACATAGCTCTATCCTGGTTACCTTGCAAACACGCTTGCTTTTGGACAATAAATCATCCCACTTGCTACTAAGTATCGAATAGGATTGTCCGCTTTTGACCTGAAGATAAGCAACATCAAATTCCCGATTCTGACCTGCCAATCCAGTTCTAGTTGACAGTACATCTGTATAATTGTTTTATAAATCAAATGTTTGCAGTGCACAGTTGTATTATCAATGGAAAGTTATACTTTTGGAAAAACCTATCATGAAAGGAAGAAAGGGTTTACCATTGGTCACCCACCTCTGAAAATGCTTGTTGCATAGCTGTTGTGCTGTCCCACTAGCTTTAATGATTATAGTTACTGATCCAGAACAAGTATGCAGATTACAAAAGTCATAGAACAGTCAAAAGTCCCTGGCTTGCATAGTTGCAAAGGTCATCATGACATCAAGGCAACGCTGGTATGGTACAGCTTTTGAAAATATCATACCTGCCAACAGCTGAATATTTAAACTCAGGTCATTTAATTTGTGTTCTTCATCTTTGCCTAACATTTCTAGTAACCATATTCCCATATTAAGCCCCCAGTCTCTTCAGTATCAGATCAGATCAGATTTATCCTACCAAATGTAGGAGCAAAAAGGAGATGTAATTATTGAACATTGCATTGGTCCTTCTGTATTGTATTAACTTGTTTCTCCTTTAGTTTAGTTACTTATTAGATCATTTGGACGAAGGAGTAAAACAAAATGTTCTATGGTAGGAAATACCTTTTGTGTAATGCATCACACACAATTTTAATAAAGCAATACAGAGGTATAATTTGAAAGCAATTGCTTTTTTTTTTTCTAAAGAAAACATCCATCACATTACCATGACATGTAGGTGTACAGTAATCAATTTCTCAAGATGAATCCACATAAAAAAGTACTTGCTTCTGGCTGTCCTGGATGTAATTAATTAAACTGTTGCAAGGAAGTCTACAAGCACATAATTATCCTCACCTAAGTGCAGATAATGTATATAGTGGAGAAATCTTAATGCATATTATGTAAGAATCAAAGGTTATGCAAGGTGATATAGCTGCTAATATATATTATGTAGGAGATGTTGTAACCACGCAGAATCCTTTTCTAGTGTGCAAAAAAATCCATCAAATACACCTTTTCATTCTTTTGCATTTTTAGGGGATCACTATTTTTCCATGGACCAAAAATATTGCATTGATAATTAAAACCACATCTTACATTATTCTAAGGAAAATTAAATCAGCGACCTGCAATTACTCCCTTGGTTTAAAAGCTCCTTCTGAGATATCACATTCAGCACAAGCAATGGAGCTCTAGAAAATGTTTAAGCATGTTTTCAAAGGGATTTAAATGCAAGATTGTTTCATTAGCTGCTATAGGTAACTCGTTTGGTTGGTTCGGTAACTCGGTTGGTTCCCTTTCAGTTGTTCCTCATGCATGAGGCCAAGTTGGTCATAAACCAGGTCTTTTTGGTTTCATTCTACTAGGAAAGATAATTATTTTTTCTACTAGGAAAGATAATGATTTTTTTGTAAGCAAATTAGGCAAAATTTCACTCTCAATCTCTCCAGGTACCCTTATCATTTTTTTTTCTCGGCATACATTTTGGACCTCATAATTGTAGCTGATTTTTTTTTTTTTTAAATAATAATAATAATTGGGGAACAAGAAAAATATGTGTTGCCTTCAGCAACCAGTCAGTTTTTCTACTACAGGTTGTTTTCTGATTTATTTTCTCTTCCTCCAATTCATGTACATGCATGGGTTGCTGAAAAACAATAAACAAGGATTCTATTACTTATATTAGGCAATGGGAGCTCAATAAAATTAACCAAAAACAACCCTTTTATACAATGACCTGTTCTAAAAATATACTTCAGACTTAGGTCTCATACACAAGGCGGTAATTCTTTTTTTAATATATATATGAAGGATCTTGCTGGCATGGGATGACATCAAGATCCTGCATAAAAAGGCATCTAATGGTCAGTAAAGAGTTTCAATATACACATATTTAGATGCACAAATGTACAAAATTCTTCTTCCAATCCTCTAGCTCTAATTTACATTTGTATGCAAGTACATGCGTTTACACTTTTCAGATGTGTACACACATAAATTACTGAACACAGATGCAGATTTTTCTATTTTGATTTTATGGATGTTTACGCAGTGCAATTTTATTGATGTAAAGATGGCTGTGTGCATGGGCTCATGCCAAAAAATACTGCCTTAGGATCATTAAAAAAATAAAAGTTTTACAGATTTGTGCACACCATTTTTTATGACTGTGTGCTTGAGCTCTCATGCGATAGTTAAATAATTTGTGTATGATAAAGAATATATAAGGGCACATATATTTTAAATGCAAAGATTCATACAGTTGACTCTTGACCTTTCTTGGGTTCCTTTATTAATTGCACTCTGAAGTCATTTACTTTACCCTTTGTGACAGATGTCTCATGCTGGCTGGCAGGAGAGTTATTCTGTCTGTTTCCAGTTCGCCCAAAACATATCTTTTTAAACAAAACCACACAACAGGCCATGTAAATATAGGCTACATAAAAAAAAAATGATGTTGTGTAAGAGAGCCAATTATATTCCAGTTGTTTTTACATAAAAAAATTTAAATAAAAAATAAACACTTTGATTGGTTACTGTAGACAACACCTTACATTTTTTTTCCGATTTTGTAGTTAAACATATTACTGCTATAAACCCATTCAAATATTTCCCAAATAGTTCATGTTTTATTATAACAGCAGTTTAGGGGAAATAATCTTTGCATTTTGTGGAATCAACAACTGTCTAATGTTATAAGAAATGAAAGGGCTTGGGTTTCAGCATCTATAACTACTGAATATTTATATAGATAAATCTAAAACTTGTACTGATTTAAAAATGTATCAGTCTGGGAGGAGCAAGGATTTGAAGAATCGCCCACCACTTTTTAGGCTACAAATACTCTATGAGCAACAAACCACTTTGTAAAAACCACTAGCTCCTAGCTGCTTCTACTATGCTTAGGGGATAAATCCACTTTTAATTTTAGCATAATCAGAAATAAATGACAGACCATCTAAATAAATGAAAAACATATAATTCCAAAGTGTTTTACTGTTCTTCAGTAGGACTCTTGTTCTGCAATACAGTGGAGGTTCATTCTCATACATACATCTCAAAGGCTTATGGTTGAATTTGCACAAGATATTAACAACATTCTCCTACAAAGCAAGAATACAGCATATACCATGCAGAAAAAATAAACAAGATGAAGACACGTTTCATGGGTTACTGGGCTGTGCAGAAGTCCCATAACGCAAGTTTAAGCAAAAGCATTAGCATAATGGCACTGTACTATGTTATTGCCGATGTGTCCTGTGTTAAAGATAGCAAGTAGATTTTTTTTTCTGGATTTGTTGTATCATGAATTTAATTGGATGATGATGCAAATTATACAGATGTTCTGTTATGATTTGCTTCTCTAATAAATGTTTGCACAAAAAATGTCAGTGGGGGTAGAAGGCCTGGCAACCAACCCAGGGCCAATGGTACTGGGGGTCCAGCATTGACTATGACTCACACTGTATCACAGCAAAATGTATAATTATTGTTTTGAAGGCCATTTATTGTCCATGTTAATTTGACTGTATGAGGCGTTTGTGTATTGCAGGTCCTAATAAGGTGATCCAATACTGTTCTGGTTACCATTTGAGACAACTTTTCTGACTGTAAATGAATAGTTCTGTTAATATATGTTTTCATATAATGAAGACTGCAATTATTTGACAAGGTCTTGCACCATTAATTCATGGTAACAGGATTAGATGTTTTGTCCAATTACTAAATTCAGCTGTGTGCAATGTAGGTAGTGGTTTGTTTTATGGACTGTATGTATATATAAGTGTGCATAGAGTATTCCTGAAAAATAAAGTCATTCGGAATACATTTTTTTTTTGTAGTTATAGTTTATACAATAGAAGTTAAAAAGACAAAGGTTACCCTCACCATACAAAGAAATCAGACTGGCATTGTGCTTAGTGTCAATGTTTTTCGAAAAGCAAAACTGAACTAAGAGATTATCCTTCATCTCACTAAACTAACCCCAGGCTTGAGCAGTGACTTCTAAAGGAATTTTATGTATTTGTCTGTTTTAAAGGATGACAACCTGAACAGTGTTTCCATAGCTTCAATGGATAATTTTATAAGTTGCATGCAAAAATATGACTAAGCCCTTTGCTTGCCTTACAGAAAGGATCCCTCGTGCATGTGAAACATAGAGCCTGTACTTTGTATAATACTATTTAGATTTAATAGATGACATTGTACTTTAGCTTGAATTCCTATCATAACTCAGAAGACAGGATGAGGTATGTGGATTATGACACTGACCAACCAGAACATTCTCTACATTATAGAGATAGAAGATATTGGTTAGTTGTCTCAGGCTTTTAGAATGCTCTCTGATCTTATCTCTTAATAGGGAAGATGAATATTATTGGTAATTGGACGCTGTTATGATTCTATAGGGCCTTCTTCACGTTCACACATCAAAACTAGGGAGTAGAATTTGCTAATTATTTGGTCCTGGAGACTGGGGGGTCACATTTACTAAACTGTCAGAAATGGACTGCATTGCCCATAACAACCAATCATCATCAGACTTTTGCTTTTATTCTCCAAAGTGATTTAGGAAAAGATTGGCTGATGTGGGCAATGCTTCAATTATTCATTTTATTTATTTTTAGGTCACCTGCCACTGTACCACTGACCTATGAGACAGAAAGTAATGTGCATACAGAACAAAAAGGTCAGTGACAGGTACATTTTGGGAAGTTTATTTAGAAAATATATCAAATTATAGGTACATACAAAAGTATATTTTTCCTATTTGCAATGTCTTACCTTCATTTTTTACAGCCTCAGATATCAAATTTATAGCCAGCCTCCTGGAATAGACATCCCTATAACCCCTTTCAAGTAATTTCACTTCCATTATGGAACACCTACATTGCTGAATGTGACCAAAACAGCCCTTTACCCCAAAGTCCAAAAACCATTCAACATAAGTTATCACTTCTTCCTGAAAGAAGTTTGTTTACCCTGTTAATCTGTCCATCCAACCTTTCTGTAAGCTTTTCAACCCATTCCCAAAACCTTACTATATGCCACTGTTACCTATACTTATCCCTGGGGCTAGGAGTGCCTTCCTTTCTGCCCTGTTTAGGTAAGTATTGCCTTCAGAAAAATAACTTACTGTGACATTCTGTGCAGGTCAAAAGGGCTTATTAATGCAGAGGAGAATAATGATTTAGAGTATAGCAGTGCCACTACTACTGTGAAATAGAAAAGGATACGAGTTAAAAAAAAAATGTTTTATGGTCAGTGGTCCCAAATTATAATGGAAAATTTATTGCAAATTAAAGTGTTAAGAAAAAACAATGGAATTTTATGCTGTATAAGATGTCTTCCCATGAGAATCCATTTATAAAAGTTAGGGGGAAAGAACATTTTTCATGTTGTACACAACAACCATTCAGGTTCCATCTGTCATGATTGTAGTTTACAACAGAAGAAACAGCAAATAATCTGTTTAGATTCAATTGATTACACGTTCCCACTTTTGAACCCCCCCCCCCCCCCCCCAAAATCAATTGCATTAAAAAAAGATCACTAGGAATAGTGACTCAAATTGTAAAAATATAGATGGATTAATTAGAGTTATTTAGCGACATTTTTTACATTCTTCAATTTACTAATTATTTATATGCAATTTAAAGTGTGTTATTTTACTATTCGATTCATGTTACTTTATAATTCCTTAGTTCTTTAGCTTTTTGGTTCCTTAGATCCAAAATATAAGGCTTTTCATAGAAACCTAGTAATCAATTTAATGCAAGCCATTTAGGAACAAGGAAAGGGATTGAAATATGCCTGATAAATATATGGTGCTAAGTTAAACTACAAGGTAATCATTGTATAATTATTGGAATCTGAAAGTTTATATGTTATTTAAAATGTTATAGTTTTTGTAGAAATACTGTTTCATAATTGATCTCTTTTATTGAATAGTATTTATTTGCTGTATAATCTGTATATCACAGGACATTTTGGCAATAACATTGTCACTAAAAGAGGCCATTAGGAAAAGCAGCTGCAGAAACCACTGGCCAGCACATCAGTGAATGGAAACCATTGCATGCTGGGCAGCTCTACCATGCTGCTATTTCACTAATTCTTGATACATCTCTGAGCGGATGAATCTGGGCAGTGAGTCTTTCTCCATAAGAGCAAAAATCTTCTTCTGGGCCAAATCAAAGCTGGAGGATGACAGTTCCACCAAGTTCTTCATTGTCACTGCTTTGGTGAAGTGGTCAATATTGACCTGCAAAAAAAAAAAAAAAAAATTTAAGTTAAGTAACTGTAATAAATAAAAGGGCATTGACAACTATCTATGCATGCTATTAAATACAGCTAGTTATAGCTAATTCAAGCAAATATAAATTGCTAATTATTTCACTAACAAATTCACTCTAAATTGTATTAAAAAACACACATTTTGTAAACAGCTGAATTTCTCTTTGTATAAGCATCTTGTTATGTCTTGTACAGAACAACTCAAACTGAAGGAGAGGGTGGGGCAGCACTAGGGACCATTCAGGTGTGCTTCATTGCACATATGTGGATAGAATGAGTGAGCAAAGTGACCAGTGGGAGGAGCTCCTTTGATGTGGATGCTCTTTTAAATTCCAGTCACTGGCTTGGAGCAGGGAGTTGGTCTGGTTATATTGCCTAAAGCGTTAGTAAAGGCTATTTTTTAAAATTAAAATAACAAATATGCTATACTTGGTATAGCACAATGGTATTGCACAGAACGGTCCTGAAACTTCTCTTCTGGGGTCCCTCGCCAGCTCTGTCTGGTATGTAAGCAGTGTTGGTAAAACTACTGCAGAATTCCATATAATTGGGAAGCATACAGATAGTGCACTTGGTAATACAACCCCTATTCCAAAAATGATGGAATGCTGTGTAAAATCAACATACAAACAGAATGCAATGATTTGCAAATATCATAAACCCATATTTTATTCACAATAGAAAAAAGAAAACATATCAAATTTTTGAATGGAAAAAATGTACCATTTTAAGAAAAAATAGGGTAATTTTGGGATTGATGGCATCCTAAAAACGTTTGGACATGGCAACAAAAAGCTTGCAAAGTGGTACTAACAAGAAGAGCTGGAAGAAAATTTTGTAACTAATTAGGTTGGTTGGCAACAAGTCAGTTACATGATTTGAAATAAATAGGGCATCTTAGAGAGTCAGAGTGTCTCAGAGGTTAAGATGGGCAGAGGCTCACCAATCTGTAAAATGCTGTTTCTTTTTCTTTTTTTTTTTCTCAGTGTTTTTATTTGGTTTTCAATTAAAATACAAACATTCAAAGTTGCAGACGCAGCCGCCTAATGGATCTTGATATTTTGTTAAAGGCTATTAAAAGCATTGGAACATTTGTAAACCTTTAGCTCTACCAATGTGGCATTCTATTGTGTACATTATACTTAGTTGTATTATCGAGCAGACATGCATACAGGTACAGGCACTTAGAGGTTAAATCAACATCATATGTAATGTGATTGTAAAACAAAGTCATAAAGAGAGAGATAAGTCTGGGGTATTGGGAGTCCTTGGTCCCGATGTGGATACCAGGAGGCCCAAGGTCCCCATATACACTCAAATGTACGGAAGGATCTTAAATGTGGGGTCAGGAATTTTTCATACAGGTAGTGTTGTTGGATAACACTCACAGCTTCTGACAAGTTAGGGGCCAAATCCCGTTTCCAGTATCTGGTTAGTATTAATTTAGCTGCTAGTAAAATATTGGCAATTGTCCCTCTGAAAAGGGTGGGAAATTTCTCAATACCCAGGTTAAGTAGCACTAGGGCAGGATTTATGGAAGTGATAATACCAGTCACCTCAGATATCATTTGGAAAATATTTCACCAGAAGCTGCGAATAATATTGCACGTCCAAAAGATGTGCAGTAAGATACCCGAGGCACCGCAACCATGCCAGCAATCCAAGGAACTTTATTTGAACATTTTTGTTAGTTTGTAAGGGGTTAGATACCATCTATGTAGGATTTTCAATGCAAGTTCCCAATGACTAACACAATGCATGATTGTATGTGTGAATGTTATTGCTTGGATCCACTGGGCATCAGTGAAAGTGAAAATGGAGTCTAAATCTGCTTCCCGTTTCTGCATAGAGTTCGATTTGTGAAATGTCATTTTATTCTGTGGTAATTTGTATATTAGAGATGTGCCTCTGGGTGATTCAGATGGGTTTGTGTAGTTTTGGCAGATCTTAGAGCAGGGTTTCTCAACCAGGGTTCCTCCTGAGGTTGCTAGGGGTTCCTTGAGAAATAGGCAATTTCTGCCTCTCAGATAAGTTCCCAATGACACCATTTTTTCTTTTATCTATCTGTAAGGGGGTAATTCTTCCCAATGATGACAATAATAAGGAGCATTCTTCCCACTGACTGTCACACTAATGTGTCATGAGTTTTAGATTTTTAATTTTTAGCAGGGGTTCCCCGAGACCAGGAATTTATTTCAAGGGTTCCTCTGTGTTGAAAAGGTTGAGAAAGGTTGTCCTAGAGTGTATTCCAATCTTCGGGGGAGGGGATGTGGATAGCAAGCTACTAATGTGGTGAAGGTTAAAGTGAGATGAGTGAGGGAGATCGTACCTATTACTAATCATCTCTGGGGTGTAAAGGATTCCTTTTGTTGTGGCATCTTTTATCAAGTTCAGTCCTTTTTTAGCCCAACCCTTGATATTCATGTCTTGAATAAGATGAGTTAGGGTTATGATCAATAGTTCCACCCTCTGATAGCTAGGGGTTTGCAGTGGAAGCTGTTTTATTAATCTCCATGCCAATAGAGATGCTTTCGACGTAGGCGGGAGAGAGGACAATTTAAGAAATTTCCATGCATCAGCATAGAATATGGAGCATAGGTTAGGAGTTTTGTTGAGAGCCTTTCAATGTCAAGCCATAATGGTTCAGCTGATTGGTTAAACCAGTTTTTCAAGTGGTTCGCATGCACAGCTGTGTGATAGTCTTGTATGTCAACCATACCCATACCCCCTATTTTTCTATGTTTAGTCAGATAAGCGGGGGAGCATCAAGCTTTCTTGCCCTGCCATATGAAGGTTATTAGTGAAGAGTTTAGGGATTTTAGGTGCGTTTGTTTTAGAGGGGTGTGTAGGGATCTAAATAGGTAAAGTATTTGGGGGAATACCATCATTTTATAGGCTGCCAATCTACCCACCCAGGATAATTCAACTTGGACTAATTTCTTGAGCTGTGTATCGAGTTTAGTTATTAATGGGTTGCAATTGGCCTCCTGTAGGGAAATGCACAAAGGTGTGATTGTGATACCAAGATATGTCAGTCCTTTTTCAGTCCAAGTGTATGGAAGGCTATCTTTGAGGGTAGGAGTAATTTTCTCTGGGATGACGACACTTAGAATTAGGGATTTAGAATGGTTTTCTTTATAATATGAGATTAGACTTAATTCTGTCAGGATTTTATGAACTCTGGGTAATGAAGTTGAAGGGCGCGTTAGCATTAATATGATATCATCAGCAAACAAATTTATTGTGTTGGGTCTTTCATTGTGGAAAAATCCTGTTACTAGTGGATCTGAGGGGATTTTTTCCGCCAAGCGTTCAATCATTAATTTGAAGATCATTGGAGATAATGGGCAGCCTTGCCTCGTGACGTTTGATATTGAGAAAGATTTAGAAAGCATGTTTTCTGTATACACCTGGGCTGAAGGTGAAGAGTATAGGGCTAAGGTAGCTGATAAGATTGGCCCTTGGAACCTAAATCTGCGTAAGGTAAGAGTCATATAGTTCCATTTAATTCTGTCGAACGCCTTCTCCGTGTCTATAGAGAGTAGCAGAGAAGGTGTTTGTCTATTGCGCCGAGTGCACAATATTTATCACTCTTCTTGTGGCGTAAGATGTTTGCCATCCAGGTACGAATCCCATCTAGTCAGGTTGTATCAGTTTAGGCAGTACTCCTTTAAGTCGTTGCGCAAGGAGTTTAGCGTATAGTTTAATGTCTACATTGAGCAGATATATGGGCCTAAAGTTAGCAGGGAAGTCTGAACTTTTTCTGGGCTTAGGGAGGGTAATGATGTGCGCTTTCAAAGTTTTTGGTGGGAATGATGCCTTATGTGCCGTGGCAGAAAATACTGAGTTTAAATGGGGTACTTGTTTAGAGCTAAACAATTGATAAAATTCACACGAAAATCCATCTGGGCCCGGGGATTTTCAACTTGGCATGGATTGAAAACTTTTAGTATTTCGGAGTTAGAGAATGGATGGTTAAGGTCCTCTAACATGAAAGGAAGGTTCAGCATTTCTAAGAAAGAGAAAACCATTTCCGTCCGTATAATGGTCATCTGTCAGGTTGTAAAGGGGAATCGTAGTAGTGCACAAACGTGTCCGCAATCTGTTTAGGGTTGGTTATCTTATGTTTGGTGGTTGGATGGTGTAGAAATTAGATTTTGGATTTGGCTTTCTGGTTTTTAAGTCTGGATGCGTGAAACTTTCTGACTCTGTTGTGGGATGAGCAGTATTTTAGTTTGGGGTGACTGATAAAAAGAGCATGTTGGTCATGTAGCATGGAGTGAAATTCCATGCATTGTGTGGGTAATTTTTTGGCATCTGAGGGATTTGGGTTGGTTTTATTTTGTCGCTTCAGTTCTCGGAGATTGGATAGAACCATTTGTAAGTTGGCAGAGCTAAGTTTTTTTAGCTCTAGCCCATAGCTGAATCATAATCCCTCTTATATACGCCTTGTTGGGGGGGTCCACGTTAAATACATCAATATCATGTACATTGTTAGAGGCAAAGTAGGTCTCTAAGTGGCGATTGAAAATATCGTTAGTGGTGGGGTCATTGATTAACTTGTTATTACAGCTCCACAGCAAGGTGGGACAGCAGGTGTCCTGCTCTGAGAACGTGATAGAGACAGCTGCATGGTCAGACCACATGATCTCTGCTATGTCAGAGCAGGAAACTTGTTGTAGTAGCCACTTATCCACTAGAATAGATCAATTCTGGAGTATGAGTCAAATCTGGGTGAGTAATACGTGAAATCTTTTCTGAGGCATGCAAGCATCTCGATACATCAAATAATTCCTCTTTAAACATCAGATTGGCAAGGGAGAATGAACTGGTCCTCCTGTTGAAGGTGCAATCGAGTTGGGGGTCTACAAACTAGATTCATATCCCCAACTACAAAAAGATTACAACATTTGTGTTTAGCAATACACCTAAATAGTTTGCGATAGAAGGAGCCATGTCTAGAGTTTGGGGCATACACTTCCACTATCGTATACAGCTTTCCATTAATGACATACACCAATAAAACATACCGACTATCAGTATCTATGACAGAAGTTTGCAAAGTGAATGATACCATGTTTGTGATGACAATTAAGACACCTAATTTTTTTGTGGAGTATTCTGCTGAGAAGATAAAGGGGAAGTCTTTATGTTGACATTTGGAGCTTCTGATGCTTTAAAATGTGTTTATTGAACAATCACTATATAAGCGTTAGACTTGCTGGCTTCTTTCCATAAAGAGAAACCTTTCGCTGGATGGTAAGGTCCCCGGGCATTGATTGACAACAGTTTATGTGGCATCAGGGTTGAAGTAGATGCAGAGGCTGTTGAGTTCGTTCCATGGATAGAATGGATAAAAGTGGTAGGTAATTAGAGCAGTGCTGAGGAGAGAATAGAGGGTCTCTTTAATAACCAACATTTGGAAGTTACGAATATCATTTATGTGATGTATAGCTTATACGATTTGGTACTTTATGAGTAGAGCAAGGTAGAAGAGTATGAAATTTAGATGCAGAGGAAGGGCATCCGGTATAGCCTTGATCAACTGGTGATGGTTAAAAGAAAGGTTAATTTAAGAACATGGTGCAGCGAAGCTGCAATTCAAAGGGGATAAACTGGTTTAACTCGAAACAGTAGGTAAGAGTATACCGACTGCAACTCACAGTTTAAAGGCATTCAGGTGTTTCAGTCCATCAGGTGTGGTTGCCCCTGGAAGGTTTGTGTTTGTTTGTTGTTTTGTTCCAATCCCACGATGGTCTGTTCGGTGGACGTGACTGTGTGGATTCAGGAGGATTTTCCGGAACCATTTCCGATTTTTGGAGTCGTAAACCTTTTTGAAGAGTGTTGATGAAGGAAGCAGAGCCATCATGGGATGCCTTTAGGGTGGCAGGATATTTCCACTGGTAATTTATGTCGTGGTTATGTAGGGCTTTGGTGATAGAGATCAGATTTTTGCGTCTCTGCAGGGTGTGCGCTGAGAGGTCTAGAAGAACCTGTATGGAGGCAGCGCGTTCTGGAAGATGTGTTTTCTTGCAGAAAGCCAATAAGATTGTTTCTTTTGCTTGAAAATAGTGTAGCCTCAGGAGGACATCCCGGGGGACCTCTTCTGGAAGAAATGATGGTTTTGGAATTCTGTGAATTCTGTTGATTGTTAGATCTGTGTTTGACAATGTTGGTACAACCGCATGAAAGAGGTCTTGTGCATAGTGAGATAGCTGTGAAGGCTGAATTGACTCAGGGACGCCTCTTAATTTCAGATTGTTGCACCTTGAGTGGTCCTCAAGGTCCGCTACTTTAGATTTCAACCAGGCTTTTTCATCCGAATGGACTGAGCATCCACCATATTATTATATGAATCTGCACATGTACCCATAGCTTCTTTCAGGTTCACCCTCTCTCCTAATTCACATATGCCGCGTATTGTTTAAAGCATGCAAACATGTCAGCCTGTAGGGAGGATCATAGGGAGAGCAGCTTGTCCTTCATGACTACATCTAACATGGGTTGCCCTACCGTAGAAAAAGTAGCAATGGGGTCTGATGTGCACTCACCTATTGTTGTGGAGGTGTCACTAATCTGTTTCATCTGTGCCTATGTCTCTCCGTGGGCGAGGTTTAGCTGGGCTGCGACAGTCCGGGGTGGCCGGGGATATTGTTTTACTTTGTTCTGCTGATTCCTCTTCCCCTTCCTCTCTCCGTGAGGAAAGATAAATTTAGCCGCCGCTAGAGGACATCCGTCGGGCGCGGAATATGAGTCCCGCCGCCATTTTGTTGCAGTCCTCTCCAGACCGGTGTAAAGAAACCAGAGAGTTTCTGGAGATGCGGCTCCTCTCGCCTTCTGCGGGACATCTGCGGGTGTTCAGCAGGCTCACAGGCACCTCCTGGGTGAATGGCTGCGTACTGGGGCTCGTGGATGGGCCGAATAACCGTGCAGCAGAGCGGAGCAGGGGATTCACGCGGCCATCTTACTCAGCAGTCTCCACGCCCCCCCCCCCGCAACTTTAGAATATTGTTTCTCAACATAAAATTGCAAATACTTTAAAAATATCATTATTTACAGTACATAATATTATCAAAGGATAAGCAAGGGACGAGGCTGAAACTCAATATTGGATGCCCGTATCTTTGGGCCCTCAGACAGCAGTGCCATAAAAACAGGCAAGATTCTGTGATGGATGTCCCTGTGTTGGCTCAGAAATGCTTCCAAAAATCATTGTCTGTGAACAGAGATAGCCCTACGATCCAAAAATGCAAGAGAAAGCTCTATCATGAAAAGAAGAATACATACAGTATCTGAACATGATCCAGAAACATCACCATCTTCTCTAGGCCAAAGCTCATTTAAAATGGTATGTTGCAAAATGGAAAACTGTAATGTGGTCAGACAAATCAAAGTTTGACATTCTTTTTGGCAACCATGGGCGCTGCATTCTCCAGACTAAAAAGGAGAGGGACATTCTGGCTTGTTATCAGCACTAAGTTAAAAAGCCTGCATCTCGGGGGTGCATTAGTATGCATGGAATGGGCAGCTTGCACATCTGGAAAGGCACCATTAATGCGGAAAGATACAGTATATCCAGGTTTTGGAGACACATATGCTCCCACTCAAACTACATCTTTTTCTGGTAAGGCCTTTCATATTTCAGCAAGACAATGATAAACCACATACTGCATCTATGCCAACAGCATGGTTTTATAGTAGAAGAGCCTGGGTGCTTAACTGGCCTGCCTGCAGTCCAGAACTTTCACCAATATTTGCCACATCTTGAAACAAATAATATAACAAAGAATATCAAGGACTGCTGAGCAGCTAGAATCCTATATCAGGCAAAAATGGGAAAACGTTCCTCTCCCAAGTCTCTAGCAACTAGTCTACCCAGTTCCCAGATGTGTACAGAGCATTGTTAAAAGAGGAGGGGGTGCTACACTGTGGTAAACATAGTCCTGTCCCAACATTTTTGAGACGTGTTGCTGCCATCAATTTCAAAGTTACCCTTTTTTTTTTTTTTTTAAATAGTACATTTTCTTGTGAATAAAATATAAGTTTATGAAATTTGCAAGTCTTTACATTAATTTTAAGTAGATTTTACACAGCAACCCAACTTTATTTTGGAATTGGGGTTTTATAAGTATAGCCTGACCAGACTCACAGGGTTCCTGCTTTTTTGGGGCAAAGAAACCTTTGCAAGATAGGATTGGTAGCCTCATATCCCACCTCCCAGTCATACTGTATATCTTTATTACCCTATCTAAAATCCCTTTTATACAATGTTGTATATTATTTTAAAAATCCAAGGAGTACAACAGACATCTAAAAATTCCCTATGTATGCTAATTATTGATATAGATAATTCTATTTACAGAGTTTAGTATTTTACTGGCTGTCTTAAGGGCCATACGCACTATAAGATTTTCTGAAGACTTTTTCCTTCAGATTTACCTTTTCTATGTAGTGCAGGGGCCTGCCAGATTGCATACAAATTGAAAGTGTTTAGGTTTGACCTCATATTATATGGTTTTGGTAAGTCTAAAGGAAAAAGTCTTCAGAAAATCTTATAGTGTGTATGGCCCATTAGAATATCAAGTTTACTGATACGTGGTTACATTTTAACTTACCTGTAACTGACCTATAGTACACTTTAATTTAGTATAGCAAATTATTATATTTTTTATTAGAGTGAAACTCTCCATCAAACCTGATACAAATCACCAGTAGATACAAAAATGTAGACGCTAGTATAGCCACCCAAATATGAATAAATTATAACTGAGTAGGAGGTTTCCTAAATTGCTACAGTAATACTCATAAGTACTGTATTTTATCCATAAGGCTGTAAAACATTTCTGACATTTATAACAGAAAAAAAATATATCTGTGAACTCAATATATTCACAGACAGGTTTATATATATTCATTAAGACATTTACAAAATGCTCAGTTTGTTCTATTGTTTACAATTAAGTCAAGCATAAAGGATGACAACCGAGCAGAAAGTATGCTTTCTAGAAAATTACAATAACACCCATAAATACTCTATTTTTAGCAACAAAGCAGAAAGCATTAGAATAAAAAATATAACATTGTCAACTGTTAATTCAGGAAAACGTATATATATTCTACTTCAAGATGACCCAATCAAGCCATCTCAGACAATTAAAGAGGATTGCTGATTGGACATTTCAATAACTGAATTGTTAAAAGAATTATTTTAAAGAGACTAAAGAGACTCTGTCATAAAATAAAAAAGATTGCAGTTTTAATGGCCAAGAATAACCAGGAGCAGACTATAATACCATACTGTTACTGTCAAATGCTAAGCCATTCTGACAGAAAAAAATCTAGCACCTCTAGTTTTCTGCCCACCCCCAACATTCATATTGTCCTAGCGAGAAAAAAGGGTTGGAAGACCGACACTGGTTCACCGTTCGCCAACAATCACCACCACATCCCTAGTGCAATACTAGTATAATAAAAGGTGTTGAATGGCCTTAACTACAGCCATAAAACCACCAGGGGGTTGGGACTTTAAAGGCAGTATTGTATTTGGCAAAGACAGATAATCAAGATTCACGACAGTTAAAATACATAAATTTTATTGTGGATTGTACAAAATATAGAATACATTTGACATAAATCATAAATCCGACAAAGAAGTGTCAATGATTAAAATCACATATATAGTTTTGACATCATATAGATACTCTGAACCAAGATATATATTGGGGTCACCGGGGTCCTACATGTTTCGCCATTTCCGTAGGCTTCATCAGGGACCTTTGGTCCCTGGTCCCTGATGAAGCCTACGGCTTCAAGCCTACGGCACCCATTTCCGTAGGCTTCATCAGGGTCCATGGTCCCTGATGAAGCCTACGGAAATGGCAAAACATGTAGGACCCCGGTGACCCCAATATATCTCTTGGTTCAGAGTATCTATATGATGTCAAAACTATATATGTGATTTTAATCATTGACACTTCTTTGTCGGATTTATGATTTATGTCAAATGTATTCTATATTTTGTACAATCCACAATAAAATTTATGTATTTTAACTGTCGTGAATCTTGATTATCTGTCTTTGCCAAATACAATACTGCCTTTAAAGTCCCAACCCCCCGGTGGTTTTATGGCTGTAGTTACGGCCATTCAACACCTTTTATTATATTCATATTGTCCTATCACTATGATGGGTAGCCCTATTGGCCAATAGGAATGTATAAGAGAAAGGTGGAGTGGGCAAGCTTTAACCCCTTCAGGCAGTGCCTTTGCTTGTTAGAAAAAACTTGCATTTAGTTTTAATAGCAGGATTTGCATGCTGATGTAGTATATCTAGGTGCCTGCTCTTTATATCTGCAACAGTTTTCTTTTTTTCTTACATTGGAAAATAAGTATGAATTTCATCTTGTATGCAAGAGTTGACAGAAGTATGTAAGAGTCTTTAGCAAGCAGTGTGCAGAGGGTTAATTGAGAACGTTTTTGTGTTAACATGTACGACGTTGTAGAATATATATATATAGCTATTTGTATTTGAGCACAGGTCTTTTGTCAGTTCTGTTGCAGAGTGCAGTGACCAGACCTGAATCTGTAGCTATTCTTGGTCCTATGATGGATACACAGATGCTACAAGTGTGGACTTTATTTATTTATTTATTTATTTGAGATTCATATTTACCTAGGTGGATGCAGCATCGGTCCAATGCTGCATCTGTCCCCCGCCAGCTCTGACACTGAGAACCGAGTGATCTAATACTGCTGATCACTGACTGTCAGTCGCGGCTCTCTGCTCTGCTCCCGCCCCCTGCACTCACAGGAGCGCTGAGCTATGGAGGGGTGGGAGCGCCCAGCTCAGGCTCTCAGTGGCTCTGTGACAGATAGCTAGAAAGATCATTGGTGTCAGTGGGACCTTATTTGAGAGGCAAAAATCGCTCATTGCTCAAAGAACCCTTAGAAAACTCTGGAGGAACCCTAGTTGAGAAAGGCTGATCTAGAGGATAAAACTTTATTAAGGTCATAAATAAATATGTGCACATTTTAAACTGTGATTTTTTGTAAAGTGATGAGCATAATATATAATTAAATCTGTTATAATTAAAAACATTTTTTGTTTACTTGGATACCAAAATCAGGGGATGGCAAGTCCATTGGTGACAGTATGTATATTGATTTTGACAGGTTATCTTTGGAGAAATATCTGGGGTCTAAACAACCCTTGATGTTTTGGCTTTGTGATAGAGAAAAAGATTGGAGAAACAGGGTCATCTGTCGCCTATTCTCCTGTTGCCCAGCAGTACCTATTGCATATGGAAGTGCTCAGTACTGAGTTCTTTCCTGTTCATTTACAAACTGAAAAAGATTGGTAAACATGAGAGGCATGTTTACTGACCTCCCCATTCACCATCCTAAATAGAAAAGCTGGCCATTAGACTGGCGTGAAGGCAGGACACCAGTCTGATCAGCAGTAAGGGCTGGGAGGAAAGTGGCACTGTAGCAGGCAATCAGATGGCGGTGGTGGAAATCAATGGCAGGCAATGGTTAGCATATGCAAAAGGAGCTTATGAAGTGGGAATGGCGCTGCAATATGTATGATCAAATCCCTGCTACAGTTATTTTATGATAAAGGGATATGTGCTATTGTATATATGTGCTGGCAAATATATATGTTAAACAATTTATAAGCATACTAATAAATGTATAAAATAATAATAAAAAAATGTATTAGTATGCTTAAAAAGTGTTTAAAATATATATTTGCCAGCACATAAATGAGCACATATCCCTTTAATAGATAACTGTAGCAGGGATTCAATCATACATAAAACAGCGCCATTCCCACTTTATAAACCTCATGAATCTTTTTCAGTTTTAGTGGAGGCAGCAGCATTAAAGGTACATTGGTTGCCCATAGCAGAACCCCCTACTTTTTTTTATCAGACACAGAAGGAGATGCACACTGCGGGGAAGCACTAAGGTGGCTTTGGGTGGCCGGCCACTTTTTTGAAAAATGACTCGGATCGACAGCTTGTCAGACGCAGAATACAGCTGTTCGTGAACTGGTCTGGGCAACCTTTCTGGTATAGGTATGGCTGTACTGTACAGCTTTAGGGAATGCCAAGGGCTGAGCTGATCTGTTGCAAGCAGTTTTATTCCATAATAAACCTTATGTCCATGGCTTTAAAAAACTTAAAGTATGCTATGCATTAAAGGGTTACTCCCCTTTCGGATGGGATCAAAAAAAAAAAGAAAGAAAAAACAATATAGTGTATACAATTGTGACACAAATCATATTGTAATTGAATGTTATTAAAAATTACTTTTCCTTTTAAATCTGCAACTGTTGTAATTTTCTGAAAATGCAATGCAATATGGCTACCTGGAGCTGTTCCGTACACAGAATGTATACTGACCACACCCCAGAAACATAATTTCCTGCTTGTGTGATTGGCTCACCAATTTTCCCAGAAGTCTGCACTAAGATACAAGTCATATTTCTGGCATCCCCTGCAACAAAAATGTAATTTTTGGTGAGATACTCCCAATAGGAACACGTCTAAAGGGATGCAGGCCCAGCAGCTTTACTCATTAGAGCTCTGCAGCTGCCACAGCTGATAAATATGAAACCATTCCCATTTTGCCCACTTAGCACAGAGGCACAGAGAAACAAACAGGGATTTCTTCAGAATAACAAAAGGTAGGAATCTGCAACAAAGTTTGTTAAAATTCTTGTAATGTACATGGATCACCCAGAGGGGAATGTTTTTTTTTCAACAAAAATGGAGTTAAGCTTTAAGTATTGAGTAGTTAGTAGTCAATGAGGAATAATTTCAGCACAGCCGGCTAGGTTTAACATGTATTACAAAATATGCAAACCAAAAATCCATGCTTTCCTGCAATAGTTTTACTATAAGTATTTAAGAGTATATAACAGTGTGCAGAGGGTTCGTTGATAATTTTGTATGAACACTGTATAAGTGCTGTATGCGCACAGGCAATTTTGGGACTCCGGTGAAGAAAATAACACCTAAGAAGCAATGGGAACTTCATGTGAGTTCATACAATAGTGAGAGAACAAAAACATTTGGGAACTCACTAGATCAGATTAGGCAGCTCACAACACACAGGACTACCCTCCAGTGGTTACCCAGTAGATTACCAGAAGAAAATGCAAATCGATTCTGGTAAACGTATATCAGCAGCAGATATGTGGTCAGCATTTCATTTTTCCTTTATTATTATTATTATTATTATTATTCAGGATTTATATAGCGCCAGCAGTTTACGCAGCGCTTTACAATATAACAGGGAGACAATACAGCTACAATACAATAAAATACAAGAGGATTAAGAGGACCCTGCTCAGAAGAGCTTACAATCTAATGTAAGCACAATTTTCCTATAGTCACAAATATCTACAGTACATGCCTTCTTGGATATAAAGCCACATTATTTATTATAGAAAGGAAAGTCTGCCTCATGTTTTTTTTTTTTTTTTACACATATGCTGAACTTCTGGATGAGGACTTGATGATGATGGTGAGCTGTGAAGTCTTCTTTTTGTCATAAATGCTGAATGATTTGCGCAATCTGCACAGCGTGGAAGAGGGAAACTAGAATGAACTGCTGCTAAAAGCCATGACTGTTAGTCAACAGACATAAATGAAAATTGTATAGCAGTACTAAAGCAGCTGATAATAAACAGGCTGCTTGAATGAAAGAGGAACAATATATTCCAAGGTTGTTTGAGCTCTTTAATGGTACTGTTCCAATGTTCTGTCTTCCACATGTCAACAAGTGAAAAATACAAATAGGCAAATTAAAGAAACATTTAAAGGGGGGTTCCAGTGTGAATACATATTTCAGTTGTCTCCATTCTTTCTGTTTAGCATCACTAAAGACACCAATGTCTAAATGTCAGCTTTACTGTCAACAATACCGTAACAAGTTCTGAGCTACTAGCCAGGCTTTAAGAGATAAGGCCCGTACACACGTAGCGATTGTGGGCCGTAAATATTCGGCCACCAACCGATCGGCCGATTGTCGGCTTGTTAGTATGATGCTTCCGACAACCGACTGCGACTTTTCGGCCGAACAGAATCTGGTGTGCAGGCATTAAAAATTTTGTTGGCCAACACCAGAACGGCCGATTGTTCGCCAGTCAGTACAGAATTCGGCCGACAAACAGCAGATGAGCAAGACTGGGCATGCTCAGAAAAGAAAAAACACACGGAAAGTTAACCATCACATGACATCACTTCTGCAGTCGGCTGTTTTTGGCCGACAAAATTCGTGTGCAGTCTTTAGCACTTTTCAACCGACAGGACAGCACCGGACAAAAGACGGCCGATCGTTCGGCCGACATTCGGTACGTGTGTACGGGGCTTTACTCCCCACCAGTTGCCCCACCCGTGCTGTAATGAGTATGCATGAGAGCATGAAACGCATTTATGAGAACTTTTGCACCGTGTTTCATGGATTTATAATAAAGCATTTTTGAACATATTTTCTGGATGTGCCATCACCTTTCTCTCTTTCTACCTACCAAACCCCTGCCCTGCCCAACCCCTGCCCCACCCCAAATTCCAACCCTAAACACACCCTCGTAAATTATCTCTCGAAATGACACTGTTAAATGTTTTATGCAGAATTAAAGCGTAACTCCATTTTTGTTGAGAAATAAATATTCCCCTCTATGTACAATGCAGGGATTTTAACCACTTGCCGACTGCCGCCCGACTACATACGGCGGCGGTCAGCCCCTCCCAGGCAAAGCGACGTACCGGTACGTCACTAGCCTGGGAGCCGCTCGTTCCCTAAGCAGCCCGCGCGTGTGACCGGCGGACCCAATGTCCGCCGGTCACTGGCAATCGTCGGGTGGAGAGGGAGAAAGGCAGGCGGCTAATGTAAACACAGCCGCCTGTCATTCTCCCCTGTGTAAAAGCACAGATCATACGGTCCTGCTATGTAGGACTGTTGATCTCTGCTGTTACACACACACAGCCACATCCAATCACAGTTAGAAGCACGCCCCTAGGGACACACTTAACCCCTCCCTCTCCAATAAAGTTAACCCCTTCCCTCCCAGTGTCATTTTTACAGTAACAGTGCATATGTATAGCACTGATTACTGTAGTAATGTCACTGGTACCCCCAAAAGTGTCAAAAATGTCAGTCAAGGGTCCGATCTGTCCGCCGCAATGTTGCTGTCCCGCAAAAAAAATCGCGGATCGCTGCCATTACTCGTTAAAACAAAAAAAACAATAAAAATGACAAAAATCTTTCCATTAGTTAGTAAACACAATAACTTTTGCGCAAACCAATCAAAATACGCTTTTTGCGATTTTTTTTTACCAAACATATGTAGCAGAAAACAAATTGGCCTAAAATGTTAAAAAATTTTGATTTTTACATTTTTTTGGGGGAATTTCATATAAAAAAATGTGAAAAATATTGTTATTTTTGCAAAATTGTCGCTCTTTTTTTGTTTATAGCGCATGATCAAAAAATCGCACAGGTGATCAAATACCACCAAAAGAAAGCTCTGTTTGTGGGAAAAAAGGACGTCAATTTCATTTGGGTACAGCGTCGCATGACCGTGCAATTGTCCGTTAAAATCACGCAGTGCCGAATCGCAAAATAGGCCCTGGTCAGGAAGGGGGTAAAATCTTCCGGGGCTTAAGTGGTTAACAAACTTTGTTGCAGATTCCTACCTTTTGTTGTTCTGAAGAAATCCTTGTTTGTTCCTCTGTGCCCCTTTGCTGAGTGGGTATATTGACAGACAGTCAGTTGGAGATTACACCACAGACATTATAACTTGTGTCGCATTTAAATTGAGTTTCCAGTATAAGACTTGTTTGCAGCCAGCTTCCAAGCCCTAAAAAGAGGAGCCTTGAAACCTCCAAAACGCATTGGCTTTGTCTCCTGACCTTATATCAAAATTAATAAACTTTTACAGGAGTTGCAGTAACCTTTGGTGCTCTCATCCTTTTACACTTTGCTTAGATCTTTCTGGGGACCCTCAGGTATATTCAGCATAACAGAGAGCTGCCTCTCTTGAGCTGGATATTAAATGTGCCTTTCTCATTTGGATGCAGCATTCCTAACACTCCAATTGATACAATAAAATACAGTGGGATAATGCTTGCCAGAAAAGTGGGGATTTTTGAAGGTTATTGCTTAGAAGGTTAGAAACAGCTTTGTAATGTTTCGATTTATATGGGAAAAAATGCCATAACCTTGTCAGGGGATGAAACTTGTAGTAGAAAAAATGTAAGCATATCTGAATCCAAAAAAGAAAATCCAAACTCAGGAATGAAAATCTCCTATAATCTCTATCATGCATTTAAAAAGTCATGTTTAATATCTTATGAATTCAAGCCTTTATTTACATGATACCCGGTAATACTGCCACTAAGGATCTAGTCCAGGCTCTTATGGCCTGACAATGCTTTGCCCCTGTCTCCCAATTACTCTCATGCATTGTCACCCTGTTGTTTGTTTCCAGTGGAGACTAAAAGTGGCCATGCCGATGTTTATTGTGCAGGGACATTCCGTCATTCCACCAAGAGCTAACCGCCAATGGAATGTATGCATGTAAACAGAAAGGGGTTCCAAGGAGACTGGAGGAGACCAGTAGCCTTGGTGTACACATAAGGATGAAGTATAAATATGAACAATATTTTATAAAAGAAAAAATCATGGCAACTGTTTATGATATGAATGTTTTAGCAAAATAAATGTCATCCAGTCTGGGTTTAGAGCAACTTTTTATGGCTATTTATAAACCTGAAAACTCCCTAATTTCCTCACAGCTGAGGTATTTGAACAAACAATACCTACATCTGTATGTCTACAGTTGATTTTGCTGGTTGTCAGTTTATTCATACTTGAATCATAAAAAGACGCCATGTATACTTCAGAAACCAGTGACAGGCAGCATAGCCGCTATACTTTGTACTACGAGTTATCACTGGCACTCCATCAAAGATAAGTATAAGAAAAACATTTTTTCGCCACCATAGGACAAATTGACGCTTACGGCCACAGAAGACTCTTTCCTTAACCTCCCTGGCGGTATGATTATGTCAGGAATTATGTACCAAAAGCGGTACAATTTTTTGCATGGAAATTTGGCGTTATGTATTATAGGCCTACAATTCTTAGTAATTACTGACTTAAACCTGACCAAAACAAGACTCTAGTAGACATCCCTGATGTGATACATTTGAAACACAAACGCATGAATTATAATCTAATCAATAATATAATTTTATTATATAATATAATATAATATATATATATATATTATATAATATTATATAATAAAATTATATTATTGATTAGATTATAATTCATGCGTTATATATTATCTATATATATATATATATATATATATGTGTGTGTGTGTATATATATATATATATATATATATATATGTGTGTGTGTGTGTATATATGTGTATATATATATGTGTGTATATATATATATGTATAATATAATATAATATAATATAATATAATATAAATGTTATGTGTTTGTGTTTTGTGCAACATTTGAATTTCCCTCCCAGTTCCGCTCCCATGCACCATTGCTGCTGCAGGGAACGGAACCAGGAAGTCATCATACCGACGGACGAGCGGCGGGGATCTTGGGAGCAATGGGAGATCATCGCTGGATCGCCAGGAGAAGGTAAGAGACACCACTGCACGCTCTGCACATCCACCCCGAGCGTGACTCGGGGATACCGATAGTAGCATAAAAAATCCACCCCGAGTCACGCTCGGGGATACCGCTAAGGGGGTTAAGCAAGCATTGACAACAAGCAGCAGTGCACACAAATTTTAAATAGGGAGACAGACCAAACACAAACCCCCAAAGTTACAGCACCATCCCCTATCCCAATAACAATTAGTACATAAAATATGTAATCAAAAAGTAACATAAATACACAATATCCCTATTATATTACGCTAATGCACCCACAACCCCTTACCCAGTCCACATCAGTATAGATATCCAGCACAATATTTTTCCCCATTGAGATCTGATGTGTTTTCAAAGTGTTTCTTAAATTTTTATGGGTTGTGTATATTAATAAATATCATTGAATCCTAGATCTTGGTTTTTCATGACTTTATAAACTGTAGAGTTTAAGTGGGATCCATGGTAATTTACTTAAATGTACTGTATTTTTTGGCATTTGCACCTCATTTGGGCTGTAATACTGCAGGAGAGTTCACTCTGTTGACTACTAAGCAACATCACTATTAACACAATAATAGAAATGCCCCACAATGCTTATTTTATTTTTTAGTTATGCCCATTTTAAAAACAAAACGTTTTTAAAGATATTTGTGATATCTTTGAAATGTTTTTTTAATCTATAATGGCACTTTAGCAGTAAGAGCACCTCTTGTTTAGCATCTAAGTTTGTATATAATAAATTTAGTATAGTAGTCACTCTGTGTGTATATACATACATAATAGGCTTTCCACTCTGATCACTGAAAGCAGTGCTCATTCTCAGGAAATATTCTTATTAGAAAACCCTCTTCTGCCAGTCGTCCATCTGGCCAGGCTCCAGCTCCAGAGTGGCGGTTTTCATAGTACCGCATGTCACAGGCTGCAGCATTAAATATTTACACAAGTGTCTGAGCATAGTCCGGGTCACTAAGGCTCCCTTGGGACATTCAACATCCGCAGTATGTGGCAGGACCTGCTCCTTTGGGATAAAACATCTGTGTTCTGCTTTGGGAGATCATCATGGGAAGGAAAGTCCAAACTTTTAATACGTGCAATATTCAGGCTCTGAAACTACTCAGCTGTTCTGCTTAGGGCAAAATATTCAGACAAGAGACAGCTTTACCTTTTAGCTCTACGAATAATTAGAATTTATTTTGAGAACGGAAGAAAGTGTCATGGGTGAACCCTAAAGTAAATGTTTAACTTAGGGGGTGATTTCATAAAGGCAAATAGACTGTGAACTTTGCAAAGTGAAGTTGCACTTTGCAAGTGCAGTTGCTCCAGAGCTTGGTAAATGAGGTAAAGCTTCACTTTGCAAAGAATATCCAATCGCGTGCAAGGTAAATTTAAAAAAAAAAACAGCATTTTTGCTTACATGTGATTGGATGATGGAAGTCAGCAGAGCTCCTGCTCATTTACTAATCTCTGGAGCAGCTGCTCTTGCAGTGTGCAAAGTGCACAGTATATTTGCCTTTCGTAAATCTCCCCCTTAAAGAGGAAGTAAACCCTCCTCTGACACTTTTACCTATAGGTAAGCCTATAATAAGGCTTACCTATAGGTACTGTAAATATCTCCTAAACATGTACCGTTTAGGAGATATTTACCTTACATGCAGCCAGTGACGTCACTGGCGCATGCGCTCTGAAGGAACGGCCGCTGCTGCCGTTCCTTCAGAGCCCCGTGCCGTGACCGTCGGCTCCCGCGCGCGTGCGCGGGAGTGACGTCACCGCGGCTCCGGCCAATCAGATGGCCGGATGCCGTGATCACGGAAGATGGGCGACTGGACATGTTGCCCGTCATACAGGTAAGCGGATTGGCACGGCGGGGGCTCGTTCTAAGGTAAGTATTTCATAATGAGCTAGTATGCGGTGCACCAGGACTATTTTTTTTCAGAAGCTAAGATGGCAGCTTCTTTGGCTGTAAAGGAGAGGAGGGTTTAGTTCTGCTTTAACATCACTGCTAAGAAAAAAAAAAAATACACGGTTGTTAACTTATCATAAATATGTTGGCAGAAAGGACCTTAAAACAGAACTAAACTCTTCAATTCTTTACAGACAAGGAAGCTGCCATCTTAGCCTCTGTTTGATCTGCCATGGTACTGCACATGTCGGTCTTGACAGCAGCCATTTGACTGTTCAGTCGACATAAAGACACCAGTAACTGTGACTGCTATCAGTAGGACATGCCTTGAGTGGAAGACAAAACCGATTTTTTTCCTTCATCCACGGGTTGAAGAAAAGAAAATTGCTTGATTCCCTAATCAATGCATTCAGTGTTGATAGGTGGGAGATTTCCCTGCCGTCAAAATACAATGGTCACTGCGTGTGGCTATAGCCACCGGCAGCGATTGAACAAACAAAAGATAACAGGATGATAGTCGATTGCTGGATCAATTTTAGTACAACCAGCATGCCCATGCATGGATTAAAATGTGGCTAATTTCTGCTGAACTGGCCAAATTTGGACCCGTCTATGGCCGGCTTAAATGTTTTAGGAAAAAGATCGGTGGGTTGAGTTTCGCTTCAAGATGACTTTCACTAATTGCTGAATTGGACCAATGCTGCAGTACCTCTCAGAACTAAAAGAACTTTCAACACAATAAACCACACAAGATTACGAATAGAATTTATCCATAAATGGAGTGAACAGACATAGGCAGCATTGTTTTTTTGGCAAACACCACAAACTTCAACAAATATCAAATCTACGAGGAAATCTATTTCAGGCTTACTTAGAAACAAAAGTTTTATTGAAGTTTGTATTAGATATTTAAAAAGCACTTAATTCTAAAGATAATAAATAGTCAGGGAAAAGCCATGAATCAAAACAAATCAATCATAACTGACAAGGTTTATTCTGAAATTCCAGAACATCTTACTTCAACTACTGCTATCAAATCTGAATTCGACTTTTGTGTCTTCCACTATTTGTCTTGCTCCTCTCAACATGTTCCTTAGTCATTTTAACTAATTTACCTTTTTTAGTAGGAAAGTGCATGCAATGTGCCATAATTTATACAGCAAATGACTTTTCTTGGGCATGACTACAACTGAGATGTTCTAACTCCACAAGTGCTTTGCTCCCCAGCCAAAGTTCCCATACAATAAGTAACAGAAGATACATAATATTGTCAAAAGTATTTGGATGCCTGCCTTTACACGCACATGAAATTTAATGGCATCCCAGCCTTAGTCCGTAGAGTTCAATATTGAGTTAGTCCACCTTTTGCAGCTATAACAGCTTCAACTCTTTTGGGAAGGCTGTCAACAAGGTTTAGGAGTGTGTCTATATGTTTGACCATTCTTCCAGAAGTGCATTTGTGAGGTCAGGCACTAATGTTGGACTAAAAGGCCTGGCTTGCAGTCTCCGCTCTAATTCATCCCAAAGGTGTTCTGTTGGGTTGAGGTCAGGATTCTGTGCAGTCTCTGTGCAAGTTCCTTCACCTCAAACTCGCTCATCAATGTCTTTAAGAACCTTGCTTTGTGCTCTGGTGCGCAGTCATCTTGGAACAGCAAGGGGCCATCCCCAAACTGTTCCCACAAAGTTGGGAGCATGAAATTGTCCAAAATGTCTTGGTATGCTGACGCCTTAAGAGTTTCCTTCACTGGAACTAAGAGGTCAAGCCGAAACCCTGAAAAAAAAAACCCACACCATAATCCCCCCCTCCACCAAATGATTTGAAGCTGAAGCAGTTATAGCTGCAAAGGGTGGGCCAACTCAATATAGAACCCTACAGATTAATACTGGGATTCCATTAAAGTTCATGTGCATGTAAAGGCAGTTGTCCCACTACTTTTGACAATATAGTGTGTATTGAATTTTAAAAGTGTATGCCAAGTTCTTTTTGTTCCTATAATTTTTTCTCATCTTTTCTAGAAAGGAAAATCTGAAATAGGAGATGTCTCCTTGCTTTCGCTATGGTAAATTACATCATCTGCAGGAAGTGAAGGTAAATTTCCAGCAGAGCCCTGGATAGCAGTAAAAACCCAAAAGGGGTTCTAATCCTTTCACACTCCATTCAAAATAAAACATTTTTGGCTTTATAAACACTTTAAGTCAAAGAACATATGAAGCAATTATGTATCAGCTCTTATTAACATTTAACTAATGTTAACATTTAACTAATGAGTATCAGAATTATTCTTCACATAATAGTTCTTTGATTCATTTTTGTTTTTTATAAAGGAGTCCAATAAATAAGTCTATATAAATTATTTTTAGGAGCATTCTCTGTGAAAAAGTTCTGGAACTGCCATATTTGAGTAGCCTCAAAAATGGTAGAAAATGATGTCACCGGCTGCATGCACTCTGAATATTTCCTAAACTGTGCAAGTTTAAGAGATATTCACAGTGTCTACAGGTAAGCCTCATTATAGGCTTACTTGTAGGTACAAGTAGTATAACAGAGTTTACTACCACTTTCAGCTTGTTCAATTAAGCTTTGACAAAAAAAAAAAAGAAGCTTATTGGTTTTTATCTAGAGCTTCACCAGATTTTGCACTCTCCAGTTTTAGTAAATCAACCCTATTGAGTTCTACTATTGTTTCCAGGGATGACCCACCATATAACTGGACCTGCCAATACACCGACACAAAAATAGTGATACAATCAGGATTTATTAGGTGAGGCCATCGGTGTGGTGGTCTCTCATTCCTGCATTACATTTCACGTGTTTTCTTCATTCCTCCTATAGGTTTATTACATAGTCTAACCTATTCTTCATGTATGACTGCCCTCTGATTTCACTATTTCTTTAACACATCATTATCCCTTAAAAAAATGATATTAAAATAAAACAGTGTATTAAATGTAATTAAACTATTGGTATCTATTCACTGAGATTGCAATTACGTGGCTCTAGCTGAAAAGAATAGAATAAAATAGAAAATAAAAGAATAGATAAGAATAGAATGGAACATAATACAACATAAAAAAAAATAGAAAATAAAGGAATGCAATAGAGCAGAAATGAAAATAATAGAATTGAATAGAAAAAAAATAGAATAAGTTAAAAAAAAAAAGAGTATAATAAAAAAAAAACAAATATAGCTGTCTTCTGAAAATCTAATTTGAAAATAACGAATATACGAAATTAATGTAAATATATAAAACAAATTCTGAAAATAAATCATTCCAATATTTTGAATATGAGGAAAATGAACTATTAACTTCACAAACGAATATGAAACTAAACAAATTTTTCCCTCGTGCACATCACTGGTGCATTTCACCCAATAGGGCCTCATAGAATTAGTTATATTGGGTAAAAGGCCTCATAGAATTAGTTATATTGGGTAAAATGCTCGGGGGGGGGGGGGGTACAGTCCAAGGGTGGATTGTGGTTTCTCTATGACAGCCTTTCTCCACTAGGGTTCATCCAGAGGTTGCCAGAGGTTCCTTGAGAATTGAGACATTTCTGTCTCTCAGATAAGCTACCACTGACAGCAATGATCTTTTTTAGCTATCTCTAGAGGTAGGATTTTTACCACTGACCACAAATGTAATGAGCATTCTTCCCCAAAACCATCATTCTAATGTCCCATAAGCTGTAAATATAGTAATTATTATCAGGGGTTCTCTGAGTCAAGAAGCTTTTTTTTCCAGGGTTCCTCCTTTTTTCCAAAAGTTGAGAAAGGTTGCTCTATGGCAGTGATGGCGAACCTTGGCATCCCAGATGTTTAGGAACTACATTTACCATGAAGCTCATACACTCTGCAGTGTAGTGGAGCATCATGGGAAATGTAGTTCCGTTCCAAAACATCTGGGGTACCAAGGTTAGCCATCACTGCTCTATGGAATAAACCTGGACTATAGTGAGGGCATCAGTGTGGTGGTCTCTCATTCCTGCAGTATGTCAGGTTTACATTTCACGTGGTTTCCTCATTCCTTTTAAAGGGTTAATACATGGTATAACCTATACTTTAGGTATGTCTGCCCTCTGATTTTACTGTTTCTTCAACACATCATTATCCCTTAAAAAATGTGTGTTCCGTGATATTAAAATAAATAAGTGTATTAAATGTAATAAGACTATTGGTATACATTCACTAAGTCTGCAATTAACCTGGCTCTAGCTGTGAATTCATCGCAAGTCAGTTTTCATATTCCAAATTATGTTCCTTTAAAACAATACTTCATTTTAAACCTGACCTTTGTAACAGCTCCATAGAAACGAAGTACAGAATTCACTCCTGTCCATGCAAAATTCACATGTTTCCTTGCTTACAGCTGTGCGGTGCACCTGCCTTGTGTAGGTGTGCAGTAATTAGAGTTAACCTTTCCAGTGCCTGTCTATTACAATTTCATTACGTTACACATTCCCTAGAATCGTGAAAAAAAAAAAGGGTTTTCACATTTTGTTACACTAGTGTATTGTGCTTTATCATGAAAGTAGATGCTACCTAGAACCAGAGGGCGAGATTTACAAACGGATGAATGACATGATTTGTTAGGAATGGTAATGGCACTATATGTATATATATCTTAGCACTACAGTCACTTCCTGAGACATTTTGTTGCTGGGCAGGGCTGTCCTAATGGTGCCAGACACAGACAGATTACTCAACAACATGATAAGATGTCAGACTGGGATTATAACAACAATATTCAATATAAAAATAAAATAAAAATAAAAAAAAAAACAAGAGAAACTGCCCTTTGTATTTGAGAAACAATAATTTATGGTACATTAATAACAGTAGCAAGCTAAATTACATTCAGCTATGTTTATAAAAAATATCCAAAACTGGCACCAGTGCAGCCATTTATTATCCATGCTTTCCAATATTTAAAAAGAATAACAACCCAACATGTAAGCCCTATCCTGATCTCCAACCCAGAACTGGCCATATCAGATAACATAACCTTAGTATGATTCCATATTTAGGATCCAACATAAACATATCAGCAAAAGGCAATTTATTTATATATATTGTGCGCTTCTTGAAGGAAGGTTAAGATGTGAGCCACCAAGAAGGAGCGAGGATGAACCCCAAGCGACTCACACCACGCAATGTACGTCTTCCATGTACGATGGTAGACCTTCCTAGAAGTAAATTTCCTAGCTTTCAACAGTGTAGAAATCACCGATTCAGATAAACCCCTATCCTCCAGCACCTGGCGTTCAACAGCCAAGCCGTCAAAGCCAGCGACTGTAAAGCAAGATGGAAGATCAGTCCTTGGGACAGCAGATCCTCCCTGAGAGGAAGATATTTGTAATTGGATATCATTGGATATGATATGTCCGTGGATATAACCTCTTATGTATTATCAGTGGACTTAGTCATATCTCAAAATGGAACTAAAGTCTACTTTTAGCAAAAAAATTGCCATCAGACAGGCTTTTTTTGCAGAAGAGACATGCAATGGCCATGATGAATGAACCCTGCGCATGCAGTAGAGTTAGGTCAACCCGCACCGGTCAATCGAGATGACCAAATATCAGCACCCAAAAGAAGCTAGGAGGAAGATGCTTGTACTAACGAGGGACATAGTAGGTGTCTGATGGAGCTAGTTCCGCATCTTTAGTTCCACTTTAAAGTGTATCTAATCCCAAAAATGAATTTAATTATTTGCAGATTACCAATACCTAACTTTGGTGGCTGCATAATTATTTTTTTTAGGCTTTTATTACTTTAATTTCACCTTGTGATCCAGCCAATAACCCACCTGTAGCATTAGGGTGGCTCCACTCTATGGAACAACAGAGCAGCCCTTGGACAACAACAGCATTATCAGCCTGGATAGCATTAGATGCACTAGCAGATTTAGATGAACTTGACCAACAAATAAAAGTCGAACTCCAGCTAACACTTTTTTAGGCAGTTATGGCACCTTCTTGTTTTTGGTATGTTATATAGTCGTTTAATGTTCATCAAAAGGTATTATTATGATTTATTTCTCATTTTTATTTAGAATAATTTGTGAGGCCCTTGTCCTTCCGAGAAAGGTGTAACAACCACAAAACATGTCAAGAAAATTATGAACAGCAGGACCTCCTCACAGCTGCACCATACCCTAGTTGTTGGGAAGTTTCTGTATGCCTAGTTATACTTTAGGGAGTTCTCCTGTCTTCGAGGCATAATACATGAGCTGTGTATGTTAACTATATAATTTTGTGTTTGGATATATATATATATTTGTTATGTGCACATTGTGGAAATAAACTCTTATGTTTTAATATCTTTGATTTACTAATAAGTGGGATACCGATAAAGGCCATCAGTATTTTGGTTATTCTTGTCTTAGTTAAGGCTACAGTTTTGTTTTCTTTTTTGGAAAAAGGTTTTACACAAATAAATAAAAACAGACCAGTGTAAGCACTCCTGTTAGCGTTAAATAGTTTGTAACCACCATCCAACTGCCACTTTTTCTAGACAGCCTGGTCTGGGAAAGGAAGTTGAAAAATAACAAATGTACTGGCTGGATTACCAGTAGAGATGTACCGAACGGTTCGCCGGCGAACGGTTCCCGGCGAACTTCGAACGCTCGCATTCGCCGCTGCGGGCGAACATATGCGATGTTCGGTCCGCCTCCTATACATCATCATTGAGGCAAACTTTGACCCTGAACATCACAGTCAGCAGACACATTCCAGGCCAATCAGCATACCTTCCTCCCACACCCTCCCACCTCCTATAAATAAGCAAGGGCAGCATCCATTTTAGATCATTTCTGTGTTACTGAGAGCAGGGAAAGTGCTGGTGCTGCTGCTGCTGTTATAGCTGGGGACAGTTCCCGGTCTTGTTAGCCAGTGTTCTTGGTACACTCCTGCTGTAAGGACAGCACCCCAAAAAGCCCTTCCTAGGGCTGGTATTTGAGGTTTTTTTTGTATATATATATATATTGTCCCCAAAAGCCCTTTTTAGGGCTGGTATTTGTGTAATTTTTTTTGTTCTGTGATATATATATATATATATATATATATATATATATATCTATTGTCCCCAAAAGCCCTTTTGAGGGCTGGTATTTGTGTAATTTTTTTTGTTCTGTGATATATATATATATATATATATATATATATATATATATATTGTCCCCAAAAGCCCCTTTGAGGGCTGGTATTTGAGTATTTTTTTAATATATATATATATATATATATATATGTAGCATGTCCAGAACCAGAAAAAAAAGATCATATAGGTGTAAAAGGGGTTCCCACCATCCCTGCTCTACTGAAAAATTATCTTTTTTTTCTGGTTCTGGACATGCTACAGAGCTGAAACTTCACAGGTACACTTTTTAGACCCCCTAGACACTAAATCACACAAAAAAAGTTCTTAAAAATTGTCATTTTTGATAGAGAGCCAATTATTGAAAAAAAAAAACTTAACAAAAAAAAGAATGTCTTTGGATTTATTGTCTGGGGGGTCTAAAAAGTGTACCTGTGAAGTTTCAGCTCTGCAGCATGTCCAGAACCAGGAAAAAAAGATCATATAGGTGTAAAGGGGTTCCCACCATCCCTGCTCTACTGAAAAATTATCTTTTTTTCTGGTTCTGGACATGCTACAGAGCTGAAACTTCACAGGTACACTTTTTAGACCCCCTAGACACTAAATCACACAAAAAAGTTCTTAAAAATTGTCATTTTTGATAGAGAGCCAATTATTGGAAAAAAAAAAAAAAAAAAACTTAACAAAAAAAAATTTCTTTGGATTTATTGTCTGGGGGGGGGGGGGGGGGTCTAAAAAGTGTACCTGTGAAGTTTCAGCTCTGTAGCATGTCCAGAACCAGAAAAAAAAATAGAATCAGGGTTAGGGCTAGGGTTAGGGTTAGGGTTAGGGTTAGGGCTAGGGTTAGGGTCAGGGCTAAGGTTAGGGTTATTTTTAGTGCTTAGGGTTAGAGTTAGAGGGGTAGGGCTACTAACTCTAACTGTATGGTTAAATTCGCATCGCACCCGCAGCAAACACGCACAGGAGGCATTTTTGCAGCCGCATCAGGATCGGATCGCACAGCAGTTCACACTTGTGCGATCCGCTCCTGTGCGAACTGCACGATCGCACTGCGATATGCGATCAAACTGGGGGTGTCGTTAAGATTACATTGACACCCCCAGCGGATCGCATATGGCAGTGTGAACTGCCGGGGGTGCGTGTGCGATGCGGGAACAGGCTGCGAATTCGCAGCCTTCCCGCATCGCATAAATGTGAACCGAGCCTTAAGGTGACCAAGTGTTAATAAATAAACAAATAACTTATGGTTCTGTAAACAAGAGTAAAGGTGATTAATGAGTGATGATATAATAATCAAAAGGAGGTGGCTCCAGTGGATATAGATTCAACAAATGAATAAGGTGGCAGGATAATGATTTAAAAGGAGACTAGGTGGCTGGAAAAGTGCAAACAATGATAAATAAAGTGACAGAATAAAGTGACAGAATTCTTCGTGTAAGTAATACACAATGTTGGTGACCCTGTGGTGGGTGGTGAGATGAGGTGCTCCGTGACCCCTATAATAGGTAGCCCACTCACCAGAAATACCCACCCCACACAGGGGTATAGAGCGGGTATATGAATATGGATGGTGATCCCTCAGATGGATCCTGGTTCCCTCTGATGGTCCTGAATGGACGTGCCGGAGGGTCCCTGTGGAAAGGGACCAGGATCCATCTGAGGGATCACCATCCATATTCATATACCCGCTCTATACCCCTGTGTGGGGTGGGTATTTCTGGTGAGTGGGCTACCTATTATAGGAGTCACGGAACACCTCACCTCACCACCCACCACAGGGTCACCAACATTGTATATTACTTACACAAAGAATTCTGTCACTTTATTTATCATTGTTTGCACTTTTCCAGCCACCTAGGCAAAAATCATTATCCCATCACCTTATTCATTTGTTGAATCTATATCCACTGGAGCCACCTCCTTTTGATTATTATATCATCACTCATTAATCACCTTTACTCTTGTTTACAGAACCATAAATTATTTGTTTATTTATTAGCACTTAGTCACCTTTATATATCTAATATTTATGTGCACATGTCACTCACAGGCATCTATGTTATTGATATTGATTATTTAATATTCACCTATTTTTATATATTTTATACATTGTTTATTGTATATTAATTCATGCTCTCAATTACCACATAATATTTTAAACTCTTTTATACATCATGATTCATTTTATTTATTTACCCCTATACACATTACCTTTATTACGCAGCGCCAATTCCCTCATTTTTCTCTCTACCTTTATATAGTCCTTTGACTATATTTTAGGGAGGCAGCAGCCTATACACTTTCCATTTATTCCAATCCTATAACCATAAGCGCGAAGTTTACTACCTTTATTCTGAACTGCTATTGCCTGTATCTACATTCTGACAGGTAGCGGGGCAGGAACTGCAATGTTTCTTGTGCATAGTGACTATGAGAGCTAACTAGGGCTCTGTGGATACTCTAGGGGGGGGGGGGGGGGGGGTTGGACCACCTTATCCCTTCCTTCTCTTTGCCCTTACAGGAAAGAGCAGAGTTAAGCAGACATTAGCTTATCACTATGCTGTTTATCCTCTCAATGTCCACTCACAGGCTGGGGTAGGTCCTGGATCTGAACTCAGAAGAAGTGTGTTGAATGTTGTTTCCTATCAGATCATGGACTTTTTGCAGAAGAAAAAATACTGCAGGGAAATCTCTGAACTGAAGATTACTATTTCAGCTCACTCACTTTTATTTATCTTCTCTGACTGGAGTTCAGCTTTAACAAAAAAATAAAAAACTCTCAAGCATAGGCTTGGTCAACAAACTGTATTACATAGAATCATCTGGAATCTGTTGATTTTCTATTCTAGACACTGGTGGCAGAGAATCAATCTCCCTGAAACCTTTACTTCCTCTTCTGGCTTGACAAGGACCATCTTTATCTTTTTTTTTTCATTTATTTTTGGAGCTTCATTGTATTTCTGTCTTGTTTCACTCTCTCATAAAGAGAAAGAAAATTGTGCTTGTTGGACTTAATAGGTTTGTAAAGTTTTGTTTTGTTATAGATTGAAAAGTGCAAGAGTTGAACACACATGAACTCTTTTCTCTTGACACAAGCACCTTGCTTGGTCACCGCTATTATTCCTTCTACAAAAATCAATAAAAGTTGTTGAAACAGAAAAACACAAAGGGAGTTTATAATTATAGCATACATCCTCATGTATGAAATTACTAAGCCTCAGTATAACAATAGCAGAGGTGCTGAAGCAGCAACAGTTTGATTTTTTTTTTAAAGCCCAACCAATTGTTATTTTTTTAAGTCAGGTAGATATATTCTAGGTGTAAAAGGTGTTCAATGTCTTACAGTTAATTTTATTTAGAAAGCAGCCACAACTGAGCAGAAAAAAACTGCCCCCCTACCAGCATTCCTGTAGCATGCACGCAGATGTCTGACATGCCCCTTGTGAGTCAGACATGAGCAAAGCTTACACTCACTGCAGATATAAGAGCTCTAGCTCTCAATCAACAGGGGGCATATAGAACCTTTTTAGTGAAGCCATACAGAGAACAAGAGTCCTTCCCTACACCATTCTGGTAGCAGACAGGCTTTACTTTTCAGACTGGCTGCTTTCTAAACAAAATAAACTGTAAGGCTGGGTTCACACTTAAATCAGATGCGGCTCACAGCAGGGGCCCAGTGCGTCCCTGTTCTCAGTTTCAGGGAGAAATCAGGCCCTAATTTTTGCCTGAACTCGGACCTGAAACGGAGCCAAAGACACACAGGACCCCTTCACAATACACTCTGCAGCCGCTCCGAAGATGTGCAAACTGGCTCCATTGAGAGCCGGGCACACTCTCCTGTCATGCGAATTGGATGTGGGGAAACCCTGCATCCAATTGGCACTAGTGTGAACTTAGCCTAGGACTTTACAAATTTTGTTTTTAAGCAAATGTTGCTGATTTAGCTGATTTAAAGTCTGAGTTTAGTCAAAAATGTTTCAAAAATTCAGCATAAAGGGCACTACTTATAGTCAATGCAATGTATCCTTTGTGCTACTGGCTGCAGAATTAGTCAAAATCTTCCATCTTCCGATTCCCTGCTACCACTACCACTGTAATCTACCAGTGTAGTGGGGGTTAATAGAGCCAAGGGACCTGTCATATGCACTCATCAGGAGTGGCAACTATGCCCACCTTTTCTATCCCCCTTTTCCATTCATAGAAGCTGTACTTTTGCTTTTATGAATGAAAAACAAACTATGAATGGAAGAAGATCTGCCAAAACCATTCATAGATCTATTAATAGTCAGCATGCCTTAGAAGTGCATATAATGGGTTCCCTGGCTCTATGAATCCCCACTGTACCAGAAGATTGCAGTGGCTGGGGAAGGGGGGATTGGAGGATGAAACATTTCAACTAATTCAGGACAATGTACATGAAACACCCTGCCCTAAGCAGGAGTGACTATCTAAATTTAGTTTGACTGGGTGGTATATATCCCATGCTGATTTCTTTTCTTTTTACTCATTTGATGTTTCCCCTGAGCTCAGTGTTTCTGTTGTTTCTATCTGCTGCCAGAATGTGTCACTGGTACCTCTAGCAATAGAGTGGGATCCCAAAGTAATACTGAGTTATGAATGTTTATATTGCCCCGCTCATTCAGTAAAAGGTTTATTGCCACTGTTGCATGCAAGAGGAGAGAATACATGTTTCAGGAGGACCATGTGTGTTTCTGGAGGCCCAGGGGTCACAGAACTTTGCAGAGAACAGAGCCTGAAAGGAGAAGTGATGTTTGGGATGGAGTATCAGAGGTGACTATCGCTGGACATCCTGAGGACAAAGAACTGGCAGAGGGACTAGGAAATCATTAACAGGATTACTGAGGCTGTTGCTATAAGAGATACTACTGATTCTGGAAAATATACACATTGCTGAATTCCGCTTAAAGCCCTTTTTTGCTGAGGTCTATGGATGGAGCCTGGGAGCCTGAAAGGCAGTATGGGTGTTCTGAATTTCCTACCGCTCTCTCCCATGTGTTGTTATGAGAAAAAAAAATCTATAAAAAGTGAAAGGTGTCCAATTGTTACATATCCCCCACCTTTCAGCCCTGGGAAATTGCTAGGCCACCCTGTCTCTGGTGGTACCCCACATGCCTCCAGGGGTCAGGGAGGTGCTACAGATACATCACATTTACTGTAAGTAAAGTCCCTTTTTCTGGCCGCTTTTTGATTAAGACTATTGAACTGAATTGGTTGAGACCTTTTGCCGATGTATGTATAAACAGGGAACTGACGTAGGCGATCATATGACTCCTGATGATGTCAGACGCTGCTGACGAAAGCGTTGAGTCTGAGATACCCCATTACATCACTTCCGGCAATAGGAATGCATCCTTCATGGCTGGGACTTGTATTTTTAAACTGTAAGTTGCTATTATATGAATACACGGAATTTCTAATTATACTACAGTATAAAGGCTTCCCATTTCTATACCTGCCTGGAATTTATTCTGCCAAGTGGTCCATTTTGGTTGATTCTTATGAGAAATATACCATCCATGGTCATAATCTGTTTTTGACCACTTGTAATAGGGGTCAACACCATCCGATAAGTGGGCTGTGCATGAGGTGTCGGTGAAGGAAAGCACTAACCCACAAACACGAGTGTTGAGTGGTTTTGAAGAATTAAGCCCCGTACACACGTACCGATCGTCGGCCGACGGAACGTCCTACAAATGTTCGCGGCTGGTGTGTTTGTTGTTTGTCTGTTGAAAAGTGCTCCAAACTTGCCCAGGACATTTGTCTTCCGACAGAAAATGACGTCAGTACGTTCCACGCACGTTCGCCGCTACAAAAGAGGAAGTGAGTGTTTGGCCGTGACCCTTCTGGGCATCTCGCGCTGATTTCGGTAGCATTTGTTTGGTTGACGACATTTCGCTATTTTCCGAGACATCGTTCGAGAATTTATTATGGCGACCGTGAATTCGTCCGTTGCTGTCGTTAGTGTTGGAGTTTTGGCTCTGAGACGACGTACGAGCAATAGGAAGAAGAAGCGGACCTCCTGGACGAAAAATTGGTTGCTTAACCGTGATCAATTTTCTCATATGTCCTTGCTGAGGGAGCTCCAGGAAAATAATCCTGATGACTTCAGGAATTATTTGAGGATGACGGATCCCATCTTTTACCGTCTTCTTGCCCTGGTGTCCCCCTATATTCTGAAGCAGGATACTTGTATGCGGCTTGCAATTACTCCTGAGCAAAGGTTAATTGCGACGTTGAGGTATCTTGCAACAGGGAGAAGCCTGCAGGATCTGAAGTTCACCACAGGCATCTCCCCCCAAGCACTTGGAGTCATCATCCCTGAGACCTGCTCTGCCATCATCAAGGTCTTGCAGAAGGACTATATCAAGGTATGTTTTATTTTTTACATTACATGTATTACTAGTTTCACCTGAATTATGATGTTTTTGGATGTACAGCAATTGACACAGGCCATTATTTGTAAACTACCCTCTGTCCGCATGCACATAGTAGTAAAGATGTAGATTATCTTTAACCATTTGTAAAATTACCCACTAACCACCCCACCATTCTCTCCTATGTGTCCCTAAACGCATTGCCTGTTAACAGTATTTTGAATTTGGGTCATTTTATTGCTTTCCCTCAAACAATTATTCCTTGGCCAATGTTTTAGTACCTAGTTAATGATTTATCTAAAATACATCAGTCCATCCATTCCCACCTATGATTCTGTATGTTTATGTAATGATGTTAAAACCTTCACTGACCACAAGCCCTAATTGATGTATAAATGCCCAGTTTTACTTACCCATCCCCCCACCCACATGCTAAATCTCAAAGTCAGCATATACCAAAGCTCAAGTTCAGAGGTCTTCAAACTATGGCCCACCAGTTGTTCACGAACTTCAATTTCCATCATGCCTAGTCATGTCTGTGAATGTGAGAGAATTACAAGGCCTCATGGGATGTGTAGTTCTGCAACAGCTGGAGGGCCGTAGTTTGTAAATCTCAGCTCTAGCTGGTGAGTATAATGGGCCATACACACTAGAAGATTGTCAGAACAATTTATCCTTCCGATTTACCAAAACCAAATAATATGAGGTCCAACAAACACTTTCAAATCCTATGCAATCTGGTAGGCCCTTGCACTACATAGAAAAGTTAAATCTGCACGAAAAAGTCTTCAGAGAATCTTCTAGTGTGTATGGCCCTTTACAATATAAGAACAATAGGAGGTTGAAAATAAATGTATGTAGATGTTACATCCCCATATCCAAACCTTTGCCTTCCTGTTGTATATTTTTTTAGCAAGTTGCATAAGCATTTAACAGACAACTGTGTGTGTAATTAATAATGTGATGTGCTCAAGCACTAATTTTTTTTTTTTTTTTTTTATTTTTTCCCCACAGTTTCCTTCAAACGCAGAGCAATGGCTGGAGATTTCTGATCAATTTCTGGAGAAGTGGAATTTTCCCAATTGTGGGGGTGCTATTGATGGGAAGCACGTCCGCATTGTCCCCCCTCCGAATTCCGGCACATTTTATTATAATTATAAAGGTTTTTTTAGTATAGTCATGCTAGCCATAGTTAATGCAAACTATGAGTTTATTTTTTTGGATATTGGCAAAAATGGCCGCAATTCGGATGGGGGAGTTATTGATCAGACGGAGTTCGCTCGTCGTCTAAAGAACGGCACTCTGAACCTGCCATCCAGGGAGCAAACTGTTGAGGGTATGAGCTTTGTGTTTATCGCAGATGAGGCTTTTGCGCTTGGGGAGCATCTCATGAAGCCCTACCCTCAGAGGAACCTCACCCCAGACCAAAGGATTTACAACTACCGGTTGTCCAGAGCTCGCAGAGTTGTGGAGAATGCCTTCGGGATAATGGCCAACCGGTTCCGGATATTCCTGACGTCCATAAACCTGGCACTGTACAAAGTGGATAATGTGGTCTTGTGTTGCTGCATTTTGCACAACTTCCTACGCAGGAATGCACAAAATTATGTCTTGCAGCAACTGGATACTGACCCTGCTATGCCAGGTACAAGTGGAGAGGCCCAACCTTCTAACCAAGTGGAGTCCATGACGTCAATGGAAGTTGGACGGTCAGCATTGGCATCACACAGGGCCCGTCAGATCCGCCAGGAATATCTGGACTATTTCGTGGGGAGAGGAGCTGTGTCCTGGCAGCAATCACTGTCACAAACACATTAATCTTGTTAAAGATTGGACACACAAGATAAATGTCAGAGATATATTATTTTTCAACACATTAAACAAAAATTGCAATGATTCTGTATTGTGGATTATAATCATTTGGGCACATATGCCAAACACAATTATTTGGGTTAATCATGTGTTATATATGTGTGACTTTGGAAGGGTTAATACATTCATCAGTGTGTTTCTTGACTGTAGTCTCTCACCAGCTGATCCAAAGTGATGATGGCCATGTGTTATTTTTTAGCCAGTGGTGTAAATACAAGGGCCTTCTGCACCCCACAAAATGTACACAAACCCTGTCACATTGAGAACTAGGTCACACCCAAGGTTCATCTAATGTCACCTTATATTGGTGTTCATTGTCCAGAAGTTGCCCATACTATATATTTCAGATAATACATTAGGGTATTAACAAAGTACCTACACCTGTTATGTTGTGTTCATTTATGACATCCTTCTCACTGCCCACCAATGTTAGGATATGTCAGTGTTATGTGAAACTTGATCATTGTTCATCTCAAAGTGTTATATATATACAGGTAATGGAAAGTGAACTAGAGCAACGAACAAGCAATACACTATAGATTACACTGATCTCCCTACACTGATTGCTACTGGCAATATCAATGCCATATTGAATCCTAGGACTGCTAGTACCTTGAGTGTTGAGTCACACTTATGCGATGCGGGAAGTCTGCGACTTTGCAGCCTTCCAGCATTGCATAAGGGTGACCCGCCACTTACTTTTTCCACAGGATTGTATTCCACAAGTGTTAAGCACTGTGCGATCCAATCCAGATACATCAGAAATAAAGGGTCATGTGCGACTTGTATGCGTGTTCAGTGCGAATGTAGCCATACAAAGTGTATGTCTCAATTCACACTGCACATCTGATGGCATGTAATATCGTAGCGCACTGCTCCTTTATTACATGCGATCAGATGTTCATGCGAAAATCAGCTATACAGTTTGTATGGCTCAATTCGCACTGCACTCGCACAAAAGTCGCACATGATGCATTTATTCAGCCGCATCAGGATAGGATCGCACAGTCGTTCAAACTTGTGTGCTCCGATCCTGTGTGAAATGTCAGATCGCACTGTGATATGCGTTAAAACTGGGGGTATCTTTAACATTTCATTGACACCTCCAGCAACTTGCATATGGCAGTGTCCAAAATGCTTTCATTAACATGTAAGTATGTGAATAGGACAGCCATCATACATTTAGTGCTTCTTTACACAGCTTTAGACCTCGACCCCCCAACGAAAGTCTAATAAAGAATTGAACACACATTGTTGAATGTAAAAATGTTTTAGTATCAAACATTCACAGGGTTAGGGTTAGGGTTAGGGTTAGGGTTAGGGTTAGGGTTAGGGTTAGGGTTAGGGTTAGGGTTAGGGTTAGGGTTAGGGTTAGGGTGTTGGAAAGTGCTTTTCCCAAACTTGGGTACACTCTTTAACATCTGAGTGTCATAAAACTGGCCTAAAATATTATATAAAAATGGGAACATCCCAATACAAACTGTAAAAAATTTTATAATAATTATTTTTAAAATTTGGCAAGCATGTCCACAAAATCACGCATCTTTCCTTGCAATGCCGTTGCAGTCTCTTTTATTTGCTCGAGGTCTGAGCAGCATTGAAGAGCCTCACGGGTCAATTTGGCCAATGTGCAAGTGTGTAATACATGATCTGGAAAATAAAATACAACGGAGTCAATGTGAATCACCTACATGAGGTCATAATATAGAAACATTTGGTGTGCAGGTAATCTTTAAATTCCTCTCGAGTTAATACCTACCCTGTTCTTATGCTCTTTTGCCCTAGGCTCTTCATCTTCCTCCTGACCTCTTCCAATGCTGTTGCTGATGATTCTGCCGGTCTCCTGAGCTTACTATATATTCATTAGGGGTGTGAACGCATGATGACGTCATTGTGAGGGCATGGTTGTAATGTATATATATTAAGATGCAGAGACCAGAGACGGGCAGAATGCACGGCAACAGCATTGGAGGAGGACAGGAGGAAGAAGAAGAGCCTAGGGCAAAAGAGCAGACAACATAAGAGCAGAAGATTGGACAGCAGAAGACTGGAGAGGAGAAGATCCAAAGAGCAGAGTGGAGAAGACCGGATGAAGATCTTTAAGAACATTTCATAAACGTCTCCTGTCGTTATTCACATACACTTCCATTTATGTGGTTAATGTGTAGGGGTACTATGTACCCCATACCCATTCACATAGTGATTGGGGTCTGGGATCTGGGGGCCACCCTTTGTTAAAGGTTGCTTCCAAAGTCCTAGGAACCCCCTGGCCGCATGACCCCCCAAAACCACCAGACAGGGTTGTGGGGATGAGGCTCTTGTCCTCCTCTACATGGGAGTAAGGTGCTTTTGGGTGTGCGGTGCAGAGGCCCCCTGGCCCAAAGCAACAAAACCCCCCCATGTTGAGGGCATGTGTCCTGCTGTGGTCCAGGGGGTGTTTGGTCCGCTTGCTCGTTCTCTTTCCTGGCCTGACAAGCTGCATGCTTGTATAAGGGTCTGGTAGGGGTTTTGGGGGTAACCCACGCTGTCTTTTTGTTGTGGGCATACCCTCAAACTCAATACCACACACAAAAGGCCTGGTTGTGAACTTGGGGGGACACCCACGGTGGGTTCTTCAATTTTTTGGTGTAGTTCCCCCTCAAAAATCTTCACAACGCAAGTGGCCCCGCAAGTCAGAGCATCCTGATCCGACTTACGGTGCGACTTCCATTCAAATAAAGAGGCTCCCATAGGGAACTAGTGTTGTAAATTGGAGGCTAAAAATAACACTGATAAAAATCATTCTGAAAAAACCTACGTGGGCACACAATTGGCTCTTGGACACTTGGTCCTGGTTCCTCCACAGTTTCTGAACTGGCTTCCATGCTGCTTGGCACGTTGCCAGGAGATCGGGCTTCTGACCTGGCTGGGGATGCCACATCCTGGCATGATGCAACATCTGCAATGTAAATTTGTAAGGGAATACAAGAATATAAGGTTAAACAATCATTGCAAATACACATATTTCTATGATCCCACTACACAAAAATCTGTGACTACCAACCTTCTTGTTGCTCTGGTGTCTGGTCACTTGTAGGCTCCACCAGGATTATTTCAGGCATAATGTCTTCATCTACATAATACAAAACATTGGCCATATCATAAAAGTCACAAGAGGTACATTTGTTAGGACATGGTGCCCTGCTTGATAGCTCTTTTAGTAACAAATATGAAGACATGTACATGGTTATCTACGAAAAATATGGTACATTAATGTTTGACAGTGCATAGGAACCAATTACCTTTAGTGGAATCTGTGCCACCTTCTGTGCCCATGTCCTCCTCTTCTTCCTCCACTGCAGATGGAGCTGCCAAACCTCTCCTCCTCCTTTCCCACTGTTTGGCACGGAGTTTACGTTTTTCTCCTATTTAAAGGTTTGAATAATAATCTGTGATTAATAGGAATGTTTGCTGAGAAGATTCGTGCAGGAAAGAACGTTCGTTGCAACACAATACATATATTTTTCACTATGGCTTCCTGACTTTTAATGTCATATACTAAAACATCAACAATAGATCGATCAAATCACGACATGACAACTAAAATGAGTAATCTAACTTTTTACATAGACATTATAATCTAGACATGTTAATACAACATACACCAAATTATAAAAAACATATTGCATGATTAAAAAAATAAAGAAAAAATAAAACTTACTTTTTTTCAAAATCCGATGGATTTGGGAAAGCTGATCCTGCTCACGGTGTTTGAGGTCAGACCATCGTTTCCTAATCTGATCTTTCGATCGCTCGACACCGAATTTTCTGACCAAACAGGCCACCACCTTGTCCATGATGCCATCTTTCCTGGCATTGGGCCGCTCGTAATTTGCCAACTTTCCATCGTAATCCATTTTTTCTAAAATGGAGACCATCTCCACCATTTCTGGCTTTGACATGGGTGTAGCCCTTGATTTTCGGGTGGCCCAATCACTTCGGCCCCCACTAATTGAGCTCCCAGATTGTTGAGACATGGTTCCTAATTAAACAATTATTATTCCACTGCCTCAGGTGTGAGTGTCGCATGTAGGCCTGATCTTCGGCACGTACACACCCCTGCACAAGCCCGCCACTGGAGGAGGAGTTGACGCCTGCGCTGTATTTAAAGGACGCCAGATCGTTCGGCCGACGATTCGCTAGCGGACATATCGAGAGTTGGAGCACGATCGAGCGGCGAATCACGACTTTTCCCCACAAACAAAGGTACGACTCTTTTAATAGAAAGTGTGTGTTTTGGGCCCTATACAGCTTTTATTAGGAATATCTTTATTATGTGCCAAAATACATGCTATTTTAATATGTTTTGTGTTGTTTTGTGTCTTGCAGGCATATACTGTCCTGCAATATGGTGGACAATTTCACCACCCACAACTTTTTAATAAGTTTTATTGATGAGTTCAGGCAACTGCCGTGTTTGTGGCAAGTGAAGTCCGCGGATTATAAAAATCGAAAACTCCGAAAACAGGCCATGGAACATTTGGTGGCCTTCTACAAGCCCGTCTATCCTGGGGCAAATTTTGAGTATATACGCAAAAAAATAAACAGTATTCGTACTGCCTACAGGCGGGAGTTAAAAAAAATAGAGGAGTCCACCCAGTCTGGAGCAGGGGCACGGAATGTACATGTACCACGGCTGTGGTACTATGATAACATGCGGTTCCTGGCAGACACCTTGGAATCCAGGCCGTCAATTTCTACACTGCCTTCTACATCGGCAGAGGGCTCAGTGTCGGTAGATCCAAGCCAGGATGAGGATTTCCTGGAGGAGAGTTTTACTCAGGTATGGCATTTCACAATATATTGTCTGCTAAAATGTAATCATGTAACAAAATTATAAGCTAAACCATAATTGACCCTTTAGGTAAACGGGCATAGCAAGGGGTTGGCATGACAGGCAACCGCCAGGGGCGCAGGCCAAGGGGGGTGGGTCACAAAAACATTGGCATTGTTTTATTGTTTATTTTAACAATCCACTCAGCCTGCACACCCCAGAACCCCCAGTTTGCAGGCGGATTCATGCAGGTGTAAAACATTGAGAGCTGCTTCATGCAGGTGTAAAACATTGAGAGCTGCTTCATGCAGGTGTAAAACATTGAGAGCAGCTGAGCCAAAAGACCAGGAGACTGAGACTGCCTCTCACTGCATCCCCAGCACCCCTCCGGTCTTACAAACACTGCTGCATCCCCAGCACACCTCTGATCCTTAGAAACACTGCTGTAGCCTCAGCATTCCTCTGGCTCAACCTTTTTTAATACAAAACTAACAGCTCCTGCAAATGATACATCCATCCTTGCTTCCATGTCTCTGGTCTCTCACTCTGGGTCAGCAAGGCAGGTGGCTTCCTTATTCATGTTTCCCTGCACTGCTTCACCCTCAATGCCCTACATCAAGCCCTCTGCAAGTTCAGGCCCCTCTCTCTCTGCAACCCCCTCCTCTCTCTCTCACACCCCCTCTTTCTCTCCCTCTCTCTATCTCTCAACCCTCTCTTTCTTTTTCACACCTGAGACAATGATTGCCCACTAGAGAGCTCTACACTGGGCAAACAAGGGGCAAATTAGAAACTTTTAATGCCCTTTAATTTTTTTTTGGGGGGGTGGGTTACAGTTTTCCATTGATCTTGGGGGGGGGGGGGGTTGTTGCCAAATACAGCTCCTCAACAAGGGCACTGGAGACCCTAGATATGCCACTGTATGTAAAGTCTGCTATTTGTTCACAATAATATAACAAACATGACTTTTTATATACACTATAACATTCTAATCAATTGTTCATTTCATCAACAGGGAAGTGTCACTGAGGAGGAGCCAGGTTGCAGCCAGGAGCCTGGGGAGCCTGTGGAGCCTGAGGAGCCTGCGGAACTCTTTCCACCACCACCTCCTCCTGCCAAACGGAGGCAAAAGAGGAAACACATAGACGACATCACAGATGAATTCATACAGGAGGCCACCATAGCCCTCCGTAGGAAACCGGAGGCAAATGAGTCCTTCGGGAATATGACTGCCAAAATCCTGGATAAGGTGGACCTCAGGCAGTGTCAGTATGCCAGAAAAATTATTCTGGATGTGCTGCAAAACGCTGAAAACGGCATACTTAATGAGCACAGCCATGCATGCCAGGAGCACCCGTGCCCTCCACCTCCACCTCCACCTCCACCTCCACAACACCCACCACCTCGCCAAATGCCACATGGCCAGTGGCAATATGGCCAGCAGGATCCAAACCTGCCCTCATGGCAACCTGATTATAGCTATCACCAACTTTAATTTTTGTAACCCCCTATTATTTACTTTACCCCTGTTTGCCAGTTTCTAGTTTAATTTTGTCCAAATGGACCTTTTTTATGTTTAGTTTATTATACGGAAAGTATTGATGTTTGCTTTTTTTTTTTTTTGCTGAGATCCAAAAAATAAAGAAAATTGAAAATAAAAAATGGCCTATCTGAATTTGTTAACATGTTTAATATTGTGCATAACCTGAAAAATATGTTTTAGACATTAATTCATAAAAGAATAAAGGGTCATATCAATAGTTAGATCTTTGGTGTGAAAATACAAAAATAATGGTGAAGAGTTCAAATTATTTAATTCTAAAATTTGATAGAACAGATAGAATAGACAAACATTATCTTCATCATAACAGAACACATGCCTTTTTATTAGAAAAGTATGGCATTATGAGCAGCATCTTCCTTCTTCTCACATTTATCAAGATGAGCATGTGCTCCGCATTTCACCTATTTCTTGGACTTCCGCGAGCCGAAAGTTCTTTCTGAATAAAATGTTGAGTTTACTAGAGAAAATTCTTCCGGGAACTCATTTGGTTTGATCATGCGTGTTGGGATTTGTAGCTGTGTGTCGGCAGAATTGCGTACTGACAGGCGAACAATCGTCCGTTCTGGTGTCGGCATACAAATATTTTCATGTTTGCAAGAAAGACTTTTGTCCGCGGATTGTGCGCAGACATCTGTCGGAGGCACCATACTAACACGCGTACAATCGGCAGATCCTTCGTCCACCGACGTTTGTATGCCGACGATCGGTACGTGTGTACGGGGCTTTAGGATTCCACCATACCTATCTATTGAATCTTGGCACTGTTGTGTTTCAACACTGAATTTCGCTTATTTATATTGGACTTTTTTGAGCGCAGTCTCTTTCTTTGTTTCAACAAAGCCCTTTTTTGAATAAATTTTGGCTTTAAATTGAAAGTTATTTTGGGCTATAAATGATAGTTTTATAGCTTGATCTAACCTCTGTCATTGCCGCTTCTAGACAGCTTGGTATGCAGAAAAATGTAAAGATAAATATTAATGAAGTTTTGAAATTAAAAAGGAATTCATATAGTGAGTAATATAATTACATTACCCATACAAATATAGTAATTCAATTATTTTCCCAATAGTGGTCCTTTAATGTGGGAAAAAAAATAATAAAACAATCTCACAAATAAGCGATTGTGAAGTGATTCTTCTTCATTGAAGAGGAAATTAATCTTCAACATTTTCTACAATGAGTTTAAATTGCCGCATTGCTCCATTGTGGGAGATTGATTCTGCAAGTGCTAATAATTTATGTAGTAGCTCTCATGAAGCTTAAAATACCACATAAAAGTGAAAAATTGCGCAAGATTTCAGCAGTAAATCCGAACGTTTAAACATCACTTTCCCAGTCTACCAAAAAGGTTAACTGAAATAACACAGGTGCCATAATTAGTGACTGGACCAGTGTTAGAGTCCTTTCAAATGGGCTTTCCTAACAGGTCCGCCTGTCAGTCTTTCTAAATGGACCCTCCAGTGTCCCATATAGAGTGGCAGATGCCAGCTTTGACATGTCTGCTGACACCCATCGCTATTTGATCCAATTTGAGCTGGTCATGCAGGGTGTGAATTTTGGTTAATTCCTGATGAACTGGTTGAAATTCAATAAGTGGGCTGCCCTGTCTCCACCCTCTTGCCTGACATCCTTCTATTGAATATTCAATCGGGCCAGGTGGAAAAATGTCGGCCAAACAGCAGCTGCATCCAATCAAAAGCAGTTCCTGTTCATTTAAGTTGGCAGACCGTTCCAGCAGCTGTCAAAATACAGTACCACAGTGGGACATTCGTCCATCAATGATATATAGCAGGGATTCCCAAACTATGGCCCCTGCAGCTGTTGCAGAACTACACATCCCATGAGCCATTGTAAAACACTGACATTCACATACCTGACTAGGCATGATGGGAATTGTAGTTCCTGAACAACTGGAGGGCCGTAGTTTGGGAATCCCTGCTATATAGTATAGATAAAGGAAACGTTTAGATTTTTTTTCTGATCAGCCAACCAGGTGAATGTAAAGAATCAATAAGTTTATGGCCAGATTAAAGAATAAATAATGGCAAAGCTTTTGTTTTTAGTTTTGCATAGTATACAGAGGGATTAGAGCACTTGTCGAGTTTTCTTTGCGGTCTATGCCTCGATAGGAAATTCCCTATCTCTGTCTCTATTTCTCTTATTTACCATTATCATTGAAAGTAAAAAAAAATCCTACATTTTGGGTTGTCCCCTGAAAAGCAATAGAGGGGACATCTTCCAATGGGGATACTATTTCTTGTGACCTGGGGGTCCTCAAGGAATTCCCTTAATTTGCAGGGTTTTACTCCCACTTCCTGTTTTGGTTATGGGACAGGAAGTGAAGGCAAATCTCCGCAATGGGACACAGATGGCAACAAAAAAAAAATCTGAAGGAGTTATAACCCTCCCTTGCTCTGTACAAAATGAAAAAAACAGTTTTGCCTATAGTTCTACTTTAAGTCTTTACACAGCAGCACTGGGCGTGGGAAGGAAAACACCCTTAGGTAGTCAGGGATCCCCTGCTTTGCACATTACTGTGAGTCAAACGTTTAAACATGCTTACTGAAAGCAAGCAATGTGATGACTTCATTAGTGTACAAACACCCTTGAAGAAGCCCTGTGGGTGGGGTGAAACATGCCAGAGGGAGCGTGGCCTAGATGGAGTCTGGGCTGATGTTACTTCTAGACAACAACAAGAGAAGGGCGCACCAACCTAGTGCATTACCACTAAAAAGGTTTTATAGCACCCTACAAAGTAGGTGCTAGGTAAAGTATAGTGGGTCCTGGCTGCCTAACAGCAGGGTCATGATTTTCAGCTGGGCTGTCATGTCTCCCAGGTGTAGCTGTTGAGACTGGGGAGTCTCCCCGCTGTGCTCCATGAGAGGGTTCTCATTGGGCAGTGGAGGAAACCCAGCCAATGGTGCACTCGGGCCTGTATCTACCCCAGAAAGACAGATTCTGCCGCACAGCATTCTGGGAGTGGGTATAAGTTTGAGGGGAACGCATGACGCAGCTTCTTTGGAGGGAAGCAGAGTCCCAGGAGGGAGAGTGCGTCTGTCTCTCCTCCTCTCAGCAGGATCGGGTGTCCCAGGCGGCTTGCCTGAGGTGACAGAGGGCTGAGCTGAGCTGCAGAGAGGATCCGGTGTGCCGAGGACCAGTGGAGCTGAGAGGGGTCCAGTTTCAGGCAAGCATTCCAAGTTTGTGAGAACTGCAACTGCCCCTGGGGGTCTGCCTAGCGAGAGAGGACCACTCCGGTGAAGGTCCTAGGGATCCAGGAATAAGCTGGCCGGTGCAGGAGCACGTGTAAAGGGGGTGCCAGTATTGACCCTGAAGTGTAGAGGGGGTGCCTAGTGAGAGGACCCTGAAGTGCAAAGGGGGTGCCTAGTGAGAGGACCCAGAAGTGTAGAGGGGGTGCCTAGTGAGAGGACCCTAAAGTGCAAAGGGGGAGCTTAGTAAGAGGACACTGAAGTGCAAAGGGGGCGCCAGCGGTTGGGCGCTGAAGTGCTAAAGTGTACAGCGTGCAGTGCGCAGTGTACAGTGTTGAGAGTTGCAGCCACAGAAGCAATCACAGGGGCTACCTCAGTCAGGAAGGACTGGAGGGATCTGTATGCAGGACTTTTGAGCTAACCTGAGTGTCATAAGTCAAGTTTAAGTACAGTACCGCAAGTCAGTATTTTTCAAGCGCCAGGAAGCGTTGGTCGGCATCCAGGCAGCGCCGAAAGGCATTTTTTTCCTGCAAAGTGTCCCATTTGTACCTAGTTGAGCCAGAGGAGTATCCCACTCATTTCCTTCTCCCATCCCCAAAATCAAATAAACAAAACAAATGAAAGATGCCGGAATGGTCATTGTCTCCAATCTCACACTTGGGTATTCAGCTTAAATGGGCTGAAGGTGTTACCAGTAACCATGGCAGACCCACATCAGGCCCAATGCCTGGAAAGCATGCTACAGTTTATTAAAACTGGTGGCTCTGTGGAAGAGGGTTCGCCCTCGAAATGCGTCAGCCTAGCCTTAGCCTAGCCTTAGCAGATCCATGCAGACCTCTGCATGCTATCCAGCACTGCGCAGTGCCTTGGCTACCTTGGAGATTTTATGTTGGTCATGTTTACATGTGTCTATCCACAATTGTTTTATGAGTATAAAATACATTTTTTAAAATTTTTAATAAACCATTTTAGTGATAATACACTAGGTCGGTGCACCCTTCTCTTGTTGTCTTTTAGTGTGTTTTGGATACTTTGGTCCTGAGGGGGCAGCAAGACCACAAGCAATACCAACAAAAATCCATTGAACATCTATATATATTCTATCCCCCCATCATACACTACTCGAGCGCAGGAGATATGTTTTAAACTTTGGTGATGTTACTTTTACTACGGATCCTGCTGGGTTTTGTTGGATGTGCGGCACCTGGAATGTTTCCTTCCCTATGTCTGTATTTATTGAGCTGAGATGAGCTCCTTCCTAGCCTGCACTCCTAGCGGATGTTGCTGGATATGGATAGATAGGCGCCTGGAGTGGCACCCTGTTTCTATGGTGAGACTTCATCAGTGTGCTGCTTCTCTTCTATTGTCCAGATTGTATTTCTTGACTGCACTACAAAAAGTGAGATCAGCTAGCTATCTGTGATGTCTGAACACAGCATTTCCTTTGGCAGGAAAAACAGCTTATATAAATGTTTTTCAACTCCGTGCATAGCTCTTTCCCTCAACTTTAATTATATTTATAACATATCTCTGTTAAGCAAAACAATGGCATTATTGTTCAGGGATAAAAATTAGGAAAACATGGGATAATTTATGTTGTCCTTGATTTGTGGCACACAAAATGGTATTACTGCTTTGTGGATAATCTAAAATGACGCAGTCTGGTAATTGCTAAATGTTGGTTTGAAGCCATGGCCTACTTTACAAATTGTTACTTCAAGCTCAATTAGGTGTTTGACAATTAACAATGTTTTGTATTCAGCAATGTGACCACATTTGTTTTGATGTGGATTACTTTGGCTCAAGAACAATGTTTTGGTAAAAAAACATCCAGCATTTTGGCACTCCAAGGTCACCTCTGTTTTCTCCAAACTATGTGAAACAACAGCTTCCCTACTGAGGATCATTTTTTAATTATTTAGACGTATTTCAGTGAAGTTTTCTAAGCCTGATTTAGAAGATAATTAGAATTAAAAAACATCAGATGCTTTGAAATAAATAGATACAATATAGATAAAAGATGAAAGTCTTAACCACTTCTTGACTGCCCTATAGCAGTTTTACTGTGTGCAGGATTACATACATATACATGATTGTGCACATCTGCCAGAAGGGGGCGCACATGTGCCACTAGCATGCCATTTCTGCTGTCAATATTCACAGCAAAAGCTGATCTGCAGGTGCCTGGCACTCAATGTCTTCTGGCACCAACGGTTCTTTGGTAAAGAACACAAAATGGCGATCTGCCCATGTAAACAAGGCAGATCAACATTCTGAAAATGACAAACAAACAAACACAAGGGTGCACCGGCCTAGTCCATTATCCTTAAAAAGTTTATTAGAATAATGGAATAAAAATACTCACAAATGAATTCTCGATAAAGGCATATCAGACAAAATATAGAGTCCTCAGCATCGAGATCAAGATTGGATCGTCCCCCGAAGCTGTATAGATCAACATTCTGACAGGGGGAAGGGATGGATTCTGTGTTTCTGTAAAGCAGGAACTAGTATCCATTTCTTCCCCTAGTAAAAAATAGCACACAGTGTACACCAAAACACTGGCTAGGCACACATTTAACCCTTAGATTGCCCTAGATGTTTAACCTTTTCCCACCCAGTGTCATTAGTACAGTGACAGTGCATATTTTTAGCACTGATCACTGTATTAGTGTCCCTGGTTTCCAAAAAGTGTTGGATTGTTCGCCGCAACATTGCACTCCCGCTATAAGTCGCTGATCGCCATCATTACTAGTGAAAAAAAAGAAAGAAAGAAAAATTCCAGTTTATACACCATAATTTGTAGATGCTATAACGTTTGCGTAAACCAATCAACATACGCCTATTGGGATTTTTTACTAAAAACATGTAGCAGAATACATATTGGCCTAAATTTATGAAGAAATTCAATTTTTTCAACTTTTTTTATTGAATTTGTTTTATAGTAGCAAGTAAAAAATATTGTTTTTTTTTATTGTCTGTCTTTTTTTGTTTATAGCCCAAAAAATAAAAAAAACACAGATGTGATCAAATACCACCAAAAGAAAGCTCTATTTGTGGGGAAAAAGGACATACATTTTGTTTGGGTACAGGGTTGCATGACCATCCATTTGTCAGTTAAATGAATACAGTGCTGTATTGCAATAAGTGGCCAGGCCATGAAGGTGGGTAAGTCTTCTTAAGGTCAACTTGTTAAAGGTAATTAGATGTTTCTAGGCTTACTAGTTACTTACTAGCTATAATGAATACTGTAAACCACCTACTCTCATACATGCACAGCTAGAATGCTGTGGATGTTTGGGGCATAACAATGTGAACAATGAAATCCCGCATGAGCATTCAGGACTCCTTGGAACCATATAGAGTACAGAAGTGGCAATAGTGGTTGTAAACCCTTATATATATATATATATATATATATATATATATATATATATATATATATATATATAAACACATATGACTTCCTGAAGATGCCAAGATAAGTGAAACGTATATCGGAGCAGGGATTCGTCACTTCTGGATTCCCATGTGACTTCTTTTTTTTTACCAAGACCCAGTACTGAGAACGAGGCACATGCTGTAGATCCCCAGTGTGAGGCTTAGGCACTGTTACATGTGAGTGCAATTATATATTTTTTTATGACTTCTTTTAAACATCAATAAACATACCACACTATAAAGTCATTTTTTGTGTCCCTGGTGGAGTACATTCTTACCTTCCAGGTACAATTTGAGGGGCAATTGGAGTCAGCTTAGAAACCAATCTGGTTTTCTCAAAAGTGCATTTTGACCTTCTCTAAAAAGGGGTCAAACAACTCTGGTGAGTTAACATCTACCCCCTGAGCACCCATGGTGAAGAAACTACAAGACATATGCATCAAGAAGCACATTATATATTTGGTGTTTGCCACAGTCACATTGGATTTACTTTTGCATTTATTATTTCATATGTAATTCTTTTTCACTTATATTCTATATGCAGTCTCTAGAGACATGTATGTTTATTTATGATGAGTACACCCAATGAAGCGCTAATAACTTTACCCGTTTTTTTTTTTTTTTATCCAATAGTGATTTTGCACTCTTTTAAAGGAGCAGCATTTCACTTTTACCAAGGGTGCCATCACTTGCCACATTGTTACCCTTACATATATCCAGTGAAGTGACTGGCCTCAGGTGATACACAGAGAATAAATAATTCCTCCTACCAAAGTTGCACCTGTTTTATTAATTCTTCTCTTCTCTACAGTCTTTGAAAGTCCAGAATTTATAATAATTGTCTGAGCTGTCAGAAAACAGCAGGTTGCTGAAATTACACACTGCAGAGCTCAGCGAGGAGAGCTCTGAATGCTGATTCTCGGAAAGGGACCCTCCCCCCTTTCAAACAGCACACAGAAACAGAGCTAAGGCTGTCAATCACAAGCTTTTTTCTCTTGGTGCCGATCAGAAGTTACATAGTTACATAGTACCGTAGTTGAGGTAGAATAAAGACAATAGTCCATCCAGTTCAACCTGTGTAGGCGCGCGTGGCCGTAATCATCTCTCATACCCCTGAATGTTCTGATCCTTGAGATCTTCTAGATTGTAAGCTCTAATGAGCAGGGCCCTCTAGTTCCTCCTGTTTTGAACTGTATTGTAACTGTATTATCTTCCCTCACATTGTAAAGCGCTATATAAATCCTGTATAATAATAAAAATGTACGTACCGAGAGTCTTTTGAAAGTAGCCATACTTCCCGCAGAAACCACCTCTTGTGGTAGAGAATTCCACACTCTTGTAGCCCTAACAGTAAAGAACCCCCTGCGTTACCTGAGGTCAAAACACTTCTCCTCTAATGGCATTGTATGTCCTCACGTCCTCATGCAATCCTTGCGACTGAATAGCTTTTTTTCTATGCTGAGATCACCATTGAGGTATTTATACATTGCTATCATGTTTCCTCTCAGGCATCTCTTCTCCAGGGAGAATAAATTAAGCGATTGTAGACGCTCTTCATAATTAAGGTCCTCCAATCCCCTAATTAGTTTAGTTGCCCTTCTCTGGACTCTCTCCAGCTCCAACACATCCCTCCTGAGGACTGGGGACCAGAACTGGACAGAATACTCCAGATGTGGTCGGACCAGAGTTTTATAAAGTTATAAAGTTTTATATATGGACCATGCAGATAGCAGAGGAGCAGGGCAGTGGACAGAAATGACACTGTGGGCTCTACATTGAAACAAGTAAACACTATAGAGGGATATGCTTTGTTCATATTCCATGTCTGAGATTGACAACCACTTTAGGGGCTCGTTCACACCAGCGGCTGCATTAGAACTCACTGGTGTGCAGAGGAATGACAGCAGTACCGATGCGCCTATTGCGCGCATCACACTGTTCACTTTTTTCTTAAATGAAATGTACTGAAATGTCACACAGTAAGATTTTATTAAATTCTATTGGCCGCATCGCATGAGGTAATTTTTTTCAGCGCACGCCACCACAGCGTGCTGGTGTGAACTGGCTAGGTGGGAGACAAGCCATTTTGCCTTGTTTCGTGTTTGGACTGTGCTGGAATAGCTCCCCAAAGTAGTCCTAACAAACCTGGAGTGCCCTAACAGGGCCCTATATACAGTAATACTAGGGTGTAAGAAGGGTGGTTTGATTGTATATTGATGCATAAGCATTTTTTGGTGTTTCATTTAGTACAAGGAAAGAAGAGTTGGGAATATACATAAGAAAGGTAGTACACAAATGTCTTTTGTTAAAAAAAAAAAGCCATGGGTAAATAGGCAGTGGCAGAGAGGACATGCACTAATATTTTTTTAGCAATCATTTTCAGTCGGGAGCTGGTCTTTTAATGGGACTTAAATGGCAACATTAAAACATCCTGATCCATACCAGGCCACATGCCCTCAACACTGGGATGATGCCTTGCCAGGCGCATGGGTACAAAGGCCTCATCCCCACTTCCCTGGCATGGCAGATATGGGGGGGGGCTGTGGTCTGTGGTAGGAGTTTTATTGAAATCTGAGAGCTCTCTTTAAAATAAGACAGCCCTCCCCCCTCCCCACCCCACATTAAGGAGTATGGTGTGCATAGATCCCCTTGTTACTCACTAAAAAATGTAAATAGAAAATATATAAATACCTGTGAGCAATGCCCTCACAAATTCTGTCAATACTACCGTTGCAAATTACGGTCTCTAGCTCGCTGCCGAATGACCAAAAACAACATCACATCATCACATGACATCACCCTGGATTCCCAAGTCGGTGGGTGGCTGGAAGCTGTCATTTAGTGGTGGTCCAAATATCACCATTAAAAGAAAATGACTGGAGGTTTGGGCAGGCATGTTAACTTGCCAAACCTGGGAATTTAGTCCACCTGTTTGGTGAACTGCAAACATCTTAGGCTCAGGTTGAACTCATGATTGACTTTGAGGTTACAAGAGGCTCCCATCTCTTTTTGCTCCAACAATTGAACAGAGTAGGGGAGCAAAGAAAAGCACAGGTTCACATAAATGACCCTCAGATCCCAAAAATAATGTTTTAGTTTTATGTAAAAGCTGAAAAAGGAAACTTATACAACTGGATGTACTGACATGATTAGAGAAATATATGTAGTACTGTGCAAAAGTTTTAGGCAGGTGTAAAGAAATGCCGTAAAGTAAGAATGCTTTCAATGATTTAGTTATTTTATTTTATATAATGCAAAGTGTGTGAACAGAAGAAAAATCGAAATTAAATCAATATTTGGTGTGATTACCCTTTGTCTTCTAACCAGCATCAGTTCTTACACTTGCACACTTTGTACACTTGCAGAAAAAAGGGATTTTGTAGGATTAGAGTCAGGTCTATGATTAACAAAGTATACCAAGCAGGTGGTAATGATCATCAATTTCATATGTAGATTGAAACATGGTCAATAACTGAAACAGAAACAGCTGTGTACGAGTCCTAAAACTGGGTGAGGAACAGCCAAACTCTGCTATAAAGGTGAGGTTGTGGAATGGCGATAGACACAGTGGTCGGCCAGGGAAACTTAATTCAGCAGATAAAAGGCACATCATGCTTACTTTCCTTCAACATCTGAAGATGTCAAGCAATGCCATCAGCAGAGAACAGGCAGGAACCAGTGGAACTCAGTTACGCTCATCTACTGTCTAGAGAAGTCTGGTCAGAAGTGGTCTTCATGGAAGAATTGAGGCCAAAAAGCCATACCTCTGACATGGAAAAAACAAGTCTAAGCGACTCAACTATGCATTAAAACATAGGAACTGGGGTGCAGGAAAATGGCAGCAGGTGCTCTAGACTGATGAGTCAAAATTTGAAATATTTGGCTGTAGTGGGAAGCTGTTTGTTCGCCGAAGGGCTGGAGGGCAGTACATTAATGAGTGCCTACAGGCAACAGTAAAACATTATGGAGGTTCCTTACAAGTTTGGGGCTGCATTTCTGTAAATGGAGTTTGGAGATCTGGTTAGGGTCAATGGTGTCCTGCAGCAGGACAATGACCCTAAACATACAGCCAATGTCATTAAGAACTATCTTCAGCGTAAAGAAGAACAAGGAGTCCTGGAAGTGATGGTTTGGCCCTAGCAAAGCCCTTATCTCAACATCATTGAGTCTGTCTGGTATTACATCAAGAGACAAAAGGATTTGAGGTAGCCTACATTCACAGAAGGTGCGTGGTTAGTTCTCCAAGATGTTTAGAACACCCTACCTGCCTAATTCCTTCAAAAACTATGTGCAAGTGTACCTAGAAGAATTGATGCTGTTTTGAAGGCAAAGCGTGGTAACACAAAATATTGATTTGATTTGAATTCCTCTTTTGTTCATTTACCTTCCATTTTGGTAATGGCTAAAAATAGCTAAAAAATAACTTTTAACACATCTTTTCCTGAAAGCATTCTTACTTTACAGAATTTTTTCACTCCTGCCTAGATCTTTTGCACAGTACTATATATATATATATATATATATATATATATATATATATATATATATATATATATATATATATTTATTTATATATATATACATTAGATGCCTGCAAGTTTCTATATGTATCAAGGCTTTGTCCCTGCAGTTTCAGTTACCTCTCTTGGAGCCTCAGTCTGGATGAATTCTTCATAGATTTTCTTGGCTTTCAGAGCCATTTTAGTTGGAGACTTGGTCTTCTTATAATCCTCACAAGCAATCCAGAACTCAACATTCTCCTCGCTGAATTCCATCTTCAGAAAGCTTTGGAATGCAGAAAGCCCATCTATACAAAAATAAAAATAATATGATGACACCATGCTGTTTCCAACAGAATTTAAAGTGGCTCGAAGAATTCCAACAGCAACAACAGCAGAAATGACTCTTCATATACCACCAGATTAAACTATACTGCCAGTCTAGAGGGTCACTACAGATTAAGGTGATAAAAATGTGCAATTGTTCTTTTGAGCTCATGGAACCAAAGCCTAACTACTACCAGTCCTATTGTACTATCTGTGGGCACACATCCTATTGTGTATAATCTAATGCCTCATACAGGCTAGCATTTTTTTCTTACATTTTTCTTGGGAAAAATCCTTCTGGAGTGCAAGTTTACTGTCTGTTATGCTGATCCACAGGCTTTAATACCTAAACCCAGAATAATTATGAAGATCAGAACTGCACAGCATGGATAACAGCTTCCTGCTGTCAACTGTTGCTAAGAAAGCAACAGGCGCCTGCACCCACCGCATCCTTATCAACCGTTGATACTACCTGGCACGTTCACTTACATGGTTGGGAACAAACAAAGGTGCAAAGAGAGGGGGGATATCATTGCCTAAATATGGCCACATATAATATTGATCAAGTATGGCTATACTCTCTTCTCTTATATTGGCAATGACTGCTCAGGGAACAGGTTATTCGGCGAGTGATGTCATTGTGTTAAGATGGTCTGTTTTTTTCTTTCAACAGAAGTCAGGCATCACATTTGATATAAATATACATTGTGGGACTTTTTTTGTAATAAAGGACTTTATTCACATAAACATTTCCATTGGACAGTTATTTTGGGAACAGTGATTGGTTCAAAATCATAAATATAAATATAACGTATGGTATAATGAATGCTATTCAACCATGCAGATCATAGTACATGGCTAGTCAAATACTTTGTTCCAGACCATTGCAGTAAATACAGCCTAAGGGTGGAGGATGCCTCTGAATATTTGCGGAGGAAAAGAAACAGACAGCAAGAACATTAGCTATAAAAATAAACATAGAAAGAATTAGGAGAATTAACATGACAGGCTTACATTGTGTTTTCCCAGATTGCAAAAAAAAAACAAAACATAAATTCCTAGCAGAAAAAAATGAAGTGTATAAATAGAAAGTAAAATATATAGCAATAGGGCCCTCTGATTACCACTCTTTGCAGTACCTGTAACTTTACACCCTAATTGCACCACTGTTAGCCAGTTGACAGTACTACATGCCTTTACCATGGTGTCCCTTTTAGTACAGTGATCAACGCCAAAATACCCCCTTCTGCAGAGCAAATATGACACTGTTATGCACTGTTAAACAATGGAAAGTGTGTCCCTTGCATAGGTGTGCGCACAGGGTGTGCCAGGTGTGCCTGGGCACACCCTAATCATCCTATGTGGTGCAGATTAGACCTTAAAAATATTGTAAAAAAATAATAAAAATAAATAAAACTAAAAAATAATAAAAAAACTAATAAAAAAAACTACAGTCAGCATCCACTGCCCTACTGACACCAATCTCTGCCCGACTGACACTGTCAGTATAAATACACATGCACACACACACACACACACACACACACACACTTACACACACACACATGTGTTTGAGCTTTGGGGTGCACACCCTAATGCAATAGGCTGCGCACACCTATGGTCCCTTGATACATTGGTGGTTAGTGCAAAGATACCCTTCTTATACATTGGTGGTTAGCATAAGCCACAGCTACCGCGCTCATGCTATGCACTCACTCTCTCCCCATATCCTCACCTCCCTATTCATGAATAGGGTGCAAAGTTATGGTTCACAGTGCAAGCACAATAAGCATGGACACTATTTTATTACACAGAGCAACCTGGCTTTTTAGTAGCTAACTACCGTATTTATCGGCGTATAACACGCACTTTTTCCTCCTAAAAATGGAGGAAAAAGCAGCAGTGCGTGTTATACGCCGATATTAAAAAAACAAAGTGCCAGGAAACATCGCCGAGAGCAGAAGGGGCGGGCCAGGCAGAGGAGAAGGAATTACGAGCTGTCATTAGAGCAGAAGGGGGCGGGTCGGGCCGAGGAGAAGGAAGGACTAGCTGTCATTAGAGCAGAAGGGGGCGGGCCTGGCCGAGGAGAAGAGAGAACGAGCGAGCGCAGTCATCGGAAGTCCCGCCTATGACAGACGTCACACCGCTCGCTCGTTCTCTCTTCTCCTCGGCCAGGCCCGACCCGACCCCTTCTGCTCTTATGACAGCTCGTCCTTCCTTCTCCTCGGCCCGGACCGCCCCTTCTGCTCTCGGCGCTGCTTCCCGCCCATTTTTAAAACCTATTCGGACTGTTCCAATGGTGCTTGCGAGGCTGCATATTTGAACACTGCGCTTGCGAGGCTGCATATATTAAGGCTACATATATGGACCCTGCATGTATGGACACTGCTGATAGGCTGCATATATGGACGCTGCATGTATGGACACTGCTGATGGCCTGCATATATGGACACTGCATGTATGGACACTGCTGATAGGCTGCATATATGGACACTGCATGTATGGACCCTGCATGTATGGACACTGCTGATAGGCTGCATATATGGACACTGCATGTATGGACACTGCTTATGGGCTGCATATATGGACACTGCTGATGAAGATGCATTCATGGGCACTGGTGAGATGTCATTTGATTTAAAAATAAAATGTTCTGAGTTCAAAGCTGTTTATTTTAAATTTAAGCTTTTTTCCCTGAAATTTCTCTCCAAATATTGAGGTGCGTGTTATACGCCGGCTCGTGTTATACGCCGATAAATACGGTAGCTAAGAAGTAACAAAAATGAAGAATGTGTGCCTACTTCAAGATGTGCTTGGATTTAAAGTGACCCTGTTACCAATACACAGGGTGTAAATAATGTGTTCATAATTGAAATACTGTGCAGGGGAATTGTTGGATCACAGGACATTGGTACCACTGCCACAGGCTAACTGCAGCTTTTACAGTTGTAAAAAAAAAAAAAAAAAAGGAGGGCATGCCATGTTTTTGCTAATTAAAAAAAGTCAAGGCTTCATTGAATTGGGCCTTAAAGGTATATGATTGGTAGAGTTAGTGATTTATTTCTTTTTAGCCACTGCAACTTGAGTAGAGGCAAAATTTGTTTGGCTAACCCTGTTAGTTATCTATTTCTCCATTTGTTTATAGTACAAAGTTGTTAGGCATAACTATAGATCTTTTCTCACTTGGCCAAAAATTAGAAAGGGACACAAAGTGAGAGATTTACAAAAATTTGTGCACTCAGAATTTGGTGCAGCTGTACATAGTAACCAATCAGCTTCTAACTTCAGCTTGTTCAATTACGCTTTTTCAACAAAACCTGGAAGCTAATTGGTTTATATGCAGAGCTTCACCAAATTTTGCACTCTTCGGTTTTAATAAATAACCCCAACTGTTTGGACTTTATCTATTAGAAGAACAGGCGGTCCCCAGGTTGCAAACATCCGACATACAAAGGACTCCTACTTAGAAACGGAGAGAGACAACAGGAGGTGAGGAGAAATCTACCCCTTGGAAGGGAAATTCACTCCTGTAAGAGTTCTCATGGGGAAAAGGTGTCTTCACTGAAGCTTTATCACCAATTCTTGATTCCACAACAGCCCAAAATTTTCAAGATACATTTGTCCTAGGGACAGAAAGTGAGGTGAAATCTTTTGAACAGGGGTACAGACAGTAAAACAAATGTTACAGGGGTGTTAACCATTCCCAGTGCTATCCAAAAAACCTAAAAATTATTATTTTGGCTGGAGCTAAACTTAAAAAATATATCTGTTCCTGAATTACAAACAAATTTGGCTTAAGAACAAACCTACAGTCCCTATCTTGTTTGTAACCCAGGGACCGCCTTTAATAGGAATTACACATGTAAGAAAAATGGGAAAAAGCAAGTTGTTTGGGTCTCCCTGTCCCCACGTCTTCCTGTGCTTTCTTAACATTCCTCATTTAGATATTCTCAGAATTGCTGTTTATGCTTCGCAGACATCTGTGTATTTTGAAAAACAAATGTCCCTTGTAAATGATATTTTCCTCGAAGGCAAAACTATAAAATGACATGATACATTGGCACAGAATGCCAAGAATTATCTCCAGGGCTCTGTTTCCTGTGTGGGACAGGAAGTTACATCATCACTGTGCTTTCTCCCACTTGCCCACGCTTTTACTTAATTAATACCTCACATTATGTTTTGTTTACTCTACAGATACAACAATCTTTGTTCTGAAAATATGTATAAATATTGCATTTTACAAGCCATTCAATCATTAGCATTAAATTAGTCCGCAGACGCAAATATGTTTATAGCAAAGAATTTAGCATATTAACATCTGGATGTACACCAAGAGAATGTGGTAAGAGCAGAGACTCCCGGTGACGGAAATGTCCGGCCCAGCATTTTCACATAGGTGAATCAAATGTTCTATCAATTTTTCAGAAATTACCCTGTTACCCAAACTATAACATTAGCATTTCTCCATGCACAAGCAGAATTCCCTTGGTGGACCTTTATTTTTTGTTTTTTAAAATTACTTTTTTTACACTCTGCTTTAAAATCAAAACCATTGGGTGCAACACTTTATTACTCCCTGAAAACTCCCTGAAAAAAGATTGTCCAAAAAATTTCAAGTGTAAGCCAAAATTTCTAGCATCATCCCTGTGCTAAGAAATTACTATAAAGTCCTATACAGATATTATCTATATGTTCAGCTAATCGACTGCATAACAGGGTGTCCACCTGAATGATTTTGCACTTGACTAGTAGATGATTTGGAATTATGTATATGGTGAACCTACACAAATGTGCAGCTATTGCGGATGTCTGTTTATGGCCTTATCAGTTTGATTTTGCATTAGTGTCTTACATGAGTACTCTTATTCTTGGACCTCTCTGCTGCCTTTAAAAATGTTGACCACCCCCTCCTTCTCAAAAAACTCAATTTGCTCGGTCTCCGTGACTATGCTCTCCATTGGTTCGAATCTTACCTATCTCACCGCACCTTCAGTGTCACTTACAATTCCACTTACTCCCCGCAACTCCTCTTACCGTTGGAGTCCCCCAAGGTTCTGTCCTTGGACCGCTACTATTCTCAATCTACACCTCCTCCCTGGGTCAGCTAATAGCCTCCCATGGCTTCCACTACCATTTCTATGCTGATGACACCCAAATCTACCTCTTTACCCCTCAGCTCACCCCATCAGTCTCCTCCTTCATCACTGATCTACTAACAGACATATCAGTCTTGATGTCACACCACTTCCTCAAACTGAATCTATCTAAAACTGAGCTCATAATATTTCCTCCTCCACGTGCCCCTTCCCCGGAATTCTCTGTCAAGATCAATGAAACAACTATCAGTCCTTCCACACATGCCAGGGTGCTAGGGGTAACCCTGGACTCTGCACTGTCCTTTCAGGCTCACATCCAATCCCTGTCCAAATCATACTGCCTTAACCTCCGCAACATCGCTAGAATACGGCCCTTTTTAACCAAGGACACCACCAAGCTTTTAATTCATACCCTGGTTATCTCTCGCCTCGACTACTGCAACTCCCTCCTCATTGGATTACCTTTACATAGATTATCCCCCCTTCAGTCCATAATGAATGCTGCTGCAAGACTCATCCACCATACCAACCATTCAGTGTCCTCCACCCCTCTCTGCCAATCCCTTCACTGGCTTCCACTCACCCAACGAATAAAATTCAAAGTGCTAACAATAGTTTACAATGCCATCCACAACTCTGCCCCCAGCTACATCACTAATCTGATCTCCAAATATCAAGCAAGCCGCTCTCTTCGGTCCTTCCAAGACCTCCTGCTCTCTAGCTCCCTTGTCACCTCCTCCCATGCTCACCTCCAGGATTTCTCCAGAGCTTCTCCCATTCTTTGGAACTCTCTACCTCAATCTGTCTGACTTTCCCCTAATATATTCATCTTTTGACGATCCCTGAAAACCGGCGTTCTCTTTAACCACTTAAGCCCCGGAAGATTTTACCCCCATTCCGACCAGGGGGTATTTTGCGATTCGGCACTGCTTGACTTTGAAGGACAATTGCGCGGTCGTGCGATGCTGTACCTAAACGAATTTGGCGTCCTTTTTTTCCCACAAACAGAGCTTTCTTTTGGTGGTATTTGATCACCTGTGCGATTTTTTGATCACGCGCTATAAACAAAAAAAGAGCGTCAATTTTGCAAAAATAGCAATATTTTTCACATTTTTTTATATGAAATTCCCCCCCCAAAAAAATGTAAAAATCAAAATTTTTTAACATTTTCGGCCAATTTGTTTTATGCTACCTATGTTTGGTAAAAAAAATCGCAAAAAGCGTATTTTGATTGGTTTGCGCAAAAGTTATCGCGTTTACTAACAAAGGGAAAGATTTTTGTCATTTTTGTTGTTTTTTTTTTTTTAACGCGTAATGGCGGCGATCTGCGATTTTTTTTTGCAGTACTGCGACATTGCGGCGGACAGATCGGACCCTTGACTGACATTTTTGACACTTTTGGGGTTACCAGTGACATTTCTACAGTAATCAGTGCTATATATATGCACTGTTACTGTAAAAATACACTGGTAGTGAAGGGGTTAACTTTATTTGGGAGGGAGGGGCTGTGTGTGTCCCTAGGGGCGTGCTTTCTACTGTGATTGGCTGGGGCTTGAGCTGTAAGGACACTGATCAACGGATCTACATAGTAGATCCATGTGATCAGTGTCTTTAGAGCGAGGAGAATGACAGGTCGCTTGTTTACACAAGCTGCCTGACATTCTCCCTCTCCCCCGCCGATCGCCGAGTGGCCGGCGGACATCGGGTCCGCTGGTCACACGCGCGGGGGGGTCCGTGACCACGCGGGAGCGGGAGCGCGCCTCCGGCGGCGCGCGCTCGCTCCCTAGACCCTCACAAGCAAGCAACGTAGCCCTACGTTAGTTTGCCTGTGAGGGGCTGACCGCCGACGTAGATAGTCGTGCGGCGGTCGGCAAGTGGTTAAAGAAGCCTATACGGCTACTATCTAATACACTGTTTCACTTTCTCCATCTGCTCATCCGTCACAGATATTTCCTTTTGTATCAATTGACCCTCCCTTTTAGATTGTAAGCTATAACGAGCAGGGCCCTCTGATTCATTTTGTACCAAATTGTATTTTAACTATAATGTCTGCCTTCATTTTGTTAAGCGCTGCGCAAACTGTTGGCGCTATATAAATCCTGTATAATAATAATAATAGTGTCTAGGGAAGAACCCATGGGAGGCTCCCCTTAATAAGAAAATAAGTATCCTTTTCAACAAGGAAAGAACATTAATAACCCATATTTTTACTGCAACAAAATAGGCCATTGCAAAACCATGGAAATTGTCTGCCCTGTGCTTTGATGAGGTCAAAAATAGTGTCAGCGTTACATGATTAATGAAAATATTATGATCATATTTAATAATACTCATGAGAAATTTCAGAGGCCCTGGACACCGTGAATAATTTATGTTCAACCACAAGACTTGGACTTTGGAGCCCTTTAGGGCCCCTGGCTGAGCCACCCATTCCACTATACTTCTCCTCACACTGTACTTCTCTTTATATTCACATTCATATTCATATTTGTTAGAGCCCCATCATTGTTTCTTTCAATACTTTCCTAGATCTTGATTTAGACTTTTTGTGTTTTGTGGTCCCACAAGACCCATTTTTTGCGGTATAATAATTAAAGGGCTTACTAAAGGAATAAGGAGCTTTGACCATACAATAGAAAATAACTCCACACTACACCTTGTAATACCTACCTGTAGATAAAATTTACTGTGCATCATATGTATTCCATTAAATGGTTTTTTTTACTTGCATTGTTACAATTAATATTTTTTTAAACCTGAAATACTGGTTTACTTTCCTGTTTTTATAAAAAGAGTTAAATTTTGTACATTTTCTGATAATATGCTGTGCCTTATTGCAATTTCATCCCAATTATTTAAAAGAAAGGGTGGCCTACTCAGAAGAAGGTACCTCTCAACTTACAAACATTTTGTTACTCACATAATTTATTCTCAACTGCCATACACTATTATTGTCACGTAACTGTAATTTCAAAAGTTCATAGTTCTAAACTTGCTAAGACTAAGAATTATATCCAAGAAGACCATTATTTGATTTGCCTATATTATTGTCCAATTAGAAGCCTCAGATTAACCACTTAAGCCCCGGAAGATTTTACCCCCTTCCTGACCAGGGCCTATTTTGCGATTCGGCACTGCGTGACTTTAACGGACAATTGCGCGGTCGTGCGATGCTGTACCTAAGCTTTCTTTTGGTGGTATTTGATCACCTGTGCGATTTTTTGATCATGTGCTATAAACAAAAAAACAGCGTCAATTTTGCAAAAATAACAATATTTTTCACATTTTTTTATATGAAATTCCCCCCCAAAAAAATGTAAAAATCTAAATTTTTTAACATTTTCGGCCAATTTGTTTTATGCTACATATGTTTGGTAAAAAAAATCGCAAAAAGCGTATTTTGATTGGTTTGCGCAAAAGTTATCGCGTTTACTAACAAAAGGAAAGATTTTTGCCATTTTTGTTGTTTTTTTTTTTTTAACGCATAATGGCGGCGATCTGCGATTTATTTGCGTTACTGCAACATTGCGGTGGACAGACCAGACCCTTGACTGACATTTTTGACACTTTTGGGGTTACCAGTGACATTTCTACAGTACTCAGTGCTATATATATGCACTGTTACTGTAAAATTACACTGGCAGTGAAAGGGGTTAACTTTTTTTTGAGAGGGAGGGGTTATGTGTGTCCCTAGGGGCGTGATTCTAACTGTGATTGGCTGTGGCTTGATGTGTAGGAACAGTGATCAACGGTCCTACATAGTAGAACCGTATAATCACTATTCCTACACAGGGGAGAATGACAGGCGGCTTGTTTTCATTAGCCGCCTGCCTTTCTCCCTCTGCACCGACGATCGCCGAGTGACCGGCGGACATCGGGTACGTCGGTCACACGCGCGGGGGGGTCCGTGACCACGCGGGAGCGGGAGCGCGCCTCCGGGGGCGCGCGTTCGCTCCCTAGACCCTCACAGGCTAGCGACGTAATACTACGTCGCTCTGCCTGTGAGGGGCTGACTGCCGCAGTAAATATACTGTGAGCATTCGGCAAGTGGTTCATGAGGCTTTACAAGCTATTGGGTCACTTTATTTAATTAAAGTGTATGTCTGGAGAAACTAAACAAAAAATCAGCACATCTCTACAATAAATGCCCATTTGCCATGTTTTTTATTTCGTTATGAGCCTCAAAACGTAAATTGGAAACATCAAAGCAAAGTTATGGATTTCTCCTTTAGCGCTTAGCTCAACGGCAATGTACATTATAAGTGCAGGTCACTTTAAAGCACATACCGCTTATAGCCATTAAAAATAATGAATATAGATAACCTTGCAAAGTCATTATTAACAAGTCTTCTACATTTCCACATGGCATCACAGTTGTTACCAGTATAGAGTCAAAGTATATCATTAATACCACCCAGTACTTACAAGGCCGTTAAGTGCTGTTATGTAACGTGATATACTCATTAGATTCACCAGTAGTCAATAGTAAAAACTGCCTTGTGTGTATTTGTAGGAGTAAGCTTTTCTTGTGAAAAACAAATCTGAAGCTGCTAATGTTCCCATAAACAAAAGAATAATTGTGTGCTCTTTTCCTGCAGGGGGGTGATGCGATTATACAAATAATCTGCTTTTCACAGCCCTGAGGCTAAATAAATGGTAATTATAAGGCTGCCAACATGCTTCATAATTAATCAGGATAAAAAAATGACATTTTGCATTTGATCCTCTAATCTATTTTTTTTATGCCTTGGGTATATGTTCTGATCATGCCTGTTGTTTTTTGAGCAATTAAACCCAGTAAATATGATGACTCCTTTCAATGAATAGCCCAAAGCAAATAAACAACAGAGGGAAAAATAAATTGAATGCGTGCAGATGAAAAAGTTACTGGCATATGGTTAGGGATAGATACAGTCATATAGACCATGCATTGTGGGTGTCTACAACTGTACTCCCATGAGACTTCAGTATAGCTTCCTATTGAGCAGTTTAGAACTAATTACTATGCATAAAAAATAAATATGTACAGTATTTCGATTTTTGAAAGGTAAATCCTCCTAAGACAGATACTTTAATAGTCGTTTCACACTTGGGCGACCTGTCAGGCGACCTGGTCGCCTGACAGGTCACCGTAGGTCGCCTGCCATAGAGAAGCTGTGGACCTGTTCTAATAGGAGCGACACAAGTCGCTCCGACTTAGAAAAAGGGTCCGGAGCTTCTTTGGGGCGACCCGGAGCGACCTGCATAGACTTCAATGTTATGAAGTCCGTGCCGGCCGCTCCGAGGTCGCGGTGCGAGCAGCGCACCGCGACTTGTGAGGTCGCCTCGGCAAGTCGGATCACTCTAATGTGAACCGGCTCTTACCAAGGTCACATCTACTACTGAAAGCAAAACTTTACTCTCTAAAACAGCAATAACTATTTTAATCAATATGCTGCTTGCATTTGTAAATAGATAGGAAGATATATTATATTTACTTCTTTAAAACCCTTTTTCTACATTTCTTCAATTGCTTCCTGGTTTCTGGCCTAGGCAAAAATGGTGTCAAACATCCCAGGAGTCTTGATGGGCATTTTTGTTCTTTTATGTGGAGGGAAGGAGGAGGGGCTTTCCCAGCTCCCATAAAAGACACCCTCCTGCCTGCATGCCTGACCTTGCAAATGTGTACCTGCAGCCCATGTATATTGTACTTTGCATACACAAGATATTCTAGGGCACAGGTGTCAAACACAAGGTGGGCCAAATGCGGCCACTCAGGACATTTCATGTGGCCCTCACACCTCTTCTGTAGCTGTGGCACCCCCCTTGTCTCTGCCCCCACCTTGTCTCAGTAGTTGGCAGCAGAGAGGACAGAACTCCTTTGCCAGATCCTGCACTCCTCTGTGCAGCTGCAGAAAGGCTCCACTTTTCCCACACCGCCCCCCCCCTTCTCAGCAGTCCCCAGCAGAGAGGAGGGCAGATCTCCTCCTACAGATCCTGCACCTCTCTGTGCAGCCGCAACACCAACTTGCCTCTGCCTCCCCTGGTCTCAGCATTCAGCAGACTCTGGAAGCTGACTCCAGCCCTCCTCTGGTTCTCCTCCAGACCCTGCACTTCTTCCCAGATCTACCTGCATCTTCTTCCTGGCAGCAGTACAAGGTAAGGGCATGAATTGGGATGTAAGGAAGGATGGGTGACTCTTGACTTCTGATGGTGGTTGGGCTCTTGATATCTCATGTAAGGGTGTAAGGGGACATGGTGTGCTCTGGCCATCTAATCTTACAGATATAACCGGCCCTTTGAGGGCAACCATAATGCTGATGCGGCCTGCGATGAAATTGAGTTTGACACCCCTGTTCTAGGTTATCATGACAGTAAGGGCAGACGGATTCCAGGAAGTAAATGCTACATAAATCATCGGCCTTTACTCAGGATGGCTGCAACTAGAAATGCTGGGGTGGGGGGGATGTTTTTTAAAGGAATCTCTCAACAAAATAACATGTGGAGACATGGATGAACGGGTGAGTTTACTCAGAATATTAATGGTGAATAAATAGAATTTTTGATGCGTGTTGCTAAGATACTGTTATGTTCCACTTTAAATCATTTCTAGATAGATTTTGTTCTTAAAGCATTTTAATAATATTCAAAGTGAGATTTGCACTTCCCTGAGCACAGACTAGCTGAGGGGGGTCTAAACCACTGGACATGACCCTGTCAGCTAAAAGCAATGGAAATGTACTTGTCTTTCCAGCAGTCCATGTCTTGACTGCCACTGCTTTGCTTCTCCCTGATCGCTTTAAGAGACACTTCAAGCAAATACTATTTACAAAACTGATTGACCGATTACTCCAAATATGACTAGTGAGTGATTAGAGTGAAAATTATTATTACAATCAATCAGCCATTAGGCTTGAAAAATGTATTACTACTGGTCATTTAATAATAAGTTTAAAGGGTAGGAAGATAAACATATCTTACTGTCTATGGTTGTATATTTTAAATGAACATATATTCAAAAAAAAATTCTGTAGGGGAACGGTGTTCAAAATATCTTTTATATTTCCAATTTATAAAAACCTCTTTTTGATGAATGGAATTGGCACATTTGACATTACTGCAAGCTTAAACTTTAGGTCCATAAACCTAGAGGTTCAAACGCTTATAAACATTCTCAGCCGTAGCCTGGTTTCCCTTTGATTCAGAGTTTCTATTTTGCCCTACATCACTGTTTTATTTTACCGTTAGACCCCTTTCACACTGTAGAGTCCGTCGGCGGACTCCGTTTTTCTCAGCGGGGTATCGATCCGCCGATCCCCTGCTGAGCAGGCGGATGGCAGCTGTGACTCCGCTCTGTGTGCGGAGACAGAGCTGTCAGGTCCCCGCTCTTCTCTATGGGGGAATCGGATGAGAACGGACCGCCTGTCCGCTCTCATCCGATCCCATCCAATCTGATCCTCTGGACGGATGGATAAAAGGGTTTCCATCCATCCAGATTGGACGGACAGGATCGGATCGGATGTCAGCAGACATGTCTCCACTGAAATCCGATGCCCCATATAGATGCATGGGGCATCGGTTCAGCGATCAACGGTTTGCTAGTGTGAAAGGGGCCTTATGCTTAATCCTATGCCATCCACTGAAGTGGGGTTATTCTCTGTGGCAGATGTATTTGTAACTATCAATGGAATACAAGCGTAGTAATCAGTTAACTCATAGTCCAGTGACACTTACTCTAGGTCTCTAACTAAAAGCCCTTACAGGGGTACAGGCAGTGCTTTATATCAGGGCCCCCACAGAGTGCCCCCCACCTCACATCAGGGTCCCCACAGAGCCCCCCCACATCAGGGTACCCACAGAGCCCCCCTTACATCAGGGTCCCCACAGAGCCCCCCCCTCACATCAGGGTTCCCACAGAGCCCCCCTTACATCAGGGTCCCCACAGAGCCCCCCCCCTCACATCAGGGTCCCCACAGAGTCCCCACCTCACATCAGGGCCCCCACAGAGCGCCCCACTTCACATCAGGGTCTCCACAGAGCCTCCCCACATCAGGGTCCCCACAGAGAGCCCCCCCACCTCAGGGTCCCCACAGAGCCCCCCTCCACCCCACATCAGGGTCCCCACAGAGCACCTCCTGCTCCTCACATTAGGGTCCCCACAGAGTCCCCTTCCCATCCCACATCAGGGTCCCCACAGAGCACCCCCCCTCACATTAGGGTCCCCACAGAGCCCCCCATCCCACATCAGGGTCCCCACAGTGCACCCCCCCTCACATTAGGGTCCCCACAGAGCCCCCCCATTCCATCCCATCCCACATCAGGGTCCCCACAGAGCACCCACCTCACATTAGGGTTCCCACAGAGCCCCCCCATCCCACATCAGGGTCCCCACAGAGCACCCCCCCTCACATTAGGGTCCCCACAGAGCCCCCCATCCCATCCCACATCAGGGTCCCCAGAACTGCTCCTACTCACGTTTTTAGGCTGAGGCTGACACACAGGACTCACTGTGCTGTGCTGGAGTAGCTTGAGGGAGGAGCTGGGTAGAGCCAACAGTTCACTCGGCGCGCAGCAGAGGAGGAAGGAGGCTCTGCAGTGTATGCTGGGGCCTCGCTCTCCTCCTCCTCAGATGACCTCAGTGGTTGCTAGATGCCAGGCGGCGATAGCAACCAGTGCACTGCAGTACAGGCCAGCAGCATGACAGCTCTGCCGCCGCTGCTGGCCGGGGCTGGGACTCCGGAGCAGGGGAACTCACTGGTGGTGACTGGTCTGGCTCTAGAGTGGGAAATATTCTCGGGGGGGGGGCAATTGAGGGCGCAGATGTCCAAAATGAGTGAACAGGTACGCTAAGGCGCACGAAGAGGTAGCGGTACGCTCAAGAGCCATATTTGGTACCGGTGCGTACCGGCCCACTTAAAGCACTGGGTACAGGCAGAATGCTGGAGGAAGAGTTTGCAATAGCCTGACATTACACCTGCCCTTTGCTCAATATGGGTACAATGCTTTGCAGACTCATGGGGGGGAAAAAAAAAATAAATTAACATTTTCTGCAGCAAATATTTGTGTATTTATTTATTTTTTTTTAAAGTGAACTTTGCCTTTAACCCCTTTGTACATAATTGAGTATTTAAATCAAACACCACTTTGCTTTATTTATTACATAAAACTGGCCATACATGGCTTGAAACTGGAGCCACAAGTGGCCCTGCATGAAGCACCTGTCCTGATAAAAGTCAGTTTAAAAATTGACAGGGCTTGGTGGAAACGTATTGGTCAAACAGTGACTGCACCCTGTCAGATGCTGTTACTGTTTGGATATTCAGACAGACACAGGTGCCGCTGCTGCCTAAATAGGATAGGCTGCAATGGAGATTCCTCTATCCACGCTGTTTAACATGGATGGGGGAATTAACTCATTTTCACGGGCTGAACAAGAAAAACTAACTGCGTCTGACTGGCCTAAGTAAACATACACTTTGCTAAATGAACAGCCTATACTTGAGAAAAATTGGGTATAAACCGGAGTATGAGCCTCCAGTAACCTACATTTCTATTGCACAATATTAAAAAGGACAAAAGTAAAGGTATCCTACCCCCAACATGTGGGAATTTAAGACCTTTTGATCATATAGCTCATAGAAAATACATACAATCACACATATATATATATATATATATATATATATATATATATATATATATATATATATATATATATATGTTAGATCCAATGTGGGTGGCATATGCTTAGCCTGCTTTCTGTATGGTCAACGTGTCGCCCAAGCAACAGGCGAAACGCGTTGACCCAACAGACAGCAGGCTAAGCATGTGCCACTCATATTGTATCTAACCTATACTTGTATATATATATATATATATATATATATATATATATATATATATATATATATATATGATTTTCTATGAGTTATATGATCATAAGGTGTTAAATACCCAAAATGTTATGTGTAGGATACCTCTACTTTTATCCTTAATTAAATATCCTATTAAATATTGTACAATACAAATTATTATTTTTTTATCTAAAAACTGTCTACATTGTTTTGCAGTTGTATTCCGCCATTGTAGATTACTGGAGGCTCACACTCAGGTTTCTACCTAGTTTTTTTCTTTATATGATTTGGATGAGGCCATTAAAATCTCTACTATATATTTTTACAGCCTATACTTGGATTTTACATTAAATATAGCAACTCATTTCAAAGGCAAATGAAAAAGAGAACTTTGTTTCTAAAAGGTTTATACTATGGATACGTGCATATCCACTTACACACTTGACACCATGTAATAATATAAGTGTGGGACAAACCTCAGGGCTTTGTATTGCCCCTTCTGAACCTTTCAAGGAATACAAACCAGGACAGGGTCATCTCGGAATATAGAACAGGAAGGTCTGAATTTTCCAGGAAAAAACAGCCTGCTTGTGGGAAAACACTCAGCTATATGGGGTCAATGGCATGGAATATAATGATGTTAAGCCTTGGTGATGAGATATATACAGGAAGCTGAAGAAGAGAAGCAGAGAAGATGGTGACTCACAGCTGTTCTGAAGAAGCTTCTCCAGAGAATCTTTCCATTGCCCGGCCTCGTCAGCTGATGGCCTGGTTAAAGAAAAAGGAAAATATCGTCATCAAATAGACTCAGGAATGAAGTAGTACTTATTTTCTTTATTTGATCTATCTATCTATCTATCTATCTATCTATCTATCTATCTATCTATCTATCTATCTATCTATCTATCTATCTATCTATCTATCTATCTATCTATCTATCTATCTATCTATCTATCTATCTATCTATATATCTTAATCAACAAAAGTAGGGTATTTTTCAGATTTTCTCGGAAAATATTTTGATTTACATGACAACATACATAATATAACATCAAATATCAACCACACTGCACTGAAAACTAAATTCAAAGAAACCTGTGCTGACCTTCTAAAATGCTAGTTGTCTGGCATTATGTTGATCCTCTGATTTCAATAAATTAAATGCCAATGATCTGGAACAAATATGCAGCATAGTCAAAGTAAAGTATAAATACTTGACTGGCATACTAAATAAATTGTTGGCTTTAGATCAGTGTGACAGCGATGCAATTAGCATTTGAATAAGAAGAGGTCAGCCATGACTTCCTCCAGGTTTCTCTATGCATAAGTCTTCTATGTAATAAAACCAGTTCTTGTGACCAGTGTCTATGCCATGATGCTTTTGGGGATGCAGTAGACATGTACCGCATGGTGTAGTTTTGACAGGTTACATATTATAATTAATAAATGGCATTCTAAATGATACTTTTCACTATGTTGAAAATGTAATGGAAAAATGTTAAGTCATATTTTACCAGTGATCTTCCAGGACAGTATTGATAGCCAAGCCTACAGTATGAGTCCATATTTTTAAGCCTAATTTGATGCACTTGCCTTTTTCTAAGCTGATGTCTGATGTGTACTTTAGCTAGTTTTATTATGAATAATCCCAAGTGCTCTTCCAATGGAAAGTATGGATATGTCTCAACGAACAGAAGAGAACCACAGATTTGACCACTAAATAGTCCTTTATATCATTATCTTATGCAGGTGTAAATGGTTGTTTATCCCCTTCAAGAAACAAATCTTAAGGCATCCTGACAGACTTCCATAGCATCATATGTTTGGGTAGCCCCGCCTCGCTTCTACCACATAGGACCCCACTCTCATAAATTTTCAGGCTGGGCCAGAGGCTGTGTTCCTTTTTTCGTCCTCCTCACTCAAAAGGACCATTTTGTATGAAGTTTCCTACTTTTGGAATACGTGGCGACTGGGGTCTCACGCGGGGCAGCTGTGCGGATATTGGGAGCGTCTTGTGCTGTCCAGAAGTTTTAGGATGGCTCCAGTGTAGTCACCAAATGCCCGGCTAACAGCAGGGTAGGGAATGGCACACATGCGCAGAAGTTTGACACCTGTAATAATGGAAACTCTGCCAATGGCGAGCAGTTGCGCTAGGTCAGATGCCTCGCTAAAAGTGGGTAGCCTCTAAAGTGTGCCCAGCATGATGGTGTGCTCTGCTGTTCCTGGGATCTGGGTCGCCCTGTGGATGCATTGATTGCTCTGTGGACAAGGTCCAGGATACGTGAGTGTGTTTGGCTTGAGGTCAGCAGAAGGGACCAGGTACCATGGGGGCTGCTAGGGAGTAACTCCACTTGTGTTAGAAAAGAAAAATAAATAAATAATAACCAAATGGAAACTTATGGAGATGTCTTTGCTCTAATGTGCATTGTAGCATTTTTTCAAAGTTTGGTGCAGTTGCTTTCTGTCCTGAACAGATATCTGTTTGGTTTAGCAAGGTTTTTTCTTTCTGTGTTAAATGCTCTGTCTAATGAAATCACCTGTGTAGAGAAGTCTGCTGTGGTAGTATTCCTTTAGCAGCGGTTAACCCCTTATGGGTTTTCTCTAACCTAGCAAACAAACAACTGTTACTTTGTCTCTCTAAACAGCTTAAGAAAATTAAGGAGCTGCAAGTTGTATTGGGAAGGTTATTTAATAAATTACTGCATGGCTTGAGAAGCAATTGTACATTTTATAATATTTATTTTCTTAATATACTCAAATCAGTATACTCAATCAGAATGATTGGGTGTGTCCGTGGGGAGTGTAGCGACTTCTGGTGATAGTCTTGTGTTGGACTTGTTCCCAAGGGGTATATCTGTCTGCAGTTGCAGCCTGGGAGCCTACCTTAACCCTTGCCTCTCTTCCAATGCAATGGAAGTTGGGATGAAGAATGTTCTAGCCTAAATAATAGTTCTGACAAGTGGGACAATCTGATCTGTATTGCAAGAGTTTATTCTGCCCCTTCAAGTGCTAGTTTTATCTTGATGGCAAATAGCTGGAGATGATTCTACAAGTAGAACATTCTTGTCTGCATTCAGAGTCTAAACAATCCCCTTTAAGGGCTAGCTTCATTTGATAGCAAATAGCTGGGGATGATTCTACAAGTGAGACATCTTGTCTGCATTGTGAGAGTCTAGCAGTCCCCTTAAAGAGCTAGCTTCATTTGATAGCAAATAGCTGGGAACAATTCTACAAGTGGAACAATCTTGTCTGCATTTTGAGAGTCTAAACAGTCCTGATCAAGGGCTAGCTTCATTTGACAGCTAAGAGCTGTGTTTAGTCTGACCTACTTCCCTCAGAGTACATGTCTGCTGAATGAAAGAGGACTGTAGTTCAGTCAGTGTCTAAATCCAAAAAGGTTTGCTCCTGCAGTTAAGGCCTGGAGTCCAGAACGAACTGAAGAGAGAAAAAGTCCTCAACCAAGTAGTCAGCAAAGAGCTCCACTTCTGGGGGAGAGGTTGCTTACTGGGATTTTTCATATTTGTGCCACCCATACGTATCTTATGGGTACCTGGTTGCTCCTCTTCTGTTAGGAAGATACAGTTTTGGTCTCGGATGGTTGGACCTTCAGTTCAAGCACTTCAGGACATGTTGGTCAGTCAGCCACCTTTAAGTCTCTGACTATGCCAGGAGGAATCCTTTGCTCTGGCAACAATAGGCAAGTTCTGCTAGCCAACGTGGTTCTTATCGTCTCTAGGGATGGCAATTCCAATTCCAGCAGATGTGATTTTAATAGGAGTACTAGTGTTGCTCAGAGGGATGCCTATTTCCAATTCCCAGAACTGTCTTCTGACATACCTCTGTTTCTACATGGATTAAGACATCATGAGGCATATATGTCTGCTGGTTGGGTTCTCGATCCACTTCTGCTCTAGACAGGAATTCCTGTCAAGTATACGACGGTAGTTCTCAGAACCCTACAAGAGATTGGCTGGCTAGTCTTTAAAAAAGGGCCCTGTGACTCCTACGCAAATCCTTGTGTTTCTGAGAGCTTATTCCATCACGGTTCAGGATACATAGTTTTTGCCACTAGAGCATACTGGTGGTAGGCTGCTGGGTATTCCTGACTTTCCTTTCTCCCCCTGTCAGCGTCTCAATACCTGATGATCAGGACCATCCCTATATTGAGGTGTGCTCAATGGAAAAAGCCTCCTGTCCTGAAAGGGTTTTTTTTTCTCCAATGTTGATTATGCACCAAGCAATTCATGTCTTGCAAACAGGCAGATGAAGCCGTGGGTGCTGGCACACTAATAAATCTTCTTTGCTGCTGAGTTATTGCCAGTGGAACTCTACTGTCAGGAAGTTGTTTTGCCAGTAGAACTCCCCAGTTGGGAAGTTGGTTGAACACTCTGGTTTTGTGGCCAGCTTTCATGCTCCCTTTGCCTTTTGTCACCTGACAGCAGGCTTTTTAGTCTCCAGTGAGGCTGAACAACTTCACAGTGGTGTCCTACACCAGGGGGCAGGTTAGAACCTGCAGGGTCAGTACACTGAGAAGAGGTAGGGATAACTTTGATCTGGGTGGAGTAGAATCGTTCCTATCTTTTTTAAATCTACATAAAATTTCTGGGAAGAATCCATATTCTGTGGCCCAAGTGCGCAATAAGTGGTTCCTACATACAGATCCGTCCAAGTGGATTTTTATCTCTGGACAAGATGTTAGAGTTAGATCTGGCACCATCTCCTTATTGTTACAAGCTGGAAAGTTTTTCCCTAGGGGCCTGGGCCAAGCCCTGGGTGCAGATGCTGTGTCAGACCAGGAAAGGTCTCAGAAGCCATATGCTTTCCAGTTCGATCCAAATAATTTTTTTTTTTTTTTGGGGGGGGGGGGGTCTTTTGCTAAGACCGTGGCAATGTTTGCCGTAATTCCCTATTGGCAAAACAGGCCTTGGTTCCTGCCTTTGATACCGGGGTATCGGATTGAAGTACTTTCTCTCGGATGAGATCTTCTGTTGTAAAGAGAAATATTACAATTTTGTTTATCTCTTTCCCTTTCTCATCCTGGCAGGAAGAGACTAATCAGGCTTGGCTGTTTCTCTAAGATAATATCTATAAATCCTTCCAAAGGATTTGAATAGAGCTTGTTAAATTTGGACTGCTTTGTTTTCTTTGCTTCAGTCCTCTGGTCAGGTGCATTCTGAACTTCAACTGATCCTAAAGCTTTCTTAGAGGGCAGATCTCTGCAGTCCCTGTCATATCCAATGTCTCCTGGGTAAACTATCCCTTCCTTATCCAATACTTTGATGGGGTCTGCATGTGAGAATCGAAGGAAAACCAAGACTCTCTAGGCAGGGTTTACTTCTTACTCTGGGCTTCCTTGACGGCTCCAGATGAGATCTTTTTGCAGTCCAGCCTGGGTAAAGACTGAGCTATAAAGACATGCACTCTAAGGGCTATCTCACCAGCCAGGAAGTTTGCAAAGATCACAGTTTTAGGCTAGGAAGGATCCTTTGGTGACTTACAGCTCCAGATAGGATCCCCCCAGTCCAGTTGGAGTAAGGATTGAGCTATGATGTCAATCTCTCTAGGTCTACATCCTCAGCAGGAACGTTGGCCAGAATCAGTGCTCTTAAGCAGTGTTCCCTTTAAGGTGCGCGCGTGCGCGGACGCGCAGTGGAAATTACGTCCCGCGCAAGCACCTAGTTAGACGGCGCAGCCGCAGACGGAGCGGCCAGGGAGCAGAGCGTGCACCCCGAGAGCACGCCCATCGTGTGACAATAGCGAATGAAAATTCGCTATTGTCATACGGGTCCTCCTCCTGGCCAATCAGGGAGCGGGTCCTCCCGCTTCCTGATTGGCCGAAAGGCCAACTTCATGCCATTGGCCGAGGAGGAGGCGCCGGGACTCGGGAGGATGGAGACGCGGGAAGCTGGAAGCCGGGGACTGAAGACAGAGTGCCGTGACCGTCCGTGAGGTAAGTGCACGGGGTCGCGGGGGGGCATTGCTGTGGCACTCTGCAATTTATTGGGGGCATTGCTGTGGCACTCTGCAATGTATTGGGGGCAATGCTGTGGCACTCTGCATTTTATTGGGGGCATTGCTGTGGCACTCTGCAATGTATTGGGGGCATTGCTGTGGCACTCTGCATTTTATTGGGGGCATTGCTGTGGCACTCTGCAGTTTATTGGGGGCATTGCTGTGGCACTCTGCAGTTTATTGGGGGCATTGCTGTGGCACTCTGCAGTTTATTGGGGGCATTGCTGTGGCACTCTGCAATGTATTGGGGGCAATGCTGTGCACTCTGCAATTTATTGGGGGCATTGCTGTGCACTCTGCAGTTTATTGGGGGCATTGCTGTGGCACTCTGCAATTTATTGGGGGCATTGCTGTGGCACTCTGCAATGTATTGGGGGCATTGCTGTGCACTCTGCAATTTATTGGGGGCATTGCTGTGCACTCTGCAGTTTATTGGGGGCATTGCTGTGGCACTCTGCAGTTTATTGGGGGCATTGCTGTGGCACTCTGCAATGTATTGGGGGCAATGCTGTGGCACTCTGCAATGTATTGGGGGCATTGCTGTGGCACTCTGCAATGTATTGGGGGCATTGCTGTGCACTCTGCAATTTATTGGGGGCATTGCTGTGCACTCTGCAATTTATTGGGGGCATTGCTGTGGCACTCTGCAGTTTATTGGGGGCATTGCTGTGGCACTCTGCAATGTATTGGGGGCAATGCTGTGGCACTCTGCAGTTTATTGGGGGCATTGCTGTGGCACTCTGCAGTTTATTGGGGGCATTGCTGTGGCACTCTGCAGTTTATTGGGGGCAATGCTGTGGCACTCTGCAGTTTATTGGGGGCATTGCTGTGGCACTCTGCAGTTTATTGGGGGCATTGCTGTGGCACTCTGCAGTTTATTGGGGGCATTGCTGTGACACTCTGCAATTTATTAGGGGCATTGCTGTGGCACTCTGCAGTTTATTGGGGGCATTGCTGTGGCACTCTGCAATGTATTGGGGGCATTGCTGTGGCACTCTGCAATGTATTGGGGGCATTGCTGTGGCACTCTGCAGTTTATTGGGGGCATTGCTGTGACACTCTGCAATTTATTGGGGGCATTCCTGTGACACTCTGCAATTTATTGGGGGCATTGCTGTGACACTCTGCAATTTATTGGGGGCATTGCTGTGGCACTCTGCAGTTTATTGGGGGCATTGCTGTGGCACTCTGCAGTTTATTGGGGGCATTGCTGTGGCACTCTGCAGTTTATTGGGGGCATTGCTGTGGCACTCTGCAGTTTATTGGGGGCATTGCTGTGGCACTCTGCAGTTTATTGGGGGCATTGCTGTGGCACTCTGCAATGTATTGGGGGCAATGCTGTGGCACTCTGCAATTTATTGGGGGCATTGCTGTGGCACTCTGCAATGTATTGGGGGCATTGCTGTGCACTCTGCAATTTATTGGGGGCATTGCTGTGCACTCTGCAGTTTATTGGGGGCATTGCTGTGGCACTCTGCAGTTTATTGGGGGCATTGCTGTGGCACTCTGCAATGTATTGGGGGCAATGCTGTGGCACTCTGCAATGTATTGGGGGCATTGCTGTGGCACTCTGCAATGTATTGGGGGCATTGCTGTGCACTCTGCAATTTATTGGGGGCATTGCTGTGCACTCTGCAATTTATTGGGGGCATTGCTGTGGCACTCTGCAGTTTATTGGGGGCATTGCTGTGGCACTCTGCAATGTATTGGGGGCAATGCTGTGGCACTCTGCAGTTTATTGGGGGCATTGCTGTGGCACTCTGCAGTTTATTGGGGGCATTGCTGTGGCACTCTGCAGTTTATTGGGGGCAATGCTGTGGCACTCTGCAGTTTATTGGGGGCATTGCTGTGGCACTCTGCAGTTTATTGGGGGCATTGCTGTGGCACTCTGCAATGTATTGGGGGCAATGCTGTGGCACTCTGCAATTTATTGGGGGCATTGCTGTGGCACTCTGCAATGTATTGGGGGCATTGCTGTGCACTCTGCAATTTATTGGGGGCATTGCTGTGCACTCTGCAGTTTATTGGGGGCATTGCTGTGGCACTCTGCAGTTTATTGGGGGCATTGCTGTGGCACTCTGCAATGTATTGGGGGCAATGCTGTGGCACTCTGCAATGTATTGGGGGCATTGCTGTGGCACTCTGCAATGTATTGGGGGCATTGCTGTGCACTCTGCAATTTATTGGGGGCATTGCTGTGCACTCTGCAATTTATTGGGGGCATTGCTGTGGCACTCTGCAGTTTATTGGGGGCATTGCTGTGGCACTCTGCAATGTATTGGGGGCAATGCTGTGGCACTCTGCAGTTTATTGGGGGCATTGCTGTGGCACTCTGCAGTTTATTGGGGGCATTGCTGTGGCACTCTGCAGTTTATTGGGGGCAATGCTGTGGCACTCTGCAGTTTATTGGGGGCATTGCTGTGGCACTCTGCAGTTTATTGGGGGCATTGCTGTGGCACTCTGCAGTTTATTGGGGGCATTGCTGTGGCACTCTGCAGTTTATTGGGGGCATTGCTGTGACACTCTGCAATTTATTGGGGGCATTGCTGTGGCACTCTGCAGTTTATTGGGGGCATTGCTGTGGCACTCTGCAATGTATTGGGGGCATTGCTGTGGCACTCTGCAATGTATTGGGGGCATTGCTGTGGCACTCTGCAGTTTATTGGGGGCATTGCTGTGACACTCTGCAATTTATTGGGGGCATTGCTGTGACACTCTGCAATTTATTGGGGGCATTGCTGTGACACTCTGCAATTTATTGGGGGCATTGCTGTGGCACTCTGCAGTTTATTGGGGGCATTGCTGTGGCACTCTGCAGTTTATTGGGGGCATTGCTGTGGCACTCTGCAGTTGATTGGGGCAAGCTGGTCACTCTGCATTGACGTCCCCCCCCCCCCCCCCCATTGCTCAATCTAAAGGTTTGCGCTCAGAAATTTTTTTATTTGCTCAGCACAGTAAAAAATTAGAGGGAACATTGCTCTTAAGGTCCCTTGACAGCTTGCTGCTCCAGATGGCATCTCTTTCAGTTCAAGTTTGAGTAAAGTCTCAGTCATGAAAGCAGCCTTTCTATGGGTTCTTTTCCTCAGTCAGGAGATTTGCCAGGATCTGGGCCTTGTCCCGAGAGGGTTCATTGTGGCTTTCTGCCTAGTACGGGTAATGTTTATATCCATACTGGGCGGCAATCTGAGGTGGCTTCAACATTCTATTAGAACAAAGGATTTGTTCCTCCTATATGAAGGACCACCAAGAATAACTGGTTCCATGCCATGGATATTGGGATTTTTTGAGCATGCTATTATTTTGCTCAGAGTTTTAGAACATATTTGTCACTCTCTCTAGCAGAATCAGCAGGACAGAGATGTTATCCAGAATTTTTTCTGGATGGGTCATTCCAGCTAGTCATTAGGCTTATAAAGCTAAGGGCTTGGTTCCTATGGAAGCAGTCACCACACATACTCATCCAGGAGTGTGTAGGCTTCGTGGGCTCCCTGTGAAAGGGCACTAGGAATAGTTGGAGGAGAACCTAACTTCCATTAAAGCTGTTCTGGCTCTTTGTGGGGTGTAGCTAACTTCCTTATGTTGGCTATGATTGAGACCCTACTTTTCCAACATCCCACCCTTGTTTTTTTGGCTAGTTAGTTCCCAAATGTATGCTGCCATGGAAGTCTGTCAGGAAAATGGAAAATTTACTATCAAACACTTACTGTAATTTTCCTTTCCTGACGGAATCCATGGCAGCAGGAGTTCCCTCCCAGAGTCATGAGTAGGCTAGTTATGGAATGTGGCCTCTAGCTCAGTCTGAAAATTTATGAGAGTGGGGTCCTATGGGGTAGGAGTGAGGGCGGGCCTACCCAAACGTATGCTGCCATGGAGTCCATTAGGAAAGGAAAATTACGGTAAGTATTTGATAGTAAATTTTCTGTTATATCATTGCAATTACTTAGTGTATCTAGATGGATTACACCTTTGTGTTTTTAAAGACACATTGGGCTTTCATTTGTTGGTATTTGGAAATGGATATCCCCTGATTTTTAATTTTTAAAACATTTTTGCATTGTCAAAGGAAAAGTGACACAATATAGAAAAAACTTTTTTTTATTTTGCTATACATTTCTTGCTATCCCCATAACCTGGGAAAAACAGAGGGGCCAATTTGCTGAGAAGTGTAATACTGAGGACAGGTGGGACTGGGTGCTAGCCCCGACTCACATCCGTGTATACATCTTGGGAAAGGAATTGACTGCACACCGCCTGACGGTCCAATAGATTTATTGTTTAACATGTATAAAACTGCCACCAGGACAAGGACACAGACCATAGAAAGGTTGACCCGTTTCACACTCACAACGTGCTTCTTCAAAACCCAGGGGAAAACTGAATCCACGCTTCTTTAATATGAGCCACCCCTACCTATCCCAACTCATGACCCTTGAAGGACAAAATGCTTTATCACTCGCATTATATGTGGTTTATTTAATTTTTTATTGGCATTTCATATCATAAACATTTGTATTTGTGTTCATTTATGTTCATACGTGATTCACTTTTGTATCTGAAATGCTTTTATTTGCTTATCCAGACACATGGGGAGCTGATCAGATCACCTAGTACCTGTGATAGGTGTGGATTCAGTTTCCCCCTAGGTTTTCAAGAAGCACGTTGTCAGTGTAAAAAGCATCACTCTTTCTATGGTCTGTGTCCTTGTCCTTGTGGCAGTTTTATACATGTTTTAATAAATCTATTGGACCGGCGGAGTGGTGCAGCCATATTCTTTCCCAAGTTGTATCACCATAACCTACCAACCCAAAGAACAACCCAAAATAAATTATCCTACTTCTGCTTGCAGCGATACCACATGTATATTTAATTTGTTGTTTGTACCTGTAGTAGGGCCCAGAAACAATCCTGTGCATTTTGCTTTTTTTATCCTACCTAAAATACACTGACACTAACTGACACTGATAATAAATTTAAAATGCCTTTCTTTAATCCTACTCTAAATACACTGACCCTGACTTTTGACCCTGAATTTGGACCTTGACCTTTTACTCTAACCATGACCTATGGTCCTAACCTTGACCCTAACCCTGACACTGATTTAGATTAAACCCTGATCTAGCATTTTTTTCCTTTTTTTTATTTGCCTTCTTTCTTCTTCTTTTTTTTTTTTCACACTGCTCTTTTTTTACCGATTTTTCATCTAGCAAAATAAAAAGATACAATGTATCTTTTTTCTCCATTCAAGAGTTAAAATACACATGGGTGAGCTGGACAGTGACTAATCACTGTGATAGCTAATCAAAGGAGATAGCCCCGGGCCTCCTATTTCCTGATCGTTAATACAAGACCCAGCACAGTGTGAATCACAGGCCTTATATATGCATATGCTAGGTGGGAAAAGGTTATAGAGGAATTACAGGTATGGATGTTTTATACATAGTTACATTGGTTCAGCTTGGACCAATGTAACTATGAATATACCATACCTGGCCAGTGCCTCGATAACTAGAATCACTAAAGTAGACACCGCTTAATCAAGTGATCTCCACTTGAGCGAGTGCCTCGCTTGATGCATTCTGAACACAGGAGGTTGGCCCCTCAGCATGGCTTTGCATTTTTTGAATGAATGATTGGACAAGGTGTAGAGGTGGGGAAGTGACATCACAATTTCCATGTTGTCCAATCAATGAATGCTTTGCCTTCATTCAGAAAATGCATAGAATTCTCTGAATGGTTCCTGTGCTGAGCAGCCGACCTCCTGTATTCACAATGCAGCAGGGCAGCGTCTTGGCAAAGTACCCGGAAGCAAGTGGAGATCAGTGTCTACTTTGGTATCTACTTCAGTGATTTTCAGCTTCCAGGGGCTTCGGCCAGGCATTGAATAATCCCAAGCTGGACCAATGTAACAAAATATCAAAAAAAAGTACCTGCGCTACAGCAAAAACAAATGAACAGCTGCTTATGCAGTCTGTGACACGAAACGCAGAAATGTAAAAAATGTGTAAAAGCAGCACTAAAATAGTGAACAAGTTATTGATCTTAAATCAATATTAAGAAATAATAATAAATTATACATAAAAATATATAGTGACATCAAATTAATATTTTTGTGACAAATGTGACACCAAATAATCAAAAAAGAGACCATGAAAGCCCATCAGCAAAATCTGGATAGGGAATTAGTGGACATCAAAGTTCAAAGAGGGAGGGATCATCTACAATTGAAAGTTCCATAGGTGTCCCCACAATCCCAATTTGCTGTGCTTCCACCAACAGGTGACACCAAGTGTACAAGCCTCATTCCAGATCATGTGGACAATCATATAGTATGGCCAAATGGGCGTAATAAATCTCCTTGGGTAGGGAGTCTCCACAGCGCCAGGCGCATCCTGGTTATAAAGTAATCGTCCACTTATGCTCCCAGGGATGCAGTAGGCTTAGCTTTCTCATACAGCACCCTGAGGAAAGATGACACGAATCTGGAGTGCGCTGGACAGGCCAAAAATCAAGGGAAAGCTTTCACAAAAATATTATTTTGATGTCCCTATAAATATTTATGTATAATTTATTTTTGTTTCACAATATTGATTTAAGGTCAATTACTTGTTCACTATTTTAGCTATGTAGAAAATATATGTATAAAATATTCATACTCGGAATTCCTCCGAATACCCTTGAGCACCATAAGTATTGGGCTGTGCCCAGCACAATCAAAACCGTTACCCCACTCACTGCCTAAAGGGTTCATTTTATTTCACGATTAGCCCTGCTTTCCCCTGTTTTGCCTTAGCACAGAGTAAACCTGTAAATAGGAACCTGTCCTATTCAGAAGCCATGCACTGCACTTGATAAGCTGAATGCATCTTGAAGGCTCAGGCATTTGTTTGAAGATAGTCTACATGTGCCCAGTGCAGTGCAATAAAATTGCTTACAGAGTCCTTTTCTACTTTTAAACATCCTCATGTGTCAGTATGCTGGCAAATGTAAATGAAACTGCAAAAAACAGTATTTCTGTTAACATAGACACAGTGCAGAGAGCACTCATCTGGTATCATTTAGGGTTATATTATGTAATCATGAGCACATGTTGTATCAGATAATTAGGGAAGCTGTTCATGAACACTTTTGCTTTGCTGACCCCTAAATACAACTAAAATACTTCAGACCATATAAAATATGTACAGGGGTCAGTGAATACAGGCGCCTGAACCCATCACCAAGAGCAACTAGATATACAGCGTAATGTGGAACTTTCTAAACATAGACAGAAACTGCTGCATCCAATAAAACTTCACTGACAATGAAATAATATATATATACTAAATATATATATATATATATATATACCATTATCTGCTGTGCCGTCCTTCATCTGGTCATAAATATACTGTATGTTGTCACTTAGTCACAGCTGCTTAAGGCCCATTTCACACTTGTGCGACTTGTCCTGCAACTTGGGACTGCAAAGTCACATGACAAGTCGTACTCCATGATTTCCAATGAGTACCCTTCATATCTGTGCGACTTCAAGTCACAAGGACTTCATAGTAGTCCCTTCACAATTTTGGTCTGACTTTGATGTGTTTTGAAGTCCATAGACCTCAAGATTACACAGGCATTGCTTCACGACCAGTCAAAATTGCGTCAAAATCGCGTGACTTTTAGGTCGCACAAGTGTGAAAGGGGCCTAAAGGTCGTTTGGCTGTACATCTCCTATGAATCACAGGAGTGCAGCTCCTTCTGCACTCCTGTGACCCGTTTTTAGCAGAGAGCGGCCCGAAGTTCACTCTCTGCTGACATCACAGTTAGTCCAGGCACTACGTCATCACGGCACTGGAAGTCGGGATCCACCCCCTGAGCCAACCACTCCCTGCCCCTCCACAGCCCAACGCTCCAGTGAGCGAGGAGGCAGAGCAGAGAGTCGGTGACAGACAGTCAGCAGCTCTCTGCTCGGGGAGCTGTGAGAACCGATCGATCAGAGGTGTTCAATCACTCAGTTCTCAGTGTAGAAGTGCCGGGGGACAGATAAAGCATTGGACCGATTGGACAGATTGCTGCATCCACCTAGGTAAGTATTAATCTAAAAAAAAAAATCCCATACTTCTCTTTTAAAGCACACATGTAAAAGCTTGTGATCATGTGTGTCCATGAGACCATGAGCGTACATATTTTTTAGGGGTCCCCAAACAGAGTAGCACTGCAAGGGAATAATGGGGTTGATTTATAAATGGCAAAAAGACTGTGCTCTTTTGCAGGTGCAGTTGCACTCTGCAAGGTTATTTGCTCTGGAGCTTCGTAAATGAGATGAAGCTTCACTTTGCAACAAATACCCAATTACATGCAAGGAAAATAACAAAAAAAAAAAAAAAAACAGCATTTTTGCTTGCACATGATTGGATGATGGAAGTCAGCAGAGCTGATGTATCTTCTTATGCTTCTTACTGAATGCTTTGTAATCTTACACAAATAAATGAAGATAAACTGTACAGGATAACTATGGAGGCTGCCATTGCAGAGCTCCCTTTCTGTTTTTTTTTTTTTTTTAATTCTGGAAAGAGTAGAAAAGGGTACTATTTAAATCTCGGATGGATGGGGTTGTATATTGCCACCATCCCATAAATCATGAAAAACTTTAAAAGTGTAAAAACACCTCTTCTGAGTTTGGGATTTTAGGGGCAAAATCAAAGACATGTAAATTACATTACATTGTTGTTCACCCATTTGAGCGAAAATCACCCTGGGAAAAAGTGCTGAATACTAGGACCAGAAGGGTCCGCAAGAAGAGGGAACTTGTATTAAGCACTTTTTCTCAGGGTGATTTTCGCTCAAATGGGTGAACAACAACTATACTACCTCAATCAATGTTATTAAATTGTAAATGTAATCTTTATGTCTATGATGTGGATATTATGTATGTCCTTTTTTTTGTTTGCATTTTCTATGAACAAATAAATATCAATTTTATAATTACATGTTTTTGATTTTGCCCCTAAAATCCCAAACTCAGAGAAGGTGTTCTTGCACAGTAGAAAAGGGTTAGAAATTCAGTCAGATGTTTATTGCTAGTAAAAGGGAAATTCCACATTCACTCAATCAACCTTGAAGTTTTTAAATCAAATTATGATACACCAACATTTCGGGGCCACATTGAGAAAGGGGTCAGCTGTGACCCCAAAATGTCAGTACATCATGGTTTGTTTTGCATGTCTGTATATTATTATCACAGAATGGCCTTATTAAAACTTTGATGTCGATTGGTTGAACTCTGGTTTCTTTTTTACTGGTTAATTGTGTTGTCACCACTAGTCATGCACTCCGGAAAAAGGAAACCAAAGGGTTTGGTGCTGGATGGATTTATTACAAGGTTTTTACTGCTCTCTGGTTTTGCATAGAGCAGTTAGATCCTCCTCTTCTTGGGTCCTCCCACTGGCACTCTTGCCCCCCCCTTCTGAGTGCTCCTAAAGTTCCTGCTGCTGCCACTGTCGAATAAGGTGAGAGAATGTCAAGAGAGCTGTTGCTCACATGCACATTGCTGGATTGAGATTGGGCTTAGGTAAGTATTTAGGGGGGCTACTTTCGGAAGGTTTTTTTTTTTTTACCCTAATGCAGAGAATGTACCCCTGTACCTTTAGAACCACTTTAAACCACTTTAAACCACTTTAAACCCTCCATCCATCCATCCATCCATCAAAAAGTAAGAAAACGTTTTGGATGTACAGATGTAGAACCCTCCTAGAAATGTGATAGGTTAGGCAAATTTAGTTACTGGCTCACTGTAATCAGTTGAGTTGCATGTGATTATTTTGTGATTATTTTGGTCTATTATGTGTTTCACTGGCTGCAGAGTTGACTGCTTCCCCCTATCCATCTGGAAAGGTTCCGGAAGATAGTGGGCTGGGAGAGTTAAATCAGCAGCTAAATATTTATGCAGCCTTGGCCAATCACTTGGGAAAGGTACCCAGTTGATGGCTGGGAGGAAGCATCAATACTCTGAGACTTGGAGCAGAGGGGTTCTTGTCCTAGAGGAGAGGATCCCAGCCTGGAGGGTTAATACCCTTCTTGGCAGACCTGCCATGTGTTGGCTGCCCATCGAGGTCCCAGCCAGGCTAGCTGGGGGGCTTATTCTGCTAAAATCAATTGGAGCTGACTGAGGGACTGTCTCTTGAGGATCTGGTCTGGGATCAAAGAAGTAGGTGACTGTAAAATATTGGGAATAGGCATCCAGTTATCCAAGGACATTAGTGAGTACAGACTGGTGTAAGAAATTCCTGAGACTTTGGGCTGCTGCCATCCCTCTTGTGCTAAAGTCAGCATTACTTAAAGGAGACATTATTCATCGTGTCCCGGTATAGCTCAGCCCAACATTAGCTGCAAGCAAGGACTGTGCTCAGATTCCTTAAGTTGCTTCCTAAAATTGTTGGCGTATCCCACAGTTATTCTACTCCTACCCAAGTTGGTGTTCTGCAATAAAGTATCAGAACAGCATACCCTTAGACTGATTGCTGAGCCAAGAGAGTGACTGTGACAGTGTGCCTGGCTGTGGGTGCAATTGCTGGGAAAGAGCCTTGGGACCTAAAAAGCTGTCTCCTGCGGGCGTGGGTGCTTTACATAGGATTTATAATTTATAATACTTGCTTCCTGGTTCGAGTCGGCCGCTTGAACCAGGAAGCAACACAGCACAGCACAGCACGCTGCACGCTCTGCATACCTGTACAAGTTTTTACCCCATGGATGCAATGTAAGTGTGATTCTTATGATTTGAGCTGAATAAACTTTGGCAAACATACAGAGAGCACTAGATCCTTTTTTGGTATATTTCATGTTCCGGAGGACACATCCTGGAGGGTTGCTTAATATCGTTGGTATTCTGCGGTGAAGACTGCTTGGCTAATATCTGTTGATAGAAGGCTTGGAGCTGTGTTCCTTGATTCTGTGAGAGTATTATGCGATTTGACCCTGCAGGGTCGTGTTTTTAAGGTGAGAGGCAGATAATGCTTGGTGGTGGGAAGCTGCGAGCACTGAAGTCCCATTGATTGTCATTTCACCAGACCACATATGGACTTTTTTCTCTCTTACATCATTCCGAGTTATGGACTGTCTCTCATAATATATTTTCTATATTTTAATACATTTTAATATATTTATGTTTATGTATTATTGCTGACCCCGCACAAAGGGTCATTCCTACAATTTGTAGAGGGTTTATATGACTGTGCTGCACTGTGTTTATGAGATATTTTCAAAAGTGTTTAGATTGCCTTTGAGTGTCAGCTGCTGGTCCATATATTATACAATTCAGCGCTTAATCTTCCATCATTTTTTTAAGTCCAAATAGGTGACTGTTGTGACCAGACAGTTGAAATAATAAAAGTCCTTGTGCAAATGTGCTTATCCAGTAGATTCAAAGTGCAGGTGCTCAAAAGTGGGTATTCAGAGACGTCACAGGAAGTGACAAAGCACGTTCAATTGGAACGCATAGCGTAACGACGTCACGTCAGGTGGAACGCATGCCGGAACCTCCGCTCGCCACTCTGCAGAGAGGACGTGCGGCTCGATACCTGACCGCTGGACAGTCGTTTTTTCTACTTGTTTTATATTACTTCTTGCTTTTAACCCATTATTGGGGAATAAAAACGTAATTTTACTACACCATCTGGAGCCTTTACTTTTTCCCACATATTTTTGGCCTATACCCCGGTGCGAGGTATTTGGAAAGGAGGAATCCTATACCATCCCACTGGAGAATTAAAGAGGAACCCATCTCAGCCCGGGGGGCCAATAAAGTGTGAGTGGTCGTAATGGCATAAGGCATATAGGACCCATTGGATCTGGTAAGTCATTTAATTTACCCACACCACGGTGGAAAAATCAATGTCACAAGAAATAATGGATACCCACTTTTGAGCACCTGCACTTTGAATCTACTGGATAAGCACATTTGCACTACAACTGATATACATATTTTTTTAAAGAAGGCAACAATGACAACCCTCATACTTCAGTGTAAGTTTACTTTAAGCTGCAAAAGAAGAAAGTAAACAAAGTGGCTTGTGAGGAACATCAGGATCCTTGTTCTCTGATTTATTTTAGGCTAGCACTAAAAGTCATTTACAGTCCTCATGTTGGGCCTTCTTTCTTTACAATTGTTGTAATGACAAGTGACTCTTTGGCCTCAGGTCTGATCCCTTCAGTAGGAGAACAGCACCAAATTTGATGTTCTGCAGGATATTTTACAGTTGTCCAATAATTGCTCCACAATTAGATTATGGAGGAATCAGAGTCACAATATTCAATATAGCTGTATCATTTAGAGAGGTGATTAGAGTAATGAGCAAAGCACACACATTATTTATACAGAGCACTAGCTGGCTGCAGCCAGGGCCAAGGATGTAGCAAGGGCAAAAAAAATAAATAAAAAAAACCCTTACGTTCAAGTGTAAAAACAATATAAAACTATATAATAACTGTGGAAATGTTTAGGGCTGTATTAGTACTTATTAGTATGAATTAAAAGCATTAACACAATAGAGGCATGGGGGAAGAATATCGTCTCTTTCTGGTATATATATATATATATATATATATATATATATATATATATATATATATATATGTGTGTATATACTTTTTTTTTTTCTTACCTTGAAAAATGTTTGTAATAATAGCATTTATAATTTTTTATTTTATTTTTGCATCTGGAAAAGTCCTGTGGGGTGTCTGATTTGCTTAGATATCAGATATATATCGTAGTGCCCCTGCCCTGGGCTTACTAAATTCAGGTTATAGCTCTGTGGTAGCTAGCTGAGCTGCAATTTACTTTTTAGGTCTGATCAGGTTTATCCCTAATCCTGTGGCTGATTGTTTCTACCTGCTTCTGGAAGAATGTTCCACAAATAGTGTGGAAGAAGCAGTCACTGAATAGTTATCTAACATTAGCCTATCCCTGGAAGGCCAACCCAAAAGGTGTGGCTGGGGAGAAGATAAATGTTTGGGAGGATCTGATCAGAGCTCTCTTCCCCTGGGGCTTTTCCCTTTGGAGATGTTACTGCTGCTGGGTACCTGTAATGTATCACAGTTATCTTGCAAACCTGGCCTGTTAGTGGGTCTTTAATACAGGAGCTGAGAACCACTGATCTATTAAATCCTTGGCCCTTATAGTTTTTAACTTTGGATAGTAAAACATTTTCTTTCTGCCAGTAAATACCTTATACAGCCCACTTCCTTTTTCTTGTCTGGTCATTAGCCTAGGGTTATGGCATCATGCACAGCTCTCTCTCTCTCATTAGAGTTTGCCAGCAAGGGAGGGAGGGGTGATTCATAGGAAAGCCAATGAGAGCTGCAAAGCTGGAGGGGGCTGGATGAGGGGAGAGATAACAGGAGACTGCAGAGATCCATGAGTATTCATTAGAGAGAGGAGAAATGTGCAGGCAAGCAGTGGTGTAAATGTGCCTGTGTGTGTGTGTGTGTGTGTGTGTGTATCTGTGTGACTCTGTGTGTCTGTGTAAATCCAGGAAGTGAACAGGCAGCAGCTTAATTTGCCCACAGTTAAAATGGCTGGAGGGAGATTTCTGCAGCATGTTTGGCAAGTACAGAATCACAGTACATATAAAATAATATTAAAAGTGGTTGGAGGGAAGCTTCAGAATGGCAAATATGTTTTTATTATAAATTATGTGAGCAGACTTCAGTTTTTCTTTAAGGAAGCCTGCTGAAGAAAACTTGCCTGTGGAAGCTCGACTGGTGAAGTGGGTGTCTTACGTCTAAAGCTCCAGGTACAGAACTGCACACTAAAGAGACGCCAAAAGTCTTAAAGACTTTGACTGCTTTTTTGAGGGCTTAAGGACTGTGACTACACACATAGGGTCTCAGATTGACTGGCGGTCCCCTCTTTCTTCAGCAAAGAATGTGATGCTGAAAACCAAGCTTGTCCTGTATGCTTTGCATTTTTTTCTTTAATGTGTGCATCTTTTCCAAAGCCTGTTTTATTTCCTATACACATTCAGGGCCAGATTTCTGCATAACCATCATGGCCTAGTACAGCTGGTCTAGTACTGCAACACATTGGGGACATTTGATAAAAAAAAGTGTGAGATAAGTTCTCAACTGGTGTCATAGAAATTAATCATATTTTAATGGTTTTGAAAAAAAAAAATCAAAAAAAGAAAAAAAAGAAATAGATATAGATATAGCTAATGTGAAAAATTAACAATAAACCAAATATTTGCCATTATAACTATGCTCAGCAATGCTATACATTTTTAAGGGTGTGGCAGAGGTAATAGGGCTGATTTACCAAGAAAGTACATTATTCGCCAAGCCAAATTACCTTCTTTTTTAATTTGAACACCCAAAAGGGCCAAATTCCTAAAAACATAAGGGTTTCATCTGCACAAAAAGAATTGATTGATTGATTGATTGATGTGAGTACAGCTAAGCTAAGTACAAGCTAAGTGAAACATTTTTTAGTAATTTTGGGTCCTTATCAAACTATATTCCTAGACATGCTATATTGAGTTTGTTTTGCTTCCTGTTCTAAATTTTGGAATTTAAACAGCTACTAACACACTGATGACAGTGAAGCTTGCAGTATGTTGATCAGTAACATGCCACTAAACATTTAAAGCTGCATTCTTCATGCAGAACAAATGCCTTTATGATAAACACACTGAGGCTGATTTGCAAAATCTGGAACAATGGATGAGTTAACTGTTCAACCAATCAAATACCTGTCCTAAAACTAAAATCCAAGTAGATATAAAAACAACACAATGTACTGCAGTTATGTATTATATTAACCATTGAAATAAATGCAACAAACTTAATTTAAATCTTAACACCAGCTTTGGTAACCATCTTTATAGATGGTCTGGGCCGTGCACACCTGGAGGCATACCTGCCTGTTTCCCGTCAGACGTTGGCGTGGCAGGCGGGGGACAGAGCCGCTATTTGGTGGCCATCTTTTTAGATTATATATATATATATATATATATATATATATATATATAAAGAGGCAGACACATGAGGAACCAGTGGCTTTGGGAAGCGACAGTGACGGCTCACTACGGGACAAGCTAATCTTCTAACCAGCTACAAGTTTATCAGTATATATTCTCTTTGGAATTATTTGGGCAGTTTGCTCTCTTTTGGCGTGCTTTTTGTAAGTTTTTGATTTTGTGTTGATTTTATTGTATTGCAAGAGACTTTCTTCTCATTGAGCCTCTCTGTTTTGAATGGCTAAAGGCTGTTATTGTGGATTTAACTCTTTTGACTATATTCTGAGCTTCTATTTTATTTTATTTTTCTTTATTGCAGTATATTTTTCAGTGTTAACCACCCAACCAAGAGGACATCCCACACACCCTCTTTTTGAATACGGGGTTGTTTCCTTTAACAAATCATTGTAAGTGATATGTCCTGTTCATGGGTTTCATTACGCGCACTCCACATACTATCACTTCTACCTTTTGTTTATTTTGTTGATTCTTTTTTTCATTACTTCAGTAGGTTTGTGAGTTATTAATATTCATGTTATGTGTGATCTTTCCCATCTAAGGCAACCTGGGTACTCCCTTTTTCAGATGTAGCACTACATAAAAGTGGCTATGGTCATAAAATTTGTGATTAGGTAATCATTATGTGTCAATAACTCAGATATAGTGTTTATGTGTATTTGATATGCATTAATTGTGTTTAATTCCCCTAAATATTAGGGTTTCCTGATGAAGCTTTTAAACAGTGAAATGCATAGAGACCAAGAACTATTATCCTGAATATCAGCCACTTTGTATATATTGTACAATATTTATATTTGTATATATTGTACAATACTGCATGAATATATACTTGACAGAGCATTTTTAGTGTTGGCCTAGCAGGATAAGTGTTCCTTTCAGGGATGCTCATTCCACAGGTGTGATCCCTTGCTTTTATTGCTATATAAACTTTTAACAAATTTTCTGTGTTAATAAAACTTTAGAATTTTAATATCTTGCTTTTGTTGTCTTTGGAGTTATGTATGCAGATTTTTTTTTTTTTTTTTTAAAGCCCGTAGCGTGTGAAACACACTCAAAAGACTTCACCCGGTGCATAAAAAAGTGCACACACACAAACGTGAGGAACACAAAAAGTGCACAGGGTGTGCGAACAAATGGTCTTCCCTCCGAAGAGGTAGGACCCGAACCTCGATCCCCCGGGGCGCAAGACTCCTGACAGGGATTTGAGGTACTCATGGTCTGTCTGGCCGGAACCAGACTGACCCCGTTCTTCAGGGGGACTGCCGAAACAGCCCCCACCGAGTACTAAGTGGGGCTCCCCCGAAGGGAGACCCCATGAGAGAGGGCGGACCAAGCCAAAAGGCCATATCCACCCCCTCCCAAGACTCAAGGTAGGGCCCGAGGACCCACACCCTACAAGTCGTGCAAGTGAAAAAAGGTGATAGCAAGTGACAAACTACAAAGAAAAGGCACACACAAACAAAAAGGTGGGGGAGGGGAAGTGGAGAGGTGAATTAGTGCCCTTGTGAAAATACAAGGGCAGGCCTTCCGGCCGGAATAAAAATTCCTCTGGTCGAAGCCAAAAGGCCTTGCCCAAGAGGCAGGTGCTTAAAAAAGTGTGCGTAGGTGCAGTGACCATGGTGCCGAAAAACTCAAGGTGAGCTGCCCCTCACCAGTGAGAATTAAGGCACCCCTGGGCTGCCACCCCAGGGGCACATACACTACGGGCTTTTTCTACCCCGGCCCAATAGCCAGACCGAGTGTAGCCCTTGCCTACCAGGAGGTTTGGAACGTGGACAGCTTAGGGTGAGCCTGCCTTCAACTGGGGACAAGCCTTTTGCAAGGCCAGATTCAACCCAGGAGGAATGGCCCTCCCACCGCCATCCTAATTCCTCACCAATTACATCCAGGAGCAATACAGACCGGCCTCCATGACGAACCAGCCCTCTTGCTCCCTTCAAACTGGTAGGGGCGGACCCATTCAAACCAGAAGGCAACGGACCCCTCCGGCTTTCTCTGACAGTGCCTACTTCCCGGTCCCCCAGTGACGTCTGGAGCGCCCCGGTTCATTTCAGCCCCTGCCAATACTAACCCTCAGGGTCCATACCAACTGATAAGAACAGATACTACACTTGATCTTAGCCAAAAGGCCGAGAAGCGATGTATGCAGATGTTTGCAGTTATGTATGTACAGTATATTAACAATTGAAAATTATTACATTTATTTTTAAAGGCAACAGACTTAATTTGAATCTTAAACCAGCTTCTAGTTATCATATTTTACAGCACAACTCAAGCAAGTATTTTGCATGCACTCATACTGGTAGAAGGAAATAGGAGAGAGACGAGCTTTGCAGTCTGATGCTGCTTCACTCTCTATTTTCTAAGGCTGGGAGCAGAAAAGTGACCTAGCTGTACAGTTTAACTGCAGTAGAGAAAAGTGAGGTCACCAACCTGGCTGTGCTGGCAGGGTTATGTAAATCTTAGGATTGGCTAGACTAATTCCAGTCCTTTGGAAGATAAGACAGCTCACAAACATGTACTGTATTTCAACAGCGTGTTTAGCTTTTTGCCTGGAGTTTGATTTGAAAGGATCCTATTTAATGCTTTAGTTTGATTGAATTTTATTTTTAAAATTTTATTGCATATATAAATTCTTCATTTTACAAATCAGTGCTTATTGCAATGGGCTTCAATACCATTTGTTTCCAATAGGAAAGCCCAGAACTAGCTTTGCACTTGTTCAATATTTATTATTAACTGAAAAGCTATGGGGATTGTTATGAGCAGAGAGAGGGAACAGGGGTCCCTCCTCTGACCCTTTAGCTTTCTGTGTGGTGTGAGGGCAGCTAAAAAGCTCAAGATAAAATTACACCAAACCATTCAGGATCTTTACACCACAGCAGTACAACACTACAGACTGTAGAGCACTACCTACTGACTCTAAAAAGTAAATATGACTTACTATTCACTAAAATGAAATAGCAATGTAACATTTAAATAAAGGAAATGTATACAAAAGCACTTTAAATTACCTCGAATGTAAAGGATGAGATATGTATGGTTCTTATAGCCAACATATTTGCTTTTGCTCCAGTTTTCCCTGATCTAGCTTTTGTAAATCAGCACCCTCCTACATCTGGGAACCGCTAAATACTGATGTGCTTAGAAGGAAAACTCTGCATTGAGAAATGTTTCGGCCTAGGTTCTTTTAGTAAGCGCCAACTAAAATATAATTTTTCAAATTTACTATTGACTAAGTCACATAAAGAAACCTACTTGGGGGTCTTGATTTGCTTTTCAGGCTTTTCAGGGTATGGGATAATTAGGTCGAAGGCAGTTTCCGGCTTCTGGAGAAGGGTCCCAAGTTTGGTCTTTATCTCCTTGGCTCTAAGGAAAAAAAGGAGAATATTTAGGTTTTTGTTGATGATATATATCTATTATTTGTGATTCTATAAGAAAAACTCCACTTTAAATTTAATATCATTCTAAGTCTGCTGCAGGCAGGAGGAAGCATTTTCTCAGTCTTCCCTCCCCATGTGATCAGACTGCAGTGCTGTAATTTTTAGTAAGTCAGAAGGTGAGACGATTTACATGATTATTTCGTCATTAAATAAGCATCTTAGTCCAGGAATTAAGTGTACATCCATTTGATAGGTAAAAAAAAAAAACACTAGTAAGTATTATACTTAGCAAGCAATTAAAGTCAGCATATTAACAGAAGGTCAAATAGTCTCTATAAGATTGCTTTACCACTCTATTACTTTCATTTAAAAAAATGCTCACAAAATTACCCTTTTTGGAAGGTTTCTTTGTGGTCATGTGACCACTAACCGTTGGTGTGTGAGTGGGGTGTGGAGAGTTCCTTTGATCAGTGATGTCAGTTGAGGAAGCACACCAATCCTTCAGACTGTGCTTCAGAAAGAAAGGGAAGAGCTATGGAACAGAGATTAAGGAAGGTCCCAGAGATGCCCAGCATTTGTGGAAAAGGCAGCACTGCATTCAGATCCAGACAATGCTGGGTGGTATCAACCCTTTGTATGTGGGCTCAATAGTGTTGTCAGGTCAGAGCAGGAAATCAATTCATATAGAGTTTAATGGTAGGATCACCAGGTAAATTATGTATAAAGTTTAAGGCTCCATTCACACTAAAGCGACTTGTCAGGCGACTTGTCAGCCTGACAAGTGGCGGTCCCTCGCGGTCCATTGACTGCTACAGGACCCGTTCTAATAGGAGCGACGCAAGTCGCTCCGACTTAAAAAAAGGGTCCTGTACTACTTCGGGGCGACCTCGGGGCGACTTGCATAGACATTCATTATATGAAGTCCGTGCAAGTCGTGTCAAAGTCGCGGTGCACGGGACTTCACAAGTCGCCCCCGAAGTAGTACAGAGTCAAGCCGCTGCAGTGTGAATGGGCTCTTAGGCTTTGAAAAACTAGAATAATGTTAGTATGTGCAGAAAACTGGAAAAATAAATTACTTACATATTAGAATAAAAAAGAGATCCTACATTGTATATACACTTTAGAGTGTTAATCCCCCAAACAACGACTACCCCAACAACTACTTGATATCTTTTATTGTACAAAATTAAAATGATGCAAAATTATTAAACTGTCTATTTTGTAATTAAATTGTATTTTGGATATTTGCATAGGTTGATCTTTCAAATAACTGCTTAGTTTTGTTTTGTGAGTTTTGGATGCTTGTAAAATAAAGTTTACCATGTTTGCCTGATACTTTAACAGACATTTTAACATAAAAAATATATCTGATGCTTCAACTACTACAATATTGAAACACAAGCTTACCCACAGGCCTATTCAATCAATAGTACCAGTCATAACATTTCTAGATTGGTTTTCTACAGAAATAATTTCAAGTTTTATTAGGTCATGTTATTTGTTCTAGATAAGGTGAATTAAAAAAAATGCATCAAAATACTAATTTTCCAATACACTTCTAGAAAGGCAAAATAATGTAAAGATTTTTTTTAGGTTCAAGTATTTTAACGTTTCTTTAGATTATTTATGGAAAAATTAGGTGGCAACAAAATATATATATATTTTTTTTTCTTTTGACGAGTGTACACAAGCATACAGTTATCTTCACTACATCAATATACTCAGAGAGCAGTAACAGAGCCATGACAATTTTATCTATAAGGAAGCAGAGCTCTTACTTAGGAAGTCAACAGGCAGTTAATAGATGAGGACCTAACACACGTCATCCTGCCTCTTTGACTAATACTCATATATGCAGTGTGCTTTCATTTTTCTGTAGTTGTTTGATTTATTATTTAGTGAACTTTGCTCAGAGTGTACGTTTCACCTTAGCATAAAGACAGAGTTGGTTACCATGGCATGGAGAAAGTAGCTGGGGTCTGGAAAAGCTTTTTCCATAGTGTTCTGTTGTGCCTTAGGTAATAAAGTATTGTCCAATTATCATTGTCCCACAGTAGCCAGTATAATACACAGTATTTGCAAAAGTGATGAATTACATTGGGACGGTTATTGATCACATACATTTTTCTTGTTGCCCTATTCACTTTTAATGTAAAAATTAGAGGAACAAACTTTGTTCAGTTAAAACAAATCTGACATTTTTACAACAGATGCAGTTTGGTAGTCACATGCTGTTAATGCTGACTTGCTTCTCTGAATCTTGTATCTTGATGTCAGCAAATACATGCTTACTCTTACTGATATGTAGTACAGGGATTCCACGAGTTACAAACACCCAATTTATAAATTACTCCTACTTACAAATGGAGGGAGACAACAGGAAGTGAGAGGAAATCTACCCCTAGGAATGGAAATTCACTCCTGTAAGAGTTCTCATGGGAAAAAGATGTCTCCACTGAAGCTTTATCGCCAATGCTTGTTTCCACTACAACCCAAAACTTTCAAAATTCAATTGTCACAGGGACAGAAAGGGGAGGGGAAATCTTCTGAACAGGGACACAGACAGCAAAACAAACATTACAGGGGTGTTAACCCTTCCTTATGTTAGCCAAAACGTAAAAATATTTGTTTTTGGCTGACGTTACACTTAAAAAATGTACCAGTTCAAACGTATATACAAATTAAACTTAAAGTGGAACTTAAGTCAGAAAATGAAGTTCTGCTAGATCACATCAGGATGGCCCCTTTCGAAGGTAAAGCTATGTAAAACGATAAAAATAAAGTGTCTATACTGTTTAAAATCCAGTAATACACTGTTTCACCCTGCTCTGCACATGCTCAGTTGCTCTCCATTTTAAGCATATTTAGGCACTTCTGAGTCTGTAGAGGCCAATCTGCTGACAGCCTTAAAGCTGAATGAAACCCTCCTATCCTTTACATCCAAGGACCCTGCTTCTGTTTAAATTGCAACTGCCATGGTGCTGCACATATGATCAGTTATGACACCAGCCATTTAATGGTTTGACTGTTTGGTTGAGGACACAAGCAAATGTGACAGTTAGCAATTCCAGCATTCCAGGAATGGAATGTGAAACCATTAAATCAATGGGTTTGGTTTCATTTTGATTTGATTTACTGTTGTTTGGAGGCTCTGGGCTTCAGCAAAATGGCAGTCTCCAGCAAGAAGCAAGTTGGTATGGCTAAAGTTCCACTTTAAGAATAAACCTACAGAACCTACCTTGTTTGTAACCCAGGGACTGCCTGTGGTATGGCCCAAGTCCCCTATAAACCCAGGGCAATAACACTCCAGTAAACTAAGGATTTTAAAGAAATGGCCATTCTGTGCAAAAAATAAATGAATACAATTTTTGAAGACACACTGCAATGCATGTTAAAAACACATTAACACACGGTGCATTGCAAGATAAAGAGAAGCATGCCAGTGCATATGAATTATGCATGCAGTAATGTGTGCTATGGTGTGAATGGGCCTGCAATCCCCAATTGAATCTAAGCAGATGCTTGTTCACTGCTACCAATGCCTAGTAGTTGTGCCCAGGACCCTAAAAACTGTGGGCAATATTACATCATGCCATTATTCATGTAAATACCCATTCTGTGCAAAAAGAAAAAAAAGAAAAGAAAAAAAATATTTTCTACCTAATCAATATGTATCTTAAACTTTAGGAGACATTTATGATGAGATCAAATGACATATAGAGTTAAAAGGACAGCAGGCTTTTTGCTCCTCTATTTAATAGTGTCCGGTTGCTATCTACTGTAGGTTCCCCTGGGGTGAAACAAGCACAGAACCCAGTTTGTCCTGGATCATTGTAGTGCATTGCCATGGTGTAGGTGAGCTGGCTGGGGAGGTTCTATCCCTTTATATATGCTATGTGTGAATGGTTCAAAGTAGATTCTCTAGTTTGAAGCAAAAAAATAGAAGGATTATGTTATTGTCATAGCAGGAAGTTTTGTTAATGAGCACATTTTACTAATCCTGTTTACAGCTGTGGTTCAGGTTGAATCCAGCTGTCTTCATTGAGACGAACACTATATACCAGAAACTACCCTGTACTTGATGAAATTGCTGGTACAGTACATGTAATTTTTCTGGCTTCCTCTACATTTCTGTCAGGCTAGACATTAATAGCTTCCATAAGTGTGTTATTTTTGGGCCCTGAATTTGTACAAAATTGGCCAATTCCACAAGAGCAACAGAACATTCTTCGGCATAATATTTAGCTTTAATCTGTGGCACCTGGTCAACCAGATGGTATGTCTTTAGTTCTTGCCTCACAATTTGCATAATTCCTTGTTAAATGTATACTGCACCTTATTCATAACTTTGGAGTACAAAATCATCATAAACATACATGTGTTTGTGCAAAGTTCCAGAGACCTGAAAGTTCCAGTCATCAACTTGAGTGTAAATGCTCACAAAAATGGAAACATATGGAAGGAGATGACATAACAAAGCTGGATGTATTCATTCATTCATGTAAATTAATGTTTTGCTATTTCTATTACTTTTCAGATGTATTTGATATTTAGAGCTCTGTTTGGATAGAGTAATTGTCCTTATGCATGGAGTTCTTATAGAAATAGCACAGAATCTTTGTCTACAAAGACGGAGGTTAATGTATCCTCAACACTTGATAAGGCTTAGCTCCTAGACTTTCAAAATTTTACAAGTTTAAAGACATTAGGGTAGCATATTGGGAAAAATGAATGGCAGTGAATAAGGTAATGAGATGTCCATCAGGAAAACAAAAGTTTGGCAGTGTTGTTTGAACATTTTGAATGCAACCCAATAGGACAAAAATAACACTTTTGGCTGACATGTGTGGTATTTCAAAATATATCAAGAAGACCCTGGAGTGAAGATATGCTATTTGAACTTAGAAAAGTGCTTGCATGTAAAAAAAAATAACTAAATAAATTAAGGTCAAACAAGACAGATAGCTAATTATCCATGAGCCCCACTTCAATATGTAATTTAGGACCTCAAGACACCTACTCCTTATCCATACAATACACGCAGTATGTCCTACATAACATAGTAGGTTCATCAGTATGGATGCTCCTGGTGCTTGCACTGGACTAAAGAGTCTAGTAATAGTTAAAACCATGGCTTAAAACTGTCCCTCGTTTAGAGGGACTGTCCCTCATATGAGACCAAATAATAATAAAAAAGAAAATGAAAGTTAAACACCGTTGGTCTAGAGGCAGACATGGCTTGGTAAAAAACTCTTGTTAGCTGTTCATGCAAGAGTCTTTTATATGCAGAAGTGACTTGGAAACTACTAAACATAGATATACATTTTACATCTGGAATGATGAATTCTTGTTATACTCAAGTGCAATGAAGTGCATCACTCCCTAGGAGATAATTACTTATGACAGTACTATAATTCTCAAAACTCTATCTTTGGGATAATTATGGATGAAGATCAGTATTTTTAGAAAGCAAGAAGTGTCAGCTTCATGCAAAATGTTATAGGTAACCTCTATTCTCTCTTATTAACTAAATATCTACTCTACAATATTGGATAGGTTCACCTCATAGTCTTTTTAAATTAATATCTGGGCTAAACCTGTAATGTCTAAAAGCAAAATGAGTGGGTGTTCATATTTAAATCTTATTGTCTTTTATGTATTTCTTTTAGATCTGTTTAGTGATACAGTATGAAACAGTTCCTGCATTTTGTCTCCTGTAGTAAATTCGGATCAGCGCTGCTCTCCCTCCTCTTCCTCTATAGTTTTCTATAGACAGCCCCCAGTGGGAAGACATGCTGGGTCCCACTCATAGCTCTGCTATGTGCAAAGGCTATGCACAGTACAGTGATGGTGTCACTTCTACTTTACAAAAGCCTTTAGTGCATAACAGTGGATATATATCATGGCTTTAAAGAATATACAGTATTTCAAATACATTTTTTTGCCCCGAGTTAAGGTCTATTCATACGTCAATTTACCTTGGTATTGACTTTTCTGGGTTTTTCTAGGTTTTGAAAAATTTCCAATTGAGATCAGTGGGATGCAGCCAAGTTTGACTAACTAATCTATTTAATTATTTTTTAATCTTTCAACATTTTTAATCTTTAGACATGCTTTATGCCTTAGAAAATAGATAGGAAGGTATATTATATTTACTTGTCTTAAACTTTTTTTTTTTTTCACATTTCATCAGTTGTTTTCTTGTTTCTGACCTAGGCCAAAATTCTGTCATATATCCCAGGAGTCATAGGTATTTTTTTTTTTTGCTTTTATCTAGAGGAGGGGTTTTCTCAGCTAAGCACACCCTCCTGCCTGCACGTTTCAACTAAGAGCGGATACAGTAGATTCCAGGAAATAAATGCTACATGAATCACCTGCCCTTACTGAAATGTGATTTTCCAAAAAAATAAAGCATGGAGACATGGATGGATCGGTACGTTTGCTTTGAATATAAAGTTATAATTAATGAAACTATTGTTATAATTATTAAAATTAGTTAAATAGCATTTTTGGTTTGTGGTGCTCAGATACAGTTAGGTTCCACTTTAAAAAAACACCTCAAACCATCATAAAATCAGCCGTCTCCACGAATACAACCAATCCTCCCTTCCTGTTGCATTGTGGGGGACCTTCCAGTGGAATTACCTTCAATATCTTTGCCTGCCATGGTTATACACCAATGTAGGCATGAGAAAAACCCAGTACCTCTGGTTATAGAGCCATTTGAACCGTGGGGTTTCTTTACTGAAACAGGAGAGTGCAAAATTTGGTGCATAGAAACCAATCAGCTTCCAGGTTTTTGTCAAAGCTTAACTGAACAAGCGGAAGTTAGAAGCTGACTGACTACCATGCACAGCTGCACCAAAAAAATTCACTCTCCAGTTTTAGTAAATCAACCCTAGTATGTACCTTTAGGTGGCAAGCTTTTACAAACGTTAATACTGTTACGAGTTTCCTTTAAGGTTAGAGAGGCTCATATAGGTTCAAGGCTCACAGATGAGGTATTTATTATTGGTCTCTAAAATTTCCAATTTACATAATTTACCTACAACTATGTAATGTGGCTGTCTATCTAAAAATCCACCCATATTACATTTAGACAGACAGGCTCTCACATTGGAAAGCTGTTGTTGAATCCTGTTGACTCAAAAGATCAAAATCTGTGTTTGGCCAGTTTTTGCCATGCTGGTAATACTGTCTCTGCTGAGTTGTTAGGATAAAATGCACTTACAGCATGTCTTTCTGGAATTGAGTACTACTGCCATTGAATGTGGCACCTACATTGCTACAGTTTATTGCAATTCTTTAATGGTTTAGAGACTGAAGTAAATAAAAAATGTTCTTTCAGCTAGCTGTTTTCATTCGTGAAGAGCATGACCTTTAGCCAGGAATGCACGGTATTTTTCAGTCAACGGTACATGAAAAGATGACTCAAGTTCAATGTTCTCGCCAGCTTAGAAAGAAGTTCATTTATTACAATAGCAAACATTTAAACATGTGGCTGTAAGAAAGTAGCTGACCTTTCATTTTTCATTGTTGTCTGCTCCACAGGCCATGTTAGAATGTAATAAATGTAATTACTGTATTTTCTGGCATATAAGACTGCTTTTGAACCTCAAAAAAATCCCCCAAAAATGGGAGGTCGTCTTATACGCCGAGTATAATATCTCCAAGATAACCTAAGTATAAGTATTACCGGTAGATCATGTAATAGGGGGGTCGTCTTATACGCCCAGTCGTCTTATACACCGGAAAATACGTTATGTATTCTGTGTCAATACATAGGGTGTAGCCATCTAGCTTAACACATCAACACATCTCTTTAAACACCAAAGTCAAAATAATATGGAGGGGCAGGTTAAATACTAAAGTCAAAAAAGGTTTCAGATTCATCCCATTAATTATATTTTGTTTTACAGTTTCCATTATTAAGAATGTTAACCAACATTTACCAGCAAAGGAACCCATGTAATAATTGTGTCAGTAACAGAGATGTATGAAAACCTTACATTTTTTTTTACCCGACTTGATGGTGGTTAGGTTCCTGCAAAAATTAAGTCAATAGTACCTCAATCCAAGTATGGCTCCCTATTGCCTTCCAGTTGACTCCTAATTAACACAATTCACCTGTGACCCTCTCTTAATATTGACACCATATTTGCAAAAGACACTCACTTCTTAGATCCAGCAGTGTTTCTCACCTAATCTTCTACTCTATTCAAAGTTTAAATCTCTCCGTAGAGCTTGTGACTTGTCACTTAGGGCACTAAGGGGTTAAGAACCTTGCAAATATATTTATGCCACAGCTCTTCCTCATTAATATCAATCTTCTGCAAGTCAATATCCAAATGAAGAAAAAGATTTAGATCAGACACTATATTCACTTCAAGCATCTTTCCTTTATTCCAAATAAACATGGGTTACAAGGTAATCTTTGATGCATTTTTGACTCTACTCAGTGTTTTGTCAAATAGTATAACTGCTGCATATTGATGCCAGACTCTAAAGCCCCGTACACAGGAGTAGAAATTCGGCCGGGAATTTTCGTCCGACGACCGATCTGCCGATTTTCGGCTTTTTAGTATGCTGCTTCCGACAACCGACTCCGACTTTTCGGCCGAAAAAATTCTGGTGTGCAGGCTATATAATTTTTGTCGACCATCAAAACACGTCCGATTTTTGTCTCATTAGTACAGATTTCGATGGGGAAAAATCTTATGAGCAAGAATAGGCATGCTCAGAGATGAAAGAACACATACAAAGCAATCCAACACATGACATCACTTCTGAAGTAGAATTCTGTCGTGCGGGAAAATTCGTGTGCAGTCTAGAGCACATTCCAACCAACAGACACGACTCTGGACAAAAGACGGACGACAGGTCGGCGGAAATTCGTTGCGTGTGTACGAGGCTTAACAGTTGTATGCAGGGTGATCTTTTGGCAGTATTCAGCAAAAACAGAAGATTTGTGCATAAAAAACCACCATAAGCCACACAAAAGCTACACTATATTACCAAAAGTATTGGGACACCTGCCTTTACACGCACATGAACTTTAATGGCATCCCAGTCTTAGTCAGTAGGGTTCAATATTGAGTTGGCCCACCCTTTGCAGCTATAAAAGCTTCAACTCTGCTGGGAAGGCTGTCCACAAGATTTAGGAGTGTGTCTATGGGAATGTTTGACCATTTTTCCAAAAGTGCATTTTGTGAGGTCAGGCACTGATGTGAAAGAGAAGACCTAGCTTACAGACTCCACTCTAATTCATCCCAAAGGTGTTCTATCAGGTTGAAGTCAGGATTCTGTGCAGGCCAGTCAAGTTCCTCTACCCTAACTAAATTTGCTCATCCATGTCTTTATTGACCGTGTTTGTGCACTGGTACTCAGTCATGTTGTAACAGGTAGGGGCCATCCCCAAATTGTTCCTACAGTTTGGGAGCATGAAATTGGCCAAAATGTCTTGGTTTGCTGACACCTTAAGAGTTCCCTTCACTGGAACTAAGAGGTCAACCCCAACCCCTGAAAAACATCCCCATACCATAAATTCTGCTCCACCAAATGATTTGGACCAGTGCACAAAGCAAGGTCCACAAAGAATTGGATGAACGAGTTTGGGGTGGAGGAAATTGACTGCCTGCACAGAGTCTTGACCTCAACTTGATAGAACACCATTAGGATGAATTAGTGCAGAGAATGTGAGCCAGGCCTTCTCGTCCACATCAGTGCCTGACCTCACAAATGCGCTTCTGGGAGAATGGTCAAACATTCCCATAGACACGCTCCTAAACCTTGTGGACAGCCTTCCCAGAAGAATTGAAGCTGTTCTAGCTGCAAAGGGTGGGCCAACTCAATATTGAACCCTAAAAAGACTGGGATGTTAGAGTGTATATCTGTTTATCTTGCATGTGTTCAAATGGGATTATCCAAATAACAAATTCACTAGTGTGCTCACCTAGTTTTTATTTCTAATTCAGCCATACATATATACAGCTTTCAAAACACTGCACTTCTGTGTCTTTCTGCGGGGACTGCAGACAGTTACATTACTCTGCCAATACAAGGCAAATGCAATTACACTTTTTTATGGGTTATCCTTCCACAATAGTCCATCAGTCATAGGATAAAAACAGATAAAAGCATAATTATTAATTTCCGGTCATAATCATCCAGCAATGGATTTAGCTATGACAGCTTTTTCTGCAAGTAAATTGCTACTCCTAGTTGATTTGATTGCAGGCTTTGTATCAAATGAATGTGACCTGCAAAAGCATGAAAATATCACACAATACCACAATGGTTCTCAAGTGATTATGGGTCGCCTCTGTAGCAGGTACCATTCAATAAAGGCTAAGGTAATTTTTCTGCAAAAATATAATAAATGCGCATATTTTTGCAGGAAAAAATGTGCATTTATTATCTCTCTCACAGGATCCTGCAGAGCATTACAACCCCAACCAGTGGATTGTGGGTGCAATGTCAGGCACTTGCAGACATGTCCTCCGGCTTTCTGCCCTTACCTCTTTATGGGTTTTCTGTTAGAAAGCTGGGGGACATGTTCTTGGGCTCGCAGTCTATTGGAAACCAGTGCCAGAAGGGACTACAGTGGCGGCCTGTCCATTGAGGGCGCAGGGCCCCCCCCCCCCCATCCATGTGTCCGGCCCCCTAATCTACATGCAGGACGCTGAACGCATGGATTCCAATGGGGTTTTTATTTTTTTTAAGCACGTGATTAGAGCCAGAGGCTTCAAAAAAGGGTGGACTCCCCCAGTTGTGTGACACTAGCTAATGAATATTCGCTATTGTCACATGGATCATCCTCCTGGCCAATCAGGAAGTCCTGAGACCCGTTTCCGATTGGCCAAAAGGAGAAGCCATGCCATTGGCCAAGGAGGAGGAGGAGGAAGGAGATGCAGGAGACTGAGGAGAAGCCGCCAACGCCTGCCTGCCCTCCACATATTCACGATGAGTGAGCTGGCGACCGGGGGGGGGGGTGTATGGTGTGCGGGCTGGTGTGGTCCAGGTGGGGTATAGTGTGGTCCGGCTGCCGCCCCCCCCACCGGCCCATGGAGCACCAGCCGCTACTGGACTTGTAGTTTTCTCATTAACAGATTCCTGCGAATGAATGATGCAAATGAATGATGTGACCTGCACAGCACACCATTTTTTAATATAGCAGCGGGTGCGGAGAGAAGAACCCCCTCCCGCTGTGGAAGGGTAGGGATCAGGGGATGCAGGGAGAGGTCCTGGAGCGTGTTATACATTACATCCCAAATACTGGTGTGATATGCACCATGCTCCAAAAGGTGAACTCAGCCTTAAGTTTGTTGGAAAAACCCAGAAATGAGGACTACTCTCAGAGTTGTTAACATTTTTCTCTGATGATGTTCTTTAATTGGTCAAATTATGCCTAAAGTGAGCCTATGCTCAGAAAAAAGCACACTTAAGTATTTACACGTTCTGAACAAGCAATAAAAGCACTTAAAAAAAAAAAAAAAAACCTGATTTATCTTTATATCTACAAACATTTTGAAGAACAGGCAGAAGGTGTTTCTAAGCTGTTAGAAACTGAGTGAAACTCAACTTTGGGGCTTTTGTTCTGATCTTTGAGAATAAATAACTTCACATTAAATGCAGCTAGAGAGGTCAGGGATCTATGCATGTATGTAAATGGTTTAACTTCTTAATGCTGGCTGTATACATCTATGTGGCAGAACTGGGGTGGCCCTTATGCAGCGTTGCCACATATACACTGTATTGTTAAAAGTATTGGGACGTCTGCCTTTACATGCACATGAACGTTAATGGCATCCCAGTCTTAGTCCATAGGGTTCAATATTGAGTTGGCCCACACTTTGCAGCTTTAACAGTTTCAACTCTTCTGGGAAGGCTGCCCACAAGGTTTAGGAGTGTTACTATGGGAATGTTTAACCATTCCACCAGAAGCGCATTTCTGAGGTCAGGCACTGATGTTGGAAGAGAAGGTCTGGCTCGCAGTCTCCATTCTAATTCATCCCAAAGGTGTTCTATGGGGTTGAGGTCAGTCAAGTTCCTCCACCCCAAACCCGCTCATCCATGTCTTTATGGGCCTTGCTTTGTGCACTGGTCCAAATCATTTGGTGAAGGGGAGATTATGGTGTGGGGTTGTTTTTCAGGGGTTAGACTTGGCATCCTAATTCCAGTGAAGAGAACTCTTAAGGCCTCAGCATACCAAGATATTTTGGACAATTTCATGCTCCCAACTTTGTAGGAACAGTTTAGGAATGGCCCCTTCCTGTTCCGACATGACTGTGCACCAGTGCACAAAGAAAGGTTCATAAAGACATGGATTAGTGAGCTTGGGGTGGGGGAACTTGAAAGGCCTGCACAGAATGAATTAGAGCGGAGACTTTGAGCCAGGCCTTCTCATCCAACATCAGTGCCTGACCTCTCAAATGTGTTTCTGGAAGAATGGTCAAACATTCCCATAGACACACTCCTAAACCTTGGGGACAGCCTTCCCAGAAGAGTTGAAGCTGTTATAGCTGCAAAGGGTGGGCCAACTCAATATTGAACCCTACAGACTATGACTGGGATGCCATTCATGTGCGTGTAAAGGCAGGCGTCCCAATACTTTTGACAATATAGTGTATGCGTTCAGCCGGTGTTGCTGTGTTGTGCTAAGAGCGTACTCAATCACATACCTCCAGCATTTCATCAATCTGACACAGATAAACTTTCAGTCACCTAGTAATGATTGGAAGCAAGTAAGACATTGTATACGTAAAAAAAAGTTGTATACTTTATTACAGTATTTGTGGCTGAATATGAAACTGTGAAGGTCAAGTTTTCTATTTTCTTTTTTTTTCATTTGAAATTTTGTTGCTTTGGTGCTCTGAATAATTATACCTTAATACAGTACGTTGAATTGGAGGTAACCTTGTGTTCCTTTCCCTTTCTAACTAATAAAACCCTTGCAGAGGTTCTCTTTCCTGCTGTATCTGAGACAATTGAGTACTGTCCGTGATACTTTTTTTATTTGCACTAACATAACATTTTTTCAGGACAAGCTTTCGGGGTATCTCCCCTTCTTCAAGATCCAAGCAGTAATGATTAACAAAATGTTTAGCAGAATGGTAAAAAAACACAAAATCTCTAAAAGCCGGTTCACACTATTACCAAGTCGCCTGGCAAGTCGCGCACCGTCGGGTCCATTGAGTAGTACAGGAACCGTTCTAATAGGAGCGACACAAGTCACTCTGACTTAGAAAAAGGGTCCTGTACTACTTCGGGGCGACCAGGAGGCGACTTGCATTGACTTCAATTAAATGAAGTCCGTGCAAGTCGCGCCGAAGTCGCGGTGCACGCGACTTCACAGGTCGCCCCCGAAGTCGAAACGACCTAATGTGAATGGGATCTAAAGCCTCGTACACACGCAATGATTGTTGGCCGACCGATCAGCCATCTTTTGCCTTGAGGTTTCTTCAGGGGTGCCTTGGCAAAATGCCTAAAAATTGCCCCAAAATGAAATACAAGCCGGTGAGTGGATAAAACCTGCCTTTTAGTTACACAAAGCCACAGCCTTCTAGCTGCCAAACTCCGAACGACCAATGACATCATCTGTTGATAAAGAGGATATCAGTTGACCAAATCATCGTTGTTTAACCACTTTACGACCGCTCACAGTAATATTACTGCGCAAAGTGGCTCGTTATCGTCTGACGACGTAGTACTACGTCGTCAGACACTCCCCCTTCTGGGCGGCGCTTGCGCGCCGCCGGAGGCTCGCTCCCGCTGTTTTCATTCACAGCGGGAGTCAGGCCAGGGGAGGAGCAGCGGTGATCGCCGCTGCTCTTACCCAATCGTCGGGGATCGAGTCTGGAGATCCGCCCGCTGTGTGTAAATAGTGACAGGGAGTGACAGATCGGACTGTTCAGCATAGCTGGACATCCGATCTGTCCATGACTCACTCAGTCACCTCCCCCCCTACACGTCAGTAAGCACCAGGCATACATTAACCCCTCCCTCTCCAATAAAATTAACCCCTTCCCTGCCAGTGTCATTTTTACAGTAACAGTGCATATATATAGCACTGATTACTGCAGTAATGTCACTGGTACCCCCAAAAGTGTCAAAAATGTCAGTCAAGGGTCCGATCTGTCCGCCGCAATGTCGCAGTCCCGCAAAAAAAATCGCAGATCGCCGCCATTACGCGTTAAAAAAAAAAAACACCAAAAATGACAGAAATCTTTCCCTTTATTAGTAAACGCAATAACTTTTGCGCAAACCAATCAAAATACGCTGATTGCGATTTTTTTTACCAAACATAGGTAGCAGAAAACAAATTGGCCAAAATTTTTTAAAAAAATTGGTTTTTACATCTTTTTTGGGGGGAATTTCATATAAAAAAAATTTAAAAATATTGTTATTTTTTCAAAATAAACGCTCTTTTTTTGTTTATAGCGCAAAAAGTAAAAATCGCACAGGTGATCAAATACCACCAAAAGAAAGCTCTGTTTGTGGGAAAAAAAGGACGTAAATTTCGTTTGGGTACGGCGTCGCACGTCCGCGCAATTGTCAGTTGAAGTCGCACAGCGCCGAATCGCAAAAAGTGGCCTGGACGGAAGACAGCAAAATCCTCCGGTGGTAAAGTGGTTAACCCTCCCTTGCCTCTTTCCATCAGCATTGGGGTATAAGTGATGGGGAAAAACTGAGGGAGAAGAGAAACACTGGAATACTGGTCAGTACTAGTTTGCAAAAGTATTTTTGCTTTAGAAGAATAAATCACCTTTAACATTTGGTGTCCTAAGTGTATTGATGTTGCTGCATTATGTAAAACTATCAGAAAAGTTTTTACATTTTAGAATGGGGCGCCTCAAAACTGTCCATATTTTTTTAGGGTGCCTCGAGATTGTCCATAACTTTAAAGGGTGCATTGACTGAAAAAAGGTTGGGAAACACTGTACTAAACACACATTTTTTCCTTTTTTTCTGCTATTGTCTTGCTAAATAGCTCATATGGAAAATATTTATCATTGTGCAAACCCCAAAAGCACTAGGAATACTTAGAGAAGCCAATCAAGCAAGAATGTGTTCACTTTTCAACACACCCATACAAACTGTTCTTAACCACTTAAGCCCCGGAAGATTTTACCCCCATTCCGACCAGGGGGTATTTTGCGATTCGGCACTGCGTGACTTTAACGGACAATTGCGCGGTCGTGCGATGCTGTACCTAAACGAATTTGGCGTCCTTTTTTTCCCACAAACAGAGCTTTCTTTTGGTGGTATTTGATCACCTGTGCGATTTTTTGATCACACGCTATAAACAAAAAAAGAGCGTCAATTTTGCAAAAATAGCAATATTTTTCACATTTTTTTATATGAAATTCCCCCCAAAAAAATGTAAAAATCAAAATTTTTTAACATTTTCGGCCAATTTGTTTTATGCTACCTATGTTTGGTAAAAAAAATCGCAAAAAGCGTATTTTGATTGGTTTGCGCAAAAGTTATCGCGTTTACTAACAAAGGGAAAGATTTTTGTCATTTTTGTTGTTTTTTTTTTAACGCGTAATGGCGGCGATCTGCGATTTTTTTTGCGGTACTGTGACATTGCGGCGGACAGATCGGACCCTTGACTGACATTTTTGACACTTTTGGGGTTACCAGTGACATTTCTACAGTAATCAGTGCTATATATATGCACTGTTACTGTAAAAATACACTGGTAGTGAAGGGGTTAACTTTATTTGGGAGGGAGGGGCTGTGTGTGTCCCTAGGGGCGTGCTTTCTACTGTGATTGGCTGTGGCTTGAGCTGTAAGGACACTGATCAACGGATCTACATAGTAGATCCATGTGATCAGTGTCTTTACAGCGAGGAGAATGACAGGTGGCTTGTTTACACAAGCTGCCTGACATTCTCCCTCTCCCCCGCCGATCGCCGAGTGGCCGGCGGACATCGGGTCCGCTGGTCACACGCGCGGGGGGGTCCGTGACCACGCGGGAGCGGGAGCGCGCCTCCGGCGGCGCGCGCTCGCTCCCTAGACCCTCACAAGCAAGCAACGTAGCCCTACGTTAGTTTGCCTGTGAGGGGCTGACCGCCGACGTAGATAGTCGTGCGGCGGTCGGCAAGTGGTTAAATCATCGTGAAATATTACCTCTAAATTCTAAATCAGAAATACTACCTACAATAAAATCAGACACTGAAGACTTGATGTGCTAATCAACCAATATAACACTGGCCTTCTAATTTTCCTGGGCTATCAAATGCACAGGTTCAGTTCTAACAGTCATTCCCAAGATGTGCTACACTGCTACAGTGTTATTCCAAGAATCATGCTTCTTTATTCCCCAGCTGGCATCAAGTTTCCAAAAGTAAAATAACATGGTTGCAATCAACAAAGTGAGAGGCACAGTGGAACTTAAACCATGTGACCTATTTCTTAGGCAATTAGGTAACACCTGGAAAACGTTTCCTCAATGTTTCAAAATGTTGGCATAGTCCTATTCAATACATAGAGAAAATATATAATACCAAATGTTAAATAAACTCAGTAGGAATGAATATTCATTTGTGGCTTTTGTGCATAATTTGGGTTTTCAAAGCTGTTTTTTAAAGCCTATTTTATTCATTTTATATTAGACATTTGTCATACTTCGTGCCACATTTTAACACATACTGCAAACAAAACCAGTCAGTACTAGATTTATACAGCTAAGATGTTACTTTATTGAACTCATTTGTCTGATTTTGACTCTTCGGCTTACTTCAGAAGGTCAGGAGAGATCAGCCGCACTCCTGCCAACTATTTCACCTCCACACATTGGGGTTGATTTGCTAAAAGAGCAAAGGCTGTTCATTTAGTTTATTACCCATGTCAGCCCTGAAAGGTTTAGGCCAATTTTTGCGATACAGCACTGAGTTACTTTAACTGACAATTACGTGGTTGTGCGACACTTACCTAAATAAAATTGATGTCCTTTATTTCCCACAGAGATTTATTTTAGTCGGTATTTGATCATCTCTGAGGTTTTTATTTTTTACGTTATAAATGTAAAAAAAGACCGACAATTTTGAATAAAAAAAAATTATTGTTTTTCTTTCTGCTATAAAACACATCCAATAAACAAATGTAAAAAATCGAATTTCTTTATCAATTTAGGCCAATATGTATTCTGCTACATGTTTTTTGGTAAAAACAAATTCCAATAAGCGTATATTGATTGGTTTGGGCAAAGGTTATAGCATCTACAAACTATGGGATACTTTTATGAAATTTTTATTTATTTATTTATTTATTTATTTATTTATATATTTATTTTACTAGTAATGGTGACGATCAGCGACTTTTAGCGGGACTACAACATTGCTGCGGACAAATCGGATACTACACTTTTTTGGGACCAGTGACACTAATACAGTGATCAGTGCTAAAAAATATGCACTGTCACTGTACTAATGACACTGGCAGGGAAGGGGTTAACATCAGGGTCGATCAAAGGGTTAAATGTGTTTTTAGGGAGTGCTTGTTAACTGTGTGGGGGATGCTTTAACTGTAGGAAGGCAGAGATCCATGTTCCTGCGTAGCAGAAACACAGGATCTCTATCTTCCCTACTAACAGAATGGCGATCTGCCTTGTTTACATTGGTAGTCCGCCGTGCTGCCTCTGTCTGGAACAATTGGCGGGTTCCAGTGGACAAGGGGTCTGCCTGACCTGTTGATTGCTCCCGTCTTTACAGGATGTCTCCAATTTACAAGCCAACCTCAGTGCACTGTTCAATTGGGCGGCTATGTGACACATGAGGTTTAATGTTGATAAATGTAAGTTATGAACTTGGGGGCTAAGAATATGCATACATCGTGCATACTGGGGGAGTACAATTGGGGAAATCAATGGTGGAGATGGATCTGGGAGTTTTGGTAGATCATAAGCTTAATATTAGCATGCAATGTCAAGCTGCGGTTTCCAAAGCGAGCAAAATCCTTTCTTGTATTATGAGAGGCATGGACTCCAGAGAGAGATATCATTTACAAAATACAAATCATTACTAAGACCTCATCTGGAATATGCAGTTCAGTTTTGGGCACCAGTTTACAAAAAGGATATCGGGGAACTGGAGAGAGTACAGAGAAGGACAATCAAACTTATAAGAGGCATGGAGAAGTTTATTTTTGAGAATAGATTAGAAGAACTGAATTTATTCTCTCTTGAGAACAGGAGATTAAGGGGGGGGGGGTATGATCAACATGTACAAATACATAAGGGGTCCATATAGTGAACTTGGTGTTGAGTTATTCACTTTAAGGTCATCACGGAGGACAAGGGGGCACTCTTTATCTCTAGAGGAAAAGAGATGTCATCTCCAAATATGGAAAGGTTTCTTCACAGAAAGAGCTGTGAAAATTTGGAATAGACTCCCTCAAGAGCTGGTTCAAGCCAGCTCAGTAGATTGTTTTAAAAAAGGCCTGGCTTATTTCTTAAATGTACATAATATAATTGGGTACTAACAATTATAGATAAAGTTGATCCAGGGAATAGCTGGTTGCCTTTTGGGGGATCAGGAAGGAATTTTCTCTCCTACTGTAGCAAATGGGATCATGCTTTGTTGGGGTTTTTGCCTTCCTCTGGATCAACTATGGGTATAGGATTGTGTATATGGGATTTATGTTTTTTTTTTTTTCTCTATTATTAGTTGAACTAGAGGGACTTGTGTCTTTTTTTCAAACTGAATAACTATGTAACTATGTAACTGAATATCTCATAGCAGTTGGATCAAATCCTGGAGTATGGGGTAAAGTTTGATTGCAATCAAAACCCACATCCCAGTGAATACTAAGTTAAAATGCATTGGAAATGCACAAAAATACCCAGCAAAAGCTCACTGCCATTATGCCATATTCTGTTTGGCTCCTTTTGTGCTTTCTAGTGCTCTGTAGTACTTATTCAGTGCAGCTTTAAATGGAACCTACAGGTTTCTATTATGACTTCTGGTAAATTCATGAGCAAAGCACAAAATATGACCAATGTACAAAATAAAAGTAACATAAAGCACTAAAACAGAAGTTTGGCAACACTAAACTAATAAATCTGATCACTGCTTGTGATGAATAACTCCATATCATGTATTAAATAAAGTCTATTTTTAAGACTTTGTTTTTGCCAATGAAATACCAGTTTGAAAATACCCTAAAATATGTGAAGATTACATGTATAAAAAAGTGTGCCACCGTCCTAGAAATGAAAAAAATAAAATACCTTGCAGTTTTCTGTTTGTGTTTTCTTGTTTTTGAACTTAAAGCGGAGTTCCGCCTCCCCCTTCACCCCCCTCCAAAAATTAAAAGTCAGCAGCTACACATACTGTAGCTGCTGACTTTTATTATTAGAACACTTAGTATTATTTATTATTATTAAAAAAGAATAGCGCGCAAATGCAAAAGAAATAACTACCAAATCTGAAGACAATCCATAAATAAAAATGGGGGTTTGGTCCCACCATATGGCCATATCGTGCTCAAGCCCACTACTGCGTCAAAGTACCCCATTATCAGTGGGTCCTACACTATCCATGAAAAAGAGATGAATCCAGCCTAACCCTTGGAGATAATACTCCTTGCTGGGAAGGATGTGCAAATGCACTACAGGGGACTCCTACTATATCCACTAGATGGTGGACACTGATTGAGTACAGGTGTGTGTGGGGGGGTGGGGAAGGGTTGCTTATTATTATTTATTATTAGAACACTTACTTGTCCTGGAGTCCAGCAATGTCGGCACTGCAGCTGATGTTTCCATCGGCTGTAGGGTGCTGCCACCGCCATTGCCGGTAAGGGAACCCGGCAGTGAAGCCTTGCAGCTTCACGGGTGGGTCCCTACTGCGCATGCGCGATCCTTTTGGCTCGGTGGCGGGAAAGGAGGAGGGAATCAAACTTCCGAGGGATGGCGCCGCAGCGCCGTATACCGGAAGTGGGGAAGGGTACCTGTCAAAAACAGGTACCCGTTCCCCCTCCCCCTAAAAGGAGGGAGGCAACGGAGGGAGGGGGGGTGAAGCAAAAGAGCAGAAGTTCCACTTTTGGGTGGAACTCCGCTTTAATAGTGATATGCAATTTTCTATAAAACTATTGAGTTTCAGTATGTGCACTGTAAGACTATTCTACAGAATTATAGAATTCTCAGAAGAGTAATCCTAGAATTGGTGTTTTAATAAAGGCAGCCAGGTAACTAGCACTTGCAGGATCATACGTCAGCCCTCATGTCAATCTTAGAAAAGGCTTCATGGATGTCTAAGTGAAAGTGGCTTTACAGATGTTTAGCCTTGACTCTAGGCAGTAGTCTATATATCCTATCCATTATTAATCATATATCATATTATCCGGTTACAAAATTTCCTTGGAAAACAGCTCATGTATCTAAAGAGGGGAGGGAGATATGAAGTGCTTCAATATGCAGATGTTAGTTAAGGCCATCTATTAAGTTATATGAATTTGTAGTTTGGGAATGAGTGACATTGACATCTCATTACCAGGTGTGAGCATCACTTCCAGCATCCTCTCTGTCCTCTTAAGGAATGATAGATATCATGAGAGCCAGACCCTTAACGAATCCTTATGTGGTCCCATGTAAACATGCCAAAACAAAAAGCAAACAGATCCAAAAAAAAATTAAAAAGTGCAAAACAAAAGAAAGAAAGTTTCCATAATTGGAGCGGTGTCTGGTCATCAAGCTGTGCAATTGCTATTTTGGGAAACACTGTTTGTTTATTCAGGGACAACCGCATGAAATAAAGAATTCTGCTAGGCTGAATACACACAGATTTAGTTTTTCCTTTTAAACAATTTATCTTTCAAAAATAAAACATTTATCAGGTCTTCTGATCTAAACAAACGGCAACAGGTTTGATGAAACAGAAAAGAGAAATGAGGTTCACAAACAGTTTACGACTCATGAGTTCAACCAGGCTATAGAGATTACATTTTTCATATATGAGATATTCATTTAGCTAGAAGTGATTGCTATCAATATGAAATTATTACCCACGTTACTGGAATGTGGATGATGCTGCAAATCATAAAGTTAAGGCTTGTGCAATTGTAGATCTGAGGACAGGCCAGAGAGATCCAGACTTAGGTCAGCAGGACGCTCAGTTGCAATAGTCTCTAGTGATTACATAATCCTGATGTCTCTCTAGAGCCCTTCTGTTGCTACACTGGGCATCCATGCAATTTGTTTCAACTTTTGATCCTAGACCACAGCATTGCTTCTTAAAAATCTTGTACGAGCCGAAAACAGAGAAGGGGATGGATGGTGCTGGTAGTAGTAGTAGTAGTAGTAGAGTGTCCATTTACTCACTATACACAAATGCAAACACAGGCCCCTTTAACTCTAATTCCCACAACTACCAGAGTTCCTGGGCATGCCCAAGGAAGATAAGTTCCTCAACTTCCAGCTCACAAATACAACACCTAATGAGGTAATTAGGCAGGTGAAATTCAGCCAGGCTAGAGCGAAGCCCTCCACTGTAAGAACAGGCATGTGGACAGCTGGACAAGAGCCTAAGGGTATGTTCACAATGCTGGAAAGCAGTGGCTGGTGTGCGGTATGGTCCAGCTGGATCAGGGCAATGCTGATACACCAATCTCAGTGCATCACATTGTTCCCTTTTTTTTTTAAATTAACTTTATTGAAATGTCATACAGACATTTCAATAAAGTCCAATTGCCTAGGCAGTGATTTGCCTTACACTGAGCTGCATTGAAAAAAGTACTGCACGTAGTAGTGCAGTCAGTGCACACATCCCATGTACCACACCAACACAGCAGTGTGAACCAGGCAGATAAGGAGACAAGGCAGTTTGCCTTCTCATGCGGTAGGACTGCGCCAGAAGAGCTGCCCAACACAGTCCTACCATATCTGGTGTGAATGTACTTTAATAGCATGTAGCTTCTCCATAAAACCTAGTTAATGTGGGTAGCCCCTTCCTGATTGCTACCAGAATACTCCAGTTCCAGTGGAGTAGCTCTTTGTCCTTCACCCTTGGATCCCTCCAGCTGTTCACCTGTGTTCCCTGGGCAACCCTGGACTTCACCGAGAAGGATGCTGTTTATGAGAATAATTGCTAGTTGCCATTTGTGTTCTAAACTGTTGTACTAAACTAGTAAATTTCAGTTAAACTCTGTTATATAAAGAATCTTATGCTATGCATTCATATGTTACCCTGATTGAATCACAGAGACATTGCTGTGAGGTGGTGTTTGTCCAGCTTTTAAAATTTGTTTAGTATTGTTCTGCAGTGTATGCATGCTCTTTGCCATCCTGAACCTGTTTTGCATTATTTCTTCTGATATGCACCAGTTTAGTAAACTGTAAGATACCGTTACTAGACCTCCATTCGATCATTCAGCCAAGAAACGAAAACTGAAAAAGCTTTTAATAATTAGACTTGTAATACATTTTAAAACTCATTTTAAACCAGTTTAGGGTTTGTTTATATCTGTAGGCTCATAAAAGTTTTATAAAAGGCTATCACTGGAAAGTAGATTTATCAAGGCAAAGAACAACAGAGATTAACTACATAGTCAACATGGATTGCTGTAGAATTTTGTGGAGTAGATTTTGCTTTCACCAGTTTTGGATATAGAGTTTAAGCTTATTAACTAACATATGTACATAGAAGTGCAGCGCTGTATAATGATACAAAATTTCAAAAAGTGTCATATACAATAAAACTCTGAAACACAATTGATCATATAAGTCAATAAAGTGTCCAAGGAGAAAGAAGAAAAAATAAACTGTATTAATTGAATTCCAGTGAGTAGGATAGCATGTTCCATAGGAAAAAAGCACCAGAAATCCCAGCATGCGTAGGAAATCCTTTGTGTGTAACACCAACACTGAGAAGAAAGGAATGACCGCTCAGCATAAATTCTGAACAAGTAACGCCCCTGACGATGTCAAACATATGACGAAACGTGTTGGATGGGGCCAGACGTGACCACACTACACTCTCTGGCCGTTCTCATTACTCGTTCTGAATTTATGTTGCAGCTTTTGTTTGGATCCTCTACATGCCTGTTTTTATTTTTCAAATGTGATTTGCCCTTTTTTTATTTAATAAAATTGTTTTTTTTAAACTATATTACACTATGATCCCTTGTATCTATTATATGCACACCGGGACTGATATGTGGATCGGAAGCATTTCAGAATATATAGTACCTATAAGATCTTACTTCATTTGGGAAATACATCTCCCTAAAGCGCTATAGGCTTTTCCATTAAATTGTAGGCCAATTGATACTGGTAAGCAGCCATTCCTTTCTTCTTAGTGTTTGGGAAGACTGGCTCTCCTACGCATGCTGGGATTTGTTGTGCTTTTTTCTATGGAACATGCTATCCTACTCACTGAAATTCAATTAATACAGTTTCTTTTTTCTTCTTTCTCTTTGGACACTTTATGGACTTATATGATCAATTGTGTTTAAGAGTTTTATTGTATATGATACTTTTTGCAATTTTGTATCATTTTATAGCACTGCACTTCTATGTACACATATTCTCTAGGGTTTTTGTCTATTGGCATGTGCTAGCCGCTGTTGTTTTTTTCATTATCAATATTTGTTTCACTCCTATTTATCTAGCGCAGATTGTTTGAATTTTTATTAACTAACATAATATTATTTTTTTTATTTTGCTCTAGTTAAAGTGTCCCTAAATCCTAAAAAAACTATCAATACATGGTGTATTACATGCTATTCATAATCACTATGAGATTCCTTTTCTGTATTCTGCGAAAAACCTGGTTGATCCTGCTGCTCTCTATCTCCCCCATTCTGTCCATGTCCCCATTGCAGTAGGGGATTTTGCACAGCAGTGTTGGCAGCTCTGCACAGTTGCCAGTGAGTTTCTATGCTGAGCATTTTCTCCCTATCACATCTGAGCAATGTGACTATAGAGTCACAACTTGGGTGTATACACAGTGGTAAATGACAGCCCATTCCTTCCCTCCTCCTCCATGGTTAGTGACCAGCTAAACACAATGAGAGCAGGATATTACATGCTTATTGATGGAGACTTAACCTCCCTCTTATTCTAAGACAAAGGCTGGAGGGGCGTGACACAGCCTGTGATTGGTAGACATCTGCCCACATCATGTTATTGCCAAAAAAATAATAAATATTTGATTTAATATATATATTTTTATGACAATTTAAAACAGTTTATTGATCCTAATTAATTATTTGCACTTTGTATTCCTAAAGCTGTTTGTTTTTTGTTTTTTTGGAACATGTGACTAGCAGCAGAGGACTAGGTCCTCCTGCTTATGTTTCCCTGCAGACAGGCTGGGAAAGATCTGGGAAAGATCTAGGTCATCTGACAACTGTATAGGAAATTAGGAATTAGGAAAAAAGATGCTCAGAAGTAAATTAATTACATCGCAATCATCCATATACATAAATAGAAGGGATTGTGTAAATTAAACAGTGTGTGTTTCATATCACTTTAGGGTAATTTTTTTGTATATTTTGCAATTGCCTAGGATAATTGCAACCTCATTCTAAACATGAATGAGACTTACTTTGCTATTTCAAATATGGGGTTACTTAGCTACACATGAAGTATTATAGGACACAGATATAGGCCCAATTAAAATCTATCTAATACAGGTACATTGAATGTTTGCAACTCTTTGGGTAGACAATCTAGTTAATGCTCTTTATGAAAACTGCCCCAAATCATGGCATGACAAAATTATGAAACTAATATAGTTGGCTCAACTCAACTTACATAACCCCCTTGGTCTTTGATGTAACATCTTTAAAATAAGGCCAGATAGCTTGAAGTCTTTACAATCCTAGGATGGGACAGAAAGGAAACAACAGAAGGGCATTCGATTGTTATGAACAAGATTTCCTCTATGCCTGTGCCACCCTGTCTGAACATTGCTGCAGAGGAAATGCTCTGATCAAAAGCATTAACCTAGAAAATGTCTTTTATTTCACCAACAACACCCAAGGGAAACAAGGGCAGGAAGGCATAATTGTTGCTGCTAATTCAGACAGCTGATGGATGCGGAAAGTATTTTTGTGATACAACCTTTGCTTGCGTAACAGCAAATTCTTAAACTACACTTCAGAAGTATTTGTCAGTGGAGGTCACTAAGCTGTTACAGTTGCAGGGTATCAAAAATGATAGGTGTCCCCCCCAAGGTACAATAACATATAATTTGCATAACCTAAATTAAATTCCATGCAAACCTGTTTTAATTCTATTATATTTTTGGATAAAGTGGAGAATAAGCTCGGTCAATTTTTTATTTTTTTTTTATTTCTGTTGTTAATTACATTTTGAATTTACCTAGAGTCTCCAAGATGGGAAGTAAGGGGGAGGAGTCCTAATATGTATAAAGACAACAATAAAAACTTAATGGTTCAAATTCTTTACTGCTCTACCCCAAAATAAATAAATAAATAAATCAAAAATAAACGTTTGGTTGCAGTTTCATTTTAATGTCTGATTAACAACTTTAAGACCAGAAGGACATGCCCCCTTAATGACCAGGCCCTATTTTGCGATTCGGCACTGTGTTACTTTAACGGACAATTGCGCCGTCATACGACGCTGTACTCAAATAAAATTGATGTCCTTTTTTCCCACAAATAGAGCTTTCTTTTGGTGGTATTTGATCACCTGTTCAATTTTTATTTTTTGCGCTATAAACAAAAAAAGAGCGACAATTTTGGGAAAAAAAAAACTATATTTTTACTTTCTGCTATATGACATTCTCAAAAAAAAAAAAAAAAATCTAAATTTTTTAAGATTTTAGACCAATTTCTGCTACATATTTTTGGTAAAAAAAATCGCAATAAGCGTATTTTGATTGGTTTGCGCAAAAGTTATCGCGTCTACTAACTACGGCAAAGATTTATGTCATTTTTTATTTCAATAATTTTTTTTTTACTAGTAATGGCAGCGATCTGCGATATTTTGCAGCGGACAGATGGGACCCCTATTTGACATTTTTGACACTTTTGGGGGGACCAGTGACATTACTACAGTAATCAGTGCTAAAAATATGCACTATTACTGTAATAATGACACTGGCAGGGAAGGGGTTAACAGTATAGGTGATCAAGGGGTTAAATGTGACCCTAGGGGAGTGATTCTAACTGTGGGGGGCCTGGCTTCTGAGATGACCATAGAGACATGGGATACTATATAGCAGGATCACATGAGCTCTGTGATCATCCCAGGGAGAAGGACGGTCAGCTGTGTTTACAACAGCCGACCATCCTTCTCTCTCAGTGGGGAGCGATTGCAGATGTCAGGTGGCAATCGTAGCCGCCTGACCTGTGCATCGGTTTCCCCGCTGCCAGCAGTGTGCGCTCGCCCCCTAGCCTCCCACGCACTACTGACGTAGATCTACATTGGTTTGCGCAGGAGAGCCACCCTGCCGCAGTAAAAAGGCGGCGGGTGGTCGGGAAGTGGTTAAAAGGAAAGTGTATTTTCAATGAGCATATACCTGTATTTGAATTATTGCAGGGTTTACCACAAAGTTGTTGGTTTGGTCTTTACATTTATACAGGCTTGCCCTTCTAACTTTTTCATTACATTTATGCAGGTATCCACTAGAGCAACATTAGCCCTACAATCACACATTTCACTGATTAACAACCTTTGAGATATAGCACACATATCAAGTGCTCTGTTCACTTTAGTACATTTAGTTGGTCAACTGATAGAACAGTAAAGTACAATCATTGCTTAGGCTGGCCATAGATGGATTGTTTTTTATTTTTTTTGTACAGCCACTGAACAAAAAATAAGAATTGATTCCTCCATCCACACAATCACAGTGGAAAGAGAAAAGCTCCCCAAAGAGACATTGGGGGAATTAAACAAGCTGCTGCGACACTTTTCTGGCATGAATCCCTCTTGTTAATGTATTGTGCCACATTCATGAAGCATTTGCGACACTTTTGGTGTTTGCAGCAACTCGTGCACCTCATTCATAGTTCTAAAATGTGCCACTTTTACATTATTTCGTATTGTATGCACCAAATGTATAAGTGGAGCTACCGTATTTTCCGGCGTATAAGACGACTTTTTAACCCAGGAAAATCTTCTCAAAAGTCGGGGGTCGTCTTATACGCCTGGTGTCTTATAGGGCTGATGCCGAAACTTCGGAGTCGACTGGGGGGGCTAAAAAATGGCCGCGGTATGCCTGCTTGGATTGGCTCTTCCTGCCTGCCCAGCCCTCCCTGTCTCAGAGACTATGGTATGCCGGGGTATGGAAAAAGAGAGAGAGAGCGGCGATGGGACAAGAAAAACATGCCTCTTTCACCCATCTGGCCTGCCCTTGTATCCTATTACCGTACCTTCTTCTCTGCGTCTCGCTCCTGAGGACTGCAGTAAAGCGGTGCAGGCGCGCATGTGCGAGATATAAGAGGCAGAGAAGAAGGTACGGTAATGGGATACAATAGCGGGCCAGACAGGTGAAATGGGCATGTTTTTCTGGTCACCACGCCGCTCTCTCTCTCTATCTCTTTTTTCCATACCCCGGGCATACGGTATTTTTAATCATAGATAGCATCTAGGTGCTGGATCACACTAAATAAACGTGGAAGGGCTGGTTGTGTACAGAAAGCAAAAAATATCTTTGCGTAACAGACAGGATGCTGAATTGGTTATGAAAACTGAAAATACAAGTGACACGGTATCGTCTATGTCAAACATGCATTCAAAAATTAAAAAACATTGTCACTGAGATCAGTGGCCATTTTTTATTTTGTTTCCTGAGTTAAAACTTGCCCATTATATTATCCTCTAACTATTGGGTCATGGATTACCATATTGAAATCAAATGTGATGTTTTTTTAGTTTTTATTTGGTGTGCGCTGGAAGAGGGGTAGTATACCCCAAACTCTATATTTTAACTGGAAAAGTCGGGGGTCGTCTTATACTCCCAGTCGTCTTATACGCCGGAAAATACGGTAATTAAGACTCTCTTAAGAAAAATTGGCTCAGACAGATTTTGTGAAAGTGTCCCTTGTGCATTCTAAAAGTGATGCAGCATGAGCCAAATATAGGTACAAGTTCTAGATAGGTAAATAAATGTGAAGTATCGATATTCCCATCGCACCCATTCCTGGATAAGGCTTTAGGAGTAGCAGTTGCTGAGGGAACAACCAGCTGGAACTGGAAATGTCACAGTTCATGAATACATTTGCATACCACAAATCATCAATTACGTTAATTTCTTTTATTGAAGAATGATCACATCACAGAAGACATAGTGCAACATGTCGGAGCCGCGCTGGACCCCTTTATCAGGCATGTAATATAAGGTATATATATTTGACACATTCTTCACCACTTTTAGAATGCATTACAGACATTTTGGTAAAATCTGCCTGCGTGAGTGTTTATGAATTCCAGGGATTGTCTTCTGACAGAGGGGACTCTCTGCTGTCAGTATATACCCATACACAGATTCAGACAATGGGGTCAAGAAGAATTTCACAAACCTGTTCGACAGAAGTTGATCGCATCCTGCTATAAATGCCTTACTAAATCAATCTTAATACTATGGAACATATGGTACATTGCCATAGTACATTATTCTTCCATGCTTCAACACTAAACATAGTAATATCTCCAAAATCAGATATTATTTTGTTACCGGAACCTTTTGAAATGTTAAAAGGAACATATATTGGTGCTTGTACCGTCAGATTGCTTATTATAGCTTCTTTGCAATTTTATTGTATTTTCTGTTTGCTTATATTTATTAAAATTTCTTGGAAAATAATATAAATGACAATATATATAAAAAAATAAGAAAAGAAAATGTTCAGAGAGTTACATAGATGGTGAGGTTGAAAAAAGACATCAGTCCATCCAGTTCAACCCATGATGTGATGTGCGTGTGTTTGCTGTTAACCGTACATTGTATACCCCTTTATGTTGTGGTCTTTAAGGTGTCCATCTAATAGTTTTTTGAAACTATCGATGCTCCCTGCTGATACCACTGCTTGTGGAAGACAATTCCACATTCTTACTGCTCTGACAGTAAAGAACCCCCTTACGTATTTTAAACCGTTTTTCCTCTAGTTTTAGTGAGTGGCCACGTGTCTTATTGTATTCCCATTCTCTGAAAAGTTTGCTCGGGTCACCAGTCCAGTATTTGTACATTGATATCATACCCCCCCCCCCCCCTCAAGCGTCTCTTCTCCAGAGAGAATAAGTTCAATGCCTGTAGTTTTCCTCATAGCTGATGTCCTCCATTCCCCTAATTATTTTTGTTGCCCTTCTCTGGACTCTCTCCAGTACCAGCACATCCTTTCTGAGGACCGGTGCCTAAAACTGGACGGAAGTCTTGTAGAGTGGGAGAATAATCTCTTTATTTCTGAAGTGAATCCCCTTTTTTATACATGCCAGTATTCTGTTGGCTTTGCTTGCAGCGGCTTGGCATTGCATGCCATTGCCAAGCCTATTGTCCACTAGGGATGATCGAACTTTTCAAAAGATCGCTTTGACCAGAACACCCGAACTTCCCGAAAGTTCGGCCCGGATTTCAGAACCCCATTGAAATCAATGGGACCCGAACTTCGGTAATCAAAAAACCCCATTTTGAAGCCCCTAAAACCCAATAAATGCCCCTAAAAAGTGCCTAGGGTTCTGGGTCATGCCCCAGAGACTAATAATCACACAAAAAAAGTTCTTAAAAATTGTCATTTTTGATAGAGAGCCAATTATTGAAAAAAGTATTGAAAAAAAATGAGATTTCTTTGGATTTAGTGTCTGGGGGGCATAAAAAGTGTACCTGTGAAGTTTCAGCTCTGTAGCATGTCCAGAACCAGAAAAAAAAAAAAAGATTGTTTGTATTAGAATTAATATAGAACAGGGATTATGGCTCCGCTATTTTCACACCTTGCCGGTTTTGTAGCAAGCGTTTTTTTGGGCATTTTTTGGGGGTTATTGGAAGCAGGCATAACATCAGAACTTCTGTGTAGGGGTATATATACACACACACTTATATGTATATATACACATACACATATATAGGTGTGAAAGTAGCAGAACTATACTTGCGCTATTAAAATAATTAACACCCATATGGCTTCTCTCCTTTCACACCTATATGTGTGTATGTGTACAAATACATATAAGTGTGTGTGTCAATATACCCCTATACAGAAGTTCAGATGTTTTGCCTGCCTCCAAAGACCCACAAAAAATGCTCCAAAAAAACGCCTGCAATAACACACCTGGGCGTTTTTTTTTTGGCGCAGGCATTTTTTTGGGTATTATTTTGTGGTCGTTGGAGGCCGGCAAAACATCTGAACTTCTGTATAGGGGTATATATACACACACACTTATATGTATATATACACATACACATATATAGGTGTGAAAGTAGCAGAACACTATACTTGCGCTAATGAAATAATTAACACCCATATGGCTTCTCTGCTATCACACCTATATGTGTGTATGTGTATAAATACATATAAGTATGTGTGTATATATACCCCTATACAGAAGTTCAGATGTTTTGCCTGCCTCCAAAGACCCCAAAAAAATGCCCAAAAAAACGCCTGCGCCAAAAAAAAAACGCCCAGGTGTGTTATTGCAGGCGTTTTTTATGGGGATTTTTTTGGGGTCTTTGGAGGCAGGCAAAACATCTGAACTTCTGTATAGGGGTATATATACACACACACTTATATGTATATATACACATACACATATATAGGTGTGAAAGTAGCAGAACACTATACTTGCGCTAATTAAATAATTAACACCCATATGGCTTCTCTGCTATCACACCTATATGTGTGTATGTGTATAAATACATATAAGTATGTGTGTATATATACCCCTATACAGAAGTTCAGATGTTTTGCCTGCCTCCAAAGACCCCAAAAAATGCCCAAAAAAACGCCTGCGCCAAAAAAAAAAACGCCCAGGTGTGTTATTGCAGGCGTTTTTTATGGGGATTTTTTTGGGGTCTTTGGAGGCAGGCAAAACATCTGAACTTCTGTATAGGGGTATATATACACACACACTTATATGTATTTATACACATACACATATATAGGTGTGAGAGGAGCGGAGCCATATACCTGTTTATTATTTCATTAGCGCAAGCATAGTGTTCTGCTACTTTCACACCTATAGATGTCATGCCTGACTCCAAACATGTCTTCAAAAAAGCCCTATAAACGCCTGCAGCAAAAAGCAGGGTGACAGGCGAGAAGCCATATCGCTGTTCTATAAGTGACCTAAGAGAAACGATCTTTTCTCTATAGCGGTCACCCTGAAATGGAAGAGTTTGGTCACCCTGCCATAGCAGTCAAAGTCAGTTCACCCTACACTACACTACGGTCACCCTGGCACTTAACACTTTCCCTACAGAAACTAGATTTTTTAATCTAACTATAGTGGAAAATAGTACCCTAACTACACTAGATATCCCTTTCCTCACACTAATAATTGCTAAATGACACTTTGAAGCAGAAGTTACAGAACTGCTTCCACTCTCTTCCACATCCCTGTATTACAATGCTAGGAATTTGGCGGGGCTATCTTATATACTGGGCGGCGTATTCACTAATGATTGGCCTCTGGACCCCCTTGTCACTCCAATCACATTCCTAGCATTCTCCTGCCCCCTCAATTGGCTTTTACTGATGGTTCTGGTCCAATCAAGGGCTTTTAAAGCCCATTTCCTGTCCCATTGCATTTTGGTCAGTTCTGGTTGCCGAATTCCGAACTTTTTCAGCAAGAAGTTCGGAATTCGGCCGAATTTCAAACACCCAATGTTCAGGTCGAACCGATGGTCGACCCGAACCGTTCGATCATCCCTATTGTCCACTAGTAGCCCATGGTCCTTTTCCATCTTAGATTCACCCAGAGGTTCCCCTCCAGTGAGTAGCTTGCTTTCGTGTTTCTGATGCCCAAGTGCATTACTTTACATTTTTCAACATTAAACCTCATCTGCCATGTAGTTGCCTACCCCATTATTTTGTTCAGGTTTGCTTGTAAGGTTTCCACATCCTGCATAGAAGATATTGACCTTCTTAGTTTAGTATCATCCACAAATACCGAGATTGTGCTGGATATTCCCTCCTCTAGATCATTTATGAATAAATTAAACAGGATTGGTCCCAGGACAGATCCTTGGCGGACCTCACTTTCCACACACGCCTAATCCGAGTACTCCCCATTTATCACCACCCTCGGGACTCGCTCCTGGAGCCAGTTCTCTCTCAAGGTACTCCCCCTATGGTCCATACCCATCTTAGTTTGTACAGTAAGTGTTTGTGGGGAACTGTGTCAAATGCCTTTGCAAAGTCCAGATATACCACATCCACAGGCTTTCCTTTATCTAGATGGCAGCTCACTACATCGTAGAAGGTTAATAGATTGGTCTGGCAAGAATGATTTTTCATTAATTCAATGCTGATTACTACTAATAATACCGTTTTCATTACTAAAGTCTTTTATATAGTCCCTTAACATCCCCTCCAAAATCTTGCAGAAGTGGTTGAAGGAAAATATGCCTGATTCAGAAATAAGCATATAAATTAATACAGTATATGCACACTGTAATCTTTCTACATGTTAGTGGTTAATGTGTCTTGTAAAGGTTACTTCATTATATGATTCTTCTGTAGTAAAATACCATTCACTATATAAAAAAAAAATCACTAACACATGATTACATGTGTTACTACATTGTAGTGCCATTCATTTTAAATGGAACACCAACAGAGGCACCAACAGAGGCAATGCACGCTTGCTGCAATGCATGATCGTAAAAAGAAGAAAAGGGTCATGTCACGTGCCCTTTTATGCACATTAGGGTGCATTAGTAGCCCATTCATTCTGAATATGTTGCCTTAAGCTGCATGTGTTAGCAAAATGCAGAGATGTAAATGGGCTCTTTTTACCATCTACATGCTGCGTAGATGACTGTTTTATTTCACAAAATGAAGTGAGAGGAAAAGATAAATGTTATACAAACAGTCTTTTATCACAAGGTCAAATGATAAATTAATTGGGAAATCAAAGGGTTCCAGCAACATGCAGATTTTACAAGGAAGTTTGCGCATTAGGCTGGGAACATAATCTTGTGCCAACATATAAGAAGTGAGAAAAGACCCCACACATAATATTCTCAGCTCTTTGAAGAAAGGATGTCTGTACTAAGATGTGTTCTCAAACAATTCATCTGATGTTGCAACATGAACTTGATGTGGGGAACACTCATCTATGGCATTGTTGTATTTTATAGTGTAGACATTCTGTCTTTGTTCTCTCTCTAAGCTCCTAGTGACAGCATTTAATCACTAATAATGTGTAGGAAAACATGTGCAAAGGCTTTCTCCTTGCTGATAAACATCATAAATTTGCGCCAGATGGGATAAATATGTCATTTTCTACATTTACTGCCATGAAGTCTAAAGACTTTTTTTTTTTTTATAAAACTACTGAATTGACCATTGAACCTTGCTGCTATGGTCACTCAGCACATAGACTTGAGGAAAAAGTAGCATGGACAATTAATTAAAGTGGAGTAAGGCTGGTCATATGCTATGCAAAGTTTGTAAATAATATAGCCAATATGTCCTGAGAGGTGAACAAAGCAAGCAGAATCTTTGATGGTGTTGCTGAGATAGGGGCCAGCAAAATGAACCACAGAGTTCAGCAAGGAATCCAGCACTCAACACAACTGAAAGTGTGCTTCTTGTGCTGCACATTTTTTTTGTATTGCGATGAAAATGTAGCATTGACTGAAATCTTGAAAAAAAAAAAAAAAAAAAAACCCACAGACAATTCAAACTGAGTTTGAGAAAAAAACATAAGCAGAGGTTACGTTCCTGTAAAAGTCTAGTTTAGCTCTACCTCTTAATGTAGATTTGAACTAAACACTGAAGCAAAGATTTGCTATGTTTCGGGGAACATCTACAAGTGTTTATTTGCTAAGCTATTGCTAGACTTGCCAGGCCACAAATTTGTTGCACAATTGCAGCAAGTCCGCATTGCATGACTTCAGATCAACTTTCTTTGCAAACATTCTGGTTCAGTTATGTTATGCATTAGTCATCCCACCTTAGGGGTCACTGTGGCTGAATTTTTATACTGTAGACTTGCAGAGCTCTTGCTGTAGACTCACCATTGCAATGTTTCTCTTGTTAGAGACTTGCTACGCAAATTTGCTGCAAATTGGAAATGTGCCAACTAGAACGTGTTCTTCAAGTGCTTTGCAAGTGTACAACTTGCCAGTGAAAATGTTAACAGTCTTACAATTCAACACTGCCACAAATTTGTGGCAAGTTATCCTTGCTATCTGGGGGAACTTGAAAAATCTACCATCTAGAATGTATGAAAAAATGTAAGAGTGCCTAACCAGTCCTATACCTGCAGCCTCATAGCTGTATATCTACAATGTGAGATCTAAGGAATTGCTGGCTGCACCTGACTGTGAGCCTCAGGAAATCTGAAATGAGATTTGGTGATGTTTCTATTGCGTTGATTACTGTTCTCCGTTGTAAAGGTTCTGACAAGAGGAAGAGAAATCCTGCCTCTACATCTCAGATTGCTTTAAAGTAGCCACCTCCATACAAAGACAATCATGGTGAGCAATGAAATGGAAAAAGATCAGCTGCAGTGAGACTACAGGCAAAACTGAGGACTAATCCTTTTATTGCCTTTTTTTGGGTGTATCTTCCACTGTACAAGACCTCTTTAAAGCCTAGAACACACGAATGTCAGACGGCATCAACCGGTTCAATAGAAACCGCCCAACATTTGGTTTGTATGTACGGCAGCTGGCCCATGTTTATGGAAGGTGCATGATTGAAAAAGGTCAACCGACCGGCATCCAAACAGTGCTTTAAGCCAATGGCTGAGAGCGCTGAACAGTGCGTTCCGGCGGAGGGAGCCATCAACTGTGTCAGAATGCAATTTCTCAGCAGGGGAGATCACTGTACTAACATTAGTAAAGTGGCTCCTCCTGAGCTCTTCAATTTCTTTTTACTGTTAAGTAGGGTTGAGCGAACACCTAGATGTCCGTGTTCGACGGGTTCGGCCGAACTTTAAAAAAAAGTCCGGGTCCGTGTCCCGGACTTTTACCGAACTTTTCCCGGACACCGAACCCCATTGAAGTCAATGGGGACCCGAACTTTAAGGCACTAAAATGGCTCTAAAACACCAAAGGAAAGGGCTAGAGTGCTGCAAATGGCAGCAAAACGTAATTAAGAGCATGGCAAGTGCTCTGCAAACAAATGTGGATAGGGAAATAACTTAAAACAACAAAAAAAAAACAGAAAAATAAAACAATGTTCTTCTTCATCTCTGAAGGACGAGGCCCATATGGAGTAGGAGGGAGGTTGAGGTGGTGGTGGATGTGGCGGTGACATAGGCGTGCGCACAGGGTGTGCTGGGTGTGCCTGGGCACACCCTAATCACCTAGGGCACATAGCATTGCCAGTGAGGAGATGGGAAAGATCTCCCTGGGACCTGCTCTGCTCTATTTCTCCTTGCCTACAGGTACATGGCCCCGATACATTACTCTCCCTGCTGGCAAACACATGCATGTGTATTTCAACTTTGGGGTGCACACCTTAATGCAATAGGCTGCGCACACCTATGGGCGGTGTAGGTGGAAGCGGCGGTGGAGGAGGACCAGGGCCGGATTAACAGCATCATGGGCTTGGTGCTGAGGATTTTGAAGGGCCTTAAGGGCCGTGCCTTGCCATGCACCCAGAGGAGGAAGGGTGCAGCCATGCATGCCTAATTCAACATGGGATGCTGTCTCTGAAGCCCATAAACACATCCATGCATCGCCAACTGTCCCTCCTTGTCCGGCCTTCACGCTGTGTGGGGAGGTTCTGAGGGTGCTGCCTGGGGAAGCGAGCATAGAAGCCAGACTTCTGTGTTTACAAGTGACAGAAGAGCGGTAACAGTGAATATGGCCAACCCGGGGCCTATATAAAAGGTAGGGGCCTGGAGCTGCAGCTCCAATAGCCCCTACATTAATCTGGCCCTGAGGAGGAGGACGAGGTAGCCAACACTGCTTCTTTTCAAAAATTTTAAATGAGGGTACACCCCAAAAGAGTGAGAAAGAGCAAAAATGGAACAATGGGTGGGTAAGGTCGGTATCCATTGCTATTCTGCATAAGGTACGGAAAAGTCCCGTGGGATCCATGCCTGGTTCATTTTAATGAACGTGAGCTTGTCCACATTGTCTCTGGACAGGCGGCTGCGCTTGTCTGTTATAACGCCCCCAGCCGTGCTAAATACCCGTTCAGATAATACACTGGCTGCAGGGCACGCCAGCACCTCCAAGGCGTAAAGGGCAAGCTCAAGCCATGTGCCCAATTTGGAGACCCAGAAGTTGAAGGGGGCAGACCCGTCATTCACTACATGTAGGCGTGTGCACACATACTGCTCCACCATGTTGGTAAAATGCTGCCTCCTGCTAAGACGTTCCATCTGAGCTGCTGGTGCTGCTGTTTGTTGTGGCGTGCTGACAAAGCTTTTCCACATTTCGGCCATGCTAACCCTGCCTTCTGAGGTGCTGGCGGTGCCCTGGTTGCGTTGGCGACCTCCTCCTCCTCCTCCTCTGCCTTGTGCTTCCACTGTGGCCCCGCTGTCAGATGGGAATGCCAGCAGCATGGCGTCTACCAGCGTGCGCTTGTACTCGCGCATCTTGCGATCGCGCTCCAGTGAGTGAATTAAGGACGGTACGTTGTCCTTGTAACGGGGATCCAGCAGCGTGGCCACCCAGTAATCAGCACAAGTTAGAATGTGGGCAACTCGGCGGTCGTTGTGGAGACACTGCAGCATGTAATCGCTCATGTGTGCCAGGCTGCCCAGAGGCAACGAAAGGCTGTCCTCTGTGGGAGGTGTATCGTCCGTGTCCTCTGTATCCCCCCAGCCACGCACCAGTGATGGCCATGAGCTGGCCTGGGTGCCACCCTGCTGTGAACATGGTTCCATCTCCTCCTCCAGCTCCTCCTCCTCCTCATCCTCCTCATCCTTTCAGAACTGTGCCCCTGCTGGACAATTGCGTCCCTGGCGTTTGCGTGTGCAGGAACCCACCCTCGGAGCCCCTTGCGAATGACTGCCCTGAAAGCCTTGGAAATGTTACCTCTTCATCCTCCTCCTCCTCCTCATCCTGTGCCACATCCTCTTCCATCATCGCCCGAATTGTTTTTTCAAGGAGGCATAGAAGTGGGATAGTTAAGCTGAGAACGGCGTCATTGCCACTGGCCATGTTGGTGGAGTACTCAAAACAGCGCAACAAGGCACACAGGTCTCGCATGGAGGCCCAGTTAAATTAAATAGCGGAATAGAAAATATGATCCAAAAAAAGTGTATGTATATCACACGTACACAACCACACTGGGCCCCAATTACTATTGTTTGTACCCCTAAAAGGCTAGATGAGGAGTAGGGGGAGTATGGAACAGGCAGCACCCTCAAACCTTCAGAAGTATGAGATGAACCCCAACAACTTGGAAAGGTGGATCTCTCTCACACGTACCGACACAGACTATCCCGCAATTCAATTGATCCTCAAAGGTTTTTATTGAATAGCGGAATAGGAAATATGATCAAAAAAAGTGTATGTATCTCGCACGTACACAACCACACTAGGCCCCAATTACTATTTTTTGTACCCCTAAAAGGCTAGATGAGGAGTAGGGGGGGTATGGAACAGGCAGCACCCTCAAACCTTCAGAAGTATGAGATGAACCCCAACAACTTGGAAAGGTGGATCTCTCTCACACGTACCGACACAGACTATCCCCCAATTTAACTGATCCCCAAAGGTTTTTGATTAAATAGCGGAATAGAAAATATGATCCAAAAAAAGTGTATGTATATCACACGTACACAACCACACTAGGCCCCAATTACTATTGTTTGTACCCCTAAAAGGCTAGGAGTAGGGGGAGTATGGAACAGGCAGCACCCTCAAACCTTCAGAAGTATGAGATGAACCCCAACAACTTGGAAAGGTGGATCTCTCTCACACGTACCAACACAGACTATCCCCCAATTTAACTGATCCCCAAAGGTTTTTGATTAAATAGCGGAATAGAAAATATGATCCCAAAAAAGTGTATGTATATCACACGTACACAACCACACTAGGCCCCAATTACTATTGTTTGTACCCCTAAAAGGCTAGGAGTAGGGGGAGTATGGAACAGGCAGCACCCTCAAACCTTCAGAAGTATGAGATGAACCCCAACAACTTGGAAAGGTGGATCTCTCTCACACGTACCAACACAGACTATCCCCCAATTTAACTGATCCCCAAAGGTTTTTGATTAAATAGCGGAATAGAAAATATGATCCCAAAAAAGTGTATGTATATCACACGTACACAACCACACTAGGCCCCAATTACTATTGTTTGTACCCCTAAAAGGCTAGGAGTAGGGGGAGTATGGAACAGGCAGCACCCTCAAACCTTCAGAAGTATGAGATGAACCCCAACAACTTGGAAAGGTGGATCTCTCTCACACGTACCAACACAGACTATCCCCCAATTTAACTGATCCCCAAAGGTTTTTGATTAAATAGCGGAATAGAAAATATGATCCCAAAAAAGTGTATGTATATCACACGTACACAACCACACTAGGCCCCAATTACTATTGTTTGTACCCCTAAAAGGCTAGGAGTAGGGGGAGTATGGAACAGGCAGCACCCTCAAACCTTCAGAAGTATGAGATGAACCCCAACAACTTGGAAAGGTGGATCTCTCTCACACGTACCAACACAGACTATCCCCCAATTTAACTGATCCCCAAAGGTTTTTGATTAAATAGCGGAATAGAAAATATGATCCCAAAAAAGTGTATGTATATCACACGTACACAACCACACTAGGCCCCAATTACTATTGTTTGTACCCCTAAAAGGCTAGGAGTAGGGGGAGTATGGAACAGGCAGCACCCTCAAACCTTCAGAAGTATGAGATGAACCCCAACAACTTGGAAAGGTGGATCTCTCTCACACGTACCAACACAGACTATCCCCCAATTTAACTGATCCCCAAAGGTTTTTGATTAAATAGCGGAATAGAAAATATGATCCCAAAAAAGTGTATGTATATCACACGTACACAACCACACTAGGCCCCAATTACTATTGTTTGTACCCCTAAAAGGCTAGGAGTAGGGGGAGTATGGAACAGGCAGCACCCTCAAACCTTCAGAAGTATGAGATGAACCCCAACAACTTGGAAAGGTGGATCTCTCTCACACGTACCAACACAGACTATCCCCCAATTTAACTGATCCCCAAAGGTTTTTGATTAAATAGCGGAATAGAAAATATGATCCCAAAAAAGTGTATGTATATCACACGTACACAACCACACTAGGCCCCAATTACTATTGTTTGTACCCCTAAAAGGCTAGGAGTAGGGGGAGTATGGAACAGGCAGCACCCTCAAACCTTCAGAAGTATGAGATTGTGTTCACTGTACCCCACAAAGATTGAGTTCACTGCACCCCACAATGATTGTGTTCACTGCACCCCACAAAGATTGTGTTCACTGCACCTCACAAAGATTGTGTTCACTGTACCCCCCAAAGATTGTGTTCACTGCACCCCACAAAGATTCTGTTCACTGTACCCCACAAAGATTGTGTTCACTGCACCCCAAAAAGATTGTGTTCACTGCACCCCAAAAAGGATGTTGTTCACTGCACCCCAAAAAGGATGTTGTTCACTCCACCCCAAAAAGATTGTGTTCACTGCACCCCACAAAGATTGTGTTCACTGCACCCCAAAAATGATTTTGTTCACTGCACCCCAAAAAGGATTTTGTTCACTGCACCCCAAAAAGGATGTTGTTCACTCCACCCCAAAAAGATTGTGTTCACTGCACCCCAAAAAGATTGTGTTCACTGCACCCCACAAATGATTTTGTTCACTGCACCCCAAAAAGATTGTGTTCACTGCACCCCAAAAAGGATGTTGTTCACTGCACCCCAAAAAGGATTTTGTTCACTGCACCCCAAAAAGATTGTGTTCACTGCACCCCACAAAGGATTTTGTTCACTGCACCCCACAAAGATTGTGTTCACTGCACACCAAAAAGGATTGTGTTCACTGCACCCCAAAAAGATTTTGTTCACTGCACCCCAAAAAGATTGTGTTCACTGCAGCCCAAAAAGATTGTGTTCACTGCAGCCCAAAAAGATTGTGTTCACTGCAGCCCAAAAAGATTGTGTTCACTGCAGCCCAAAAAGATTGTGTTCACTGCAGCCCAAAAAGATTGTGTTCACTGCAGCTCACACACAGAAAAATGGATGTGGATCACTGACACCTGCCTATCTCCAATCCCACACCACACAGCAATATCGATTGTAGTTTGTAGAACACAGTTTCCCTAAAATTCAGCAGACTCTGTCCCTAACAGGATTGAGAAGAGATCGTAGATCAGGATTGAGTGCAGACCCCACCCCCCACACAGCAATATCGATTGTAGTTTGTAGAAGACACTGACCCTATAATTCAGCAGACTCTATCCCTAAAATGCCTACAACTCGCCCTGCCTAAACACTCCGACCTGTCCCTCAATTCTATCCGGACACAAATGGTTTTTTCCTGCCTATCTTTCCCTAATCAGCAGCCAGCACGTTGATGTGTGCTCTGTCCCTGAATCTAAGCAGCATAATGACGCCGCTGCGGCTGCCTCGAACTTATAAAGACTTGGTCACATGCTTCAGACGGCCAATCACAGCTACTGAGACATTTGCAGGCATGGCTGGGATGGCTTAAGGCACACCAGTTAAACGATTGTTGATTGGCTGTTGAAAGCCCGCCATGAAAAGAGCGCCAAAGCATGCAAAACCCGGAAATAAAACGACCGAACACGGATTTTTACCCGAACATACAGTAAAGTGTCCGTGTCCGTGTTCGGGTACAAAAAATCCAATTATTCGGTACGAACACGAATAATACAGTCCGTGTTCGCTCAACACTACTGTTAAGCCTGCTGGGTTGATTGAAAAAAAAAAAAAACACAGCGTGTATCGGGCTTAAAATGATACTAAAGTCTGTTTTTTTTGCTTAAAAATAACAAACATGTTATACTTGCCTGCTCTGTGCAGTGGTTTTGCACAGAGCAGCCCAAATCCTTCTCTTCTTAGGTCCCTCTTCGGCTCTCCTGGCCTCTACCTTTTAACGAGTGCCCCCACAGCAAGCAGCTTGCTATGGAGGCACCTGACCAGAGCCGCAGCTTTGTGTGTCCATTCAGACACCCCCTCTCTCTTCTCATTGTATTTTGACTTTGATTGACAGCAGCAGGCGCCATTGGCGCTCTGCTGCTGTCTCAGTCAATAAGGAGGAGAGTGCCAGGCAGCCCACTCTCTCCTGCAACATCATTGGATAGAGATGGGGCTTAGGTAAGTATAAGGGGGGCTTCTGCACACAGGATTTTTATCTTAATGCATAGAATGCATTAAGATAAAAACAATTCTGTCTTTACAATCACTTTAAGCCTATTTCATGTGCTGGATGGTCTCAATGGAAGGCTCAGGGATGGGAGGGGGCAGGATATGTTAAGCGTTTACATGAGGTTTTCATATAAGTTCAGCTGCCCATATATCTTGAGCTGCTGATTGTTTTGAAATGCAGTGCTGCCTGAGGGCCATCTCAGCTAATGTATTTTTTCATTGTATGCTCAATTTGAGACAATTTAAACAAATTCATCAGGAACATACTGTGCGTTCAGTACAGTCTTATGCTATGCTATGTACTTAATATGAACTGTTTTTAATGAATAGATGCAATACAAAGACAAATACATATACATATAAAAAGAGAAGAAATTGATGGCATGCAAACAAAAATCATCTGTTAGATGGTTTGCCAACAGTTGGATTTTATGGGTTTCTGCACTTTGAAAATCATAGCTGCACTTTCAAACAAAGTGTGTTGATCATTTTGCCCTCCCCCCCACCCCCTGACCTAAATTACCCCACTTTCCCCCTTCCCACATACATACTTACCTTAATGCCTTTGCCACGGCTTCCGCTTTTTTTTTTTTTAATCTATCCAGAATCTGTGCACTAAAAAACCTGTGCAGTAGCTTTATATAGATTCTTATGGGACTTACTCCAATGTGTCTCCAGCCTTGGGATTGGGGCCGATAGAAGCCTAAAGGGAGCTAAATCACAGCCCTGGTCAGATCACAGAATATTTTCAGGTTAGATGTAAACAGATGTCAGAGGCCGTGGCCACAGGATGAAGGATGTCTGTATCTGGAGAGTGGTGGGAAAAATGATAAGTGCACTTTGTGTCCTTTAAAGTGTTCCTTAACCACTTTAAGACCGGAAGGATTTGCCTCCTTAATGACCAAGCCCTATTTTGCGATTCGGCACTATGTTACTTTAACGGACAATTACGCGGTCCGGGGACGCTGTACCCAAACTAAATTTACGTCCTTTTTTCCTCAAAAATAGAGCTTTCTTTTGGTGGTATTTGATCACCTGTGCGATTTTTATTTTTTGCATTATAAACTAAAAAAATAGCTACAATTTTGAAAAAAAAAAAAAACAATATTGTTCTCTTTCTGTTATATAACATTCCCAAAAAACAAAATGTAAAAATCAAAATTTTTTAACATTTTAGGCCAATTTGTTTTCTGCTACATATTTTTGGTAAAAAAAATCGGAATAAGCGTATTTTTGGCTGGTTTGCGCAAAAGTTATTGCGTCTACTAACTATGGGAAAGATTTATGTCATTTTTATTGTTTTTTTTTTTACTAGTAATGGCGGCGATCTGCGATTTTTTGCGGGACTGCGACATTGCGGCAGACAGACCCCTAACTGACATTTTTGACACTTTTGGGGGGACCAGTGACATTACTACAGTAATCCATGCTAAAAATATGCACTGTTACTGTAATAATGACACTTGCAGGGAAGGGGTTAACAGTATAGGTGATCAAGGGGTTAAATGTGACCCTAGGGGAGTGATTATAACTGTGGGGGGGCGTGGCTTCTGAGATGACCACAGAGACATGTGATCCTATATAGAAGGATCACATGAGCTCTGTGATCATTTCAGGGAGAAGGACAGTCGGCTGTGTTTACAACAGCCGACCGTCCTTCTCTCTCAGCGGGGAGCGATCTGAGCCACCTGACACCCACATCGGCTTCCCCGCTGACGCGCGCTCGCCCCCTAGCTCCTCCAAGGCAAGCGAGGTAGATCTACGTCGTTTTGCCTGTATGAGCCACCCTGCCGCAGTAAAAAGGCGGCAGATGGTTGGGAACTGGTTAATAATAGAAATACATATTACAAAATGAGTAAAGATGAGGAGTCTGTATGTTTTCATGTGTTTACATCCTCTGGTGTCTGTGAATCATCTTCAGGGTTTTTGTGAAATCTGCTGATACAGGTATAAAGTAACACTGCACAATAAGAGCAAGGGTGATCTCAGGTCAACAGAATGCTGGCCCCGAACATTTGTTTAACACATTTTCTGTAAGCAGCATAAGCTATTGTGGAAATGCACATTTCTTCTGAGGTGACTGTAAAGAGATGCCACAAAGGTCAATGGGTTTTTTTTTCCCGTTAAATTACAATTTACTGCGCTTTTCAGCCATTGCATTCAATGATTGTTTGCACACTGATGGTCGATTGTTTGCAAGCTGCAGTGTCACCCGTGTAAATGTTTACTTATGAATCTTTTAGCAGAGACACATTAGACCAGCTGCAGGTTGATGAGATGCTGGCTTTGGCAAAGGACCTCGTTCAACCAAATGGCAGAAACACAGACAACCACTTTAAAGCAAAGTGTCCTCTTAGCCCTCAGTAATCACAGCTAATGGCCAATCATGACAAAACGAGGAGGTGATGATGAACTATTAGTGCTGTAAACTGTGAACATGGTGTGCAACTTGTTTTATAGGGCATATCATTTAGGTGCCACTTATCTCAGTCAGTGCTAATCTGCACATAAGCCAATATTTTTTATCTGCTGGGTTTTAGGGGGTAAAATAAAATAACTTTTTCATAATAAACATCTCTGGCAGAGGTGTAGCTGGTGTTGGGCAGCAGAGTTTAACTATCCTGGGCATTGAGGGATTAAGGGATGCAAGATCACACTTGAAATAAAGGTCAAAAAAGTACAATAGACTACAAAGTGTGGACAGTGGAATTTCAGGATTTTGCACTCAAAGATAAATTAATCAGTCAATAGGCGCAATAGAGTTTTTGGCCATGCAAAATGTGGATAGAGTAGAGAAGGGTCTACAAAGGCTGTCAGGCAAGACAAGAAATAGAGATTGCAAGTGCCATTGGGACATGTCCCTTTAAAACCAAAAAAAGTAGTCAGGGGATGCCACACAAAACAGTGGGCTGTGGGAGAACTATATAAGACGTTGGTATGGCTGGAGCGTAGTAAAAAGCAGGTTTGAGTGGGCCAGAGCAATGATGCCAGGAAATGGGAAATATTGGCATATTAGCGGAAACTAGATTTCAGGGCACGTAGAATCCACTTCAAGGTACATGAAAGTTGCAGGCATCTCTATGTCTGCTGTCAGTTTACTATTTATAAAGTAACCCCAAAGACTACAGGAACCTAATATGCACAGTTTTGAGGCAAGAAGGGAAATGGGAACATGTTCCAAACCTTTATATACATTTAGGGCATGGGTGTCCAACCTTTTGGCTTCTCTGGGCCACAGTGAGTGTAGAGAAATTTTCTCGGGCCGCATATAAAATATATACTATAGTTAAGGTATATAAGTAATAAAATGCCGCCGTGCCCTTCCCGCGCCGCCGCGCCCCCCCCCCCCCGGACTAATTTAACACAATCAGAAGAAGATCAAATTAAATGGAATCAGTATACAGAGGTTTACTTCTTCTGAGAGATATTGAAGGAACACTCAAACCACCATGACCACTTCAGTGATTTGAAGTGGTCATGGTGGTAGGAGTCAGAAACACTGCACATGCTCGCCTCAACCCTCCCCTGGAGGCAGCCTCTGCCTACCATTAGTTGGAAGCCGCTGTGGCCATGCCCCCGACTCGACTTCCTTCCTCCCCAGCAAAAAAAAATTGTCGGTCAGTGGGCCGCATTGCCTGGGGTTCCGGGCCGCATGTGGCCCCCGGGCCGCAGGTTGGACATGCCTGATTTAGGGTATGAATAAGGTTCAGGAGGGCAGTATTTTTAATATGAAGCTAAGATCAAGAACATGAGGACATGACCTCAAGATAGCAGACGTTCAAAACCTATCTTATATGGAAGGATTGGGAAACAGGGATTTCGGGCACAAAAGTTTTTGTAAAAAGATTTCTTTTATTCAACAAAAAAACTAAATATTTTAAAATCATAGAACATTACAGGCAGATAATTGTGTATTAAGGACACAGTGAGACCACCAAACAATGGTCTATATTGTACAATATCTACAGTATATAGAACTTATAAAAGTGATTTACATACAGTTCAGAGTACAAGATCATTAGTAGTCATATAATTCTTGGAAACGTGTTACTTGATATCAGAAGAGAACCGCTGACGGACATCCAAGCAATATGGTGCCGGTCAGCGGGGTCAACTGAAAATATAAGTTAACATTCACCATGTAACATATGACCTTTGCTCGACATGTTTCGCTTTCTTAGACAAAAAAGCTTCATCTGGAGCATATCAATTCTCTTGTCTGTACATATAGTAATCAGGCACATATCTCAACTTCCATAGAGAATTCTTTAACGAGGAGGACTGTGCGTTTTAGGAAGCTCGAAAACTAGGCATTGTATAATGACATAGTAGTGAGGGTAATCACTCCATGTCTAATATCAAACTTGGAAAGGACCAGAGCTTAATGTAGGGAGCGTATCTCCTCTGCTTATATGTCGGCCCTTGCCACGCTGTTCCTAGCTTCCGCACAGTCCTCACCGGATGGGGAAACTCCGCCAAAACCTATCTTAGAAAATATTATTTTACTGACCTATAGCTGTTTCCCATTGGTCCATAATCTCAGTTTCAATCTATTAGATCTATTAGATTGCGAATAGGCACTTTTGCTTGGATTCACATGAATACATCGTTAGAAGCCTACTCAAACTTGTTCTGCTTTGTTTTATAAAAGCTGCTGTGTCAGCTGATCTGCCTGTAATTTTTTTCAGCTTTCAATAAAGCCTTTTAAACAGAGAAAATATTATTTTTCTGAAAGCGTGGTTTATTCTTGGAATAGAAATCAAGTTTTAGCTGATAAGATTGATGATTAGGAACATTTTTAGAGCCAAATTCCAGTCCTGATCAACTTTATAACAAATGCCAGCTTGTAACAAGATAATGATGAAAGCTGGAACTCATTTAATGTCCGAGAAGCAGATTTCAGAAATTGTAAGGAGGACATGAGAACACATGAGTGGAAACCACACAAAGTGTGTGCTTTTAAAAAGCAGTTTCTAGTCTATCAGGTAGGCAGTCATTCTTTCCATGATAAACCTAGCATGTATTTTGGGCTTGCACTGAGTTTCCATGTCGTTTGAGTCTCATGTGTTGCCATTTAAAATAACCTTAACTGATTTGAGACATTATGTAACATAAATAATTATAGTGAAGGAAAAAATATTTTAAAGTTTTTCTTCAAAGTTCATTGAGAATGCACAGGACAGAAGGATTTCAGAAAAAAACCTTTAAAACATTCCGTCTTTTAAACTATGAACATACAGGCTCCTCTACACCTCCCCTTGTCTCCACTCATCTAGCAAAGCTTGGAAGAATTGTAACCTATCAGTCTGGAAGTAAAGATTCATTACAGGATGCAGAAAATTAGGAAAAATATACAAAGCTGGATTCCTGGTAAACTGCTGAGTACACAGATGAATACATATAAGTCAATTGTCTTATCCTCCAACTGATTTGTAAATTTATAGCCAGTCTTGTGATCCAAACATCCCTGCCAGGCAGCACAGCCAGGTACTGGATTATTCTGCTGACAATATTGCAATAAAACATTACAATCTATTCTGGCCTGCAACTGGATAATTACAGATGAGCAAATCTACCAATTTGATTCACTAGGGATTCAGATCATGCGCAAAAAAATTGCAAATGGCAAACTCCATTAAGGTCAAAGAGAGGCACAATGTTAATGAGTGATTGTGGAGCTGACGGGCAAGTTGCCAAACAAATACCATCAAGAGCATACTAATGGTGCATAGAACTTGTGCCAATGCACAGGAGGGGAAGGGCCTTTTATATGACTTAGAGAGTGACATGGAAAATATGTTGCATGTTTAAATTACAGGTTAAGTGATGCCTTAAAGCTGTATGCAGTGTTGTGGAGCAGCAAGATTTTCACAGATGGCCCCAGAAACAGCATTAGTGCGGGTTCACATTAGTGCAGCCGCCGGTCACAGCAGGGGGTCCAGTGCATCCCTGTTCACCGATTCATGTGCAAATTTTTGCCTGCACTCGCACCTGAAACAGACCAGAAGACGCGCCTAACCCTTTTCCAATGCCGACCGGAGCTATGTGAACCGGCTCGATTTAGAGCTGGTCACACTCTCCTTTCATGCGAGCTGAATGTGGGGAAACCCGCATCTAATTTGCATCAGTGTGAACTCAGCCTAAAAGACGTTTTTTTTTCCAGATTGTTTTAGCAGTGACAAATGTGTTTTCAATAAGCACTTTTAAGCGTGCTTTGATCAGCAAATGTAGCTTGGTAACACAGGCCTGAACCATTTTAAAAAGCGAAAAAAATTATGATTGACAGAATAAGGTAAAACAGTTTGGTATGAATGAGAATAGCCTAAAATGTAGATAAAATTGAACATATACTGTAACTGGATGCAATTGTATTTCTATATACAGTATCTGTTTAGAGATCATGGTAATGAATGACTTACAAAATAATGACAACAGTATAACCCGCAGCCAATATTTTTTTTTGTATTATATTTATAATTTACAGGATTCAGATAACTGAGGTGATGCCTTTTAATGCCATGGGTAAGTATACTTTGGACTTAATTTCTTTGCTGCATATGGGCATAAAGTATATGCAGCTAAAATGTCAATGAATATTTGTAGCACCCTCCTAGGTAGGTGCAAGTGAGGGAGTATAGTTTTTGGCTCTGTCTGCCTATAAGAGGAGCAGCAGGGAAATCTATATTGCTTTCTGCCTACCAGAGAGCAGAATCTGTGAGTTTGGTCTGCTCAGTGTGCTCAGTGTGATTTATTGAGTCTAGATAGTGTTTCCACACTGGTCCAATAGGGAGGCATGTTGGACAGTGGGAGGAAACCTGGCAAATAGGTACACAGGCTTTGATACAGTCCCAGTGATTGATAGAGACTGGCTGTCTCAGTGCATTACAGGATACTGTATAACAGCCAGGAGCACATGTGCTGCGGGGTCTTTGGCTGGTAAGCAGAGTCCCGGAGGGAGGGGGCAGCTGCCTCCTCCTCTGTAGCAGTGGCGCGCAGTCACAGGCAGTCGGCCTGGGGACCAGAAGAAAGGAACTGAACCCAGAAGTCAAGGAGAACTGACTGGAGGGGTAGAGACACTGGAGAGTGGAGACCCTTGAAAAAAAGTATTTTGAGTACAGGGGATCGTGTTTAGGGGCCTGACCTGAGGGGGGCCACCCCGGTGTAGGATAGTCAGTGGATGGGTGTCAGCCTGTGGGACACTAGGCTGGCATCCTGAAGATAATCTATACAATTAATTTGTCTGAACAGAGACTTGACCTAAATTCATCTAGTGGCAAGGTGAATCTGCAGCCTAGGTGTGTCTCCAGATATGAGTCCTCATCCATTGTGAATAGTTCAATTTGGAGTATCCCATTCTTCCCTTCTCCCATCCCTATTTAAAATAAAACACCAAAAACAACTACATACCCCTTGACTGATCATTGACTGAGCCAAAGAAGTGTTAAGCTGTGCATGCCAATGTTGCTAACGGTAACCCAGGGGGACCAGAGAGTGTATTATCCAGCAGTCCTCAAGGGGCAGTGCTACATATTAATTTCATAAAAAGGTTTGTAAAATAAAGGGTTATAGTACCAATAATATTTCAGTCACAGGGGCCATTTCTTGTGCAGCATCAAACATTAGCTCATTTAATCTGTTGTGGACTACAGTTGCAAGATCATCATTCTCAGCTCTATTTCCAGAAACCTGCCTTATGCCTTAAGCTACAGAACAGGTGTTCCTGGGTTTTCCCATCCCACCTGTTGAGTGCTCCATCATATAAAACAATTCCAACTTCAGCATCTAACAAAGTTATTGGGAGCTGACTCTATAACCTGCACACATGTCTCTAGGGATTTAAATTATAGTTCCCGTGAAGCAGTGGGGATTTTCCTTGGCCTGCTTGTCTACAGAGCCATTCAATTAATCAGCATAATATGATGTTACATATTATGCATACACACACATACTTTTTGCACATTATCTTTGAACATATTTATAAAAAATAGTGTACACCAGCTTCCTTCTGTTTATTTGGAATTGAGATTCTTTAGAAGCATATCAAATAACCACATAAACCATTACTACAAAGGCAGCAATACCATCATAATGTAGCGTTTCATAAAGGCTTTAAAAAATGTCATCATTACATTTTTCCATTAAATGAGCCAATAAGGGTCTCCTACATTAACTAGAGAAGGCACACAGACGTCTACATGCATACACTGGTAGTTTATCATCATAAAAACCAGAAATAATTAGTCAATCTCAAAGCAATCTGGACATGATAGGAAACATAAGGCAGGTATATTAGGACCTAAAGAACAATCACCCAATACATCTCTATAGGGCAATATAGTCAAAGAGTCGTACATCACTAAAAAAAACAACAACTGCCGGGCAATACTATCAGCAGCTCAGGCCCAAAGAGAAGGTGAAAGTCAGTGTGTAATGGTTGTATTAAACATGTTCAGGGTAAAGGGATAAAAGTCCATTAGCTCTGCATTCCTCTTGATTTGATTTAAAGTATTGTTTATTGTTACCAACAAGTTTCCTATGTGTTGTATTAGCATTATTGATGGTGATTACTTAATTTATTAAAACAGGAAGTCAAAAAAGTGGAAAAATAATATTAAGCAGTTGTAATTGATTACCTATATGTAAAAGCTTAAAATTTAGTTTTATTAGTTCCCCAGAATACCATCCTCAAGCGTTACACTGTTAGAAATGTACTTGTTATATAGTCCAGGTACATTTTAAGACATGTTATGAGACAAACACTGCTTATTCTACCTACTAATGCCAGCATTTTTTTTTTGTCTAATTAAAATTTTTTTTTTTTTTCATTTATTGTAGTCAAAACTAAAAACAAAAAAAAAAAAACGAAAAAAAATGTTTTTTCTTTTTTTATGCCAGTTAAATTTGAAATAATGCATATTCATATTTTGCATTAGTCAGTTGCAATCCTTGCCATGTATTATTTATGTGTAAAACAAAAATTGTATATATGGTAAAAAGAACAAATATAAAACATTGAATGACATATAAACTTTACATCTAAGATAATATTGCCCTAACTGTATGTACTGTTGTTGTTTAAGCAACAAATGCAAACACTATAATTTGTTATATTTTAAGCACAAAAATAAATGCATGGTATTCCACCCATATATATTTTGGATTTTATACTAAAAATATTATATTTCTGGCAATTTGTGGTGTGTAGCTATAAAACAACAGTGCCTCTGTCATTTAGACCATCAGGCTCCTTGGAGTACCATCTATGAAGAACCTTTACTGACTTCTCCCAACGTATAACCCAATGAGTAGCTTCTTGCAACTCCACAGGTCTATTTTCCTGCCCTATGTCCTTCACCCATTTAAGCATTGTAGGGGTCTTAATAAATTATGTTAAAATTTGAAGATAATTATATAATCAACAGATAACCCCCTTCATTATAGGGGAAGTATTATAGTACTGCCAAACCATGTTTTCCAAGCTAAACTGGTAGTTTGGGAGGTCCTGATGAAAATGACAGAGCAGGACCAATTTTGATTGGATCATTTTAATGACAATGAGCAGGTCCACACTGTCAGCAGACAGATGAATTTGTCTCAATAACAAATTCTCATGCTATGCTGATGGCCCTTTCAGACCCCTGGCTGCAGGGCAAGCCAGAATCTGCAGTGCATACTGTGTAAGATCCAGTTAGTGATTCAGCATGGACACCTAATAGTCTATGCGGTCTTAACTTCTGAGAGTATCAGCATCAACCCTGGACCCAATGTATTCAGCAATTGTGTGGTTTAGGGTAGTCAGAGGAAAAGAGAAGCAGGGCTTTTCCGGTGCTTGGCTACCCCTCTCAGCAAAAAGAAAAATGTATAAATCTATACAATTTTTCTTTATTAGTATCAAGAAAAGATTAAAATTAATTATTTATATCAGTCATGGCAAGTATAATTCATACATCATAGTACACATATTGATTGAACAATACAATACATTAAAGAATCACCCCCTTACACAATAAAAAGGCTCAATCTCTCCCAAAGATTCACTGTGAAATACAGGCGAAACGCATCAGTAACAGCTCTGTGAATCTGTAGGAGAGATTGAGCCTTTTTATTGTGAGGAGGGCGATTCTTTTATGTATTGTATTGTCCAAGCAATATGATGTATGAATTATACTTGCTATGATTGATATGAATAATGAACTTTAATCTTTTCTTGATACTAATAAAGAATAAATGTTATAGATTTATGATTTTTTTGTTTTTGCTCAGTGGGGTAGCCAAGTACCATAAAAGCCCCGTTTCTCTTTTCCTCTGTCTACCATATGCCTTTTCTTGGGTGTGGTGCTTGACATGATTGGCTAGGTCGACATAATATAATTATTTGTGTGGTTTAGGAGCTGCCTGCTTCCTGTCTTTCTGTTGTGGTTTAAAAAAATTTAGCAGTGTTGAGGCAGCCACCACTAACACTGCCCCTCCTTTTAAGAAAAAAGGATTTGAAGCAAACCAGTCATCAGAGGTGACCCTGCCCCTCCTGAAAATGCAATAAAGACATTCTGATGCAACACTACTTCAAAGTGCCACATTTTGTGCTCCCTTTGTGATAATGGAACCAGGTTGGCCGTTTTACCCTTGTATCGAGGATCTAAAAGGGTGGTCACCCAATAGCCCCTCTTTTTTATGGCTAAAATCCTGGTACAGGTACTTGAGCAAAAACACCACATTTTCCACAAATTCCCTGCATAAGAGGACCCTAAGCCCTTGGTTTTATTGGCTTTACTGACGACAACACTGTCCTCAATAATTTCACCCTACCCATGTACAGTACAACACCTGGGGTTTGGGAGAGTAAATCCTCCTCCTCAAGGCCTTCCAAACTCCCTCCTCTTTTTCACCACCAAAAGCCTAACACTCCTCCTCCCAGTCATTTTCCACTTTAGCCTTTGCTACTGTTGGCTCACAGGGATGGAGGCAATAGGCCAATATTCCTCCTGGCCACGAAACAGCAGTAAACACTCCTCTTCCTTCTGCTGCTGTGCCTTCAGTGCCCAATCTATTAAACCATGCAGTGCGTGATCCAGAGAAAACAAAAGAGACACAAAAAAGATTGTAACACTAATCCCTGCCTTGTCACAGCTCAAAATTTTAGTTGCCTCTTTAAAATGTGCCAAAATTATGCATGCATCCTGACTAATAACACATTGATACAATAAGAAGAATTACAACTCCCCAGTCTTCCCTGGTACTGTAATCACACAGGTACTCAATTATGGTAAGCTACTGGTGCAGTTTAGGCAGCATGGCCAGTTTTATGTTCCATTGCACGGGGTTTCACAAATGATGTGGTTGGCAGGCAGCTGATGTTGGTACTGCATTTTTGCCAGGTGAGCTATGGCTGAGTATGATCATCAAAAGTGGCCACAAACCCTTTCGAACCTGGCGAAGGACCTCTATGAAGTCACAGTTAGGCAGAGTGTTATGGATCCTTTAAAATTCAATACAGTAAATTTCACCATAAATTCCCAGGAACCTTGAAAACTGCAAATCCTTTGCAAACCTACCATGTGGCGAATCTGAAGCTCACCTCTATCTTTCAGTTCATAAGCATATAGAAGACTTCTATGTGTTAGGACAAACAGGAATGATGCCACCACAGATCTTAAACACTGGTCTTCAGAAGAAACTAAAATACATCTAACCTGTTGGACAACTTACATAGAAGGTAGAAAATTGGAAATTTGGTATGTGGAAATGTTAATGCACATTTGATACCTCCAAATTTGTGCACTATATATAGATGTCATAACATGATAGTTATCACTATTATGTTTGCTGTGATGGCCATGGCACAGATGGTAGTATTATTACTGTGTTAATTTAGTATTTTGTTTTTTTGCCTATATGAATTCTGCCTGATTTTAGATTACTGCTACGATTTAGGCTCAGGTCAATTGTTAATTTTTAGGGGTTTTTTTTAAGTTAATGAGGGGCAAAGCTCTAGAAGCTGACAGTGGGCAAAGAACTAGTCACCCCAATCTTTACTTTAGTTGTTAACTTATTGCTCTTTGTTCTCTGCTATGTCTGTGTGTGGAATATTAGCTTTTCAGGTGTAACCAAGTACACTATGGTAGAGTAATACACTACTGTGCAAAGGTTTTAGGTAGATCTGAAAAAAGGCTGTACATTAAGAATGATTCAGAAATAGAAGTGTTAATAGTTTATTTTTTTATCAATTAATAAAATGGAAAATTAACAAACAGAAAATCAATATTGGATGTAACCACCTTTTGCTTTCAAAGAAACATCAATTCTTCTAGGCACACTTGCACACAATTTTTAAAGGAACTTGGCCAGTAGGTTGTTCCAAACATCTCAGAGAACTAACCACAGATCTTCTGTGCATGTAGGCTGCCCCAAATCCTTCTGTCTCCTCATGTAATCCCAGACAGGCTCTATGATGTTGAGATTAGGGCTCGGTGGGGCCAAACCATCACTTCCAGGACTTCTTGTTCTTCTTTACACTGAAGATAGTTCTTAATGACATTGGTTGTATGCTGGGGTCATTGTCCTGCTGCAGAATACATTTGGGGTCAATGTACAGTTATACGACGGCAGGTTCCCGCGAATCGCACCTACTCGGCAGCGGGGAAGCTGATCTACGGGGGCCGGCGACCATGATTGCCGCCGGGCACCTGCGATCGCTCCCCGTAAAGAGAGAACTGCCGTCTGCTGTTGTAAACACAGCAGACTAATGTTCTCTCAGGAATCAATACAGAGCTCCTGTATTCCTACTATTTAGGAACATAGGACTCTGTGTTGATTTCACAAGTCCACCCCCCACACAGTTAGAAAACACCCCCTAGGCTCACATGTAACCCTTTGATTGCCCCTGGGTTAACCCCTTCCCTGCGAGTGTCATTATTACTGTAACGGTGCATATTTTTAGCACTTATTAGTAGTAATATCACTGGTCCCCCCCAAAAGTGTCAAAAAATGGCAGTTAGTGGTCCGATCTGTCTGCTGCAATGTCGCAGTCCCGCTAAAAATTGCTGATCGCCGCCATTACTAGTAAAAATAAATAAATAAATAAATAAAAATGACATCAAAAACCCCTAGTTTGTAGACACAATAACTTTTTGCGCAAACCAATCAAAATAGGTTTATTGGGATTTTTTTTACCAAAAATATGTAGCAGAATACAAATTGGCCTAAAATGATGAAAAATCTGATTTTTTAATTTTTTTTTTATTGGTAATGTTATATAGCAGAAAGTGGAAAATATTGTATTTTTTCCGAATAGTTGCTCTTTTTTTTGTTTATAGCGCAAAAAATAAAAACCACAGAGGTGATCAAATACCACCAAAAGAAAGCTCTATTTGTGAAAAAAAAGAACATCAATTTTATTTGGGTACAGCGTCGCACAACCGCGCAATTGTCCGTTAATTTAACGCAGCGCCGTATCGTAAAAAATGGCCTGGTCATTAAGGGGGAAAATCTTCCGGTCCAGAGATGGTTAAGAAATATGCCTCAAAGCTAGCTAGATTGGCATTTCATGAGAATGACTTCTGAATTAAATTAGTTGGATGAATTACTACAAAATAATAAATAATAATTATCTTTTATTACATCCTTAATGTATTCTTGTTCTAATAAATGTTCCCACTATGACTATTTTACTTCCTGGGACTGTTCTTTACTCATATTACATGTTCCAAAATGCTATTATACTTTGTCTTGCTCACATTCCCCTGTCACAGAGTTATCCAAATTTTATCCTCAAAAGACTTCTACTTGCCAAGTTGCAAAGTACCCCTTATTTTCCTTTTTGATCTGTACAGCAGTTAATTGATGGATTGTTTGTTATCTGAAATGTGAATCCCTTTAACTCTGACTGGATCATGCCCTATGCAGAATTAAACTGGACGACACTGAGCTGTTCTAAGAAAAAAAAAACAACTTTAAAATAACAAAATGTGAAAAGCGATTAATTAAAAGAAAAACATCATCTGCCTTAGAAATAGAAGTCTTTAATAATGTTATATATGTGTGATTGCTTGACTATAATAAAAAAAAGTCGCTTAATACAAGTGAAAAAGCAAATTGAAATTATTTTCTTCACAAACACTGTCCGATTATTAAGAAACTTGCTGCACCTTGATCTTTGCCAAATTTGTTTGATTTCACCCAGATCTGACAAGTTTCTGTCTATGAAGGGTATCAGACATACTAGCTGACAGATGACACAGGGAGGCAGCCAGTGGATAGGTTAAGAGATCATTTTCTACTGCTGTCATTTTCTGCTGAGATAAAAGCTTTCATTTGCCAGCGCTCTATCTACTTCCTTCATCATTCATTTAACCAATTCTGGACTGGGAGATTTCCCCTCTTAATGACCAGGCCATTTTTTGTGATTCGGCACTGCGTTATTTTAACTGATAATTGCGCAGTCATGTACACAAATAACATTGATGTCCTTTTTTTCCCACACATAGAGCTTTCTTTTGGTGTTATTTGATCACCTGTGGGATTTTTTTTTGCGCTATAAATATATATATATAACAAAAAAGAAAAAGCGACAATTCTGAAAAAAAAAAAAAATATTTTCAACTTTCTGCTATATAACATTCCCAATAAAAAATAAAACAATAAAAAAACAAAAATCTATTTTTTTTTTATAATTTTAGGCCAATTTGTATTCGGCTACATATTTTTGGTAAGAAAAAATCTCAATAAGCATATTTTGATTGGTTTGCGCAAAAGTTATCATGTCTACAAACTAGGGGAAAGATTTATGTAATTTTTATTTATTTATTACATTTTTACTAGTAATGGTGGCGATCAGAAATTTTTAGCGGGAATGCGACATTGCGGCAGACAGATCGGACACCTAATTGATATTTTTGACACTTTTGGGGGGGACCAGTGACATTACTACGGTAATCAGTACTAAAAATATGCACTGTTACTGTACTAATGACACTGGCAGGGAAGGGGTTAACCCAGGGGCGATTAAAGGGTTAAATGTGAGCCTAGGGCATGTTTTCTAACTGTGAGGGGGATGGGCTTATGGAATCAACACAGAGACCTGTGTTCCTAAATAGGAGGATCACAGGAGCTCTGTGTTGATTCCTCAGAGGACAAAGGTCTGCTGTGTTTACAACAGCAGACTGCTGTCCTCTCTCCATGGGGAGCGATCAGCTTCCCCGCTGGCGAATGGATTTTGGAGGCGTGCACATGCCCCCAGGATCGCTCCCTCGAGCTGCCTTACAGGTACAGAGATTTGTGGGAACCTGCTGAACTGCCGCCGTATATCTGCGGTGACTGGTCAGCAAGTGTTTAATATAAATGGAGAGCTTGAGCAACCTATGCACACATATTTATGTTTCATTGATTTTCCAGGGCCAGCAGCACCCAACCCTACCCTTATCCAAAAATCTAAAGTGTTACTAAATCCACAACAGTAAAATCAGTCTGTATATGCAGTAAAGCATGCTTGGTATACTCACTGTAAAACCCAAGGGGTTAATCCTCTGCATTTTGTAAAAAGACTGTTTGATCCTGTCTTTTCTGATTCTCCCATTCTTCCCCTATCCCCAATCCATCTCCTGATAAGACAGAGCCTTTGGAGTCACTCTGCACCTGCTCAGTGTGATGTGTATTGCTAGAGAGTTTTGTTTTTATGCATGTGATCAGCACAGGGCCAATTAACACTGTCCAGAAAGAGGGTCTTGCAGCCTCATAGTAGAGTAGAATGAAAACTCCTCTTACAAGCTTTAACCAGACATTGATAGAAGTCAGAAGACTGCTATATACTGCTGATGAGAAAAGGTATTTAGCAGTTTATATTTACTAAAATAATTGCATTTTCATGTTCTGGGTACCGTGAGAGACCAGATATAGTGAATGCAGGGTTCTGGGTTTTGTAACACTTTAAAGAAAACTCTAAAATGAAAATCGAACCTCCCCCAAACTCCTAAACTTAGCTCATCTTTGAAAAACAAACACTTAACACTATACGAAACCTTAACCCATCAAGTGAACTCTTCACATTTAGCTTTATAAAAAAGAACCTTAAAAATGAATCTATTACCTACTGTAAGTCAAACCTTCACCCCTGATCCTTCTCCCTGCACTTTTTTATCCATACCATTTAAAAAATATATATTTTTTAATAGAGTAAGCAATGGACAAAAGCAGAGTCAGGTTTTATTTGCCATCTGCATCCCATTGGAGTGATTTTTTGTCTATTTATTTTCTAAGGGACAACTCAATATTTTGGCTTTCCCTCACTTTTAGTCCTGAAGATTCGTCCCAATGTTGATCCATGAAAATAAAAACATTCGTCTCTGGGTTATCTATGTACATTACAAGGATTTGTTGCAGATTCTAATATTCCAATCCAATGCGTAAATGTTTGTAGCATGGGTTGGTTAACTTTAACCTACATGGATGATGTAATTCTTTTGAAAAACTTTCCATACTTTAAATTTTGCTGATTTAAATGCATAGGCAACATTTTGTTAACAAATATCTATTCCTTTCCCGGGTTTGTGGCATAATTTATTTAGGGTAATTTAGCTTTTTTTAATCATTATTTGTGCAAATTTTTTTTATTCTACTTTTTTCAGTGTCTGCTTTTCTCTTTCTATAAAAAAAAAAAAAAAAAAAATACATATTAAGGCTAATGAGGAGCTATTTTAGGCAAAAGAAAAAGTCAAGAAAAGCTGAAAGGAACTTCTGTAACCAGAAGGATCAGAAGCAATTTTAAGCCCCCTAAATCCTAAAAAATGACCTGGGTAATAAAAACTCAAAATTTCAATGAGCCCCAACAAACATTGCATGGACAGTCATCTAAAAGATGTCTTGAAATAATATTTTGTACAAATATAACAACTCGTATAGATTAACAGCTAGGCCATCTCAGAATTTTGCTTCACAAAAACCAATACGGCAAAACATTATTAACATGTCGACTCTAACCCTGTATTTACACAATTTCATGATATTTCCCTACCTGTTATGTTGATAATCCGGGTCTGTTGAATGAAGAGTAAGCCTCAAATGTCACAACTCATATAATATGTTTTTTTCTGACATTTGGAAATATAATGTTATCATACATCTTATTGTTTACTCTACAATGATTCTTATTTTAATGTCACCTGCATTTAAATAGGAATGGAACTGATGCAAGTAAATATGGAAACCATTAACTAAAGCACAGTTTGATATCGAATATTACTTTACCTTTTCTTTTTTACAACAATTTTTCAAACCAATGTTCATCCCAGTATGCCAATTAAAGTGGAGCTTAACTCTCCTATCATTTTCAGCCAAGGAAGCTGCCATCTTGGCTTTTATTTCATCTTCAACTGCCATAAATGCTGCACATGTGATCAGTTATGACACCAGCCATCTTGCCCATCTGCAGGCCCGGGAGCGAGAAGGGGGGTGCCGGTGGCGGTGGGGGAACGAGAAGAGCGGACATACATCCACTCTCCTTCCCTTCTTGTTGTGACGTCACTTCCAGGTCAGCATCTAGGTCTAGGTGTCAGCCAGGAAGGAATGTTTTGCAATACGATCTGCATTGCAAAACATTCAGTGAAGTACAGAGAAGACATGAGAATAGAACCTGTCGATTAAAAATCATTACATAGGGGATTTTTGTTCGATATGTGATGAAAAACAAAAAAGTAAAGTAAAAAAAGTTTTTAATTTTTTTTGCAAAAAAAAAATAAAAAATTAGAGACAAGCACAAAAAGTCCCCCCCAAAACAATTTTTGAGACCACCCCACCTCCACATATACACATGTACAAATGTAAATGCATGTTTTGGGTTGCGCCTACACGTCAAAACGTTGATTGCGATACACATGTTACATATCGCTACGCTCGCTGGAGTGAGAGCAATAATTCGAGCACACGACCTCCTCCGTAACACTAACACTGACACCTATAGGGGGCCTTTGAAACATTGCCTATAGAAAATATAGGGTACTGAAGTTTGTCGCCATTGCACGGGCGCACACACATTTAAGGTTTGGAATGTTGGGTATCTATTTACTCAGCGCAACCTTGTCTTTTATATTTTACCAAAATATTGGGTAATTTATTGCGCTTGTTTGCTCTAGGGTTCACTAGTGTGTTTTTTACTGAAATTTTGAGTTTCCTAGACCTTTGCGGTAATAATGTGTGACATAAAAAATTGGACCTACCACTATTTTATTTTCTAGGGTGTCTGCTTTCAGAAAGTAATGTTTGGGGGTCTACATCATCTTTAGGGCTAAAGTGATTTTTTAAACATGCGTGTAAAAAATGCAAAAACGGCTCTGGCAGCGAAAAGATTAAATCCATGGGTTTAGTTCCTCTTTTATGGCAGGGTATCATGCACAGCCACCTTGAATTGCAAGGAGAGAAAACCAGCAATGACCTAAATACAATAAAGGTAGTTACTTTCCAATCAAAGCAATTAATTTCAATCATTTCATATATCATCTAATTTCTTCTAAAAACTATCATCCATTAGCCAGACAAACCAACTTTAAAACTCCAACTGCCATATTCCAGCACAGGTTTGATAGCAATGGTTGTTAGATATTAATCAGTTGTGTTGCTAATCCATGTAATTGAATTGGACTTGAACAGCTAATCAGGGCAGATGTGATTAATGCTGCTTCTTCAGAGAGGCAGTAGAAACAATTGCTCATATTCTTGTTCTGGGCATATGATGTGCCAGAACCATTAAGATGTTACTAGCTGTTAGATAATGAGGATCAGATTTGCCACTACTATAGGTCTGAGGTTCAGTCCTGCCGACTCATTATTAGTGGTCACAATAAACTTATGTGGAAATTCGCCTGAGAGAATTTTTTTAACCAAAAAGAACTACATGGCCTTTTACCAAAGTCCAGCAGACTTAGAAGAACCAACTAGGGTTTTTTTGGTTAAGCAAGCTCCCTCTCTATAAAAAGGGGGACACTTAGCAGCCATAGTGTCAGTGAATTAGAGTCTGTTGTAGCGAAAGCTAAAAAAATTGCATAAGGAAAGTTTATATATGATTGTTAGCTCACTAGGCAATCAAACCCTTTGCTGCCATTTTTGTTTATATTACTTTTGATCTACTGGTTTGTTCATAGAAATTTTTGTTTGCTACAAATGTTCTCTTAAAAATTTGGGCTTTTGTTACTTGATGATATTTCGAGTGTTTTCATTTCTATTGTGCGTTTTTATCGTCATCTTTTGTTAGCGCCGTTTTTTAAGTTTGGTGTGCTCAAAGCGGATCAATAACTTGTTACTGTCCAGCTGTCCTTGGAGTTGCCTTTTGTCCACTGTATCATTTGAAGAGAAAACAAAGTCCATGAGCAGTTGGCCTCTGAACCTCCTCACATTATATCACTCACATTTAACCTCTTCAAGCCTGGCCTACAGCAAAATGATGGCCGACGGTGGCTTTCCCATCCTGACTCGACGTCATATGAGGCCCTTTTCAGGATGCGCTGATCACGCAGCTGTGGGCGCGACCTGTCACCGGCCGTGTCCACGGGACACAAATGATGACTGATCTGAGTACTGATTTGCTGCCGGTACCATGACGAACCACAGCAGGTCACATTCCTTTCAAGTCATTCAATATGTACAAATGTGTTGATAGCTGTGAATGGCTAATCCATTCATATGGTACAGCCGGGGCCAATCACAGCCCATCTTTGATTAATGACAGCTGATTACAACAAAACAGACTGAATGAATCCATTTCATTCAGTAAAATGCTTGCTTTATAGCAATGTAATACATTTCTATAAGCAAACATACAGGTGCCTATCATAAAATTAGAATATCATCAAATAGGTCATTTATTTCAGTAATTTAATTCAAAAAGTGAACCTCATATTATACAGTGGGGATCGAAAGTTTGGGCACCCAAGGTAAACATTTGTATTAATGTGCATAAAAAAGCCAAGGAAAGATGGAAAAATCTCCAAAAGGCATCAAATTACAGATTAGACATTCTTATAACATTTCAACAAAAGTTAGATTTTATTTCCATCAATTACACTTTCAAAATAACTGAAAACAAAAAAATGGCGTCTGCAAAAGTTTGGGCACCCTGCAGAGTTAATATCTTTGCCTTTGGCAAGTATCACAGCTTGTAAACGCTTTTTGTAGCCAGCCAAGAGTCTTTCAATTCTTGTTTGAGGTATCTTTGCCCATTCTTCCTTACAAAAGTCTTCCAGTTCTTTGAGATTTCTGGGCTGTGTCACGCACTGCTCTTTTAAGGTCTATCCATAGATTTTCAATTATGTTGAGGTCAGGAGATTGTGAAGGCCATGGCAAAACCTTCAGTTTATGCCTCTTGATGTAATCCCCCGTGGATTTCGAGGTGTGTTTAGGATCATTATCCATTTGTAGAAGCAATCCTCTCTTTAACTTCAGCTTTTTCACTGATGGCATCAAGTTACCATCCAAAATTTGCTGAAATTTTATTGAATCCGTTTTTCCTTCTACTCGTGAGATGTTCCCTGTGCCACTGGCTGCAATACAACCCCAAAGCATGATTGATCCACCCCCATGCTTAACAGTTGGACAGAGGTTCTTTTCATTAAATTCTGGGCCCCTTCTTCTCCAAACGTACCTTTGCTCATATCGGCCAAAAAGTTCAATTTTAACCTCATCGGTCCACAGAACTTGTTTCCAAAAGGCATCAGGCTTGTCTTTATGTTAATTTGCAAAGTTCAAACGCTGATTTTTGTGGTGAGGACGTAGAAGAGATTTTCTTCTGATGACTTTTCCACGAAGACCATATTTGTACAAGTATCTCTTTATAGTGGAATAGTGTACCACAACTTCAGTGTCTGCCAGATCCTTCTGGAGGGATCGTGCAGTCAAACGTGGGTTTTGAATTGTTTTTCTCACAATCCTGCGAGCTGTTCTGTCTGATATTTTTCTTGGTCTTCCAGATCTTGCTTTAACTTCCACTGTTCCTGATGACTGCCATTGCTTAAATACATTCCAAACAGAGGATATTGACATCTGAAAACGCTTTGCTATCTTCTTATAGCCTTCTCCAGCTTTGTGAGCGTCAACTATTTTCAGTTTCAGTTTTCTAGACAACTGCTTAGAATATCCCATGGTGCTGATTGTTGGGGCAAGGTCAGATGAGTCTGGGCATTAAAAACCTTTGAGATTGACATCACCTGGTCTTCCCAGACGATGATTGAGAACAATCCATGACACTGGCAGGTCTCAGCCTTGCAAAGGGGGCAGTGCATGCTATAAATTCTGCAGGGTGCCCAAACTTTTGCAGACGCCATTATTTTGTTTTCTGTAATTTTGAAAGTGTCAATGATGGAAGATTTTTCCATCTTTCCTTGGCTTCTTTATGCACATTAATACAAATTTTTACCTGGGGTGCCCAAACTTTCGATCCCCACTGTATATAGATGCATTATACACAGAGTGATATAAATCAAGCATTTCTTTATTCTAATTTTGATGACTATGGATTACAGCTAGTGACAACCCAAAATTCAGTATTTCAGAAAATTTTAATTAGAAAATTACATAAGACCAATAAAAAAAAAGGATTTGTAACCACTTGCTGACTGCCAGCAGTACATATACTGCGGCAGGTCGGCTCTGTCCCACGAAATGACGTACCTGTACATCACTCCGCGGGACCGCTATCGGGGGCGAGCGTGTGCCGATTTGTCACAGGGGAAGGCAACTTGTGGGTCCAGTGGCCACGATTGCCGCTGGCCACCCGCGATCGCTCCCCATGGAGACAGAAAGACGGTCTGCCGTTGCAAACACGGCAGACCGCTGTTCTGTCAGTAATGAACACAGGGATCATGTGTTCCTCCTATTTAGGAACACAGGTCTTTGTGTTCATGCAGCAAGTCCATCGTTCCCCCCCCCCCCCCCCCCACAGTTCGGAGTCCGATCTGCCCGCTGCAATGTCGCAGTCCCGCTAAAATTTGCTGATCGCCGCTATTACTAGTAAAAAATAAATAAATAATAATGACATAGTTTGTAGACGTGACAACTTTTGCGCAAACCAATCAATATAGACTTATTGGGATTTTGATTTACCAAAAATATGTAGCAGAATACAAATTGATCTAAAATGATGAAAAAATTCGATTTTTTATTTTTTTTTATTGGGAATGTTATATAGCAGAAAGTGCAATATATATATATATATATATATATATATATATATATATATATATATAATATATATATATATATATTGTTTTAGAATTGTTGCTCTTTTTTTGATATAGCGCAAAAAATAAAAATCGCACAGGTGAGAAAATACCTCCAAAAGAAAGCTCTATTTGTGAGAAAAAAGGACATAAACTTTATTAGGGTACAGCATTGCACGAATGCGCAATTGTCAGCTAAAGTAACGCAGTGCCGTATCACAAAAAATGGCCTGGTCATTAAGGGGGTAAATCCTTCGGGTCCAGAAGTGGTTAATACAGATTTGTTGGCTTACTGAAAAGTATGTCCATGTACAGTATGCTATGCCCCCAAAACTTGGTCAGGGCTTATTTTGTTTTTTTACTGTTTTTTATTTTTCTAGCAGTTTACTACCACTTTAAGCTCACATACACTGGTAGATGGTTATGGATTTTCTACATTATTATTATACAGGATTTATATAGCGCCGACAGTTTGTGCAGCGCTTTACAATATGAGGGATCATCAATTCATTACTGAAGCAAATTTCAATCAAAAAGAGTAGTAAACTTTGCCATCACCTTCAGAATATTTTAATTCTGTTACCTACGGTATATTTATTTGATAAGGTTGCTAGAAAGGGTATCTTTATTACACATTCTCTTGTTTTCAAATGTTGCAAATGCTTTGAACTACATAGGATCTGCGACTGAGTATTCTCTGTCTTATTGAGGAAGACATTTTACCTCAGAGATCAAAAAGAAGTCTAATAGCATAAAATGGGATGTGATAGTTGCAACTGAGTTTGGTGCGTATGAAGGGTAGAATTTCTTCCTAATGGTAAATATGTCACACATGTGTAATAGCTGTAGGAGCAATTTCTTCAGCACACATCAAAGGCTAAGCCAATGGATCAAGATATCAAAACCTGTGCTTTACAATCTTGTTGTCATTATTTGCCTTTAGTACATTAAATATGCTAAAAGTAAACTTTACTGGCAAGGAAATGGTTTGTCATCTGTGCCTTTGTGTATTCGTTTTATCAAAGAACAGATACAAAACATACAGGTCTATTTATACATGTTTTCACACAAGATTCACCCTAGACCAGGGTTTCTCAACCAGGGTTCCTCCTGAGATTGCTAGGGGTTCCATGAGCAATGGGCAATTTCTGCCTCTCAGATAACTTTCCAATGACCCAAGATGTGACAAATAAAAAAATAAAAATTAAAAATTACAATTATTTTATGACACTGGGCTTTGGCAGAATATATTTAATTCATTTGGAGTTTACATCTACTTTATTAAATGTTATTATTGTTATTCATTTTCCTTCACACGTTTTAATCTGGCTTCCGTGGGTAATTCCTAAGTTGAATTAGGCTTTGTCCCTGGTATAAATATCCAAACCCACTCAATCTATGAATCAACTTTTGTAAGACAGGTTACTAAATTAAAGAGGTTTGAGGGTTTGCTGGGCTTCATTTATCATTGTGTCTGAGCAGGGGAGGCTCTGCAGGGGACTTTCCAGCGGGATTAATGTTTTTAAATATTTTAGAACTTCTATCATGGGCAGGGGTTAGCTACTCCATCAGTGCTGGAACAGAACTTAAATACCCTACAGTTCCCATAATGTTAGAGAATTGTAACAGTCTATGCTTTTCATACTAACCATTGAGTTCCCCTTTTACTCTATCCCTTATCAGAGTTGTATAAAGTACTCGAAACCCATACTTGAGTAAAAGTACAAGTGCTCGATCAAAAAGTGACTTGAGTAGAAGTGGAAGTGCTCGATCAAAAAGTGACTTGAGTAGAAGTGGAAGTGCTCGATCAAAAAGTGACTTGAGTAGAAGTACTAAAGTATTCAACATTTTTTGTACTTAAGTATTGCAAGTAGTTTTTTTTTTTAATTTTGCTACTCAAGTACTGAAAGTAAAAGTACCAGTAGTTTTGAAAAAAAATTGCTACTCAAGTACTGAAAGTAAAAGTACAAGTACTGTGTTATGTAGTTATTAAAGAAAGAAGTCAAAAGTTTGAACATCATATTGTTTTTTATTATTTCAAATGCAGCTTTTATTTATACATACAGTAGCTTTTATTTTCGTATGCGCTGATAATACACATGTTTTGAGCTTCATGAAACCTGCCATCTACTGTTCTGGCAGTGGTAATTTTTATAATAGTAACGAGTAACTATGCAGCACAAAAAAAAAAAATATCGGAGTAGAAGTATTGAAATCATTGAAAAAATGTAGTGAAGTAAAAGTCGAAGTAGGAGAAAAAAATTCTACTCTAGGAAAGTACAGATACCGCCTTTCAGTACTTAAGTACAGTAGTGAAGTAGTTATACTTAGTTACTATACATCTCTGTCCCTTATGCACAAGGAAAAACAGAGTATTTGAGTTTATTTTAGGAATATTTTTACAGAATAATGAGCCTCTAACGTTAGAAGAACACAAGAAATCTTCATGGAGATCTGTGATTGCAATTATAGCACAGTCCCACAGGTCACACAGACCTAATTGGAACAGTGTGCTACTATTATGTTTCAAGAGTTTAGGGGTACGTCATTGAATATATTATTTACAAAGGTTTTTCCATACTTTATCAGCTTCTCAACCCCTTGATTTATCAAATGTAGGCATACAAGTTAACAAAAGTTGTTAATCTCTGTTCAAATAAAAAAATAAAAATAAAAAAAAACATGATTTAAATAATTCAAAGCTTACAGCCAAGTTTATGTAAGAGGCGCATGTTATTCACTAAAGCTAAAATGTAGTTAAATAAAATAAAAATCAGCACAAAGGACATTACTAGCCGTCAGTATGATGTGTCCCTTGTGCTGTCTCTTAGTTTAGGTGAGATCTTCCTCCCCAGCACCACAGCCACTGTACTTTTCCGGTGCTGCAGGACTATGTCCACCTTTTCTGTCCAACTCGTCCATTTATAGAGGCCATGATACAGCTTTTATAAATGAAACGTGATCTGTGAATGGAGGGGACAGACCTTTCATTCATCAGGCCATGCTCCATTCATAGAAGAAATACTACAACTTCTATGAATATAATGTGATCTATGAATGGAGGGGGCAGACTTTTCAATCATCTGCTCATCCTCCATTGCCTGTCACAGCTCCCTTAATTGGTTGAACCCCCATGACACCAGAAGATTACTTTGGCAAGGGTGGAGGGCAAGTGATATGCCATGTGCTTTTTTTTTTTAAAACTAAACTTAGGCCATAATAAATCACTATATGCATTGTAACTGCCTTAATTTGACTTGGGATCAGCTTTGTACGTAGGTTTCTATACAGCAGAGCTTGGGGGGGGGGGGGGGTGGCACCACATGGATAGATTCATTGAAAGAAGCCTGTCAATAGGGGGAGAGAGCAGAATGACAGAGAGATTAAATCATTGTCATGCAGCTTCTCCTTTCACTGTCCAGTTATGGAGGTGTGGAGAGACTAGACTGGGCTATACTGTGTAGCAGAGATGTGTAAATCTTAGAACTGGATGGACAGATATACAAATCCATTGGTAAAAAAGGTCCATCTATGAATTTAGCTGTTTGCCTGGAGTCCAACTTTAACCACTTGCCGACCGCCTCATAGCAGATTTACTGCTACAGGGTGGCCACGCTGTGCAAAATCACGTACAATTCTGCACTTCTGGGTTTTGGGTGCTAGTGCACCCCGCCAGCGGTTGACTTCCACTGTGATTTTACACAACGGAAGCTGATCAGCGGGTCCTGCAGATCTGATGTTGGCCGGGACCCTTCAATCATTTGGTACACTGACAGAATGCCAGTCTGCCTATGAAAACAAGGCAGATTGTCATTCTATGAGTTCAGAAGACATGGATCCTGTTTTTCTGTAAAGCAGGAACAACAATCCATGTCTTCTACTAACAAAAGCACCTCCCACACAACATTGAAACATTAGCCAGGCACACAGGTAATTTGATCACCCCTGATGTTAACTCCTTCCCAGTCAGTGTCATTAGTACAGTGAGAGTGCATATGTTTAGCACTGATCACTGTAATGATGTCACTGGTCCTCATAAAGTGTCAAAAGTGTCAGCTAGGTGTCCAATTTGTCCGCCGCAATATCGCAGTCCCGCTATATGTTACTGATTGTCAGTATTTATAAAAAAAAAAAAAAAATTATCCCATAGTTTGCAGACACTATAACTTTTGCGCAAACCAATCATTATACGCATATTAGGATTTTTTTTTTTACCAAAAATATGTAGCAGAATACATATTGGCCTAAATTGATGAAGAAATTCGATTTTTTTTTTAAATGTATTTGGTGTCTTTTAGAGCAGAAAGTAAAAAATATTGTTTTTTTTTTTTTTTTTTCAAAATTGTCAGTCGTTCTTGTTTCTAGTGCAAAAAATAAAATGCAGAGGTGATCAAATACCATCAAAAGAAAGCTCTATTTGTGAGAAAGAAAGGACATGACAAAGAGTGACAAATCCCCACATTAATAAAAAACATTTCTCAGCTGATCATTTATATTGAGGTTGGCACGTTCAATTCATACTGTGTAACTCTGGATGATGGACAGCAAATGTAATATCATTTTAGACTAAACTGTAAGATGATAACTGGGTTTATATTACAGGAACATTTTTTAAAACAAATGGTTAGGCCTTCATTTTAAGTAGATCATGGTAAAAAAAAAAAAAAAAAAACAGGTCAGCTGGAAGCATCTCTTTCATATAGGAGTTTTTTGAAAAAAGGTACAAGCATGGGTTGGCTTAAAGAGGAATTCCAGGTTTTATATATATATATATATATATATATATATATATATATATATATATATATATATATATAAAAAGTATATATTCTCCAAGGAGTATATTCTTTGCGCCTGTGGAAAGCCTAATGGAAGGGGATAATAAATAAGTAAAATTATGGGGAGGGTAGCAGCTGCTATGAAATAGGTAAGGAGGAATGGATAGAAAACCCCAAGGTAAATGAGATTATATAGCGCTTGCTAATAAGGAAACGGGAACATCTAAATAGGTATTGTAAAATCAATACATAAATATAGCTAAAATGGCTAAAATATCATAAACTAAATATATATTAAAATATATTATATTGCAAACCCAATAAATAAATATAATCTCATTTACCTTGGGGTTTTTTATCCATATATATATATATGTATATATATATATATATATATATATATATATATATATACTTATATATAGTTACATTGGTTCAGCTTGGACCAATGTAACTATGTATGTACTCTAGCCAGATGCTGGACTGTAACCAGATAAAACATGGAGAAGGAGACATTTCCATCTTTTACAATCAGTTTACGATTACTTTCTGCTGTTAAGTTAAATGTTGTGTTTTACTATCCCCTCCAATCAGCAGAGGGAGAGCTATAGCCAGGAAGGTCAGAATGCTGAGGATCGTGGGATCTGAAGTCTGGGAAGTAAGCCATATTGTGGAGCTTATGGACCATTTGCACTATAATTACCAAGGGACACTAGGGCAAGGAAGAGAGGTGGAGCTGCTTTTCTGAACAGTCTGTTCAGCTAGACTCTCTCTCTTGGCACCAAGGGAACCGACAAGAGTACATCTGCTGTATACTAATAAATCAATATTGCTGCGCCAAATGACTAAATTCAATAAAGGTAAATCAATAAAATAATATGAATCATATAAATCAATGAAAAATATGTATAAACATAAATCACCATATGCAAATATAATAAAGTGATCCGATACAAATAACAAAGTGCAAATGCAACAAGAAAGTGCGAATGCAAACAATGTCCAAAAAGTGCTATGATCAAGTCATCAAAAAAAAAGAGTCCCAAACTCAATCTTAATCAAAGGGAGAGTTCGTAAAATATCTCCATCCGTGATCAAGTGTATTTAAAGTGCAATCATGCTCCAAACATTTCAACCAGGTGCTCACAGTGATTGGTGCTAGATTGGCAGGTCACCTCAGGGTTAGACTCAAAAGAGTCAGGGTCTCCCGCTGACGAAGTCACATGACATAACGCGTACGGGGGAGGAGCCTACTAGGTGAACATCAGACCCAGGGAGGTTCTGCCTCGCAGATACTATCAGCTGTTTGCAGCTACACATACAGTACTTCAAAAATGCAAAAAGTGGTCACCGCCTCCACCTATAACTGGTCTTAGTGGTAAGGAGTACTTACAGTATTTACCTGTGCTGGAATCTAGCAATGTCGGTACCCCAGCCAATGTTTTCCATCGGCTATCGGGTGCTGCTGCCGCCATAGCCTGTAAGGGAAACCGGCAGTGAAGCCTTGCAGCTTCACAGCTGATTCCCTGCTGCGCATGCGCAAAGTGCACTGCACTTTCTGAATGGTTCGGCGGCAGGGAAGGAGGAGGGGGGCTGCGGCAAGGTTCAACAGAAGTGGGGATGGGTACCTGTCAAAAACATGTACCCGTTCCCCCTGAAAGGTACCCAATGTGGCACAGGAGGGGGGGGGGAGACAGATACGCGGAGAATCCACTTTTGGGTAGAACTCCACTTTAAGAAGGTCAAGGCAAAGAACAGGGGACCAATCCTAACTAGCGGCTCTTATGGAGGTAGTGCTACAATACTATACCTGGCCGATGCCCCTGAAAGCTGGAAATCATAAAATAGACAACATATACCAATTACCTCCTGGTCCTTAGCTGAGGAGCTGGCCTATTGCATTCTGAATACTGGTGGTTGACAACTTTATATGTGCACCATTCAGAGAATGCTTTACATTTTCTAAATAAATGCAAAGTGTTCTCTGATTGTACATGGTGGAGAGCATGATGTTACAGCCCCACCTTCCCACTTCATCAAATCAAAGAACGCTTTGCATTTTCAGAAAATGCAAAGCATTCTCTGTATGCAGTCTAGGCTAAGCGGCCAATCTCCTGTGTTCAGAATGCAACAGTTTCAGCACAGGACCCAGAAGCAAGTGTAGCAATTGGCCAGGTATTGTATATACAAATGTAGTTGCATTGGTCCAAGCTGGACCAATATAACTATGCATAAAATATCCATACCTGGAATTCCTCTTTAAAGCTTTTTAGCTAATTAAAAACAGTTGTCCCATAATGGTGTTAAATGCTCTGCTCATTAAAGTAGTTTCAAAATGAGTAACTATAGGATGAGGGAAGAAGTGTAGAACTCCTTTAAAGACACACTGTTATAAATTAACACTTCCTAACAGAGCCTTTGAAACCTCCAGCACCTGAGGATGTGTATGGGAGCATGCCTGCGCATTATCAGTTACAGCAGTGAGGTTCTAACCTCGGTGTTGCAGAAGCAAAGACATGGATGAGCGAGTTTGGGGAGGAGGAACTTGACTGGCCTGCACAGAATCCTGACCTCAACCTGATAGGAAGAATGGTCAAAAATTCCCATAGACACACTCCTAAACCTTGTGGACAGCCTTCCCAGAAGAGTCGAAGCTGTTATAGTTGCCGAGGGTGGGCCAACTCATCATTGAACCCTACAAACTAAGACTGGGATGCCATTAAAGTTCATGTGTGTGTAAAAGCATGCATCCCAATACATTTGGTAATACAGTTTATATGCCAGCTTTTGGAACACTTTCCTTCTCCAGGAATACTAGCAGAAGAAGGAAGTTAAAAAACATATTTATATACATATAGATTTATAGAGAAGATTTATTAACAATTTGTATAAATTTTGCACTCTGTCACTTCAACATTAATGTGTTGGTATGCCTGTAGAGGAAAACTAGAGGGCCATATTTAGAATTCAATTTATATAAACCTGGGAGTACATTCAGCCCTTACTTTCATCCAGTTACTTACTTAGTACTTTCATCTCAATCCATAATTATACACAATATCAAGAAAAAAAAATAACATGGACTTTTCATGTATTAATACATCTACACAAACTATGATATTAAATCCATGTATTTAATAATATTTCCTAAAAATGTCATCAGAAAATATATAAGGCTTGCACATTAATCCACATCAAATTGCTGGGAATACATTCATCCCTTAAAGGGACAACCTTCATCTGAATACATAATTATATACGGGGGGGGGGGTAACATTGGAGTTTAGCAGTACAACTATACAGTCTATGTAAAAAAATCCATATATTTAATAATATTTCATTACATTTTCATCATAAAATGTATAAGCCTGGCATATACTATATCTACAGTATTCCATTTATCCACCCCATCATCTGGTCTAACACAAAGGATGTTCAACTCATTTGAGTCCAGGTTCACTCAAACTGCAAAATGATTGTATGAGAGTGACAGTTTTATGGTGAAACACAGCCACATGAGAATGAGATGATCAAGGTTCATAATCTAAAGAGAAAGTTAAGCCAGCCACAATAAAATCCTCTTGGTGCCTACCATATATGTGTGAACCCAACTATCCAGGGCTGACCATAGGAGCTCAAGGGACAACAGAACCGCCACACGTACCAATGATTACCTCACACCAGAACCATGTTGTTCTATGATTGTGTCTGTAGCCCATTTTGGAGCAAATGTGTAGTTGCTTCCGAAGGTTTAAATCAGGACAATGCTCTTTGGATCTGTTGCTATCTTAATATAATTTTCAATGGCTTCACAATGATATACCACTAAGCCATATCTTAAAATTTTTGCCACAAAAGTTGCATGTAAAGATCCCAACTCTAAGCTGATAATGGTATGGATCTGGAGCATTGGATATCATCAGTGGAGGATAACCCATAGGGCAGATATCCCTCACATCCAGGTAAGAGTGTCTACTGGGTGTCATGGGGCTGTGCTCTTATCCACAGCTATCCTCAGGCAGGTGTGGGGAAAATGTATTAGGCAGAGAAGGTAAATCTTCAAAAACTGTAAAATTCTTGTAAATATGTTTAAAAAGCTTGCATGTGAATATTTTTTGTAACCCACTAAAAGGTATCACTTTTACAGTAAGTTTGGTCTTTTCTATTTTTGAGTTTATTATAAGTTTGCATGGACTTTCTAGGGCATGGGTGTCCAAACTTTTGGCTTCTCTGGTATGCACATACCTTTTCTACTTATTTTTCAGACTGCTGGCGGGTACTGCTGGAGCGGTTACTGTTGGCGGTTACTTCTGGCGGGTAATGCTGGTCATGTGGGTACTGCTGGTCATGAGGTTGGGTACTGCTGGAGAAAGTAGCGGCTGCAGTAGAGAGCAGAGCAGCGGCTCTGCTCTCTACTGCAGCCACTGCTTCCTATTTGGCTCCTGTCACAGGCGGAGTGCATTTCATATCACTCTCACCTGTGACAGAGCCCGAACTATACAGGAAGCAGCGGCTCTGTCACTGACTGCAGACATCCTAAGTCTCTCGTGACGACCAGGAGATCGCATGGCACTTGCAGCCTAGTGCGTGCCCATCCAATGCAGCCTAAACAGTGCCCATCCAATGCAGCTTCGCCAGTGCATGCCCATCCAATGCAGCCTGATCAGTGCCTATCCAATGCAGCCTCGCCAGTGCATGCCCATCCAATGCAGCCTGATCAGTGCCCATCCAATGCAGCCTCACCAGTGCATGCCCATCCAATGCAGCCTTATCAGTGCTCATCCAATGCAGCCTCACCAGTGCCCATCCAATGCAGCCTCACCAGTGCATGCATATCCAATGCAGCCTCACTAGTGCATGCCCATCCAATGCAGCTTCACCAATGCATGCCCATCCAATGCAGCCTCACCAGTGTGTGCCTATCCAATGCAATCTCACAAGTGCATGCCCATACAATGCAGCCTGATCAGTGCCCATCCAATGCAGCTTCACCAGTGCATGCCCATCCAATGCAGCCTGATCAGTGTCCATCCAATGTAGCCTCACCAGTGCCCATCCAATGCAGCCTCACCAGTGCATGCATATCTAATGCAGCCTCACCAGTGCCCATCCAATGCAGCCTCACCAGTGCATGCCCATCCAATGCAGCCTCACCAGTGCATGCCCATCCAATGCAGTCTGCAATGAAGAGAGAGGAGAGCCGCTGGATTACACAGAGCGGGGATCTCCCGCTTACCAGGCGACCGAAGTCATACGAAGTCCTGCCTCCTGGACCGGTTCCTATGATAGACGTCACCAATGTGCTGTCTATCATAGGAGCCAGTCCAGGAGGCAGGGCTTCGTATGACAGTGGCCCCCTCTCCCCTCCCCTCTGAGGCAGCCTCTGCCTATAGTTAGTTGGAAGCCGATGTGTCCATGTCCCCGACTCAACTTCCTAAAAAAAAATAAAAAATGGTCAGGGGGCAGTGGGCCGCATTGCCTGAGGTTCCTGGCTGCATGCGGCCCAAGGGCCGCAGGTTTGATTTAACTGTTTTAGGGCATAGACAACATGTGTGGAATTACAAGAAATAAATTCCTAAATTTCATATTCTCTACCATTACTAGTTGATCTGAAATTAATAGGATCTCTAATATGGGTATTTACCTGTCTACACGCCTTACATTTCCTACCTGCCCTATCCCAGAACATTTTTTTTTCCTGTGTTTTATTATATTTTTCATATATCAATATATGTTAATTACTATTGAGGGCTTTACAGACTGAATTTTATTTTGCGAGTAGCAGCAGACTGAAGGGGTTGTGTGGCCACGCCCGCTGAAGAAAACGTGTTGACAAAACGCGTTCGGGGTGTGACCACACAACCTTTCTGAGTGACAGCTACTTTTGTATCTTCCCAGGAATCACTGAACTTGAGTTTGTGCAGGGAACGATGAGAAATACTGAACGAGCTGATGACTCGTGTGATGTTTTAAAGCTGTGATTGATTCTACTTTTGTGAGTGTAGTTTTAAAGAGGGATGTTTTTTGGGGGAATAAAATACCTTGCAGTGTCACGCTTTGTGCCCTATTGTTTCATCTCTTTATTTATGAGCTTCAACTCACTGATCGTGGATTATTTAATGATCATTGCAAGGAGTTTTAACCATTTATATCTGGTGAGTCTGTCATCCAAAGGGGTTTACTTCACAAGGTGTAGTGATTAGGACAATATATGTGAGTACCCTGAACACCTACAGACAACACAGTGCCCTCATCACTGTTTATCACCTAGTAGAAGAATTTGGACTTTACGGACTGTTTACTGTTTAAAACGTTAAGCACTGCTAATACTGGATTATCTTTTGTTTTTTTAACATTTGTTATGGTATTCCATGCATTAACTACTCTTTTGGTAAGATAATGCTTCCTAAGATTAGTGTAGCACCCTCCTAGGTAGGTGCTAGAGAGAGAGTATAGTTTTAAATCCTGTCTGCTTACCAGAGGGATTGCCAGTAAATCTATATTGTTCTCTGCCTACCAGAGAGCAGGATCTGTTAGTGAGGTTTGCTAAATGTGCTCAGGTGCAACTGGTCAAATAGGAAGGCATATTGGACAGTGGGAGGAAACCTAACGAATGAGTGCACAGGCGTTTAATATAGCCCTGATAATTTGGCAGAGGAAAGTGCCTCGGTGCATGCTGGGATACTGTATAAAAGCCAGGAGCCCATGTGCTTGGAGAATTTTGTCTGGATAGCAGAGTGCCGGAGGAAGGGGACGGCTGCCTCCTCCTCTGTAGAGGTCCCATGCAGCCTCAGGTAGTCGACCTGAGGGCCTAGAGAGCCAGAGAGGAACTGAACCCGGAGGTCCTATGGAGCTGACTGAGAGGGGAGACACTGGAGGATCTGATTCTGCATACAGTAAGTACATATCTGTGTCAAGGGGCCTGACCTGAGGGGGGCCACCCCATGCAGCTAGAAGAGTCATTGGACGGATGTCAGTAAAGGGCATGCTAGAGAAGATAAAGTAGTTCACCAAGTCTGTTGCTGGAGAGAGAGAGCAAGGAGACTTAACCCTTTCCATACATGTGGCAGTATGGTTTAATCAGTGTGACTGCTTCCACAAGCAACCTGATGGGGCAAAGTGAGAGTTCTCCTTATCCAATGTACATAATTCTAGTTGGAGTATCCCACTATTCCCTTCTCCCATCCAAGTTCCACAATAAATACTAAAAACCAACACCCCTGGACTGTTTATTGAGCAACGAGCTATTGGGTGTAGGGGTGAATGTGTGAACTGTACCCTAAGTGACTGTGTGCTGGTTATCAGAGGAGGCCCAACAAGTCATCATACAGCGCGGGGACAGTGCTACATTAGTTTTGAACTGCTAGTTTGAGGTAATTTCCCCATGTTCTGGATCCTAGCTTCATATTGCAAATACTGCCCTCCTGAACCTCATTCACCCCTTTGACGTATTTAAAAGTTTTTTTTTGTCTCCCCTTTCTCTTCCTTGCTCCAGATTGTACATATTAAGTTCCTGAAGTCTCTAGTGATATGTTTTATTATTTTCACCATTTTTGTTGCCTGTCTCTAGACTTGTTCTACAGTACTGTGCAAAAGTTTTAGGCAGGTGTGAAAAAATGTGAAAAGAAACAAAGGAACCACGCTCTTATATCATAAAATACAAATCACCATGTTGAATAAACAATAGTTAATAGACAAATAAACAAAAAAATAAATAAATAAATTTTCATTTAAATTATAGAAAATACAGTACATAAAAATTGTGAAGTCCATATATGATCCCACCCGTTAATAATGTCCTCAATGAGTATAGGAAAGGTTCCTCTCCAACAGCATACAAATACACTATACACTCACCAGACTTGATTGACCCCTATTACAGGTACAGTTTTTCAAATCATTTATTCAAAAAAGAAGGTTGTATTGCACTTACTTTAAAGCATGTATTGTATAGGAATCGTTAATAACCCCTGAGGATGTCCGACAGACTGATGAAATGGTGTTTTGGGTAGTGTTTGAGATACGTAATTTCCGGTCAGCTGGAACGCAGGTGGAGAGCAAACCGGTGATTCCTATACAGTACATGTTGATCCCTGTCTTCTTTGATGTATGTACAATACAACTTCCTTTTTTAAATAAATGAGGTCTTAGGCTGGTGCGGTTACACGTGGTCTGCGGTTGTGAGGCCGGTTGGATGTACTGCCGAACTCTCTGAAACACCTTTGGAGATGGCTTATGGTAGAGAAATTAACATTTAATTCATGGGCACAGCTCTGGTGGACATTCCTGAGGTCAGCATGCCAATTGCACGCTCCCTCAAACTTGAGACATCTGTGGCATTGTGCTGTGTGATAAAATTGCACATTTTAGAGTGGCCTTTTTTTGTGGCCAGCCTAAGGCACAGCTGTACAATAATCATGCAGTCTAATCAGCATCTTGATGTGTCACTCCTGTGAGGTGGATGGATTATGCATTATAATGGAGAAGTGCTCACTAACACATATTTAGCCAGATTTGTGAACAATATTTGAGAGAAATAGGCCTTTTGTGTACATAGAAAAAGTCTTAGATCTTTGAGTTCAGCTCATGAAAAATGGGGGCAAAAAAAAAAAAGTGTTGCGTTTATAATTTTGTTCAGTGTACATAAGAGTAAAAAAATGAAAGAATTGATGCTGGTTTGAAGCCAAAGGTAGTCACACCAAATATTGATTTGATTAAGATATTTCTTCTATTCACCGACTTTGCATTTTGTAAATTGATAAAAATAAACAATTAAAACATATGTTTTTGAAAGCATTCTTACTTTACAGCATTTCTTCACACCTGCCTAAAACCTTTGCACAGTACTGTACCTTATCAATATATTTTTGTAAGTGAAGTTTCCAGAACTGGACACAATATTCCGAATGAGGTCTAACTAAAGACCTATATATAAAACCAGGACCTCCTTCCGCCTGCTGGTGACTCCTCTGGTGATGCATCCTAGCATTTTTTTGGCTTTTTCCATTGCCTGGCTACACTGTTTGCCCATTTTGCAATCACCTGAAATAAGTACTTAAAAATCTTTTTGCTCTGTAGTGCTGGTCAACACTGTACCCCTAATATTAAAGGAAGGACACATGGCCTGGCTCTTTCTAGAATCAATAAACGATTTCCCTGGACCAAGTAGGTTGATCCAAAAAGTAAGAATCAAGTCAAAAGTGCTGCTGTATTCTTGTCCCATGTTAGTGGTTCAGAAAGTATTAAAGTAGAAGTCCACTCTAACACTAAAATCCCTGCATCTACAGAAATTCCTGATCTAACACTAACCTATCTAGCCCTGTAAAGAAGAAATCAGTATACATACATCCTACGCTAAGCTGTCAGCTGTGGCTTTGCTGTGTAGGCGGGTGCAGAGGACACAACCTAAGCTCCATAGTAAGTCTATGGGTGAGGTCACTTCACTTTCATTTCACAGCCATTGTTGGCCGTGTCCTCTGCAGAGCTTCTGCCACTGGAAACCCGGACCAGAAGGACTTAAAAAAAGGAATGTATACTGATTTCTTCTTTACGGGGCTAGATAGGTTAGTGCAGCCTTTTTCAACCATGGTGCCTTGAGGTTTCTTTAGGGGTGCCTTGGCAAAATGCCTAAAAAATTGCCCAAAAATTGTATACAAGCCAGCGTATGGATGAAGGCTTCCTTTTTAGTTACATTAATCACAGGTTTTCATTGTGCACCATTATAACCTTCTAGCTTCCGGTGTCTTAACAACCAATGGTATCATCCGTTGATATGGAGGACATCATTCGCCTGCACAGCATCCTTGTTTGACCCTCCTGTGCCCCTCTCCATCAGCATGGGAGAGTGATGGAGAAAAACTGAGGGTGAAGAGAAAAATTGGAATACTAGTCAGTACCATTTTGTAAAAGAGCATTTGCTTTGGAAGAATAAATCCCCTCTAATGCCAGGTGTCCTACCTTAACTTTTGGATGTTGCTGCATTATGAAAAACTATTAGAATAGCTTTTACATTTTAGGATGTCCAAAATTTTTAAAGGGTGCCTCGAGATTGTCTATATATTTGTGTGCCTTGACTGAAAAAAGGTTGAAAAACCCTGGGTTAGTGTTAGATCGTGGAAGTCTGTAGCTGCAGGGATTTTATTGTTAGGGTGGACTTACACTTTAAAGCCAATGGATCGCCATGACAGCCTTAAAAATAGCATTTTCAGAAGGAGAAGTTAGTAATGGCAGCTTCCATATTGTCTCAGTGCAGGTTTCCTTGGAAATTGTCAGGGACCCTGTGAATTGTAATTAATTATTCATTTTGACAAACTACTGTCACATCTTTTATTGTTTATGTTCTTTCCATAAAGAAGTGTCCCTGTTCTATAGCTGATGATGGAAAAAAAAAGGTTTCAATTGTTTCTTTGTGACATGCAGTCTTGACGCCGAGTAAATTAGCTTCAGTGTCAACAAAGAACCAAATAAAACACTAAATCAGAATAAGGAAACAAATGGAAGTAATATCTGCCATCAATAAGGACATTGTCTACCAGATGTATTTACCTTACAAGTATGAAAATAGAAGTTTTTCTTATACAGCATTGTGAATGTTAACATAATTCAAGAAGCATTGCACAATCTTTGAAAACCGTCATATTCTGCAAACAATTATGAAGCTCCAGGTTCAACTTTGTGTCATAAATACATGATTAATATTAAGGCAGAAAAATCATGTGATGCCAAATGCAAACAGATAAAAAATATATTCCATAGATTTGTACATGCTCCACAATGAAGCCATTGTAACAGCTGGGAATTAATAACTTCATATATCGCCTATGTATTCATATGGTTTTAGAAAACATATGGATATGGTCAAGTGTATATATGGTTCCTAAAAAAACATGGCCATGCCATGTGTGGTTTATCACATGCTTTGAAATAAGGCAGCAAAGCTTAACTCGTCATATACATTTTAGTTTCCCATAATGCACTGATCAAAAGCATCAGAAGCACATTTTGCAAATGTTCAAAATTGTATTTTTTATTTTATTCCAAAATACACAAAAACATAACTTGATATTGACATTTATAGGTATTAACACCAGATTCATGGAATGTCCGATGGCCTTCTGGGGGATCAGGAAGAAATGTATACAGCCTTTTCCTCATTGGATCAAATTGGATTAAACTTCATAGGGGGTTTTTTTGCCTTCCTTTGTATCAACTGTGGATAGAGGATTCTGTATATGTAGGTTTTCTATTCATTTTTATTTCTATAAGTTGAACTAGATAAACGTGTGTCTTTTTCAGTCTGGCTAACTACTCCAAGTAACTATTTACAGTGTATTTCTGCAGAATTATACTGGATGCAGCCACATGCTCTAATAGTAAAATTATCATTCCAGAGGCAAATCAAAATGTCATTAAAATATTCTTGCGAGCAAGCAAAAAAAAAAATATATATATATATATTAGGGGTAATATTAGAAGCAATAGAGTGAAGTGAATTAAATAAAGTGTAGGAACCTTTCTAGTGTGCATATAAAGTACCTAGAAACAAATGGATCATTGAAGCAAACACTGTACTGCTACACTTGCATTTTATTACAGATTTGTATATACAAAGAAAATTCTAGAATCATAATTTGATCACTTTCCAAATAGCAAAGACACCTTAAAATGGTTACTAATATTTGGAAGCTTCAGTACAGAAGTAATGCATTTATATGAGCTAGTATAACATAAAAAATCACATCAAAAAATCTCTGGAACAAATTATGAAACTTTTGCCCTTTTAAGGTATCTCAACATCTCATACATATATATTAGGAGAAAAAAAGGGGGTCATTGATAGTACCAAATTAAGTCAGATTTTTCATTTTAATTACTGTTTTAATTACTTGTTGATTTTGTTTCTAGTATTCTCGGCCTGCCTGATGTCTGTATCATAAAAAATGGCTACTAGTATGTTGGGGGCTTGCCTCTCTCTAAATATGCCAAAACTCTGTATTTTATACTTTTATGTAAAAAAAGTAATTTTTCTCACATGAAAGGGCTTCCCCTCTTCAACAGTAGCAGAATGGATCTGTCTAGTTAACTCTATCCTCTTGTTAAATCAACTAATTTGAGAGTTCAGCGGTAAACCACTAAAATTTGGGTTCATTTGGAACCATTGGGTTGGTTCTGACCAAACGCTTTTATATAGGACCCTGGTAATACCTAAGATGTACTGTTGATTCTTGGACATACATTTTCTCTGATACTCTATAACAGCCTTTCTCAACCAGAGTTTCTCCAGAGGTTGTTAGAGGTTCTCTGAGCAAAGAGCAATTTCTGTTTCTGAGATAGGTAATCACTGACAACCATGATCTTTTGCTATCTGTAAGAGGGGACTCGTCCCAATGACCACAAATGTAAGGAGAAATCTTCCTATTGATTATCATGCTAATGTTTAGTAAGCTGTAGATATAGTAATACTTTGAATAGATACTTACCTGTGGACCGGTGGTCTAATACATAGAGAATGGTTTGACTTTCCCTCAGTATCTACATACTGTATAGACATTGTGATATTCACAATGATTTTAACGATTGATGATTGATGATTATTAACAATTATATTTAATCAGTAGAGTTTTTGCCATCAATAAAGGCATGGTCTACTAGATTTACAGTATTTACTTTACAAATATGAAAACAGATGTTTTTCTTTTGCAGCATTGTAAATTGTAACATAATTCATGAACTATTGCACAATCTTTGAAAACCATCATACATTTCTAGGTGAACAGCCTCTACTCATTCAGTAATTCAACCCCTTTGAGCTAATAATCAAAATAATCATGAAAGACGTGAAGTTGGAGAAAAGTCAAATCTACTGATCTCTGCACTTGTACCAGGTCAATGGCTTAAAGAGGACTTGTACTGTGGAAGCTGTACCCAAAATAGGCAATCAGAGGTCCTTGTCACCAACATTCCCTATGGTCTCCCCGTAGCTGATCTTTTACCCATTACTGACCTGCCATGCCTTAATCTATAATGTGTCTCTGGAAGCAGCCCCTAGCCAGAAGGTGTTGCATGAAGGTAGCTCATTCGTGTCTATGAGGACACTTTTTCTAATGTGAACACAGACAGATGTCCCTCCTCCGGCAGTATATTATGCCCTTTTTTTTTCTTACCTTGTTCTGATGTTCTCTGATCACTCATGTAACATGCTGCAACCTCTTCCTCTTCAGTTTTCTCCAGACAGTGGCTAATGCTAAATGATGCAGGGAATGACACTGGAATAACTACTCAACACTACTCCTTACATCTCTGTGCTGCTGAGAGTATAAGGCAATGTGGTGAGGGACGCCGCCATAAGGCCCTGCACTCACATTCTGTCCTCAGTTTACTAGAATGAGTGATGTTGTAATTTAACTCAGAAGACTGAGGACATCCTGTGGCCCAGAAAGGGTAATGCAAGAGACAATTCTGGATTTATAGTGAATATTGCAGCCACAAATTTTTTTCTTTACCACCAGGGGAGCTTTTAATAAAAAGATATGCTGTATATTCTGATGTAGGGTTTTATTCTAGATTGTGCAAAACCACTATATCGTTTTTCATCAAAGGCATAAAAACCTATGCTATAGATAGACACATACTTATGCTACTTAAAGCGGAGTTCCAGCCCCAAAATTGACATAGTCGATTTTGGGCCATCCGCTTGCTTCTAGGTCACCTGAAAAGGAAATGGATAATTACGATGTTTTTTTTTTTTTTTTACTTACCTTGTAATTGCAGAAAAATATACTCACCTTTCTTCCACTTCCTCCCTCGGCGGCCGCGGCCCGCGCCGTCACTTTCGCTTTGCAATGATTCCTGGGAGCTCAACATCATCGCTCCCAGGAATCAATGTGCCTGCACCGGCCCAGACGTCAGTTCCGGTGCAGGTGCGTCATACCTTGCTAAACAGCTTCTGGGCATGCCCAGAAGCTGTGCAGGGATGACGCTGCAGCACCGGAAGTGACGGCGGGGCTGGCGCAGTGCATTGTGGGACCGAAGAGGACGAAGAAGAGGATCGCGCTGGCTTCAGTTGCCCACACCTGAGATGGCAGCGCTAGAGAAGAAATTTTCAAGGTAAGTATTTCTTCTAAAAGGTAAGTGCGAACCGGGACAGATCAGAGGCTATCCATTGTGGAATGTACTAGCCCTGACTGTCCCGGGGGGGATTTTCATTGAAATTTTTTTTTGGTGGCCGGAACTCCGCTTTAAATTAGTTTTTTAGATTTCTCAAGGAAGGGAGTATTTTGATTCAATGTTTTTGTAAGATTATTCATACAGAAAGAAGATTATGTATTTTTGTAAAATGTTGCTCAATCAATTGCAAGAGAATATTGAGGCTTCAGTAGGTTACGTCTTCGTGAAAAATATGCTCAACTGTAATCCCCAGTATGTCTTAAAAAGGATAACTGAAATTTAAATGTATGCAATTAAACACTGTTTTACATTGAGAACTGAAACAATAGAAAATAACGGCTACTACAGCAATGGGTTTATTGTAGGTGAGGGTGAGAATATATTAATGTTGAACTGCTCAGGCGAACTTTGCGCTAAATGCAGAAGTTGCAGTTAATGTTTTCTGTGAGTGATCTCATCTATCTACTCAGTGTGTGCTCTAGGAGGAACACAGGAGGAACACAAAAGAAATTACGTCACTAAACCGTGCCTCATCGCAGCACACCATTTTAGCCACCTCTTCAAAAGGGACCAAAATGGTGCAGACAGCCTAGATGATGAGCCACTAGTGGAGTAAAGAAAAAACAGCTTCCCAGAGTCTCCCCTCATGCCATAATCACATAGGAGGTTAGGAAGGAAGAGGTAAAAATGAAGAAGAGGAGGAAAAGGGGAAGAGGAGGTGGTGGTGGTGAAGGGAGTGGAGAAAGATGAGGTGGGAAAGAAGGAAAAGAGGAGTAGAGAAGGTGGTGTGGCAGAGGAGGCAGAAGTGAAGAGGAAGAAGAGGAGTAGAGGAAAGAGGTAGTGGTGGTTGAGTAGGTGGAGGAGAAAAGGCGAAGAAGAAGGAGAGGAGGAGGAGGTGATGGTAGTTGAGGAGGAGGTGCAGGAGGAGGAGGAAGAATCGAAGAAAGAGGTAGAGAGAGAGAGGGTGGTATTGGTTAAGGTGGAATAGTAAGAGGTAAATGAGGAAGGAGAGGAGGAGTAGATGGAGGAGGAAGTGGATAGGAAGGAGAAGAAAGAGGTCACGGCTCTGGTCAAGATTCACTGAACAAACAACAAAAACAGAAAGGGGGCAAACGCCTTGTGCATTTTTTCCAACACTTTTGTAAAGAATATAATAGTAAAAATTATACTCACAAACCAAAATGGCCAGAAATTCTGTCAATTCCACTGCATCCAGCCATAGCCAGTTTCAAAGATTCTGGTGGTGTTAGTGCTGGAGCAATAGAGCTGGCAATGGCACTTTTTTTTTTTTTTACCACAAAATTATAGTATTTTGAGGCTCTGCTTTTGCTGGTCAAGCTACCTTTTTTTTACTGATATTAATGAAATGAAAGTATATTGGGGTGTTTCTGCTGTCTGTAATTACTCAGCCAAAGTACACTGTGACTGATAAGGTCCCGTAAAACTATGCTGGTTACAAAATACAAAATACAATTTGAAGCATCCCTTAAACAAATTATTTGACAGATTTGTGTATTGTCCTTGTTGCCTGCTAAGCCGCATGAACAGGATCCCTTCCTTGCTGTATTTTTTTTTTTTTTAATTTTTGGAAATTGCACCGAATGGCAGTGCCCAGCTTCACGTGGTTTTTTTTTTTTTTACATTAGTTTGCTTATTAGCCCTAAAAAATAAGAATCTACTAACAGGATTGTCATCGTCGTCCCCATTGACTTTACTAGGATTTGCTGCTAGATTCAGGTTTTGTCTGGTTGAAAGAAGACACAAGTCCATCCAGTTCAACCAACAGAAAGGGAAAAATGTATACAATCCTATATACACAATCCTTTACTCACAGTTGATCCAGAGGAAGGCAAAAAAAACCCCCAATAAAACATGATCCAATTTACTCCAGTGGGGGAAAAAATTTCTTCCTGATACCCCAAAAGACAATTGAATATTCCCTGGATCAATTTTACCTATACATATTAGTATCCAGTTATATTATGTGTTCTAGGAAATAATCCAGGCCTTTTTTTAAACAATCTACTGAGCTAGCCAGAACCAGCTCTTGAGGGAGTCTTTTCCACATTTTCACAGCCTTTACTGTAAAAAAGCTTTTCCGTATTTGGAGATTAAAACTATTTTACTCCAGATGTAAAGAGTGCCTCCTTGTCTTCTGTGATGATCTTAAAGTGAATCACTCAACACCAAGTTCACTATTTGGACCACTATTTTGAAATGTAAGTGTTGTTAACTTGCTGCAACAATGACCCCTTTGGTGGGATGGCTAATGTACAACATAACTGAACCAGGACTGGCAGCAGACTTGCAGAATGTTTGCCAAGAAAGTTGATCTGGAGACATGCAATACAGACTGGCAAGTCTAGCAATAGCTTAGCAATAGAGATGGGCTTAATGTTCGAGTCAAAAACCGGGGCACTCGGCGGGAAGTTCGCCCGCCGATGACCACTCCATAATGCATTGCGCGCTTGCAGTGCATTAAGTGCTTGTGATTGGCCAAAGCATACACCTGACCTGTATGCTTTGGCCAATCACAGCACAATGTCCTGTCAGAGCCATGATTGGCCAAAGGCAGGGTGCCTTTAGCCAATCATGGCTCATGGACTAAGTCCACATCCCACACTATATAAGGCTGCTACTTACACCGCAGCCGTGTATAGTGTGTGACAATAGAAATTAGGCAGGTAGTCAGTGGATAGTGTGTTGAGTCAGTTTAGTGCAGTCAGTGTAGTGTACAGGAATACCCCACTTTTAAAATGTATAGATATGTTGTAGTCCTGGGTCCCCTCTCGTTGCTCCCCAAGTTTTGTGTCACTTATGTGTCACTGTGTTGTCACTTATAGTTCGTGAGCAGTGCCATGCCAAACTGACCAATATTTACCATAGACGCCAATGTTAAAGACGGGGAGCAGTGCGATGCCAAGCTGTCCAATATTTGCCATAGATGCCAATGAGCACTGAAAACTGATCTAGGCAGGAAGGGGGGTGAAAGTGCCCTGTATTTAAGTGCTTAAGGGGAACCCTATAACAGGCAATTTGGGTCTGGTATAGATTTTAAGGGGAACTCCACACTAAAAAATAAACGGTGTGGGGTCCCCCTACCCAAAATCCATACCAGGCCCTTTGGGTCTGGTACAGATTTTAAGGGGAACTCAACGCCAAAATTAAAAAAAAAAAAACGGTGTGGGGTCCCCTCCAAAATCCATACCAGACCCTTATCCGAGCATGTAGCCTGGCAGGCCAGGATAGGGGGGGACGAGCGAGCGGCCCCCACCCTCCTGAACCATGCCAGGCCGCTTGCCCTCAACATGGGGAGGGTGCTTTGGGGTGCCATTTTTTTCATGTTTTTTTATTCGTATTGTAGGGAGCCGACAATACATTACAGTCGCGAGCTGTAATTAGTTTGCATGTTCACTAAAACTTTTTCCCTGTTCGGCCCCACTACTTAGCAAGTCATTTTCAAACTTACAGCTCAATTGCTTGCTATCTGGGTCTTTCTTACATGCCTCTTATCAGTTTGGTTGCCCTTCTCTGCACTTTCTACAGTTCAACGATATTCTTTTTGTGAATTGGTGCCCAAAACTGAACTACATAGATGAGGTCTTACTAATGGTTTGTACAGGGGTAAAATTATCTCTCTCTCTGCGGTCCATACCTCGCTTTTTTGCTCACTTTTGAAACCACAGCTTGGCATTGTATGCTATTATTGAGCTTATGGTCTACCAAAACACCCAGATCCTTCTCCACATTGATTCCCCCAGCTGTTCTCTTCCTAGTATGCAAGATGCATGCATATTTATAGCCCCCAATTGCATGACTTTACATTTATCAAGATTAAACCTAATTTGCCATATAGTTGCCCAATTAAAAAGCATTGACGTTGACTTGCAAGTTGGATTCCACTGGATAGCTTGGTGTCACACTGAAATAGTAATTTTGATCCCAGACCCTAAATCATTTATAAATATATTAAAAGGTAAGGGTCCCAAAACTGAAACGTGGGGTACACCACTGATAACCTTAGACCACTCAGAGTAAAAATCATTACCACTACTTTCTGAATTCGGTCTTATAGCCAGTTGTATATCCATTTACAAATTGATTTTTCCAAGCCTGTAGACTTTTTCTTACACATTAGCCATTTGTGGGGAACTGTGTTAAATGATTTTGCAAAATCTAAGTATACTATATCCACAGACACGCCTTTGTCTAAGGTTTTGCTCACATCCTGATAGAAAGAAATCAGGTTTGTTTGACAACATTTGTCAGATTTGTGAATGAAACATTTCAGGAGTATACAAAATATTTGATATACTTGGTATATGTCTCTGGCAGCTCAGAAATGACTCACTATTCTAACAGGGGTTCCTACATTTCCCCCATATACACATTTCTTCATGGAACATGTCAGTGACATTTTGGCACATTTATGAGATGTCATACATGTGTTATATACACTGAATGCATATGGCCAATATGATAAACCTTAACTCTTGGTTATTGCAGTGCAAGAGGGTAGGGAAGCAGACATGTATGAAATGTTGTATGACACCTCATTCATGTCTGTGTGATGGCAAGACTGAAAGTGAAGATCGTACAAGCCGACACTTTATGTATATCTACCACAAAGGTTTTGGATTGTGGCCAATTACCATGCATAGTGCAAAGTTACAAATCTAGGGAATGTTTACAGGCAATATGAACCTTCAAATGCAGGCAAACTCCAAGTAAAGCTTCATAAGTCATGTTGCAATATAAATACCGAATATTAATAGTGATTGATTTAACTGAGATCTCCGTGACAGCTGTAGATCAAAAGGTTAAGCGGCAGTAATACCATGATGACAAACAGTCATGTTAACAAAATCCCTTGGTGGCCTAGACCATGAAAACCACAGTAAGTAGGCTGGTAAGTGATAGTTTAGCTTTCCAAGCGACTCTTGTTGTAACATTGATTTCCATATATTTGAAAATTAGCCTGGTAGCTATAAAAAGGAGACATAATTTCATGGGCACGCTTGCAACCGACCAAAGTGTTTGATCTGCGGAAAGTTAAAGCTGTTTTAACCTGATACCAATCAGACCACATACTACTGTAATAAAGTACTTCTAAGTGGAAAATATGTGAATGAACTACAGTATATAAAGAGGCATACAGTCTATCATGAATTACAGTGCTGTGGTTTAAATTCTTTCAAACCAAGAGATGGTTCCTCACGAATTTTAAGAAAAGATCCTAAAAATGCATAAAAGGAATTCATTTACAGCAAAACTGAGTTGTTGAACAAATTCAGAATATGATTTTTTTCAAAGTTGTACAAAAGATTGCTTTTCCATAATGAAGTTATATAGCTTGATTCAAAACGTAAGCATAGCATTCCTTTGCCTTGAGTTACTGTGTGTCTACTCTTACTTTACATCTATACACAATGTTGAGTGCTTTGAAATGATCCCATGCATAAAAGTTGCATATCCTATCGCCATTATACTGCATGTGCCTAAAGCTTGAAAAATAACAGAATTGTATGTTTGATAGTACGCATCCCACTTTCTTGCAGGATATATAAATGAATGATTTTCTTGTGCCTTTCTTAGCATCTGTTGGTCGTGGGTTTTGGCTAGGATTAAGCACAGAATAGTCCTAATGTAATGATGTAAAACTTGACATCACTATAAACATTTTTTGATTTGAACACGAAAACTTGTCAAGATTTTTAAATTTCCAGGAACACTTGTCTTCTAAAGTTGAGAGCATTAAGTAGTTACTTGAAATTCTGGGCTTGATTTTCTAAAGAAACAGAGGCTGAGGGAGATTGAACAAGGTTTTTGCATAGATACAATTGGTAATAGTATTTGGCTTCAATATAATTTGAAAAGCGTACATTCAATTTGCTTAAGCTGGCCATACACTGCTCAAATTTTGTCTAATTTCTGTTGGTTCAGTCAAAATTCGAGCAGCGAGTGGCCCTTCCTGTACCACTCAGCTATGAGGAAAGACTACAAGCACTGAACCTATTCTCTCTGGAGAAGAGACGATTGAGGGAGGATATGATATCAATGTACAAATACTGTACTGGCGACCCTAGCATAAGGAACAAACTATTCAGAGAAAGGAGATACAATAAGACACGTGGCCACTCACTAAAACTTGAGGAAAGGCGGTTTAACCTTAAAGTGCGTAAGGGGTTCTTCACTGTAAGAGCGGTAAGGATGTGGAATTCTCTTCCACAAGCAGTCGTATCAGCAGGGAGCATTGATAGTTTCAAAAACTATTAGATGGGCACCTTGGAGACCACAACATACAGGGGTATACAATGTATGGTTAACAGCCAACACACACACACATCATAGGTTGAACTGGATGGACTGATGTCTTTTTTCAACCTCACTAACTATGTAACTATGTAACACTCTATTTGACACATTTATGAGATGTCATACATGTGTTATATACACTGAAGGCATATGGCGAATATGATAATCCTTGACTCTTGGCTATTGCAGTGCAAGAGGGTAGGGAAGCAGACATGTATGAAATGTTTTATGACACCTCATTCATGTCTGTGTGATGGCGAGACTGAAAGTGAAGATTGTGCAAGCCGACACTTTATGTATATCTACCACAGAGGTTTTGGATTGTGGCCATTTACCATGCATAGTGTAAAGTTACAAAGCTAAGGAATGTTTACAGGCAATGTAAACCTTTAAATGCAGGCAAACTCCAAGTAAAGCTTAATAAATCATGTTGCAATATAAATACTGAATATTGATAGTTATTGATTAAACTGAGATCTCTGTGGCCCTCCCTGCACCACTCCATTTGACCAAAGTTGACTGTTCAATCCACTTTTGTTAGGGAAGCCTGCTGGAAATGTGTCTGATGAACAGCACCTGTATGCAATTAGATGCAGGCACTATCCGAGTATCCTGACAGCCGCTGGTGCTGGCTGTCAGAATACAATATCCCAGCAGGCGGGATTCATCCATCAGTACTGTCAGCCTGGATGGAGGAATCTGTTAGATTTCTGTGTTCAGCCCACAAGCCGAATTAAATAAATGTATATATGTATGGCAAGTTTTAGTTAGCAGCCTCCACTCTAGTAAATCAACATCGCTGTCTTGGACAGCTGCAAAGCATTGCAATCCCTTTATGACATTTTTACTAGATATAGTTATTAGATATTTCGGGAGCCCATCCATAGCTTAATTCGGGCCTGATTGGGTCATAAAGCTTTTCCTTATGGGGTAGTATTGCATTCTTATGACAGTCAGAAGTGTTTGCTATCACACAGAGATCACGCAAAGCAAACAGGGTGCTAAGTGTTGATTGTGTGTGCATTGATGGTTGTACAGAAGATGGTATCCTTTCAAGTTTGAGGACAGGAAAATGTCAAGTTCAGTAAGATAACTGTCCATTTATGCTAATTCTTATTTTACATTTCACAGCAATTTATCCTTCACCAAAATCACTGCACATTGGCAACAGGAAGCAAAAAAAAATTCTATATTGATTCTTTCAACTCTATAACATTAATTTGACTTCAAAGAATGGATTAAGTGTATGAGTTTTAACAAAGTCCCCCTTAAAAGTCAGTATTAAATTAATAGGCAGCAGCATTTGAATGTTTCAAGTATTGTGATGACATATCTACACATCTCCAAAAAATGTGACTGACCTTGCGAACTATACATTAATAAGCTTACAAATATTATCCCAAAGGCTTATGGACATGTCCAGTGCCAACGCAAGCTTCTGGTCAATGTCCTGATGGTGATCATTGCGGCTGGGCTTGTTAGGGTAAGTATATGTGAACTGAATGGGGATTGTAGCATCAGTGCCTCTAGGTACCACATTCATTTTAAAGTAATGCAGCGCAAAGCAAAAGCTGAGCACTTGTCTGTGCCAGGCTTTTACACCAAGTGGCAGGGAGAACCCTGAGTATGCCAGCCAATATATGGGAATAAGATCTTTAAGAAAGCAGCTATGTAACTCCAGTAAAAAAAAAGAATACGTATTACATTTTTTTTTTTTAAAACTTCATGCCTATTATAAATCACATAGTATGGAAATAGCGCTATAGCCTTCAGCTCAGCATAGCTTCCAACAATTTAAAAGACCTCATGGGAACCCCGCAGTTGAATTTGTATAACTTTGCGTACATTCAGGTCAACCTGATGCTGGAAGACTGACGTGCATTACATTTTTTTCTCTGCAGTTTAAATACTCCACAATAATTTAAGAAACCAAGATAAGCTGGATAGTAAGAATTAAATGCAACATTACAAAAAAGTTTGTTTTGTAAAAAAAAACATTAATCATTAGAGTTCACAATGGATAAAAAGAAAAAAAAAAAAAGATCCAAAAACCCAAGATGCCTGTAGTGAATCATATGCAGCTGGTCATTATGTATTTTAAAGTTTGGGTCTAAATCTTTTAGAGACTATTGAAGAATTTAAGGGGAAAAAAGACCTATGCAGATCAGACTTTCACAGTGCACAGTACAGAACAGTATACCAGTGTTCATCCTACTGACACAGTATTAGTTGTACTCCGAGCAGTCTCACCTCTCCAGGCAGGTGTGGGGCAGGGCGGCTAATCCTTTACACATTGTTGCTGTTGATGTGTGTTGCTGGTCCTTGACAAGTGACTGGTGCAATCTTTTCCTTTCTCCTTGACAGAAGGCTTTGTCTTTCTGAAGACAGTTGTCTCTGGTTGTCTTAGATAAGCACTGTGCCGCAGTCTGTCTCTGGCTGTCTGATAAAGCTTTCTAGAGTTTTGACAGCACCACTCTCTCTGGTTTTCTCACTCTGAGGTCTCAGTCTCTTAGTAGCAGAAGTATATAGAGGTTTAACCCTGGAAGTGAGCCAGCCCCTCATCCAATGACATCCTCCTGAACAGCGCAAGCTGGAGAGAGCAGTAAGTTCTGTGCTTTCCCCACAGTTAGAAAGGATGCAGATCCTGGATATTAACCCATTGTGCTGGCTTCCCTGGATAAAAGGCTTCTCTTATGTCATCAAGGGACTAACTTACCATAAACTCTACTAGTGGATACCGAAATCTGCAAATTTTTGTTCGCCAGCTAATACCTTTGGGACGTACTAAAACTTTCCCCTTTTAGCTATAGACCGAACGCTAATATTTTGCAAGACGGCTATATATCACATTATTACAATTATATTGCTGTTTTTCTTAAAATATTCAAATTATTGTGCTTTTCTCTCTCTTTTTTTTTTTTTGAAAACTAGGCAAGATAACATTCATAAGGAATTAAAAAAGTACTTTTGTAAGAAAAAAAAAAAAACACTACATTTATATTCCTGCTTTTTCTCCTTTTTTTATTTTTATTTTTGGAAACTGGGCAAGATTACATTTGTACGTAAGTGAAACATTACATTTGTATAAAAAATAAAAAACCTGCTACATTTATATTCCTTAAGGGTCGGTTCACACTTCTGCGAGTGCGCCGATCGCATGTAATTCGGAGCGCACTGCTCCTTCATTATATGCGATCAGAGGTGCGGATGCAAATTCAGCCATACACTTTGTATGGCTGAATTCGCAATGTATCCGCACCAAACACGCACATGACCCTTTTTTCCAGCCGCATCAGGATCGGATCGCACAGTGGTTCACACTTGTGCGATCCGATCCTGTGCGAACTGTAAAGATCGCACTGCGATATGCGATCAAACTGGGGGTGTCGTTAACATTTCATTGACACCCCCAGCGTATCGCATATGGCAGTGTGAACTCACAGTCTTCCCGCATCGCACAAGTGTGAACCGGGACTTATTGTACAATATTCTAGCAATGGTGCTTTTCTACTTAATATCATTTTTTTGGAAGCTGGGTATGTTTACATTTGTTGAACAATAATAAAAAAAAATCTGTTTTTAATAATTTTTTTTTTCATTCTCAGGATGGAACACCTAATCTGCAGAATTTTCACATCACACTTTATGATATAATAAAAGTTTCCCCCTATAGCTGTAGACTGAACATTTTGCAAGAGGGCTGTATGTCACCATTCTACATTTATTCCACGTAATAAAATATTCTAGGGATGGTGCTTTTCTCCTTATAATCATGTTATTTTCAAAAGCTAGGCAAGATTGTTTTTATAAGCACACAAGCAAATCTGCTTTTAATTTTTTTTTATTCGCAGGATCCTCATTTAACCTGGAACTGGCTGATTGCATCATGACAAAAGTCCCCTATTATAAATAATATTTGACTTTTTTGCATGTCTATTATAAACGTAGTTAAGCAACTGATATCATACATAATATTTGACTTGCTGGCATTTCTATTATAAATGCACATTTTGCAATTGCTATCATAAATATTTTAATTTTTTGCATTTTTATTTTAAATGCAATTTGGCAACTGCTATTATGAAATAATATTTGACCTTTTTACATGCATTTAATAAAATACATTTTGCAACTGACATTATATATAATATTTGAGTTGTTTACATTCTTATTATAAATGCATTTTTATACTGTTTCTTGCTGTGACCATGTCCTCCTGCCCTTGTAATAGACTGCTGGTGGTATAAAAAGTACTGTGCATGAAACAGTGTGCAGAGTTACTGTATAAAGGGGTTGCATTTAATAATGTTTAGGAAATTAGAAATTACATTTCACAAGAATTCACTGTTCCGTTTCAGGGAATTAGTTTGTTCTTTCAAACTTCATTGGACCTAAATATATCTGAAGTGAAAGGCAAAGCTAAACAGGGCTGGTGCAAGGATTTTTGACAAATTAGGCCAAACCTAATTTTGCCACCCCCCCCCCCATCTTTCCAATTGGCCTAGCCCCTGACTCCACCCCCTTTGCCCTGCCCATGTAAACAGTGATGACTACACAGACCTACCTGATTCCCACATTCACCTACCTGACCACTACACTGACCTACCTAACCATTACACTGACATCTACACTGACCTATCTAACCACTACACTGACCTACCTAACTATTACACTGACATCTACACTGACCTATCTATCCACTACACTGACCTATCTAACCACTACACTGACCTACCTAACCACTAAACTAACCACTAAACTGACCTACCTAACCACTACACTGACCTACCTAACCACTACACCAACCACTACACTGACATATGTAACCACTACACTGACCTATCTAACCACTACACTGACCTACGTAACTACTACACTGACCAACCTAACCACTACACTAACCACTACACTGACCTACCTAACCACTACACTGACCACTAACCACTACACTGACCACTACACTAACCTACCTAACCACTACACTGACTACTATACTGACCACCACACTGACCACTAACTAACCACTACACTGACCACTAACTAAGCACTACACTGACTACTACACAGACCTCACACAACATCTCCCCCTCCCTTTCCCAGTACAATGTACTTTGGTGGATCCTCCTTACCTCTCTGTGGCTTCCAGACTCCATCGTCAGGCTCCCCCAGCCACCCAGCCGCTCCTAGGTATCTCCTGCTTGTCCAGACACAGCCGCCATATCTGCACTCCACCATGGTATCGGCACCATGCACCGCCCCTCCCCTTCCACCTTTCTCTGCACCAAAGGGCTCCCAGGGTAGGGGGAGGACCAATAGGCTGCTGCAGAGAGGCGCACCTCGTAGGAGGGGGAGACAATAGGCCACCGCAGAACAGCACACTTGGGCCGGTGCAAAGAAGACCGGGTGAGCAGCCTTTGGGCCCCAAAAATACTTGCAGCCCTGGACTATAGTGCGCTCTAGGCTGGCGCCTACCTCGCCTATAGGTAGCACTGGCCCTGAAGCTAAAAAATACTCTGTTAGGAAATTTGCCTGAACGTTAATATAATTATTAGAGAATAATGAAATAATCTGCTACACATGAAATTGTACTTCTTTCTTTGTACTTTTTCAAAATACTTTTTCTGCATTACAGTATTTTATTAAATATACCTAAAACTGAGTCCCAGCCTTGCATTTAGTCTTGCACAGTTGTACAGCCTTGTCTCCTTTACTGAAATTACCTACTCTGATTTCACTGCACACTATGAACTATTCCCAATGTACATTACAATCTTCAGCAAGTAAAACAGAGGCTCAGGACATCCAGCATCCTGTAGCTTATTCCTTCGCAGCCTTACTGTCCCTGGTCAGCCCCTTTCATTGGATTTCAGTTATTTCAATCATTGAGGCTTAGTTTCATAAGAAGGCATTACCTAGGGTGGTCTGCATGTAAATACAGTCTGCCTAGAAACATTCACTCTTTTAGACTGATATTCACCCTTCAAGCCATTTTGATATTGGTATAACTCTTCCTAAGAGCCAGCCCACTGCTTGCATCAGGATTGAGGGCTTTAGAAAGGAGTATTGAGGCAGGGTGCTATGATGTTTTCAGGATTCAATATAAAGCACCCTGTATACTCTGCCACCATGATCCACCTCCATTGAAAAAAGAAGCACAGAAACCTAGTGTTGATGTCACTGGGTCTAAAATAAGATATGCTATTGTAGTCAGGAGGCATGCAATCCAAGCCTCCCACACTCCAAGTGAGCTGCTAAACTCTGTGTGGAGAGTGGGTTCTCCTCTTCTCACTGACTGTGCTATGAAGATTCCCTGCAGGCACTGCATTGCGTCAAAGCGGGCTGTGATAAGCCCCACCCCCCCTGCTCACCCCATCCCTTCTGGTAGTATCAAGACTAATCAGTAGCAAGGGGATGAGGACTGACTTGCTCCAATGGACACTGGGGCATGAAGGACCAAAGGCACCCAGCTCGATATAAGTGAATGGGGGCTAATGAGCTGTGGACTACAGCTCCCAAGATTTCCTGCCACTAAAAAGAAGGGAGCACATTGTTTTCCAGGGCAAATTAACATAGCAAAGGGCAGACCAGCATGGTGAATAGTACAGTGTTGCTGGGGTCTGTGCACTGCATCAAAGAGGACAGAGCCTGTGCAGCGATCAGGTGCCCTTGCAAAGTCCATGGGGGCCTGAGAACTGAAACACAGAAGGATCATTTGCTGAGCTTGAGAATGGAGAGACTGACCCTTATGAGAAATCTGATTGTGAGGACCTGTTCATGAGGACTGAGATACCAGGGGACTTGATTCCAGAGAACAGCTGACGGCCAAGCATTTTGGAGCAGATCCATTGGGTACAGAAAGTGGTGAGCAGAACCAACTGTGCTTAACCTCTTGCTGTCCACTGTTAAAGAAAACTGAGACTGCCTATTACTTATCAGCCATCCCTTGTGTACAGTATTAAATGGACAGATACATGTGCACCACCTACAGATGGGCCCCATCATTAGCCAACTAAATCTGCTAATCAAGTTTTTGACAGTCACCTCCAGGGGTACCACCTCTGTTAGAAAAGCATACACCCACCCACTAAAAGTCTGTATGTACTGAGTGCACTTGGGGGCACTTTTTCCGAAGTCATTGTCAAGAGTTACAATGAGTCTTTTTCTTTGTGCCATTCATGATTTCACGGTCGATGTGGTTCTTACTAATGCTGTGTATACTAGGTTAATGGGGTTTTACATTATTGCGCTGTAAGTCAAAAGCCATAGGTAAAGCTAATATTCCCATCAGTTAACCTAACGTGTTTATAGACCTGTTTATTGGCACGTATAATGTGTTAACTCTATTTTGCTATAAAATACTTTACCTATTATAGTTAGCCTGTGGCCTATTTTCTTTGAACCATTATATAGTGGTAATATACCAAAACTTAAAGTATAACTAAAGCCCAAACTTTTTTTTTTTTTTGGTTTGGTTATAGTGGAGAAGGATTAGAATGCTTGTCAATTTTTATTGTTGTCTTTGCCTTCATTAAGGAGATTCACCCTCTCTTGTTTGTCATTATCTTTGAAAGTGAAAGTAAAAGGAAATCCTAAAATTTGGGTTGTCGCCAGAAAAGTAACAGAGGGGAATTCCTCTAATGGGGCACTAGTTCTGGTGACCAGGAGGTCCCCAAGGAATTTACTTTTATTTGTCGAGATTTCCTTTCACTTCGTCTTTGCTTTGGGACAGAAAATGCAGGGAAATCTCCCCAATGGGACACAGATGGCAAAAAAAAAAAACTGACAAGATAGAGTAAGTCTTCCCTTACTCTATCCAAAATGTAAAAAAAAAAACTTTTGCCTATAGTTCTACTTTAAAGTGGTTCTAAAGGCAGAAGGTTTTTTTTTTTACTTAATGCATTTTATGCATTAAGATGAAAAACCTTCTGTGTGCAGCAGCCCCCTTGATACTTACCTTTGCCCCATCTCGATCCAGAAAAGTTGCACAAGAGCCTCGGCCTTTGGCTCCCGTGTCTGTTACTCAAAGTCATTAAGCCAATGAGGAGAGAGAGGGGGCTGTTTGCTGTGGGGGCACTCGGCAGGGGGGAGGGTCTAGGACGCTGGCAAGGGACCCAAGAGGAGAAGGATTGGGCTGCTCTGTGCAAAACCACGGCACTGAGCAGGTAAGTATAACATGTTTGTTATTTTTAAGCAAAAAAAAATCAGACTTTAATATCACTCTAAGTTACACAGGTGTGAGCAGCCTTCAGTCTATAACCAGGGGTATTACTAAGGATGGAGCAGTTTAAGGAGTTTTGGCAGAACAGAGGACCTATCATCACCAGAGGCTCCTGCGGGCATGAGCACTACATAATGAAAATGGAATTGTTTCACCTAATAATTTATTTAGCATGTTGATGAGGGGATAAAGAATGAAAGCAAAATATAAGCACAATAAACTTCAGTTTTATTACGTTAAATAGAAATAAAGAGATTTCTATAAATCCAAATTTCTAGATAAGAAACCATGCATATCCAAGCATGCAGCCCAGGTAAGGGGGGGGCGAGCGAGCCCCCTCCCCCTCCTGAACCATACCAAGAGACATGCCCCCCCCCCCCAAAGCACCTTGCCCCCATGTTGATGAGGACAAGAGCCTTTTCCCCACAACCCTAGCCTGGTGGTTGTGGGGGTGCGGGGGGTAGCTTTTACAATCTGGAAGCCCCCCAGATCCCCCCCATATGAATGAATATCCTTTATTAAAAAAACAAAAACTTTCCTCCTGATGTAAATCCAGCATTAATCACAATGAATGCCGGCCAATAGGCTGCAGCACTGATCAGTGTATTCTGATGGCGGGGAAATCTCGTCAGAATAAAATGACGCAGTGGGGAAGATTCCAGCACCCTGTAACGCTCTTGCGTTTTTTGTTAGTGAATGGATTTGCAGCTGCAGAATTATTACACTCAGTAGTCATGTAGAGATGTGTTGAACAAACATATCGAACTCTCAGGACTCATCACCGTGCACAGCCTGCTTTATGCAAATATACATACACTCAATATGATGTTCCTGGAGTGATAGGATGTATATGATAGTATAGAGGTGAGAGACAGGCGTTAGAAATGGTGAGCACTCAGTAGTAATATTCAGGAGAGTGGTAGGTGATGATAGGTAGTATGCAGATAGGTTTAGCAATCATGTATAGTAACAGGTGGTAGGGGACAGCTGATGAAGTATACAAGAGAGAGTAACCTAGTGCAATGATGTAGATGATGGTAGGCTCAAGAGCTAGCAATCTATGAAGTTATGCAGATGATAGAAATAGTGCTTACATAGTAACAGTCCTTTAGTATGCAGAGGTAGATAGTGTAAGTTAGTTAGGAAGAAATCCCCTGTGGGGTACTTATCACTAGTTGGGTTAGTAGTAGCAAGGTCCAGTAGCAAGAGAGTGATCCGGTAGCGAGATACGGGATCGGTAGCGAGGTTCCGGTTTTGTTCAGGCAAAGGAATAGCTAGAAGCTCCGGCAGCATAGGACAAGACTGGTCAAGCATGCGGTTTGAACAAGCGTTTTATTGGGCATTTTTTGGGCATTGGGCATTTTTTGGGCGTCTTTGGAGGCAGGCATAACATCTGTACTTCTGTGTAGGGGTATATATATTGTAGGGGTATATATATACACACACACATGTATGTATATATACACATACACATATATAGGTGTGAAAATAGCAGAAACCTATGCTTGCGCTAATGAAATAATTAACACCCATATGGCTTCTCTGCTATAACACCTATATGTGTGTATGTGTATAAATACATATAAACGTGTGTGTATATATACCCCTATACAGAAGTTCAGATGTTTTGCCTGCCTCCAAAGACCCCAAAAAAATGCCCAAAAAAATGCCAGCTACAAAAACGTCCAGGTGTGTTTTTGCAGCAGGCGTTTTTTTTTGGGCATTTTTTTGGGGTCTTTGGAGGCATGCAAAACATCTGAAATTCTGTATAGGGCTATATACACACACTTATATGTATTTATACACATACACACATATAGGTGTTATAGCAGAGAAGCCATATGTATGTGTGTATATATACCCCTACACAGAAGTACAGATGTTATGCCTGCCTCCAAAGACGCCCAAAAAATGCCCAAAAAAACACCAGCTACAAAAACCGGCAAGGTGTGAAAATAGCAGAGCCATATCCCTGTTCTATATTAATTCTAAGAGAAACAATCTTTTTTTTTTTCTGGTTTTGGACATGCTACAGAGCTGAAACTTCACAGGTACACTTTTTAGACCCCCCAGACACTAAATCCAAAGAAATCTATTTTTTTTTTTCAATCATTTTTTCAATAATTGTCTCTCTATCAAAAATGACAATTTTTAGGAACTTTTTTTTTGTGTGATGAATAGTCCCTGGGGCATGACCCAGAACCCTAGGCACTTTTTAGGGGCATTTATTGGGTTTTAGGGCTTCAAAATTGTGTTTTTTGATTACCAAAGTTCAGGTCCCATTGATTTCAATGGGGTTCTGAAATCCGGGCCGAACTTTCAGGAAGTTCGGGTGTTCTGGTCGAACCGAACTTTTGAAAAGTTCGATCATCCCTATTCTCTACCAATACACACCAAACTGAGCACCTGCAGCTTGTCCCCTAGACTCTGTTCTATCGGGAGATTAATTGGGGACATTGGAAGAAGGGGAGGAACAGAGAAGACAGGGTCAAACAGCTTCTTTACACAATGCAGAGGATTAACCACTTAGGTTCCACAGTGAGTATAACAAGCATGCTTTACTGCATACACAAACTAATTTTAATGTTGTGGGTTTAGTGACAATTTAAGTCAGGGATCCTCAAACTATGGCCCTCCAGCTGTTGTGGAACTACACATCCCATGAGGCATTGTAAAACTTTGACATTCACAGACATGACTAGGCATGATGGGAACTGTAGTTCCTGAACAACTGGAGGGCCATAGTTTGAAGATGTTGCATAAATTCCAGTATGAACAAAATGAACAACCCCCTGCGGTAGCTGATCCGGCAATGGTGAACCTTAAACCTTCTGCAGCTTGATGCTAAGCAAGATGCCTTACAGCCCCCTCAGGACTGGGAAAGTCCAAAAGGAACACTACCCTTAAAACGCATCAGCCATTTTAAGTAACCTCCCCATGTTATGACTGGAGCAGTGGACAAGGCGATGTCAGTCATTGTGAATATTGACTTGAGCTTATACTTTTTGTGAGTACACAACTGTTTTTTTTTTCACATTGATGTTGCACCTTTTATACTTTCTGTATGCGCAACTCCATCAAGCTCCTTATATAGAGGTTTCTGTCTTTAGGAAAGGGTGTTTCTTACCCCAACATTTCATATTTCTGATATGTGACTGCTGAAAAGTACCCTGTTCTCTTTGTATTGTTTCCTTTGTGGGAGATCCCTGGTGTTCCTCCCAGTACCTCTGCTTTCCTATTAAAAACCGACCACACTACCACAGCTTGGTCAGTTCTCTAGTGGTGCTGGGAACTCAACCTGCTCTCCTCCAATGATCAGACTTTTCCTGACACCCCCCCTCATGTAACATTTTACTGGGAAGATCAGTGTGATTGCTGCCAGCACCATGCTTAACTGTAGGAATAGTATTGGTCAGGTGATGAGCAGTGCCTGGTTTACTCTAGACATGACACTTGCCGTTTAGGCCAAAGAGTTCAATCTCTGTTTCATCAGACCAGAGAATTTTGTTTCTCATGGTTTGAGAGTCCTTCAGGGGCCTTTTACTGAGGAGTGGCTTCCGTCTGTCCACGCTACCATACAAGCCTAATTGGTAGAGTGCTGCAGAGATGGTTGTTCTTCTGAAAGGTACTCCTCTCTCCATATAGAAATGCTGGATCCCTGACTAAGGCCCTTCTCCCCTGATCGCTCAGTTTGGCCTGGTGGCCCACTCTAGGAAAAGTCCTGGTGGTTCCAAACGTCTTCCATTTATGGATGATGGAGGCGACTGTGCTTATTGGGACCTCCAATGCTGCAGACATTATTCTGTACCCTTCCCCAGATCTGTGTCTCGATACAATACTGTTTCAGAGGTTTACAGACAATTTCTTGGACTTCATGGCTTGGTTTGTGCTCTGACATGCACTGTTAACTGTGGGACCTTATATAGACAGGTGTGTGCCTTTCCATTCTCATGTCCAATTGACTAAATTACCACAAGTGGACTCCAATCAAGTTGTAGAAACATCTCAAGGATGATCAGTGTAAAGAGGGATGCACCTGAGCTCAATTTTGAGTGTAGTTTTTTTTTTTTAATACATTTGCAAAGATTTCAAACAAACTTCTTTCACATTTTCATTATGGGGTATTGTTTGTAGAATTTTGAGGAAAAAAATTAATTTAATCCACTGAATTCAATGTATTTTGTTATGATTCAATTTGTGTAAATGTATTAATAAAATTATATTATACATTGGTTTTTCATCACCTCATAGCTGTGTGCTTCATTTAAAGTCCCAAATCTACCTCCTACTTTAATCAAATGAATTTAATCAATTTTGGAATAACAAAATGTGGAAAAAAAGTGAAGCATTGTGAATAATTTCCGTAAGCACTGTAAAAGATTGGGGAAAATATATTTATAATGTTTTTTTTATATCAATATACCAATATTTTGCCCTTAATTTCTATTTTAAACTGAATGGGTTGGTTTACAAGGTGATTTTTTACATTCACTTTAACCACTTCCATACCAGGCACTTTTCCCCCTTCTCGCCCAGCGCTGTTGCATTTTGAATGAAAATTGCACGGTCATGCAACACTGTACCTAAACCAAATTTATGTCATTTTTTTCCCACAAATAGAGCTTTCTTTTGTTGGTATTTGATCACCTCTGGGTTTTTTCTTTTTTGCTAAACAAATAAAAAACGACCGAAAAGTTTGAAAAAAAAACGTTTTTTTTGTTTATATTATACAATTTTGTAAATAGATACGTTTTTTCCTGCACTGATGAGCACTGATGAGGCTGCACTGACAGGCACTGATGGGGTGGCACTAATATGCGGCACTGATAGGCAGCACTGATGGGCACTGATAGGTAACACTGATATGCAGCACTGGTGGGCACTGATAGGTGGCACTGATCGGCACTGATGGGTGGCACTGATGGGCACTGGTGGGCAATAATGGGCACTGGTGGGCAGCACTGATAGATGGCAATGATGGGCACTGGTGGGCAGCACTGATGGGGAGGGCACTGGCAGGCAGCACTAATGGGGAGGGCACTGACGGGCTCCCTGAGCCATGATTGCTATCCCTGGTGGCCATGGTGGGCATCCCTGGGGTCATGGGTGGGCATCCCTGGTGGTTCTAGTGGCAATCCCCCCAAGGGTCTGCAATGGTAAGAAAATGCTCTGATTACCAGTGCAGACCCCCCCCCCCCTGTCAGGAGAGCCGCAGATCGGCTCTCCTCTACTCGTGCCTGTCAGGCACGAACTGAGGAAAGCCGATCAATGGCACTTCCTATTTATTATGTGACCAGCTGTGATTGGACACAGTTGGTCACATGGTAAAGAGCAGTATGATGTCCGGCCAGGATAATACAACCACCTTCCAGCTGTCATTTGCCTATAGGGTGGGCGGGAAATGGTTAAGGCCTCATGCACACTGGACGTTATCAAAACGCCAGTAAAAAGCTGTAGCTGTAGAGTTTTTCAGCTTTTTTACAGTAGCGTTTTTTAGCTTTTTTTCAGCTGTAGCTTTTCTTAGCTTTTTTATTTAGCAAAACTATACTCCCACAAAAGCTTATGTCTCAATAACATAAACACCCTGAATAGCTGCGTTTTTCAGCGTTCTATGGCATTTTTCAGCGTTTTTAAGCTTTTATCAGAGTTAGAGTGTTTTTACAGCTAAAAAACACCTCTCTAAACCCACTAGCCAGAAAACGCCCCTGCCAAAAACTGCTGATAACAGCCTATGTGTGCATAAACACATTGATAGGAGAAGGGGCGCTACACACAAGATGCATATATAAATTGTTCTGTATCTCAAAAACTATTACAGCCATGTCATAGTTGCCAACATTTGAAAAAAATTTCCAGGGACACTTTGCAGCGCAGCTATCAATTACTTACCACACCCACTTCCCTGAAGCTCTGCCCACTCTGCATAAATACTCTCCGCCTACTTATCAGATTATAGGGTCTACTTCATAAAGAGAGAATTACAGGAATTTGAAAAGGGAATTAAAAACTTGAGGCCAAAGTAGCAGAGTTGGAATAATTCTCCCATTCAGCTGCACTACTTCTGCCTAAAGTTTAAAATTCTCATCACAATTCCCTGCAATTCTAAAGTGTCAGCTTGTCGGAAGGTGCTCTGCCTCCCCCTGCTGGCGGATTTCGGAAAGTGCACCATGCTGACACCCTGCCTCCGGTGATACGTTAAATTTGCGACAGGCGGGAAGAGTGAGCGGGCACCGCGAGAGAGACAACCTGCTGCCAGAACTACAACACCTAGCTGGGGTGAGAGCGACACTGTGTGGAACAAAATAAAAAAAAAAAAAAAAAAAAAAAGAATTTTTTTTTTTTTTAATGATTTACATTGTCCCTGATTAACAGGGACAATGTAAATTACCCGGGACAGGCTCCTATTTGCCGGGATTGTCCCGGGAAAAACGGGACAGTTGGCAGGTATGCCATGTGGACCCCAAAACAGTAAGTGTTTTTCAAAGAGATTGAGTTTTGATTTCTGTAACATGGTTGAGGATTTTGTTAAGGGGTCATAATAAACACACACACTGTTTCCTGAACTTCTTCAAATAAGCCCAACAATGTTGCAAAGGATTTCTCCATAAATACTGTAGGTGCGCTTTTGATATTTAAGGACTCGCAGGACACAGCGATTAATTAACCTGCACTAAAAGACTACGCCAAGATACAGGCAAAGCAGCAATTATTGTATTACTTAATTTAGAGATAATAATAACTATGCTGGAGTTAATGAAGACATACACAAATAAATGCTAGAATAAAAACTGCTTTATCTTTTTATTATTATGTTTTATTGCCATAGTAGTAATGTATTACTTGGAAATGATTATCATAATTATTTATGTATAAAGCACGGTGTGCAATGAAGATTGTTCACTGTTCTTTGGAACTGTGCTATGATTACAATACAGAGAGAAACAAATACAATCTAAATGGGAAGTATTCTAGTAGATCAGCAAACCAGCCACATGTGCAAGAAATATGATAGATATATGAGCTTAATGATACTATTAAATGTAGTAATACTATTATTTATTAGAAATGAGGATCTGCTATCTATTGCTTCTGTTACCTTCCACATATAGCTGGCCAGTCACAAAGGACATATGGTACAAATGTGCCAATCCTTGGAGGGTTGGCTAGTTGTAAGTCAGGCAACATGCAGAATTCAGTGGAATGTCCACACAAAGCATTGAGCACAAGGCCTACAACTACAGAGGATTGTGTGGTAGGTAGGCCTGGTGGTTTATTGGCTACATTTTTATGCAGAGTGGTTTATATAGAAATGTGAGCCGGTAACATTAAATTGATTGTAAAGTCTCATTTTTGCTTTAGTTAAAAATAGCAAATATGTTATACTTACCTTCCCTGTGTAATGGTTTTGCACAGAGCAACCCAGATCCTCCTCTTCTCGAGTCCTTCCCTCCTGGTGAGTGCCCCCACAGCAAGCACCTTTCTATGGGGGCACCCAACTTGAGCCTGAGCTCCTTGCTTCCATTCAGACACAGAGTCATGGCCCGGCCCCGCCCCCTCTCTGTCCTCATTGGGTGACTGACTTTGATTGACAGCAGTGGGAGCCACTGGTGCCTCACTGCTGTCTCAGCCAATGAGGAGGGGAGTATGGGGCAGTTGAGACACTTCTGCAACATCACTGGATAGAGATAGGCCCAGGTAAGTATTTGGGGGGCTGAAGGGGGTTGCTGCACACAGAAGACTTTTTATCCTAATGCATAGAATGTATTAAGATAAAAAACCTTCTGACTTTACAATCACTTTATTGTGGACCTGTACTCATCAATTAAAAGGAGAAGTGTGTATTTATTTATTTATTACAGGTACTTAAATAGAGCCATCAATTTACGCAGTGCTTTACATATACAGTACTGTATATTGTACATTCACACCAGTCTATGCCCTTAGCTTACAATCTAAGGGCCCTAACTCACATTCATAAATACACATAGTAGGGCCAATTTAGACAGGAGCAAATTAGCCTACCAGCATGTCTTTGGAGCATGGGAGGAAACTGGAGTGCCTTAAGGAAACCCATACAGATACAGGGAGAACATGCAAACTCAAGGCAGGCAGTGCCATGATTGCATAATTGGAATTCAAACTGACAACCATATTGCTGTTAGGCGGTAGAGAAATAAAAAAAGATAACCATATAATGTATGGCTGCAGCATGTATCCAATGCTGCAGCTGTCCCCTGCCAGCTGAAAGACCGAGAATTGAGTGCTCACATGATCATTGATCATTTAGTTCTTAAGTGGGGGGGGGGCGGCCGACTCAAGCTCTTGGTGTGCTAAGAGGCTAAGCCAGCAGCTAATCAGGCATATCTGGGTGGATCCCAACAATAAAGTTGGGATCCTTACGGAGCTTAGACAAGCTCTGTGACTTCAGCGGACAATGGGCTTTAGCCCACTGAATCTGGATCATAGGAGTGCAGAAATAATTGTAAAATAGAAATGATATACCAGCGCTAGTGAACAAAACAAAATAAACCGCAACTTCCAGTGAGATAACACAAATGTAGAAATATAGCAATACAAGCTGCACTAGAAATGATAAAGGTGATATTGAAACTACAAAAAAATATCGTAAATGACCAATGTCCACAAATATAAATCATATATATATATATATATGAATATATAATTGAATGTCCGTGTCATTAATAGTGAATAAACGTAATCAAAATTCCCAAAAAGTGAAGAATCACAATATTGAGTGTGATAATACTGTAAATGAATATACACGTGCTGTGTTATCCTCCACCACTTGTGCATCGATCCACCACCGCAAATCTGCTCACCAGATAGCACAGGTAATGGAGCCAAACACCCACTAGGGTGGAATGCCGATGTTCAACGGGCTCAGCAGGACTAACGACACGATAGAGATATAGGGAATATCCCGGAGGAGTACCCACTACAAGAGGGGGGAAGGCAGTATGTATCACCAATAGACCAGTACTCGTCCCACGCTCAAGGATCCAGAGGGCTCCAGACATCTGCCATATAAAGAAACAATAGGGGCTCGATAGTGTAAACCAGTTAAAACATGTATTAGAAATAAAAGAAATCACTTGAAATTAGCAGATTGAAAAGCGCTAAAGGAAATAAGCTGGCCGGCTTAACGCTCTGCCGTCCTTCAGGGTAACTCTGGTGACGTCGGCATGCCGTGATCCGACGCATTTCGTCACAAATTACATCTTCCTGGGGTGCCATGTACACTAGATTATCTAAGCTTGAATGTTCTTCCTTGTGTAGCAACAGACTGTCTATCCTAAACAACAATCCAATCCTTGCCACCTTGTTTCAGCATTACAACCCATACCAATTTTTCTCTGGCAACTCTTAAAAATAAGTGTACTTCTTTGACCCACAAGAGAAGTATGGCCTAAAAAGCATTGGCTGTCAATCACAATCACCTTCTGTGTGTTGGGGGGGGGGGGGCAATATGCTCTGTTCATTTTTTAGAGGTTTAAAAGCACTTTAATTTATTTTATTTTTGTTCTTGGGTTTAACTACTTGCTAACCGTGCTATAGCCGAATGACAGCTACGGCCGTCATATGCTGGGTGCGGGCGGTGCACTCTGTGCTTGCAGTGAGATTGAGGTGAAGAGCCAATCAGCAGCTCTTTACCAAGTGATTAGCTGTGTCATATCACAGCTGACCACAATGTCAACAGAAGCATGTGGAGGAGAGGGAAAAAAGAAGATAATTAGCATCTGCATAAGTGCCGCCAATCCGTGCCAACCACTGCTGCCAATTAGTGCCCACCACTGCTGCCAATTAGTGCCCACCACTGCTGCCAATTAGTGCCCACCACTGCTGCCAATCAGCAATCATTGCCCACTGCTGCCAATCAGGGCCAATTTGTGAAGAAGAAAAATTACCTGTTTGCAAAATTGTATAACAAACTATGAAAAAGTTTGTGTTTTTCAAAATTTTAAAAATTTATTTGCTTATTTAGCAAAAAATAAAAAATCCAGCGGTGATTTAATACAACCAAAAGAAAGCTCAATTTGTGTGAAAAAAAAATATACTTTAAAGTTTTAATTTTTGTTTTTAGGGACCAGATGTAACTTCAAATTCCATTAATATTCATAGTCCCTACTATATTACAAGCATGTGATGTTGGTGGAACACAGGGACTACGTCTCCCAGGTGCAGATGCATATCACTATTTTAACTGTCCTCAGTACTATAGCCAGGAATGCCACTTTTAGGTTTATTAAAAATAAAACGATAAATACAACTATGTGCTCGCTCATGTATCAAGAGGAAAAACTCAGTTTCCTTAGTTGCCTTGCCCTTAAATTGAACCTGCAGGCGTTGTTGAAGTGTCAAACTAGGAAGGCACATACCAATGAGGAGACGTAGGTCACTACAGTCTGGAGAGAAGGTTCCAAATCTACAGGGGCTATTTTAAGAAGCTACTATTTGGAAGTGGTGAATACTTTGAGAAGTCTGCCTGGGTGGTAAAGACAAAGTAATAGCAGAACAAGTATGTATGGTATAAACATTAGGCAGTGCTAGGATTAATAATAATTGCAATAATTGTAGGCAGAAGGGTAATGGGCAGACTAGTCTGACCTGTTATGTTGTTGCCAGATTTGTTTCCAGGCCCTACAAACACTAATCAGAGTCAATTTGAGTGTTTTGGGATAAATCCAAGAAGAAAATAAGTTCCAACTTTTGCCTAGGTGGTATTTATAAATGTTACGTTATATTATGAACTAAGTGACTTATGAATGGTGTTGCTGGCTAATGTGTCTTGTGCCTCACCAGCCTTGTTAACAAACTTACCAAGGCTAAGTTTAGACGTGTGGCAGGCCTTGTCGCCCCTCTGAAATATCATCTGGAGTGGATCGCTTTTCAGAGGTGTTTGACAGGTGGTGAGGAGACAATATGTCAACTCTTCACCGCCTGTTTTAACCCTGTAAATGCCACACCACCAAACTACACCCGCATGGAGGCTGTGCACAACCCTATTCACTTGAATGGGTTGCATTTAGCAGCAATATTGCCCACCAATCACGACCCAGGACTTATTGTTGCCATGCCTGCAGCATGTGTACAACACCCTATGGCTGCCTTTATCGCTGGAGGGGGGCAGTTAGATTAAAATCTGCTCAACTGGTGTTATTACCACCCCCTGGTGGCAAGTGTGAACGAGCCAGTGTTGTTACAGTATTTTAAACATATTGTAAAGGAAAGACCAAAAAATTTATCATTTTTAAAAAGAAGGTCAATTGTAATTTTAATTAGTTTTTTAATTGACTTTACATTTTTACATGCCTGTGAGTCATATTTTTGCTACTTAAATTAAATAAATTAAATTAAATTAAACTAATAAACTAAACCTATCTTAAAGCAATTGTAAAGTTACATTTAAGAAAAAAATACCAAACATGTATACTTACCTGCTCTGTGCAATGGAACCTCCTCTTCTCGGGTCCCCTGCTGGCCCTTCTGGACCCTCCTCCAGTGCAGTGCCTCAGTGGGAAGCCGCTTGCCATGGGGGGCATTTGTGCGTGCTGGCACCCGAGCCCCGCTGCTGTGTCCATTGACACAGACAGCGGTACTTGGTCCTGTCCCCTGCTACCTCGTCACTGCCTTTGATTGACAGCACTGGGAGCCAATGGCTCCAGGTGCCTGAGCAAAGCCAACAAGACCCGGAAGTGAGGGGAAAGAAGAGTTGCGGATGTGCATAGTGGTGGATCGAATGAGGGCTCAGGTAAAAAGGGGGGGGGGTGCTAATGCCTAAACATTTTTTTACCTTAATGCAAGGAATGTTTAGGGTTTACACATACTTTAACCCCCCCAACTTCCCACTTGTGTGAGAGGTACACCCTGTTCTTTACCATGTAATCTAACCCCCCCCCCCAAAAAAGTATAATATTATTGCAGCAGTCACCAGTTCTTAGATGTCTAGATGTGGTAGGTGCCTTAGTTTTCATTTTAATTCTAAAAACAGAACATTTTTCAGTTTTTCAACATGTACAAATTTACCTGTTCAATCTACTAGACCATGGGTGTCCAACCTTTTGGTTTCTCTGGGCCACATTGAGCATAGAGAAATTTTCTCGGGCCACATACAAAATATCTACTATAATTAAGGTATATAAGTAATAAAATGCTGCCACGCCCCCCACACTAATTTAATACAACTAGAGGGTGATCAAATGAAATGGCATCATTATACAGAGGTTTACTTGTTCTGAGAGATATTAAAGGAACACTCTAACCAACATGACCACTTCAGTGATTTGAAGTGGTCATGGTGGTAGGAGTCAGAAACACTGCACATGCTCTGCCTACCGTTAGTTGGAAGCCACTGTGGTTGTGCCCCTGACCCAACTTCCTTCCTCCCCAGCAAAAAAAAAATTGTCAGGGGTCAGTGGGCCGCATTGCCTGCGGTTCCGGGCCGCAGGTTGGACATGCCTGTACTAGACCTATCAATCCATCATGTAATAGACATAAACAACAGCAGACAACCATGCCGCCTTCCATAGATACAGTAAAGAAATGAGTATAGCCACAAAGGGACAGGAAGTTTACTGTTCACAGGATTACCAGGTAAAAATAAAGCAAAAAATGAATGATGCCACTAAATCTTAGAACTACTAAGTCATTTTTGTTTTTGGGTTTAATACTGATTTATTTCTTATATGTATGCAGACACACTTCTTTCCCCCATGTGACATGGAGATGGTTGGCCACTGATCACTGCATTGTGGATGGACAGAGAAAATTTCACTTGATTTTAAATAAATATACAAAGTGCCACTATTGATTTGAAGCATATCTAAACCTAAAAGCAAAAATGAAATATATTGTAGCTTACCAATCCATGCCTTTGGTTTCCTTTATTTTCACCTGGTGATCTGGCCAGTATGTGTGCAGGGCTTAAAGTACCCTAGTGGGGACACTCTGGAAATTTGTGCTCTCTAATGCTTGTAACACCGGCCAGACACGCAGTCATGTGAATTCCCTATTAAGGCTGTACTCCAGACTTACAGTAGATGCGAGCTGGGCAATTTGCAGTTAGCACTTTGTGATCTTATCCATGCTATTTACACCATTGACACTACTATACTACAGATACAACCCCTTATTAGAGATGATCTTGTCACCTAACTCCCAGTGACAATGTTCCGTATGTTACTAATGGACACCGGAAACACAATTCTCCACAACTCCACACTTCTCCATAACTCCATGCTTTTTCTTCTCCCAGGGCCCCTTTTACATCTCTCTCATCGTTACTCCTGGCTAGATCCCTAAGTACTCTGTGCTGCGAGACTAGGGCCCAGTATGTGGGGAGTATTTTTTTTTTTGTTTAATAACTGTTTATTAAAGAGGAAAAATAGAAGGAAGGCACAGACAAGGTACAATATGAACCAGAGCCGAAAACAATACAATCGTTAACATCCAGTTTGGAATGTAAAACCTATCATATAGACATGGAAAAAAGCAACCGATAGCTGTACCACATGTACAGATAAGAAAGAGGGGTAAGGAAGCAATCTGCTAGGTGGGAGGAGGGGGGGGGGGTGAGGGGATCCGTCCAGGAAGCATCTCAGGAAGGATGTTAATATTGGGTAAAATGAGGTAGCTCACATGGCGTTGGCCATAGGAGGACATTAGTGTTGAGAAGGAGTGCAGGAGGGAGTAAACATAATTTCAGCGTATTTAGAAGAGTAAGAAAGGCAAACCAGCAGGCCCATATCTCAGAGTAAGCACACAGTAGAGGAGAAGCACTAACAGGAGCAGGCAACCTCTGGTAGGTATCCACAATCCAGTGCCCTATCCAATGAGCACTAGGAGACTCATCCACAATCCAGTGCCCTATCCAATGAGCACTAGGAGACTCAATCATAAATCCATCATCAGAGTTTATTGAAAACCAATAGTGACGTGTAAAAACAGCATGAAAACTGACATGTGAAAGCAATACAGCCAGATCAAAAATAAAAAATAAAAAACATGCAAGGTTCCACTGTATAGATTGTATAGATGCTAATCTATACAGTGGAACCTTGCATGTTTTTTTTTTTTTTTTTTGATCTGGCTGTATTGCTTTCACATGTCAGTTTTAATGCTGTTTTTACACGTCACTATTGGTTTTCAATAAACTCTGATGATGGATTTATGATTGAGTCTCCTGCCCTGGGACTTTGAGTGAGGTGTACCACACAAGACCACTGAATTCAAAGTAAGCATAAATAATAGATTTATTGAGGAGTAAATACAATTGTCGTCATAAATAAATTAAATGCGAATACAATAATGCCAAGCCAACAAGAAAAGTTGCAGATGCCAAAACATGATTGGAAAAGGGACATCTTTAAAACTTGACGCGTTTAGTGAGCCACCGCTCACTTCCTCAGGAGTGGATGCACATAAAACATGTCTATAAAGTAAAACTTAGAATATATAACTGAATATATAACATAGTAATGGCAATAACTGGAGTCCAGAACTGTCAGTAATCCATATAAGGTCCATATATATATTCCCCAAATAAGAGGTAGCACAAGTCCATGAGGGTCAATAGTTTAAATTGGGAACCCCAGCTGGTCTCCCCCCCCCCCCATTTATTAAGTTGTCACCTTCCACCAATGATATACTATATTTATTTGAGTTATTCACTGTAAACGTGTTTTTATGCTTATTTATTCATTTATTTATTTATACAATTATCTTGGTGCTCACCTGCTCATTTACTTATATATTTATCTTGGTGCTTACCTGCTCATTTATTTATTTATTTATACACCGGTTGTGCATACATCTACACATTTCTCTGTGTACATACATATTTTTTTAAATATTTTATACTTCTTGTGCACACTTCTACATATCTTCCTGTCTAACCATTTACACCATTCATAGGAGGCAGCGCCATTCCCTCACCTCGATTTTATTTTTTATATAGTCATTGACTATATTTCTGGGAGGCTGCAGCCTACTCACTTACCCAATACATATCCCTGAGTGTGGAGTTTAACCCTTTCGTTGGTAATACTTTTAGTGAGTTAAAACACTGGAGGGTATTTAGTGCAGAAGCGTGTCTCTATAGATAAAGTTTTTTTTTTTTTTTTTTTAAGTAATCACTACATAAGGCTTTGTATTTCACTGCAGTCGCTCACTCTCCCTTCTTCACAAGTGTCATAATTATTATTATTTATTATTATTATTATACAGGATTTATATAGCGCCGAGAGTTTGCGCAGCGCTTTACAATGTGAGGGAAGACAATATAGTTACAATACAATTCAAAACAGGAGGAACTAGAGGGCCCTGCTCATTAGAGCTTACAATCTAGAAGGGAGGGTCAAGTGAAACAAAATGCAATAACCGTGGGGGATGGGCTGATGGAGAAAATGGAGGTATATTTGTTAAGTGTGGGTAGAATAGGGTTCTCTTAAAAGGAGGGTTTTCAGAGATCGCCTAAAAGCTAATAGAGTAGGAGATAATCGGACAGATAAGGGTAAGGAGTTCCATAGGATTGGAGAGGCTCTGGAAAAGTCCTGGAGGCAAGCATGGGAGGAGGTGACGAGGGAGCTAGAGAGCAGGAGGTTTTGAGAGGAACGAAGAGAGCGATTAGGTTGGTAATTTGAGACTAGGCTAGTGATGTAGCTAGGAGCTAAGCTGTGGATTGCTTTGTAAGATGTTGTAAGTATTTCGAATTTAATTAATTGGGTGAGCGGAAGCCAGTGGAGGGCTTGACAGAGAGGAGCAGCGGACACTGAGCGATTGGTAAGGTGGATGAGTCTGGTGGCAGCATTCATGATGGATTGAAGGGGGGATAGCCTGTGCAGAGGTATGCTAATGAGAAGGGAATTGCAGTAGTCGAGGCGCGAAATTACCAGGGAGTGAACTAAGAGCTTTGTTGTGTCTTTGGTTAGAAAGGGGTGTATTTTGGAGATGTTGCGGAGGCTGAGGCGGCAAGATTTGGACAGCGATTGGATGTGGGGTTTGAAGGAGAGTTCAGAGTCCAGGACAACACCTAAGACCTTGGCATGCGGGGATGGGCTGATAGAAATGCCATTGATATTGACAGAGAAATCAGGGGAAGGGGCACGTGGTGGAGGAAAAATTATAAGCTCGGTTTTGGATGGATTGAGTTTGAGGAAGTGGTGAGACATCCAGACCGATATATCTGATAGTAAATTAGTGATACGTGAGGAGACTGAGGCAGCAGAAAGGTCCAGAAGTAGGAGTACAGAACAGTGTCCATTGGTTTTGGCCGTTAGTAGATCGTTTGTCAGTTTTAGAAGTTTCAGTGGAGTGTTGAGGCCGAAATCCAGACTGAAGGGGATCAAGGAGGCTATTTTTGGCAAGGTGGTCGCAAAGTCGGTTGTAGACTAGACGTTTGAGGAGTTTGGATGAAAAGGGGAGCAAGGAAATAGGGCGTAGGTTGTTCAGATCGGTTGGGTCCAGTGAGGGCTTTTTAAGTATAGGGCTGACTAGTGCATGTTTTAGAGAGTTGGGGAAGATGCCAGAAGAGAGGGAGAGATTGAAGATGTGGGTTAGAGAGCGTAGAATAGAGCCAGAAGGTGAACGTAGCATTTGCAATGGAACAGTATCCAGAGGGCCGGTGATTAAGTGGACTTTAGCAAGTAGTTTAGCAACCTCATCTATAGTGGCGGGGTTGAATGAGGAAAGTAATGATCTCACCTGTGGGCATGAAGCATAAGGCATGGAAGGTATCTGAACAGCAATGATCTCCCTATGAATTGTATCAATCTTCTGTTTGAAGTGGTAGGCAATCTCCTGGGCAGTGAGTGAGTCGGTGGGAGGGGGTAGTAGAGGACGGAGTAGAGAATTAAAGGTAGCGAAGAGTTGCCGGGGGCGTGATGACAGGCTGTTAATGAGAGTGATAAAATAGGTCTGTTTGGCAGTGTGGAGACTGGAATTGTATTTTTGGAGGGCAGATTTATATTGGTTGAAATCCTTCTGAGACCTAGTCTTACGCCATAGGCGCTCAAGAGCATGGCTATGCTTTTTCAGACTTCTAGTGTTATCTGTTTGCCAAGGTTGAAGGGGTCGGGGCCTGATTCGGTGTGTGGTGAGGGGGGCCAGTGTGTCCAGGGAGGCTAAGAGTGAAGCGTTGTAGACAGAAGTGGCAAGGTTGGTGCAGGACAGGGGTGCGATTTTGTCATAGAGGTGGTCGGTAGCAGAGTAGAGAAGAGAAGGGTTGAGATGGCGTAGGTTTCTGCAGGTAACTGTCAGGTAGCTGGAAGGAGAGGAGGTGGAGGAAAGGGAGAGTGTGAAACTAATAAAGTATTGATCAGAGAGAGGGAAAGGATTGTTTGAAAGGTTGTGCGGAGTGCATAGGTGGCAGAAAACAAGGTCAAGGATATTGCCTTGAGTGAGTAGAAGCATGTATCCATTGCTTCAGGTCAAAGGAGGAGGTTAGACTGAGAAGTTTGGAAGTGGTAGGAGTGTTAGTATTAATAGGGATGTTGAAGTCGCCGAGAATGATTGTGGGGATTTCGGAAGAGAGAAAGTAGGGTAGCCAGGCAGAGAAGTCATCAAGAAAGCTCGATGCTGGTCCGGGGGGGCGGTAGATCACAGCTATCCTCAGAGAAACAGGGATGAAAAGACGAATGCAGTGTACCTCAAATGAGGAGAGTGACAGGGAGGGAGGTGGGTGAAGTACCTGAAAGGTGCTATGTGGGGCTATAAGGATCCCGACACCCCCTCCCTTGCGTCCATTGGGTCTAGGGGAGTGAGTCCATAGAAGACCACCTTGGGATAGGGCAGAAGAAGACGCAGTGTCGGATTTGTGAAGCCAGGTTTCGGTGATGGCTAGTAGATTAAATGAGTTAGCGATGAAAAGGTCATGGAGAGAGGTGAGATTATTACAGACAGAGCAGACGTTCCAAAGGGCGCAAGAGAAAGGGAGTCTGGTCTTGGGAAGAAGAGAGATGGGAACTAGATTGTGCTGACTGCAGCTGCAGCCAGAGGGTGCAGGGTAAGTGGTGTGTTGAGCACGGGTAAATAATGGAGGCCCAGGATTTGGGGATATGTCTCCAGAGTTTAGGAGAAGCAGAAAGGTGAGGGTAGTAATAGGAGAGCGTGATTTATATGAAGGGACATGCCCCAGTGTCCTGGAGGATTTGTGTGCGTGTGGATTTAGAAGTAGCAGGAGATGGTGAGTGCAGTAATAAGGTGAGGACAGAAGTGAGGGTGATATATATAAGCTGTGGGGTGGAGAAGAGGGGTGCAGCAGAGAGAGTTTAAGGATAGAGGACACTGCTGTCAGAAGGAGTGGTAGAGAGTGAATTTTACAAGGAGAGGGCAAAAGGGGTAAAAAAGGTCACCTGCAGTCTATGTGGTGTATATCTCAGCCTTTCCTGTGTTCATTCACTTTCTGCATTCTCTGAAGTGCAGAATCAGAAGTGCTCCCACTTATAGAAATCACCCCACTTTGAGAAGAGAGCCCCAAAAGCAAACATGCCACTTGCAAACGTGCCTTTGCAAGGAGATTCTTACTTAAATACTGTTAATTGATAAGCACCTACCCCCATCACTAACTAATCAAGAGGTAATAAGGTAAGGCTAGCTAAACAGAGCAACATTTTTTCTTCTTAACAGATTTATAAGTTGAGAGCCATAAAGATAAGAGGGCAAAAAACCTATAAGTTACAACTAGAGACAGAGAAGAAAAAACATTGCAATGAGAACAGTCTACACATGGTTGGGCAAAATAAACATACCATAGTTAAAAGACAAGAGCATTAAAGAGGAGCAGTTTCAGAATCGCAGGTTTGAGTGGAGTTGCTTCAGTGGGAATGTATCATAGTTAAAAGTCAAGAGCATTAAAGAGGAGCAGTTTCAGAATCGCAGGTTTGAGTTGAGTTGCTTCAGTGGAAACGTACCATAGTTAAAAGACAAGAGCATTAAAGAGGAGCAGTTTAAGAATCGCAGGTTTGAGTGGAGTTGCTTCAGTGGGAACGTACCATAGTTAAAAGACAAGAGCATTAAAGAGGAGCAGTTTCAGAATCGCAGGTTTGAGTGGAGTTGCTTCAGTGGGAACGTACCATAGTTAAAAGACAAGAGCATTAAAGAGGAGCAGTTTCAGAATCGCAGGTTTGAGTGGAGTTGCTTCAGTGGGAACGTACCATAGTTAAAAGACAAGAGCATTAAAGAGGAGCAGTTTCAGAATCGCAGGTTTGAGTGGAGTTGCTTCAGTGGGAATGTACCATAGTTAAAAGACAAGAGCATTAAAGAGGAGCAGTTTCAGAATCGCAGGTTTGAGTGGAGTTGCTTTAGTGGGAACGTACCATAGTTAAAATAATAATATATCACTCATGGGTAGTGCTTTTTTTTGATGGGTTAGTAAACCCATTAAATTTCATTGCACACTGGACATTTAACCCTGGTGTACGAGACTCCGGTATTTAGGTGCGGGCAGAAGGCACAGGTGCACTATCCATTACCGCTTCCTGCAGCCTGTAAAACTCTATAGGAGGATGAAAGATGCAGCAGCTGGACAGTGCAATGAGTGCTACTAAAGTTTAGGGTGCTATGTTCCCAGGGACAAATGCCCATAATGCAAGTAGTCTGCATTCTGAGCATTTATCCCTGGGTGCACCCTGCCATAAATGTTGGTAGTCAGGGCAGTCATCAGGGGGGACAGCCCATACACATGTGGGGGGCCCTGGCATTCCAAGGTGCCCGGCCGCCCAGGCCCCAACCAACGAGGCAACAAGAGTTGTTGCTGCTGTAGTAACTAGCAATTGCTAAAGCAGGGCGGCTGTAGAGTAACCAGATGCAGCAGAAGAGATGTCTCTTTGCTGGATTGGGATGTCTCTTTGCTGAAAATATGAGGCCGTCTCTTTACTGGATTGGGATGTCTCTTTGCTGGCTTGGATTCATTTTCATTTATTAAGTTGTAAGAGTGTTAAAATAGAAGTGCACTGAAGGACTCGGTGGGATGGCCAGTGGGTGGATTCGGTGGGGTGTCCAGAGGGCGGGCCCTGCGAAATGTTGGTGGTCAGGCCTGGAGGGGCCCAGGCTTAAAGCTGTGTAAGGGGCCTCAACATTTCTGATGGCGGCCCTGTTGGTAGTACCCGGTGCACCATTGCATCAGTCTGATGCATTGGGGCTAAACACCCAGTGTGCATAAGGTCTAAAAAGGAACAGTAAAGCACAGTTGTGTAGAACTGAGAAAAGCAAAGCCTGTATAATTGCAAACTATACACTGGAATAGCATTTATTTTATGTGAGCACTCACTGATAAGATGATTAATGTCACGCTGATTACTTTCACATTTATATCGAAACAAAATAAAAATACTATACATTCCTTTCTCTTGGCAAGTTGACAGTATTATCACAACTAAAATGGAGCAGAGCTGGCTAGACATAGATGAATAAGTGCATTTGAATATAGGAAATACACTACAAATTCACTTCCTGTGCCAAATAAAAGATTTAGGAGTTTCCAGTTTTAGCAGCAGAGCTGTGAATTCAAGCCAAGCAGATGAGAATATTGGCCGATTAGCATTTTTATCTTGCCAGTTGAAGCAGAGAGATTAAGGTGTTGAAGAACTGGATGAGTCGTGTTGTGTTTAAGCCAGGTTACTGCGAAATCTTTCCCCAGCTCAGCCTATGCAAGCTCTCCCCCTCATAGCCCAGGTGATAGTCAGTCTCCACTATTGTGTATTTACAGTGCTTTATGCAGAATGAAGTTGCTCATGCATGATGTCAAGAACTTAAAGCAGTGATAAACCCAAAAACAAACATTTATTTTATCGTAGCTTACCAATTCTTAGGCACGATGACTCCTTTTGTTTTCTTTTTGTAGACTTTTTTTCCTGTATCTTCACATGGTGATCCAGCCAGTAACTTTGTTATTTCTAACTTCTTTTAACCACTTGCCCTCCAGGAGGTTTACCCCTTCATGACCCGGCCATTTTTTGCGGTACGGCACTGCGTTACTTTAACTGACAATTGCGCGGTTGTGCAATGCTGTACCCAAATAAAATGTATGTCTTTTTTTCCCCACAAATAGAGCTTTCTTTTAATGCACTTTGATCACCTCTGGGGTTTTTATTTTTCACGCTATAAACAGAAAAAGATTGCTATAAAACAAATCCAATAAAAAAAATTGAAAACATCTAATTTCTTCGTCAATTTAGGCCAATATGTGTTCTGCTACATATTTTGGTTAAAAAAAATCCCAATAAGCGTATGTTGAATGGTTTGCGCAAAAGTTATGGCATCTAAAAACTGCGGGATTTTTTTGTGGAATTTTATTTTTTTTCTAGTAATGGCGGTGATTAGTGACTTATAGCAGGACTGCGAAATTGCGGCAGACAAATTGGACACTGAGTGACACTTTTTTGGGGGCCAGTGACACCAATACAGTGATCAGTGCTAAAAATGTGCTCTGTCACTGTACTAATGACACTGGCAGTTAAGGGGTTAACATCAGGAGCGATCAAAGGGTTAACTGTGTTCCTAGGGAGTGCTTGCTAACTGAGTGGAGGGAGGGTGCTTGTACTGTGGGAATGCAGGAATTTGTGTTCCTGCTTAGCAGAAACACAGGATCACTACCTTCCCTTCTCACAGAATGGTGATCTGCCTTGTATACTGTACATAGGAAGACCGCCGTTCTGCTTCTCTTGTGATCCTGCACAGGAGAGCCACCCTGCCGCTATATATATATAAATTTATATATATATATATATATATATATATATATATATATATATACACAGTATACGGTCGGCAAGCTGTTAACAGACTAAGCTGTGGCAATTCAGGGGTTGAGACAAACCACTTACCATTGACAGGGGTGCTTACAATGGTCAATTTTTATTTATTCTAAATAGAACAAAATGCTGCTGTAACTGCAAGAAAAGTGTGAAGTGGAGTTCATTTTTAATTTGTTAGTCAAATTCATCTAAATCTTCTAGTTTGATATTATCCTCTTACCAGATTGACAATGCTTCTATCCAAGGGTGTCCTCATTGCTCCTTCATCCAGAGCGGGGACACCCTAAGAGAGGGAGTGAGTTACTGGCTGGACCACCAGGGGAAATAAACAAAAAAAAGCCTAAAAAGTAAATGATCACAGCCAGCACATAGTTACATAGTTACATAGTTACATAGTTACATATAGTTACATAGTAGGTGAGGTTGAATAAAGACAATAGTCCATCCAGTTCAACCTGTGTAGGTGTGTGTGGCTGTAATCATCTCACATACCCCTGAATGTTCTGATCCTTGAGATGTAAGTCTAAGAGTCTTTCGTAAGCCACCATACTACCCGCAGAAACCACCTCTTGTGGTAGAGAATTCCACAATCTTGTAGCCCTAACAGTAAAGAACCCCCCACGTTGCCTGAGGTTAAAACACTTCTCCTCTAATCGCATTGTATGCCCTCGAGTCCTCATGCAATCCCTTCGAATGAACAGCTTTTTTTCTAAGCTGGGATCCCCATTAAGATATTTATAAATTGCTATCATGTCCCCCCTCAGACGTCTCTTCTCCAGGGAGAATAAATCGAGCGATTGTAGACGCTCTTCATAGTCAAGGTCCTCCAATCCCCTAATTAGTTTAGTTGCCCTTCTCTGGACTCTCTCCAGCTCCAACACATCCCTCCTGAGGACTGGCGACCAGAACTGGACAGAATACTCCAGATGCGGTCGGACCAGAGTTTTATAAAGTGGAAGGATTATAGTCTTATCTCTGGAATACATCCCTTTCTTTATGCATGCTAATATTCTGCTGGCTTTGGCAGCTGCCGCTTGACATTGCATGCTGTTGCCTAATCTATCATCAACCAAGACTCCCAGATCCTTCTCCATTTTTGATTCCCCCAAGGGTTCCCCTCCTAACGTGTATTGTGCTTTTATGTTTTTAGTCCCCAAGTGCAAAACCTTACACTTCTCCACGTTAAACCTCATTTGCCATGTCCGTGCCCACTCTGTAATTTTGTCCAGGTCATTCTGTAGGATCCAAAAAACAATAAGGTGTGACCACCCTCCTCCTGCGCTTGGTATCCAGGCCCCTCGACCACACTCCTCCCGGGACTCACAACTGGCTTCTTAGATGGCTTAGGTCTTGCTGCCCATAACGGACTGGGGTAGTCCACCGGTACTGAAAGCAAAGAAACAAAAAAGGGCGCACCGACCTAGCGCATTATCCTCAATAGAAGGCCTTATTAAAGTAACATTAAAAAATGGCTACTCACAGACGTAGATAAAATAAATCATATCAAGCTCAATTGCTCAAACGTCCGGGTGTAGTCCATACAATCGTTCATAACTGATGAGTTGACGGCTGACGCGTTTCGAGGCCCAGCCTCTTCCTCAGAGCCACCTGAGGAAGAGGCTGGGCCTCGAAACGCGTCAGCCGTCAACTCATCAGTTATGAACGATTGTATGGACTACACCCGGACGTTTGAGCAATTGAGCTTGATATGATTTATTTTATCTACGTCTGTGAGTAGCCATTTTTTAATGTTACTTTAATAAGGCCTTCTATTGAGGATAATGCGCTAGGTCGGTGCGCCCTTTTTTGTTTCTTTGCTTTCATTCTGTAGGATATCTGCTTCATGCTGTGCAGTTATTGCTCTGGCCAATTTTGTGTCATCTGCAAAAACTGATATCGAACTACTGATCCCAACCTCAATGTTGTTTATGAATAAATTGAACAAGGTTGGTCCCAGGACTGAGCCCTGGGGCACCCCGCTTACTACCTCAGACCAGTCTGAGTATGCGCTGTTTATTACCACTCTTTGGACACGCCCTTTAAGCCAATTCCGTATCCAAGAGCAAACCCTGCTGTCGATACCTGCAGATCTTATTTTATAAATTAAGCGCTTGTGGGGAACTGTATCAAACGCCTTAGCGAAATCCAATCCACATGTAAGGATTGGTAAACTGCAATTTATAACGTAGCACTATTCCCATGGGAGCTGCTGTGTGTGGGTTCCCCTGGGTTTCCATTAGCAACAGTAGAACATTCTGACATGTTTCCAAATGTTGTTACCTAAGACAAGGACCAGTCCAGTTTCTTTGGTTTTTATGTTTTATTTGGAACTTGGATGGGAGAAGGGATGAGTTGGATACTCCAATTAAACTGAACTATGCACAATAGGCTGGGACGACATAGAAAAATGCTGATTGACGCTGGTTAACGCTGACTGACGCTGTTTGAGCTAGTGAAGGCTAGGTTGCTTACTTTACTTTGCCTTTGTCTGTGAAAGAGTCCTTTTAGCTTCCTAAGGCACTCCTTTCCTGAGGTAGCTGTCCTTTGTAAACTGCACTGCTGTGCAACTTCAGGGCCCTTCCTGGTGCCCCCTTTACCTCCTAATCTTCAGGGCTTAACAACTTGGCACCCCCTTTATTGTATCACTCTGGGTTAGCTGACTTCTGGATCACCTTGACCCCTCTGGAGTGGTCCCCTCTCTTAGGCAGACACCTGGGCAGATTCTTGAGTACTCACTATACTGTTTTTCCAGAGGTATTCTGTCCAGCAGCTCCACTTGGTCAGCTCACCGGATCCTTCTACGGCACAGCTCAACCCCTGGTCCCTAAGCCGACTGCCTGGACCACATTCCTCACATTAGCAGGAGGAGAGACAGCTGTCCACCTCCTCCTGGAACTTTGCTCCCATCCTATTTATGTGCAATCCCAGGATGCATTGCATGAATTCCCTCCCACTGGAACTGACATAAAACAGTGTGTGCCACTGGCTAGGTTTCCTCCCCTGTCCAATGAGCTCCCTCATTTGCTACAGTGGGGACACTCCCTCAGACCCAGTGAATCACACTTGGTGACAGGCTAAATAACATCAGACCCTCCTGATAAGCAGAACAGGGTCACACATACGCTTTGCCTAGCACCTACCTGGGAGGGTGCTACATCCACCCGCCACCAAAAATGAGCCACGTCCCGTTGACTCTGGGGCAGCTGCCCCCTACAAAAATCCTACTAAAATCCAGGAGTATCCCACTAACTTGGAAATGGAGCAAAGGGAAAAAGAATGAATGTACAAATAATAAATTACATGCAAACATGCTTGGAAACATGTAACAGGCTAAATAACAGATCAGACCCTCCTGATAAGCAGAACAGGGTCACACATATGCTTTGCATAGCACCTACCTGGGAGGGTGCTACAATAACATTTTTGTTTCTAGATAAATACTGTTTTAAAGGGTAACTCCAGTTTTTTGGGGAAAAAATATATATATTTAGCTAATATTATTGTGACACAAGCCATATTGTAATTTATTATTATTAAAAATGACCTTTCCTTTTCAGTCTGCAGAACTGTAATTTTATGTAAAATTCAGTGTAGTTTGGAAACACAGATGGTGTATGCAAAGCCTCCAGAAATGTAATTTCTTGGTTGTGTGATTGACTCACTGATTTTACCAGAACAAATGAATTTACAGGCACCCTTTGCAACATAAAAAGTAATATTTGGTGAGATGGTCCTAAAGAGTTAATTGTTTCTAACGGAGTCAGATCTTGCAGCTTTCCTCATTAGAGCCCTACAAGTGCATCAGCTGATCAACAATGAAAAAGTCACTCCCATTCAGAATCAGTATCCAAAAGACACAGAAGAACAAACAGCTTTTTCTTCTTGAGAAAAGGAGAATAAGGGGGGATACGATCAACATGTATAAATACATAAGTGGTCCATATAGTGAACTTGGTGTTGAGTTTTTCACTTTAAGGACAAGGTGGCACTCTTTACATCTGGAGGACTAGAGATTTAATCTCCAAATACGGAAAGGTTTCTTCACAGTAAGAGCTGTGAAAATGTGGAATAGACTCCTTTAAGAGCTGGTTCTGGCCATCTCAGTAGATTTTTTTTTTAAAAGGCCTGGATTCTTTTCTAAATGTACATAATATAACTGGATACTAACATTTAAGGGTAAAGGTAATCCAAGGAATATCCAATTGGGTGTCGAAGGATTTAAGGATTCTTTCCCCTGCTGTAGAAAATTGGTTTATGTTTTGCTGGATCAACTGCGGGTATAGGATTTGGGTCACCATAGATGCTGTGGCACAATTACCATGGACTATTTGATTACTGTATGTAACCATGTAATGGATTTGTATATTTGGGTCAACTGTTTGGCATTATGACACCTTTTTCCAGACTTATTGCTGGCATATACAGCACTTAATACTATGTTTTATTTACTGGCTGTGTGGCGCTCCATCTAAAGTCCCAATGGGCAAAACTCTGAATTTGTAGGTATAGAATTGTGTATATAGGATTGTATGATTTCTGTTCCTATTTATTGGTTGGACTAGATGGACATGTGTCTTTTTTCTACCAGACTAGTTATGTAAATTTTCCTTTAGAGCAGAAATAGGTAAGAAAGTTTGTTAACATCCTTGCAATGTATATTGATCACCCAGAGGGGATTGTTTTTTTTTTTCACGACAAAAGGTACTCTTCAAAGCTAAACTCAGATACTGTACATATGAAAACAGCATTTATGGTAATTTGGCTTCAGATTTATTACAAAATAATGTGTGTTAAATGTATAGCCAGCATGTTTGTTTTAGGGTTTGCAACTCCTGTCAATTTGTTTGTAGTCTGTAAACCTGCTATGAAAATTCACCATCTCTTTTTGTCCTGCTGTCATGAAGACAGAAATGAAGGTTAAAATCCCAAATTTTGCTGTTGTCACCAAAAACAAGTGATTGCAACTCTTCCATTGGGGATGCCCATTCCAATGACAACTGACTATATGAGGAATAAACCTCACTTTGTAATGATTTATTTTCATTTCTTGTTGCATCTCTGGTAGAGTAAGTGAAAGGGAATCTCCGCCAAAAGAAAGAAATACATTTATTGGGATTTTTGACCATAACCTACACTATCCAAAATTTAAAAAAGGTTTGGCTATAAATACACTTTAAATTAGCCCATTATAATCACCAAAACAAGCTGAAAAGAATAGTATTTTTACTAGCTTGATTTCCAAGAGCATCGCTAAAGCTGGGCACATAGGGCATCTTATCCTGGTTGCCCTGGGTCCCAAGGCCACAACCATTCGAATTCTGTCCTAGTCACCTTTAAGTCCTCACATACAACAGCAATGAATGGCTGAAGGATCTCTTAGGCCCTTCTGAAGCTCCAATATGTCTAATGTCAAGAGTAGGACTACGAGGGGAGGGAGCAAAGAGGGATGTTTGTGTTGGAGGGGTTGGGCTTGGGGGTGATTTGTACTGGGTGGGGGATTGTTGCTTGGAGGGAATAGGAGTTTTTTTGTATGTGCATTATCTTAGGGCATTAGGGTAAACCACTGGCTACTTTGCTAGATATACAGCTGCAAGAAAAAGTATGTGAACCCTTTGGAATGATATGGATTTCTGCACAAATTGGTCATAAAATGTGATCTGATCATCATCTAAGTGACAATAGACAATCACAGTCTGCTTAAACTTATAACACACAAAGAATGAAATGTTGCCATGTTTTTATTGAACACACCATGTAAACATTCACAGTGCAGGTGGAAAAAGTATGTGAACCCCTAGACTAATGACATCTCCAAGAGCTAATTGGAGTGAGATGTCAGACAACTGGAGTCCAATCAATGAGATGAGATTGGAGGTGTTGGTTACAGCTGCCCTGCCCTATAAAAAACACACACCAGTTCTGGGTTTGCTTTTCACAAAAAGCATTGCCTGATGTGAATGATACCTAGCACAAAAGAGCTCTCAGAAGACCTACGATTAAGAATTGTTGACTTGCATAAAGCTGGAAAGGGTTATAAAAGTATCTCCAAAAGCCTTGCTGTTCATCAGTCCACGGTAAGACAAATTGTCTATATATGGAGAAAGTTCAGCACTGCTGATACTCTCCCTAGGAGTGGCCGTCCTGTAAAGATGACTGCAAGAGCACAGCGCAGATTGCTCAATGAGGTGAAGAAGAATCCTAGAGTGTCAGCTAAAGACTTACAAAAGTCACTGTCAAATGCTAACATCCCTGTTAGCGAATCTACAATACGTAAAACACTAAACAAGAATAGATTCCATGGGAGGATACCACAGAGGAAGCCACTGCTGTCAAAATAAAACATTGCTGCACGTTTAGTTTGCACAAGAGCACCTGGATTTTCCACAGCAGTACTGGCAAAATATTCTGTGGACAGATGAAACCAAAGTTGAGTTGTTTGGAAGAAACACACAACACTATGCGTGGCGAAAAAGAGGCACAGCACACCAACATCAAAACCTCATCCCAACTGTGAAGTATGGTGGCGGGGGCATCATGGTTTGGGGCTGCTTTGCTGTGTCAGGGCCTGGACGGATTGCTATCTTCGAAGGAAAAATGAATTCCTAAGTTTATCAAACATTTTGCAGGAGAACTTAAGGCCATCGGTCTACCAGCTGAAGCTCAACAGAAGATGGGTGTTGCAACAGGACAATGACCCAAAGCATAGAAGTAAATCAACAACAGAATGGCTTAAACAGAAGAAAATACGCCTTCTGAAGTGGCCCAGTCAGAGTCCTGACCTCAACCCGATTGAGATGCTGTGGCATGACCTCAAAAAAATTGATTCACACCAGACATCCCTAGAACATTGCTGAACTGAAACAGTTCTGTAAAGTGGAATGGTCGAGAATTACTACTGACCATTGTGCACGTCTGATCTGCAACTACAGGAAACATTTGGTTGAAGTTATTGCTGGAGTTATTGCTGCCAAAGGAGGTTCAACCAGTATTAAATCCAAGGGTTCACATACTTTTTCCACCTGCACTGTGAATGTTTACATGGTGTGTTCAAAAAACATGGTAACATTTTATTCTTTGTGTGTTATTAGTTTAAGCAGACTGTGATTGTCTATTGTTGTGACTTAGATCATGAGGATCATATCACATTTTATGACCAATTTGTGCAGAAATCCATATCATTCCAAAGGGTTCACATACTTTTTCTTGCAGCTATAGATTGCTCAGCAACCCAGCATTTATTTAGACCTTCGTAAACATAATGTGCAAAATGGTAAGGAAATTACTGGAATTTCTGGGTGAACTGACTGATGCTCACAGGGAAACAAGGCTTCTATTTTACTCTGTAAGGTAGATTATATTGCTTCTCATGAAATTCAGTGTGTGCACTCTTGCAAACAAATTAAAGGATTTAAATATTCAAAACAATCTCAATCACAAAGCCATAGTTTATTTATTAAGCATTACATTTCCCTTCCCTTTGTTATGTGAAAATCAACAAGAAAAGCTTGGAAATTGTGGAGCTTGTAAATTTGCCATTTCTCATGACAGGTCAGGGACGTAGATTTGGACTGAACTCAGTTTTTTAAGCTCATATAAACATCATTAATGTATAACTTTACAAAGTAATAGGAACTATTGTAATCCTCTAAAGTTTAGTTTCACGCAAGAAAAAAAACATGGTTGAGGTTACAGTATCTCACAAAAGTGAGCACACCCCTCACATTTTTGTAAATATTTTATTATATCTTTTCATGTGACAACACTGAAGAAATGACACTTTGCTACAATGTAAAGTAGTTAGTGTACAACTTGTATAACAGTGTAAATTTGCTGTCCCCTCAAAATAACTCAACACAAAGCCATTATTGTCTAAACCGCTGGCAACAAAAGTGAGTACACTCCAAAGTTAAAATGTCCAAATTGGGCCCAAAGTGTCAAAATTTTGTGTGGCCACCATTATTTTCCTGCACTGCCCTAACCCTCCTGGGCATGGAGTTCACCAGAGCTTCACAGGTTGCCACTGGAGTCCTCTTCCACTCCTCCATGATGACATCACGGAGCTGGTGGATGTTAGAAACGGTGCACTTCTCCACCTTCCATTTGAGGATGTGCCACAGATGCTCAATAGGGTTTAGGTCTGGAGACATGCTTGGCCAGTTCATCACCTTTAACCTCAGCTTCTTTAGCAAGGCAGTGGTCGACTTGGAGGTGTGTTTGGGGTTGTTATCATGTTGGAATACTGCCCCGTGGCCCGGGGAGATCATGCTCTGCTTCAGTATGTCTAAGCACATGTTGGCATTTCATGGGTCCCTCAATGAACTGTAGCTCCCCAGTGCCGGCATCATTTATGCAGCCCCAGACCATGACACTCCCACCACCATGCTTGACTGCAGGCAAGATAAACTTGTCTTTGTGCTCCTCACCTGGTTGCCGCCACACAGGCTTGACACCATCTGAACCAAACAAGTTTATCTTAGTCTCATCAGACCATGGGACATGGCTCCAGTAATCCATGTCCTTAGTCTGCTTCAGCAAACTGTTTGCGCGATTTCTTGTGTATCATCTTTTAAAGAGGCTTCCTTCTGGGACGATAGCCATGCAAACCAATTTGATGCAGTGTGCAGCGTATGGTCTGAGCACTGACAGGCTGACCCCCCACCCCTTTAACTTCTGCAGTAATGCTGGCAGCACTCAAATGTCTATTTCCCAAAGACAACCTCTGGATATGACACTGAGCACGTGCACTCAACTTCTTTGGTCGACCATGGCGAGGCCGTTTCTGAGTGGAACCTGTCCTGTTAAAACGCTGTATGGTCTTGGCCACCGTGCTGCAGCTCAGTTTCAGGGTCTTGAAATCTTCTTATAGCCTAGGCCATCTTTATGTAGAGCAACAATTGTTTTTTTCAGCTCCTCAGAGAGTTCTTTGCCATGAGGTGCTATGTTGAACTTTCAGTGACCAGTATGAGAGTGAGAGCGATAACACCAAATTTAACACACCTGCGACTCACTTACACCTGAGATCTTGAAACACTAATGAGTCACATGACACCGGGGTGGGAAAATGGCAAATTGTCATTTGTTTTTAGGGGTGCATTCACTTTTGTTGCCAGTGGTTTAGACATGAATGGTTGTGTGTTGAGTTATTTTGAGGGGACAGCAAATTTACACTGTTATACAAGCTGTACACTCACTACTTTACATTGTAGCAAAGTGTCATTTCTTCAGTGTTGTCACATGAAAAGATATAATAAAATATTTACAAAAATGTGAGGGGTGTACCTCATGTATAGTGAATCAAGGTATCACCTAAAGGGTAACTCCACTTTATTGGGGGAAAAAATAGCAAATAAATATAGCGTATACAACTGCAACACAAGTCATTTTGTAATTGGATGTTATTAAAAATTACCTTTGCTTTTCAATCTGCAGCTCTGTAATTTTATGTAAATGCAATGCAATGTGTGTACAGAACGCCCCCCAGAAACATAATTTCCTGCTTGAGTGATTGGCTCATTGATTTTCCCAGAAGTCAGCACTAAGATACAAGTCAGATATCCGGCATCCCCTGCAACAAAAATGTCATTTTTGGTGAAATGCTCCCAATAGGAAATCACAAGCTAAAGGGATGCAGACCCTGCAGTTTTCCTCATTAGAGCCCTGCAAGTGGAGCTGCTGATTGATCATTTTGAAACCACTACCATTAGATTCACTGTCCCACATGGACACAGACAAACACACAGGGATTTCTTCAGAATAATAAAAGGTAGGAATTTGCAACAAGTTTGTTAAAATCATTGTAATGTACACAGATCACCCAGAGGGGAATGTTTTTTTTTTTTCTCAACAAAATTGCAGTTACTCTTTAAGATATAATTTATTTCTAAAAAGCCATTTTCATATTTGTGCAATGATAGAGGTTTTTTTTTTTTAGGTGACAGTGGAGTTGATTTACTAAAACTGGAGAGTGCAAAATTTGGTGCGGCTGTGCATGGTACAGTGCTGTATCCTGGCCTAGGCCAACAAGGCCCAGGCCTAGGACAGCACTTTGCAGGGGGGCAGCAAAAAAAAGATGCTCCCCGCATGAAAAAAAAAAACAGCCTCCTCCTGGCTCCCACACGAAAAGGGTCCCTATAGTGCCAGTCTTATGGGGTTAATTGGGCCAGAGGGCAGGGTCCAGAAGGCAAATCAGCCTGCCGGTAGGAAAATACCCGCGGGTGAGAACATATGGACAGACCACAGGCTGCCGACCACACTTAATACAACTGGCCCAACGGCCGCCAATGCTAATAAGTGTGGCACTGCAGCCTAATGCTCCGCCTACCCTACTCCGCCCCCAGGTATGGCAGGCATCATGTCAACAATATAATTTCATTTCTTTAAACATCCTTGTCCTTGAGCGAGCATATTGATTTGCATCATATACAATTAAGACTTTTAATTGTATATGATGACAATAATATTTTGGACCTGCTCACCTCATATGTGCTATCACAATATGTCACTGGATTATTAAGATTAGTAACATTACTCCAATCTTATAACATATTTGAATGTTTGCTGCCACTGATTATTTCACTTATTTCTATAATGACTATGGACTTCCTATTAATTATACAAATAAGTGGAATCATCCTATGATTACAATCAGTGGCAGCAAACACAAGTACAAATATCTTTAAAGAAAGGAGTAATCTTACTAATCCTGTGACATAAGGCTGTACTAATGGGCACTGATAAGGCTGCACTGATGGCCACTGATGGGGCCACACTAATATGCTGCACTGATGGGCAGTAATGAGGCCGCACTGATGAGGCTAAACTTATGGGAACTGATGAAGCTACGATGATGGGCACTGATAGAGTGTGGTGTTGGTCTGTTGTTTACAGATGACAGGGTGGGTCATAAACAGGAAGGGGTGTGGCCTCTACAGGAAGGGGTGGGTCATATTTAAATTAGGGGGTGCACAGGTTTAGTCAGGCCTAGGGCAGCGCAAAACCTAAATACACCACTGGCATGGTAGCAAATCAGTTTCTAACTTCAGCTTGTTCAATTAAGTTTTGAAAATAAAAACAGGAAGCTGATTGGTTTCTTTACAAAGCTGCCCCAGATTTTGCACTCTCCAGTTTTAGTAAATCAACCCCGCAGTGTCCATATCTGTCACCCCAACATATCCTACTGCTCTTCACTGGCAACACAATGCTTCACTCCTGGGCTTCACTTAACTGTTTTTATTTAAATCACATGACAATTAGAGGAAACCCTTCCTGAAAAAGACATCTGCTTGCTGCCACTGATAAACTCTTTTTGAAAATGCTATTGTTCAGCTACTATACTGAATTTTGGCTTTGGCATTTTGGGTCACTGATCTGAAAAAAGTGAATAGCTCAGCAGCTGAGACATCACTTTGACTTTACTTGATAAATTCTTAAGGTAAGTAATAGCAGCCTACAGAATTCATTTTAGTGCACCTATTTTTTTGCAGATGGCCTCAGCTAGGGGGCGAGGGGACGCTCCTGCCCCCACTTGGCCAGCCAGCCATCCGCAATCGCTCCCCGCTGAGAGAGAAGAACGGTAATGGCGGCGATTAGCGATTTTGAGCGGGACTGCGACATTGCGGCGGACAGATCGGACACATAACTGACACTTTTGAGGGGACCAGTGACATTACTACAGTAATCAGTGCTAAAAAATGCACTTGTACAGTACTAATGACACTGGCAGGGCAGTGGTTAACACCAGGGGTGATCAAAGGGTTAAGTGTGCTCCTAGGGGGTGCTTTCCAACTGTACGGGGGATGTACTCATTTTATGAACACAGAGACCTGTGTTGCTAAATAGTAGGAACACAGGATACCTGTGTTCATTTCTGAAAGAATGGCGGCCTGCCTTGTTTACATAGGTAAACCGCCATTCTGTCTCCATGAGAAGCAATTGCGGGTGGCTTGCAGACATCGTATCCACCGGACCCGCTGATTGGCTTCCCCTCTGGCCAATTGGCAGGTGTGTGCTTCCGGTGTACGTCGTTTCGTGGGATAGAGCCAACCTGCCGCAGTAAAACTACTGCGGCTGGTCGGCAAGTAGTTAACAACAATGCTGTGCAGGAATTCTGAGTATCTCTGACCACCAATGCTTGGGTAAGGGGTATTCTTTGTGCCACTTGAGGAGGGATTGTTAGTGCCACTGATTAGACATGTACAAATTCAGACAAAATTTTCATTATACGTAAATTTGCATGTATCCGAATTTCCGAATCAAAATAGTAACGAATTTCAACAAATCTGAAATAAATTATAAGGATACAAATTATTCAAATTTGAAAATGAATTTGAATTTGAAATAGGAACATATTAAAAAAAAAATACAGTAAGGTATAAAAGTAAAATAAGTTAAATAGGATGATAATTCCTACTTAGGCTGCGGAATAGAATAGAATACAGGTAAATCTCATAGAATTAGAATATCATCAAAAAGTTAATTTATTTTAGTATTGTAATTCAATTTAAAAGTGAAACTCATACATTTTATATAGAAGTGTTACACAGAGGGATATATTTCAAGCATTTATTTCTTTTAATTTTGCCTATGGCTTCCCTAACACCTCAGCAGTGCCACAGGCTGATCGCCTCCATGCCACGCCGCATTGATGCTGTAATTTATGCAAAAGGAGCCCTGACCAAGTATTGAGTGCATACTATACTGTACATGGACATACGTTTCAGTAAGCCAACATTTCTGCATTAAAATCTTTTTTTTTAATTGGTCATATGTAATATTCTAATTTTCTGAGACTTAATTTTGGGTTTTCACTAGCTGTAAGCCATAATCATCAAAATTAAAAGAAATAAATGCTTGTAATATATCACTCTATGTGTAACACATCTATATAAAATATATGAGTTTCACTTATTGAATTGAATTACTGAAATAAATTAACTTTTTGATAATATTTTATTTTTATGAGATGCACCTGTAAATTAAAATTGAATAGAGTAGAATAGAATGGAAAATAATAGAGTTGAATAGAAAAAAAATAGAATAGAATAAAACAGATTGGAATAGAAAAAAAAAGAATAGAATAGAAAAAAGCAGAATAGAAAAAAATAGAATAAAATAGCATAGAAAAGAATAGAATAAAACAGATCAGAATGGAATAAAAAATAAAGGAATAGCATAGTAAAGATTAAAACAGAATAGAAAAAAATTCAAACAAATATAATAAAATAAAATATACCAACATATGAAAGAGTACAATTAAAAAAGAATACAAAAGAATAGAATAGAATCAAAAATTAGAACAGAATGGAATAAAATAGTATGAATATAGCTGTTTTCCGGAAATCTAATTTCTAATAAATTTGAATTCCGAATAAATTTGAATCTATTTGAAAATACCAAATTGAAACAAATCAAAATAAACAAAATGCATTCTGAAAATAAATTATTTTATCATAACAAATATGACGTAATTAAATTATTAATTTTATTTTCATATATAATACTTTCATTTATTTATTTCCTTAAAAATTACATCAAAGCTTTAATCAATATACCTCAGTCACTAGATAAAAACACCAGGAGAAAAAAGAAAGGAGAGGAAAAAAAACCCTTTGTATATCCCCCCAACATAACCCCCCCCCCCCTCTTTATCCAAACCTCCTCCCCTCACCTTTTCTGAACTCCAAACCTTTCCCCTTCTTGATCTTTCCCAATTGGCCAGTTCTCTGCATACTCAGAGTGTAATGTCCCCATCTATTCTCATTCTCCTGTATCCAACATTTCCATGTATCTCTCGGATTTCTTAAACTCCAACCATTTCCTCCAGGTGTCATTAAATCTCTCTATTAAATCCTTACTGCATGGATTGTCTCTTCAATTAAACATGTCTTCAATTAAACATTTTTAGAAACTCCATTCCTTCACGCTTGGAGTTTTTTGTGTTCGCCAGTACCTGGGTATCAGACCTTTAACTGCATTCAATAGGCGTCGTACCAGAGTTATCTTATATTGGGCTATAGATGTATCTGTTTTATGGAATAGGCATCTCCAGGGTTCAGCCTGTATTTGCTCCCCTGTTATTTCCTGACTAACCTCAATAATCCCCCTCCAGAAAGCCTGTATCTTTCTGCATTCCCACCACATATACACCAAGGTTTCGGCGAACTGCATCCCCTCCAACATTTGTCTGCCCCGAAGCTCCGTGCCCTAAGCGGGGGTCACATACAATATAGCAATGAGTTTGAAGCTCATTTCTGTCACCCTAGCATCCTTGGAGGAAAAACACACTAGTTTTAGTATTCCACTCTTCTGGTGCTCATTTAGTCCTACCCCCAGGTCCTGCTCCCATTTTCCAAGGTAAGACGGGAACGCGGGTTCTGTTTCTTTCACTAGCACCTTAGATGTTTTCGAGATGCTGTGCTAAACACTGGATGGAGAGCCGAACAGTTTTTCTATTAGCCTAAATGTATCTATTCCATTGCAAAGTGTTGTATTTACGGTATGTGTGTCTCCATTTATCTAATGGCATGATCCCCCATTCTTGCTTTAACTCAAGAAGTGAACAAACCCTATCCCCTATCATCACGTCTTGTAGCTGTATTATCTTATTTTTTGCCCATCTAACAAAATATAGATAGTCGTCTTTCCCAGGTGAAAAATAGTTTGTATCTATTAATGAAATCAATGGTAAATTTTGCTCCCAGTGATAGTGCCTACACAGGCTGTCCCATATTCTAAAGACATTTACTGTCAGTAGATTTGTGCTGTTTGCGAATTATCGATATGGTGGTGGATTCCAGACCATCTTTCCTAAATCTATTTTACTTTGTGCCAACTCGATCTCAACCCAACTTTTATCCTTATTATTGTGAATCCAATCTGCTAATCATGAAATAGTGACCATCTGATAATACTTTTTAGGATCTCGTAATGCCAGACCACCTGCTTTCTTCTCCTTAGCCAGCATGGCATATGAAATCCTAGGGCGCAGGTGCACCCATATATACTTTAGTACAATAGTTCTAAGTTACTTGAGATATTCCTGAGGGAGGATAATCGGGAGCATTTGAAATGTATTTAACACTTTAGGCATGATACTCATTTTGAATGCATTTATTCTACCTAACCAAGAAATGGGCCTATATTTGATGGAGCTTAAGTTTTCTTTAATTATATTAAGTAGAGGTATATAGTTAAGCTTATATAGTCCCTTCAATAATGTTATTAGTTTAATTCCAAGGTACCCCAGTTCTTCCTTGTGCCATGCAAAGGTAAACATTGGCTGGATTACCCATTGCTCTCTTAACAGCACTGTTATGTTCAAGATTTCTGATTTAGATGTATTCATTTTAAAATTGTATAATGACCCATATCTCCTTACTTCCTCCAGCACATTTGGTAGTGTCAGCCTGAGGTTAGAAATATAAAAAAGGATGTCATCTGCATACGCAGCTACTTTATACTCCTTCTCCTCGATTCTGACGCCCGTGATATCTGCACTCTCCCGGATTGCCAACAACAAGGGCTCTAGAGCAAGTATAAACAGCATTGGCGAAAGGGGGTACCCTTGCCTGGTTCCGTTAACTAATTCATTTTTGCTGTTGGGTGATGGTATAACGCCATGATCCACTTCATCTTGTTCCCTATTCCTAGATGCCTCAAGGTTTCAAACATAAATCCCCAGTCTACCCTGTTGAAGGCTTTCTGGGCATCTGTTGACAGCAGTAGAACTGGGTCTTTTCTCTGTTTAGCTTCATGAATAAGGAATAGTGTTTTAAGGCAATTATCTTTTCCCTCCCATCCCGCTACAAATTCCACCTGATCAGTATAGTTTTTTTAAAAGTTGATGGCTGTGCTGGATTGGCCTGCTCGATAGAGGGTCTGTGGGTGGGTGGTAGGTGAGAGAGGGCCACTTGGGGAAATTAACTCCCAATCAATCTGGCCCGACTGGATGAAAAAAGGGGGTGGACCCTTGTTAAGGGGTCTGGGCTGCTACCTTAAGATACGGCCTAGTGGTGGTTTCCAAAGTTTCTAGTGGTAGTCAGTTAAAAGAGTGCACAAAATCAGCAATAAGAATCCCACTTAGATCAAAAGATTGTCTTTTTATTGGTAGCAGAACATGTTGAAGCCAACGCGTTTTGGGGGAACAGAGACTCCCCCTTCTTCAGGGCATAAATGTTGCCGTTCGGATCTGCAACCGACAGCATAACCCACGTTGGCTTTATCTTTTTCTGCTACCAATAAAATTACAATCTTTTGATCTAAGTGGGATTCTCATTGCTGATTTTGGGCGTTCCTTTAACCGACTACCACCCAATCATTATGGATCCGATTGGGCATTAAGAGTTTTAGTCTATCAGCCAATATCCCCGCGAATATCTTTAGATCAACATTTAGCAAGGATATTGGCCTATAGCTTACAGGGGCTGTTGGATTTTTCCCCTCCTTTAGGATGAGGGTTAAACAGGCTAGCAGTGATCCTCTCTTAGCTTTGTCTCATCTTCCAGTGCGTTCAAATATTTACACAACCTTGGAAGTAGCAGCCTTTTCCCTGCCGCAATATTTTTTATTATCCTAATCACCTCCTCCTGTGGGATTGGGCATTCTAGTTGATCTAGCTCCTCTTTAGGCACAATCGGGAAGTCCAGGCTCTGGACTTTTAAAGTTTTTCTTTTGTCTCCCCATAAGATCTTCTGACTGGCTCACATTGTATAACTTGCCATAATATGTATGAAAAACCTTGGCTATCTCCAGGGATGAATGCCCCATATCACCTTTCTCATCCCTTATTTTTAGAACAAAGGATGCATTTTTCTTTTCCCGCAGAGCTTTTGCTAGCCACTTCCCAGGTTTGTTACCCCACCATGTTTCGCCTTCATAACCATATGGAATGCGCATTTTGTTTCTTAAAGGCCGCTAACCCCTCCCTTTTCATAATTAGTTCCTGCTTCTCTGGAATGCCTTTAGGTCGGGACTGCTGTTCTAATTCTTGAATTTATTTTAAGAGGAGATTTATTCTCTTTCTTCTTTGTTTCTTCTTCTGTGGTCCTATTTCCATCAATATTCCCCTCATATAGGCCTCATGAGACTCCCACAGCATGGCCTCGGAGACTTCTGGTTAGGGATGAGCTTCGAGGTTTGAGTCAAACGTACGCTCGACTCGAACATTGGCTGTTCGCTCGTTCGTCGAATGATGAACAAATGGTCTTCTTCGCGGGAACTTCGAGCTCCCGCATTATCATGGACTCTGACCTATGAATTCCAATAAATAAATCACTGGCTGGGGGAATCAAACTCACAGCTCTCTCATTGCAAGCCTGGTATTCTGCCACCTACGCCACCGTTAAGCCTGCTTAAGCTGAACACACTCTCCCTAACTTTTATCTCATCCACTGTGTGTAGGGTGAGATAGGAGTTAGTTAGTTAGGCAGGGAAAGTGTGTTCAACCTAAGCGTACTTGACGGTGGCGTAGCTAGTAGAATACCAGGCCTGCAATTACGATGGTTGTGGTTTTGGATTCCTTAGCCAGCGGGTGATTTAAAAGTGGAATTTTATTATTAATAATACATTGCTAGCAGGGAGAGAGATTTTTGCTTTTTACAGTTTGTTGAGATCAGTTAGTTCAGTGTATACCACAAAGTTATTTTTATATATATATATATATATATATATATATATGCACTTCAGTTTATATCAGTTTATGTCAGTATTGCTGAAAAAAAGGGGGGAGACAAGCTAGCGATCAGATGCCTTACAGGTCAGAGGTTATTCCGAGATAACCTGTGTTTAGTGTCTGTGAATAGTAGATTAAAACCGTACCATAAAATATCAGTTTCAAGCATGTAACCGTTACATATTTCAAGATATGAGTTCTTTTAATAATCTGTCTAAATGGGAGGTGTCTTACATTTGTAAGCCTCCAGGGGGCCGCCCATGGACCCAGAGCTTATTGGTCAAATACTTCTGGTGATACCCCCTGGGGGGTCAGAGAAATAAGAGAGAGCTGAGGGAGCTCTCAGTCCTCATTCTACCATCCAAGCAATAACATCGCTTAAGAGAAGGACCGATCGCATTTTCAGTTTCTGGAACTCTGATAATACCAGGACTTTATAAATGCAAGTATATTCACTCTTTATCTTCATATTTCTAAATTGCTGTATTGTGTCTCTATTTCTTTGTAACCCATTTTTCTGTAAATATTTTTATTTGCACAAATCTTAACCTTTCTTATAATTAAACCTTATTTTGAAAAGTGTTAATTCTGTCTCTAAGCTCTTAAACGCAAACTGACCCAAAGAACCTGCCTCCTGAGAGCGCTACTGTTAGGATAAATCCTCTGGACATTCCTGTCTGCATGTGACAGAGAGTGTTACGGATGATTATTCTAAAGTCATAATTTATATTTCTAAAATTATGAGCATCCTCTGGGCTCATTATAATGTAGAGGTGGTGGCAGACAAAGGGTTAATTGTTTAATTAGCCCGGTGACAATCACTCTCAGTCTGCTGGCATCTAGATTGTGGTCCCGCAAGCTGGACAATCTGTGTGCTGGGTGCAGCTGAGAGTGGCATTGTTACGCAAGTGACGGCAGGGTGTGAGATTGCTTGGTCTTTGGTCACGAGTTGGATGACAAGGCCAGGGGTCTGATAGCCGCCACCGTCACATATTGGCTGGCAGCGTACGTGGGATAGTCTTGCATTAAAGAGCATTCAGTGCACTGTTAGGAATTAGCTCTGCACTGAAGGATTGTGGAAAGCAGTCCTTAGAGACAAACTGGTGCATATTTTTTGTTTTTTAAAAAAGAGACATACAGCAATCTCTACTTTCTACAGCTCTTTCCTATCTTTGCTTTCTGTTCTATCTTTTCCGCTTGCAAACATGCCTGGTTTATCGGAATATAAGAAAATGAACAAAAGTGAGCGGAGTACGGAGTGCACGTCAAGAGGACTTGACGTCAGTGGCAAAAGTCGTGAAGTAATGATTCATGCCCTGCAGGAGTATGATATCCAGGCGATCCAGAACCTGGCAGGACCAGGAGACGGAGTGTCCATTACTTCAGAGCCCAGTGATCCAGGAAATGGCCGCGCAGGATGGGCCAGCAGAAACTGACACTGGAATACCACTGGATGTCACCTCCACTCCACAGCATGAGCAGATCAGTAGAGATGTCGCGAACATAAAATGTTATGTTCGCGAACGGCGAACGCGAACTTCCGCAAATGTTCGCGAACGGGCGAACCGGGCGAACCGCCATAGACTTCAATAGACAGGCGAATTTTAAAACCCACAGGGACTCTTTTTGGCCACAATAGTGATGGAAAAGTTGTTTCAAGGGGACTAACACATGGACTGTGGCATGCCGGAGGGGGATCCATGGCAAAACTCTCATGGAAAATTACGTAGTTGACGCAGAGTCGGGTTTTAATCCATAAAGGGCATAAATCACCTAACATTCCTAAATTGTTCGGAATAACGTGCTTTAAATCATCCAGTGTGTGAATACGATCAGGTATGATGTTGTATCGATCAGGTAGTGTAAGGGTTACGACCGCTTCCCAGTGACAGACCAAACTCTGACAGACCAAACTCCCCGTTTAACGCACCGCAAACAACCGCAAACAGTCCATTTGCAGTGGACACAGTACAGTCTGTGGGCCTGACACTCACTGCCAGGCAACTGCAATTATATTACAGAGGAAAAATTAAATGAATGTTTTATCTGCAAGGTGCTGTGCCACCCTATATGAGTGGTGGGCAGTGGGCACAGTACAGTCTGTGGGCCTGACACTCACTGGCAGGCAACTGCAATTATATTACAGAGAAAAAATGAAATTACTTTTTTATCTGCAAGGTGCTGTGCCACCCTATATGAGTGGTGGGCAGTGGGCACAGTACAGTCTGTGGACCTGACACTCACTGGCAGGCAACTGCAATTATATTACAGAGGAAAAATGAAATTAATTTTTTATCTGCAAGGTGCTGTGCAACCCTATATGAGTGGTGGGCACTGGCAGTGGGCACAGTGCAGTCTGTGGGCCTGACACACTGGCAGGCAACTGCAATTATATTAAAGTGTAAAAATGAAATGACTTTTTTATCTGCAAGGTGCTGTGCCACCTGATATGAGTGGTGTGCGCACAGTACAGTCTGTATATATATATATATATATATAGAAAAAAATAAATAAAAGCAGACTGATGTACCAGCCCTAAAAAGGGCTTTTTGGTGTGCTGTCAGGACGCTGTCCTTACAGCAGGAGTGGACACAGAACACTGGCTTAGCAAATGATTTCCCTATTAATTCAGCAGCAGCACTCTCCCTGCTCTAACTAACTCTGCAGCTTCAGAATTAATCTAAGATGGATGCTATCCTTGCTTTTTTATAGGAGGTGGGAGGGTCTGGGAGGGAGGGTATGCTAATTGGCTGGAATGTGCCTGCTGACTGTGAGGTACAGGGTCAAATTTTGCTCAATGATGATGTATAGGGGGCAGACCGAACATGGCATATGTTCGCCCGCCGCGGCGAACGCAAACAAGCGATGTTCGCCGGGAACTGTTCACCGGCGAATAGTTCGCGACATCTCTACAGATCAGCCCCAGCTTGCCTGCAACCAGCATAGACTCTCCTCTAATGCAGGAAACGCTGCATCGTGTCAAGGAGATAGATCATATGGCGTACCTGCAGTTTCTGGAAAGCCAGGCTGCGGCTGAGAGAGAGGAATGCCGGATGGAACGCCAGGCTGAGAGAGAGGCTATGGAACGCCAGGCTGCGGCTGAGAGAGAGGCTGCAGAATGCCGGGCTGAGATAGAGGATGCACAGAGGGAGGCTAATCGTAGCACAGTGGGCCTGGTACCTGTCGCCAGGCCTGCAAGGCAAGGCCCTGGACGCTTACGTTGAATTGCCAACAGAAAAGGATGGCGATTATGAGGCCATAAAGGCTGCAATCACCCAAAAGTACCAGCTAACCCCGGAAGAGTACCGGAAGCGATTTAGGTCCCTGGAAAAGGGGCCTAGGGACTCATATATGGATGTGGTAAGCCGCTTACGCACCACATTCAGACAGTGGACTAAAGGCTTGAACACCATTACGTTTGAGTCCCTGGAGAATCTCACGATTGGAGATCAACTTTTACACATCTGTCCTACAGACGTCCGACAGTTTGTGTTGGAACGGAAGCCCGCCTCTGCCCAAGCAGCAGTAGAACTGGAAGATACCTACATCCACACTCGGGTATCTGACCATCGCAAGGCTTCTCTGTATGGTGCGAAAGGAGGGAAATCGCACATGGAAACACCACCTGCACCTAGGAGTCAAGGTGCCCCTGCAGTTCCTGGTGTCAACTTCACTGCAACTGACACCCTTAGATGCTACACCTGTGGAAAAGCGGGACATCTCAGGACACAGTTCCCTGAGCAGAAGCAGATAACATCACCTGGTCACCCGGCCAGCAACTCTTCCTCCGTGCTGTTTGTCTACAGGAAATCCCGGGTGACCGTCGCCAACTTGCAGCCCGTCACCGTGGGCAACCGGACTGTCACTGGTTTCCGGGACACAGGAGCTGAAGTCACCCTGGTCAGACCAGAAGTGATAAGAAGAAGGGACATCATCCCTGGAAAGTTTTTCACCCTCACTGGAGTTGGGGGACCCGCTCACAGGTCCCCCGTGTCCGTGTTTTCATTGATCGGGGTGCTGGGAGTGGGATGAGGGAGGTGGGAGTCTCTGAGGAAATCCCCACAGATGTTTTGTTGGGTGCCGACCTAGGCACCCTTGTTTCTTACTACACCCCTGCTAAGAGCACCCTGGATGCCTCCGTGGAACTCTCTGGACTTGACAAGGTACTGTGTGCAGATATTGGGTTAATGTCTGGGCAACCTATGGATGGACAGAGGGAGGGGGAGGGGAAGGGTGGTGTTGAATTACCAGGTCCTCCATCTTTTGAAGAAGGAAAGGAGGCCCCCTTGCCTGTGGAATTGCCAGGGGTATGCTGTAATAATGTTGATGATGATAATGTTGATGCTCATAATGATGCAAATAATGATGATAATGCTAAAGATGTTTTGCCAATGTTGGTGGTCCCTCGCAGTGTTGCAAAGGCAGTGGAGATGCAGGCCCTGGTGGCAGAGCAGCAGGAGGAGGTCTCTGTGCCCTCTCCTTGTTCTGACCCAGTGGACTCCACCTCTGTTAAGCCTCAGCAGCTGTCTTTGTTCGCCATGGGACGGTTGGCTGGGACTTGTGGCGCTGCCTGTCAGCCAGCACTGCAGATGGACCAGACTTTCAAATCACTCAGGAATGGAGCTCAAAGGCCCCCTGCTGTGATGAGTAAACAGCTTGACTGGGACAATGAGCAGAGAGGGGTGACAAGCCAACAGGCAGGAGGCCTGGAGACTGAAGGGGTTAAACAGCTGTTCATTGTGTCCAGTCAACCTCACAGGCATGTATTGAAGGTGTCACTTGATCTGTTTTGTGAGGATCTCTGTGAGGTCAGGAGGGCCAGGCCTGGGGTGAAGCACCAGGGTTTGTGGCTTAACCCGATTCTCACACAGCATCCTAACACAGCACATGCCAGGGGCAGAGTTAGTACCCCTGAACTGGGAAAGACAGGTGTCCTGTTAGCGGTAGCTGGGTTTGGGCCTTCAGCTGAAGCCCCCCTTCCCCCTCCAGGTATCTATGTTGCTGGCAGTGCTTACAGCATGCCAAGTCAGAGATATTGGAGACTCTGGGAGGACACACCATTTCCCCTGTTTGAGATGTTCTGTGCTAACCGAACAGGGGGGTGTTCGGCTCATCACTACTTCTGGTGTATCATTGGTGGAAAAGAACTCAAGACCCTAGTATCTTGGAAAAGTGATTCATTCAGTTTCCAAGTGTAGTTCCTTGGTGTCACCAACTGAACTTCTATCTGAGCGACTACGGGTGCATGATCGGACAGGGTGATAGATTTCATAGTTACCTCCTTCAAGGAATCTAATAGTTGATGTTCTAAAAATATATAGTCGATCCTTGAATAGGACCCATATACTGCTGAGTGAAATGTATAGTCTCTGGACGCTGGGTGACTAATTCTCCATATGTCCACTGACTGATATTCTAAGAGTAGCGTTTTAATCTCATTCTGAATTTTTCTTGATAAATGGGGGTAATCTCCTGAGGAATCCATCTGTGAGTCTAGGCACAAATTTTAGTCTCCCGCTATAAACAGTTTTCCTTCTTTAAACACCATTAGCTTTTTCAATGTTTTTTTTTCCAGGAACTTGTTTGGTTCTCTATTGGAAGAGTAAATATTATCAAATGTGCATTTCAATTTGAACAGTCTTCCTTTAATAAATAAAAATCGCCCTTCGGGGTCTGATAGCTGCTCCTCTACCGTAAACATAGTGCTGCTGCCAACTACAATGGCAACCCCTCTTGAACGATTCAAGGTTGAGTCACCATAGAACCAAGTAGGATAGTATCAGGAGGGCAATCTACACCTAGAAACGTGTGAGATATGCGTCTTTTGCAGAATTACTATGTTTTCTGCATATTCATATAATTCAGGACCATTCTGGAAGAAAACCTGATGGAGTCTGCAAAAGACCTGAGACTGGGACGGAGATTTGTCTTCCAACAAGTCAATAATCCAAAACATAAAGCAAAATCTACAATGGAATAAACATATCCAGGTGTTAGAATGGCCAAGTCAAAGTCCAGACCTGAATCCAATCAAGAATCTGTGGAAAGAACTGAAAACTGCTGTTCACAAACGCTCTCCATCCAACCTCACTGAGCTCGAGCTGTTTTGCAAGGACGAATGGGCAAAAATTTCAGTCTCTCGATGTGCAAAACTGATAGAGACATACCCCAAGCGACTTACAGCTGTAATCGCAGCAAAAGGTGGCGCTACAAAGTATTAACTTAAGGGGGCTGAATAATTTTGCACGCCCAATTTTTCAGTTTTTAGAAATAGCCAATAAATTTCGTTCCACTTCATGATTGTGTCCCACTTGTTGTTGATTCTTCACAAAAAAATTACAGTTTTATATCTTTATGTTTGAAGCCTGAAATGTGGCAAAAGGTCGCAAAGTTCAAGGGGGGGTGAATACTTTCGCAATGCACTGTATCTGTTTATGCCAAAGGTAGGACTGTGCAGGGGAGGTAGATAGTGTAAAAGGGGGCATGGTGATTAGAGAGACGGGGGGGGGGGGCAGACTGCAAGGGGCACTGTGATGGGTGGCATTTGTGCAAATTCTTTTTTGCAAAATACAGTAGGTCAAGCCCACGTGAATATGCTTTGATCCAAAGCATTCCATTGTATCTCTACCTGTATGCTTAGGGTCATTGTCCTGCTGGAAAGTAAACCTCCGTCCCAGTCTTAAGTCTTTTGCAGACTCTAAAGCCCTGTACACATGTACCGATTGTCGGCCGTAAATATTTGGCCGACGACCGATCGGCCGATTGTAGGCTTGTTAGTATGATGCTTCCGACAGCCGACAGCGCATTTTCGGCCGAACAGAATCTGTCGTGCAAGCATTAAAATTTTTGTTGGCCAACACCAGAACGGCCGATTGTTCGCCAGTCAGTACAGATTTTGGCCGACAGACAGCAGATTTGCAAGACTGGGCATGCTCAGAAAAGAAAAAGACAAGGAAAGTTAACCATCACATGACATCACTTCTGCAGTCGGCTGTTGTTGGCTGACAAAATTCGTGTGCAGTCTTTTGCACTTTTCAACAGACAAGACAGCCCTCGGACAAAAGACGGCCGATCGTTCGGCCGACGATCGGTATGTGTGTACGGGTCTTAACAGGTTTTCTTCTAAGATTGCAAGAAATATATCACACAGAACTGGCAGGTAGTGTGTGAGTCAGCGCTCACTGACAGCTATAAGGTGGACTATAGGGGGAGGGGGGGGAAACAAAAAACAAAAAGATGAAAAGATATACTCAAAAATAATTGGTCCATACAGTCCATAGTGGTAGAGAATATCAAGGAGAAGTCCGCAGGATGGATGGATGGGGATTGCACACACAGTCACTGACAGCTCCAGTTTTTTTTTTTTGCCTGAAGGAGACAGCACCTCAGAAATGTGTTGCAGTCCGCCCCATCCTGATTTGGTCTCTTGCTAGCTCTGTGAGAGCGGGTGTGAGAGCTGGAGATGCTGCCAGTTATACACCTCCATATGGCGCGTCCGAGCTTATCCCCACAGCAGTCTTCACATCGCTTGTGACGGCTGGCTGCTTAATTGGTGATCCACATCCACCCTGTGTGCGGCTTGCAAGATACTTTGATGTAAGTATATCTGAATAAAGTGTTACTTGTTTTTACTATCACACTGACCCAGGTGCCCTCTTTCTCCTGTTTTTCTTCTAAGATTGGACTGTATTTGGCTCCAGCCATCTTCCCATTAACTCTGACCAGCTTCCGTGTCCCTGCTGAAGAAAAACATCCTCACAACGTGATGCTGTCACCACCATGTTTCACGGTGGGGATGGTGTGGTCAGGGTAATGTGCAGTGTTAGTTATCCATCACACATTGCATTTTGCTTTTAGGCCAAAAAGTTAAACTTTGGTCTTATCTGACCAGAGCACCTCCTTCCACATGTTTGCCCTGTCCCCAGAGGCGGACTGGGCCGGGAGGCAGGGAGGCGATTGCCCTCCAGGCCGCTCTGATGCTTCCTAAAAAGGCCACTCGCTCCGCACCGATTCCACCCCTGCAGACAGGCAGGACACCCGCCGGCCGCCGCTACATTGTGTTATACTTGCGGAGCATCACTGCTCTGCTGCAGCTCTGCAAGTATACTATAATGTAGCGGCGGCCGGCGGGTGTCATGCCTGTCTGCAGGGGTGGAATCGGTGCGGAGCGAGTGGCCTTTTTGACTGGTGAGTCCAGTCACTTCCCTGTCAGGCGGAGTGATCTCCACCCGACAGATGCTTTCTAGTCCCGGCCGAGTGTGATGTCATCCAGAGGCCAGGAGGCGGGAAGAAAGGACGGAGGAGAGTGCTTCTGCAAGGAACTGCGAGGAGCCAGCCCAGTGAAGCCCTGTGGAATAGTGAGTTTTCAGAGGCTGCTCAGGCTGATAATACACCTTACATAAGGCAATGTTATGTCAGTGTTGTAGATGTGTGAAATGGCTCAAGTGATTAACTCATTGAGGCGAGGAGTTAATTTACAATGCTGTTTGTAAAATGCAGCATGGAGGGGGTTAATGTACTGCCAATGGCCACTAATGCATTAGTGACCAGTGACAGTTAATTAACCCCTTTGTGCTGCATTAGTGACAGTGGCACCAGTGTCAGTGTTAATTAACCCCTGTATTGTGCAGCATGAAATGGTTAATAAACACTGACACTGGTACAACTAATGCAGCACAAAGGGGTTAATGACTGCCACTAGTCACTACTGCATCAGTGTCCAGTGGTGTATTTTATTTTTGTGCTACCCTAGGCAAGATTTAAATCGGGCACCCCCATCTAAATGTATCCCACCCCAGCCACAGTATACTGTTCTTGTCTCAGGGTCTGATGAGGAAGCCACAGCTGTTCACAATGAATGGCTGCGGCTTCCTTATCAGACCCTGGGACATGAGGGCAGAGGATGGGGGTCAGTGGGACATAGGACGGGGTCAGCAGGGCAGAGAATGTGGCTGCAATGGTAAGCACTGATCAGGAGCAATAAATAAGCTGGATTGATATGCAGCACTAGTAGGTGGCAATGATGGACACTGATAGGTGGCACTGATCAAGCTGCACTGATGAGGCTGAGCTTATATGCACTGGTGAGGCTGCATTGATGGGCAATGATCAGGCTGCACTGATGAGGCTGCACTGATGGACACTGGTGGTGCTGCGTTGATGGGGACTGATGAGGCTGCATGGATGGAAACTGATGAGGCTGCACTGGTGGACACTGATGAGGCTGAAAAAGTGAAAAAATGTGGCTCTCAACAGCTTGATAAAACACAAAATAAATTATTCCAATGTGCAAACGTTCGTGCAAAAAAACAGTTTCTAGTGTCCAAAAAAAAAAAAAGGGTTAAGCAAACAGCCAATGATGGAAACACAGACTTGATAGGAGTGAATCTCAAAAAAGCCTCCACCTACACACGATCACCCAGTGAAATGTATAGGTACCGCTTACCAGAACCACTGGACCCCTTAGTTATAGGGGGTCAAACACGCTTATTGATCCACATCAGATCCGACCTTGCACATCCCCCTCTCACACAGGCGACAGTGTGTAGCCAAATCGATGGAGCATTAAAGAACCAAGTCATAGATGGAGAGAAATGACAAACAGGCTCTCATGGTGCAGTATTACTCATCAAAGGATCATTTTCAGTTTGCTGTGGATAGGAGACCCAGCTCCACGCCTGCGTTCCTTAGACCCGGAAGTTTACAGTCTCACGTTCCCAATCTAAGGGTCTAAGGAACGCAGGCGTGGAGCGGCGGCTCCTATCTCGCCTGTGTGAGAGGGGGATGTGCAAGGTCGGATCTGATATGGATCAATAAGCATGTTTGACCCCCTATAACTAAGGGGTCCAGTGGTTCTGGTAAGCGGTACCTATACATTTCACTGGGTGATCGTGTGGAGGTGGAGGCTTTTTTGAGATTCACTCCTATCAAGTCTGTGTTTCCATCATTGGCTGTTTGCTTAACCCTTTTTTTTTTTTTGGACACTAGAAACAGTTTTTTTGCACGAACATTTGCACATTGGAATAATTTAATTTGTGTTTTATCAAACTGTTGAGCGCCACATTTTTTCACTTTTTCATTTGTCACGTTATTCACGTTGATTTTGCAGCTCGCAGAGTGGAAGCAATTTCACCCTAAACACATTTATAGATATGAGTAGTGTTTATTTATTTATACATCACATTCATTTTGCGCAGTTTTTGTTGGGTTCACCAATAATCTTCTTTCACTGATGAGGCTGAGCTGATGGACACTGATCAGGTTGCATTGATGGGCACTGGTGAGGCTGCATTGATGGGTACTGATCAGGCTGCATTGATGGCAACTGATAAGGCTGCACTGGTGAGGCTGCATTTATGGGCACTAGAGAGGCTGCATTGATGGACACTGGTGAGGCTGAATTGATGGGCACTGGTCAGGTTGCATTGATGGGCACTGATCAGGCTGCATTGATGGGCACTGGTCAGGTTGCATTGATGGGCACTGGTCAGGTTGCATTGATGGGCAATGATCAGGATGCCTTGATGGGCACAGGTGAGGCTGCATTAATGGGCACTGATGAGGCTGGACTGATGGGCACTGGTGAGGCTGCATTAATGGGCACTGATGAGGCTGGACTGATGGGCACTGGTGAGGCTGCATTAATGGGCACTGATGAGGCTGGACTGATGGGCACTGGTGAGGCTGCATTGATGCATTATTTTTGTTAAACCTCCTTTGTTGCTATTAACATTAAATTATGTTACCACATTGTATCATATTTGTCTTGCTTTATAACATCAATATCCGTTATAAACCAGGTGGGCATAGATGGTGAGCTCGGTGGTTCAATGGGCCACTTGACTGGACTTGCCCCCCAGGCCCAAGGCTGCCAGTCCTCCCCTGCCTGTCCCCCACAAACTGCAAATGGGACTTCTTATGGCTTTCTTCTTGCCACTCTTCTATAAAGACCAGATTTGTGGAGTGCACGACTAATAGTTGTCCTATGGACAGATTCTCCTACCTGAGCTGTGGATCTCTGAAGCTCCTCCAAAGTTACCATGGGCCTCTTGGCTGCTTCTCTGATTAATGCTCTCCTTGCCCGGCCTGTCAGTTTAGGTGGACGGCCATGTCTTGGTAGGTTTGCAGTTGTGCCATACTCTTTCCATTTCCACATGATGGATTGAACAGTGCTCTGTGAAATGTTCAAAGCTTGAGATTTTTTTTATAACCTAACCCTGCTTTAAACTTCTTTACAACTTTACCCCTGACCTGCCTTGGGGTGTTCCTCAGCCTTCATGATGCGGTTGTTCACTATGGTTCTCTAACAAACCTCTGAGAGCTTCACAGAACAGCTGTATTTATACTGAGATTAAATGACACACAGATGGACTCTATTTAATCCAACAAATATAACAACATACTCCTGCGCATGAGTGGGCTGACTCTGTAGTGTCCATAAAGCCAGGTCAAGACATGGACAATACCTTCAATGACTTGCTGCCCTCTAGGACTGGGGTCGTCCTGTCCGTGCTGTAAGAATCTAAGAAAAGAGAACGTGCATTGGCTTAGTGAATTATCCAACAAAGTGCATGAATCCTTACCCTTCGCCTTGATTTAGTGTTACTGTTATGAGCTGTCACCTCACCACCTCTACTCTTGGTGCAATTACTCATGTATATTACAATTTAGCAGCCTCTTTGCATTATTTTTGTCATTTTGGACTTCATAATTCTTGGTGATACACTAGTATGTATTGAAGACAACTTGTCTGATGATACATATAAAACGGCAACAAAGCAATATGTAAAAACATACAGGTGTGACTAGTAGCGCAAAAAGTAGTAATGACCTCACACTACCACAAGGATAGATAGTCCTTCTATTTAACAGTAACACATGAGATCACTTGTCTGATGAGCCCGGGTGTTTTTGAATGTTTTTTTTTTTTTTTTAATTCAATAAAAATTTTGAATTACAGAGAACAGAAACAATGTATGCAAACTTGATAATGAGTGAATTATTAATTATATGTAGATTAATGTGGCACAGTTCATGAGCAGCAGGTTTGGGCAAATTATTAGCTGCTGATGGACTATGTGCCTTTCCACATAATAATCAATCTGATATTAAATAAGAGTAAAAATGTACCTTAATTAAAATATTCTGGTGCGGTGCTTTAATTTCAGATCTACTATCTATTATGCTGCACATGCCCTGTCGTCATAGGCTGTTTATTTTCAACCTGATGCTCTGAATGTCTTTTCAAGTAATAATGGGATTTGCTCTATCCAGTTTACCGAAATTAATGTTCACATAAGTTGCATCATATGCAAAGATTGGGCTGTGTATAGGCCATTATAGTCTGTTTTGTGAAACCCCTTTTGTCTACATTGTGTATATATTTATCGTTCCACACCTTCATCAATCATTGTCAGTGTCTAATCTTGTCTTGTCATGATCTTTGACCATAAATAAGTTCCCTCGTCATAGTTTTGAGAATGTTGTATGTAGTCTATGGCTGGTCTTTACCACGGTATTCTGACTAATCCTTGCTAATGAGAGAACTTTCCAGGAAAAATCTGTGTTCAGGATCAGTCAGACTGCACAGAGTGGGAGCCAGTGTTACACTCTGGAAATATCCATCATCAAAAGCTTGGGGCTTCACTGACAGTCAGGGTAAGAACATACTGATTGACATAAATTTCAACAAGACTGAAACAAACTTTATCATAGTCTGAGACTACCTTCCTGGAACCTGCTCTCCCAGACCCTACTTGTTCAAAAACAAAGCTTTTAGAAATAACAAACACTTTTCACGAAATGTCATAATATACAAGAGTACACTATTTAGAAGCCATGTTTTCTTTCATGCCAAGAAGCACTTAGGCCTCTGGAATGAAAGGTCCTCCTAGGCAACATGAAAATGCTTTTTGTTCTAAATGACAGAACTGTTCCTGTAGCTCTGACCACACTACCCACACTGAAAATTGCCATAGGTGGTGATCAGCGTTTGTTTTCCTTCTAAAGCAGCCAAAGTTTGAGTCTGTCCCCTGCCAGCAGCTGCAGAGTTGGACCCTTGCTCTTTGTGTATAATTAGAGGTTTTTCATGCTCCCTACTGAGTTAGACCTACACACTGGCAATGATCAAAGAAAAGAAAAGAAAAGAAAAGAAGAAAGAATAAGGAAACCTCTCACAAACCTGGGCAATGAAAACTGTATTTTACTTGTAGAATTACCCTCAAGGGAGCTGCTTGGTAATTTTGGTTCTCTGTTCTGAGCCTCGACTCCAAGAACAACCTCAGCCCCTCTGGCCCACCTTGTTCAATTAAAATTGTTGCCCGCAGTTATAGAAACACAAGTGTAGATATTTTAACTCGATTTCGTGAATTAGTATCAGGATATAGACACAAAACTGTTTAATGGTATTGATATGGGTTAGAGTAAATGGTGGTTTGAGCGTAAATGAGCACATAGAGGAAAGATTCAGACACAGTCTGCTAAACAATGTGATCTGTAGACCGAAATGACTTAGGTTAGAGTTCTGTACCACTAGATTGGAATTAACTCATAAATCAGCAAGATCAGCAATAAAAAGCACATATAAACCTTACCAGCAATGTGAATAAAAATACTATAGCTAATCTAGAGTGCACTCTAGGAAAATGGCAGGATATGTTGCATTTTCCCTTGAGAGGTATGTCTTAGCATATGCAATAGTTGAAGGCCTCTGTGTAGCAGCTGTAAAGAGTCAGTCTTTAGTCCTAACTCTTCAGCTGGCTATCGTTGGGGCACGGCTGTATCATTGGTGCACACGGGAATCATCCCAGTCAAGCCTGCAGGCAGTAATAAGGCTACCGTATGTGTGTATGGTCAATTCCTAAAGGACTCTGTCCCTCTCTCTAGCCGCACATAGTAAATCCCCACAGCGGCTGCTCACCAGTCCCAGTGATATTGTAACCATCCAGACACACACAATGATTAGTCCACTATTTCCTCTGCACCCAGGTGACTCTAGAAGTCGGCACTCTCAAACTCAGCACTCCCGATCCTGCTCAAGCTATTGATATGCAACAGTGATGGTGCAAACTGGACAGCGATGTGCACTTTCCGGTCTCCCTCACAGCAAAAGGAAGCTGCATCCTGTACTGATAAAATGCAGTGCTTCCCACCCCCCTCTTCCTGACAATCTCCCTCTGGGAAATACAGTTAAAAGGCTCTTGATTACAATAGAGTTTTTCTCCTCTTGACTACAGTTCCCTCAGTGAAGTGATACCTGACTATTGAACTCTTCCTGCACAGCAGCCCCCTCCTCTTGCTGATGCAGCTGTTAACCAGTTCATCAGCACCGCCGGGCAGCAGCCACAGAGAGCCACTGCCCCCAGTGCCTAGCTCACTCTCCATTCTTAGCCAAACAGCTGGCTACAAACATATTACAGGGAAAACTGGAATTTACATAAAACTTCAACTGAATATTTTAATCTACTAGTCATTTTGACATATGCTTTTAAAGTGTTTGTAAAGGCTGAAGTTTTTTTACCTTCATGCATTCTATGCATGAAGGTAAAAAACCTTCAAATATAACTAAACTAAAGAGAAAACTTTTTTTTTTTTAGTTTTGCATAGAGTGGAGAAGAATTAGAACACCTGCCAGTTTTTATTGTTATCTGTGTAACTGTTAAGGAGATTAGTCTTCTCTAGTTATCCTGTTTACCATTATCATTGAAAGTGAAAGTAAAAGAAAATCCCACATTTTGGGTTGTCCCCAGAAAAGTAATAGGGGGGAAATATTCCATTGGGAGCACTAGTTAGTTCTGGTGATCTAGGGGTCCCCAAGGAATTCCCTTAGTTTTCAGGGATTTCCTCTCACTTCCTGTTTGGCTTTGGGACATGAAGTGAAGGGAAATATCCACAATGGCACACAGATGGCTAAAAAAAAAAAAACTCCAAGGGGTTAAAATCCTTCCTTACTCCATCCAATCCATAAAAAAAAAAGGTTTTGTCAATAGTTTTACTTTCAGTGAGCAGCTCCCCTCTCAGCCCCCCTATTACCCTCCTAAGCCCAATCTCGATCCAGTGATGCTCATGTGGCCCAAGGCTCTCCCTCCTGATTGTCTGAGATGTTGCAGCATTGGCTCCTCCTGCTTGCAATCACAGCCAGTGAGGTGGGGGTAGGGGGTGGGGTTGAGCCACACTTTTCTGTGTCTTATGGACGCAGAGAGCCAGCTCAGGAGCGTGCACACACGTGTGCCCCAACAGCAAGCAGCTTTCTTTGGGGGCAAGAGGGAAGGGCCCAGAGCACTGGCAGGGGAACCGAGAATAAGAGGATAGGGGCTGCTCTGTGCAAAACCTTTGCATGGAGCAGATAGGTATGACATGTTTGTTACGTTTTTTTTTTTTTTTCAAATAAAAATGTTTCCTTTACAACCACTTTAACTAAAATTATTGTACAGTATGAATTAGCATTTTGTGATTGCATGCTCTTTTTGTATTATACAGGTGTACAGATATACAGGTTTATCTTAAAGTGATTGTAGACTCTATTTTTTTTTTTTTTTAATAACAAACATGTTATACTTACCTCCTCTGTGCAGTTGATGTTGCACAGAGCAGCCCGGATCCTCCTCTTCTCGGGTCCCTCTTTGGCTCCCCTAGTCCCTCCCTCCCTTTGAGTGTCCCCAACTAAAAGTAGCTTGCTATGGGCAGGGCCGGACTGGCCTGCCGGGATAGCGGGGAATTTCCCGGCAGGCCGGCTGCCCTGGGGCTGCTATCGGCTATGAGCTGCTGTGGGATGTTTTTTTTTTTTTTTTCTCACAAGAGCAGCGGCCGGGCGCCGCCCACTTCATTAGAACTGGTGCCTGGTGTAGTCTTATGCTTTGCAGTGCAGCCACGCCTCTTTTTGTCAGCTGGCTGAGTCGGGGCTTTCACAGAGCTCCAGTACAGGTGGGCGGAGCTAGAAGAGGTTACACAGACAGCAGTCCCGACTCCCGATCACTGCTTCCTGCCCAGCACATATCTCTCCCTAAATGAAGATCTGAGAGGACAGATGGCAGCCTTCATCTTCTCCCCCCGTGAGTCCTGACCTTCTTTGCCTTCTACCCTGTACTATGCTGTGTGTAAACCTGCCCTGCATCTTGCATTGCGGGTTTACTGAGACAGACAGAGAGAGAGACTTTCTAATAGGTTAGGGATATACTGGGACATCTGAGGTGATAGATAGATGTATTCCAAACACACATCTTTTATAATAAGTTATAGTATGTATATGGAATACATCTATGTATCACCTCAGATGTCTAAGCATATTCCTAACCTATTAGAAAATATAAGTATAAACAGAAATGAATTGTAATTATGTATTATTGTAATTGTTGAATTATGTAATTACATATCAGAGCCAACTCCAGGAAAGTATAAAAAAGTGCCCCCTTGCAGTGTAGGTGTGGGGAGGGGGAGGGGGAGAAATGCCTCTTTTACCTTATTCCATGTTGCAGCCAGCTCCAGTGCTCTCTTCCTCCACACAAAGCTCTGACATCATCACATACTATACAGGAACATTAACCCTGTATAGGATGATTGGGAGACTGGAGTGTGACCACAGCCAGTAATCTACATAGAAGCTGAAGGGGACAAGTTACAGCACTGGAGGAAGCCTACAGGAGCAAGGAATAAGGTAAAGCTGGCTACACACAGATTGAGATTTGTCTAGTTCAGCAGGGAACAGCTGAATTTCAATCTGAGTGTAGCTCCCCCAATATTCAGGGTCTGACATGTTCTAGTTGCCCCCCTCTCCTCCTCAGGCACCTGTACCATGTCCGCAACCTCTGATCATCTCCTGTACCATGTCCGCAGCCCATGATCATCTACTGTACCATGTCTGCAGCCCATGATCATCTCCTGTACCATGTCTGCAGCCCATGATCATCTCCTGTACCATGTCTGCTGCCCATGATCATCTCCTGTACCATCTCTGCTGCCCATGACCTCTCCTGTACCATGTCTGCAGTCCATGACCTCTCCTGTACCATGTCTGCTGCCCATGATCATCTCCTGTACCATGTCTGCTGCCCATGATCATCTCCTGTACCATGTCTGCTGCCCATGATCATCTCCTGTACCATGTCTGCTGCCCATGACCTCCCCTGTACCATGTCTGCAGTCCATGACCTCTCCTGTACCATGTCTGCAGCCCATGACCTCTCCTGTACCATGTCTGCAGCCCATGACCTCTCCTGTACCATTTCTGCAGTCCATGACCTCTCCTGTACCATGTCCGCAGCCCATGACCTCTCCTGTACCATGTCCGCAGCCCATGACCTCTTCTGTACCATGTCTGCAGCCCATGACCTCTCCTGTACCATGTCTGCAGCCCATGACCTCTCCTGTACCATGTCTGCAGCCCATGACCTCTCCTGTACCATGTCTGCAGTCCATGACCTCTCCTGTACCATGTTTGCAGCCCATGACCTCTCCTGTACCATGTCTGCAGCCCATGACCTCTCCTGTATCATGTCTGCAGCCCATGACCTCTCCTGTACCATGTCTGCAACCTCTGACCATCTCCTGTATCCTGTCCGTGGTCTCTGACCAGCTCCTGTAACATGTCTGTAGCCTCTGACAAGCTCCTGTAACATGTCCGCAGTCTCTGACCATCTCTTGTCTTTTATCGTGTCTGCAGTCTCTGAGAGGGAGCCTGGAAAGAAGTTTGCTCTTATATTTATAAAGCACTATGTGCTTTCATGTCTGTCTTATCTATATATAATACACTCTTCAAACTCATGGTTTTCCCTATTATGAAGAAGAAAATAATGGCGTTATGCTGTTGGGTCGGTATAATAATGCTATGGGGCTGGTATGAAATTATTTCCAGGGCTGAATTTTATTCCCAGTCCGGCCCTGGCTATGGGGGCACCTGAGCCAAGTCACAGCTCCATGTGTCTATTCAGACACTGAGCCATGACGTGACCCCGTCCCCATTTCTCTCATGATTGGCTGAATGATATTGAATTAACAGCAGTGGGAGCCAATCGTGCCATGCTGCTGTCTCAGCCAATGAGGAGGGGAGTCCCAGGCAGCTTAGACACTTCTGCCACATCACTGGATAGAGATTGGATCAGGTAAGTATTAGGAGGGGGGGGAGTGAGGGGGGCTGCTGCACACAGAAGGTTTTTTTTATCTTAATGCATAGGATTATGCAAATATAATGAATATATCTTTGTAAAGTTCTTAGGTTTTCTTACAATGTTACTTGTGTTGGGGATACACTCACATTGACTCTAGTTCACTCTCAGGACATTTTACTTGCTAACTTCTGTTCCTGGTGTAAACCTGTTTCATCTCTGTCCTAAGTAATTGTAATTACAGCTGGCACATTACACAGGGCCCCGCAAGCTGCACGTTCTGTTTTCTCTTCAAAGGAAACATTAGGGAACAAACTGAATGATAAAAACAAGGGGGGATCTGCTGGGCCTGGGAGATCATATCAGACAGAAAGACAATGTCATTGAGATGAAGTCAGACAGAATGACAGAGACAAAAAATAATGGGAGGAAACAGTAAGGAAGTTTATTTCTTGTATTGTTACTTTGTTTTGTTTGTGAAATTTTAGCTTTTGTTATAAAGGGTTGTAAATATGTTCCTTGGGCCCCTCATACAGAAGCACAAAAGGGCAAAGAGGCAGTGGTATCAAAACCAGAGAACATGACACTGTCTAACCACAGGTAGATACTAATGACTCATTCAGACAGTAGCATTAAATGGGGGATGGAATCTAGAAATGTGTAGTAGACACGTGGCCTTCTTCAGGTTTTTCCAGGCTCTTGGTTGGTGGACTCTATATCATATGCTCATATGACAGTGTATGGCATATCATTGGAAGATCTATCAATATGAGTAGCAATTTCAAGGAAAATAGGCAGACAGTATACTGGAAAGGTGAAATATTGCATTATGGGTTCAGTGTTGTGCAGTTCCAATTCCTCTAGTAGTAAATGTAAATACAGAATTAACCTGGGCTTTAACGCCCAGCCGCCACATACTGTATATGTGTCAATGGTGGCATGAGGCTGAGTGTTAAAAGCGCCAGCTCGCAGTCAAAGCTTATGATCTGGAACCAGCGGGACAAGCTCCCAGTCATGTGACCACTGTAAGAGCTAATTACAGTAGTCACATGATACAGAAACCATGCCGCCTCCTGGGCAATAAAGCCTCATTAAAGGACCATTTGTAGGTGGCGTTAACGGGTTAAATTTATATGGAACAATTGAATACTCTTTTCATCATTTGTGATTCGGGATTCACCTCTACAGTATATATTTATTTGGATGCAATTATTTATAGCACTGGGACACTTTATATTTTACACCAATAATTTTTCACTTATATTATTAACACAACTGTGTATACTTATTTACAGAATATTTATATTGTAAGATTTTACTTTTATTTATTTGTATTTATTTGGATGCATTTATGAATTTCAGGCACTAGGACACTCTACATATTTATTTCTTATACAGTCAGGTCCATAAATATTGGGACATCGACACAATTCTAATCTTTTTGGCTCTATACACCACCACAATGGATTTGAAATGAAACAAACAAAATGTACTTTAACTGCAGCTTTAATTTGAGGGTATTTACATCCAAATCAGTTGAAAGGTATAGAAATTACAATAGTTTGTATATGTGCCTCCCACTTTTTAAGGGACCAAAAGTAATGGGACAATTGGCTGCTCAGCTGTTCCATGGCCAGCTGTGTGTTATTCCCTCATTATCCCATTTACAAGGAGCAGATAAAAGGTCCAGAGTTAATTTCAAGTGTGTTATTTGCATTTGGAATCTGTTGCTGTCAACTCTCAATATGAGATCTAAAGAGCTGTCACTATCAGTGAAGCAAGCCATCATTAGGCTGAAAAAACAAAACAAACCCATCAGAGAGATAGCAAAAACATTAGGTGTGGCCAAATCAACTGTTTGGAACATCCTTAAAAAGAAAGAATGCACCGGTGAGCTCAGCAACACCAAAAAAACCTGGAAGACCATGGAAAACAACTGTGGTGAATGACCGATGAATTCTTTCCCTGGTGAAGAAAACACCCTTCACACAGTTGGCCAGGTCAAGAACACTCTCCAGGAGGTAGGTGTATGTGTGTCAAAATCAACAATCAAGAGAAGACTTCACCAGAGTGAATACAGAGGGTTCACCACAAGATGCAAACCATAGGTGAGCCTTAAAAACAGGAAGGCCAGATTAGAGTTTGCCAAACAACATCTAAAAAAGCCTTCACAGTTCTGGAACAACATCCTATGAACAGATGAGACCAAGATCAACTTGTACCAGAGTAATGGGAAGAGAAGAGTATGGAGAAGGAAAGGAACTGCTCATGATCCAAAGCATACCACCTCATCAGTGAAGCATGGTGGTGGTAGTGTCATGGCGTGGGCATGTATGGCTGCCAATGGAACTGGTTCTCTTGTAATTATTGATGATGTGACTGCTGACAAAAGCAGCAGGATGAATTCTGAAGTGTTTCGGGCAATATTATCTGCTCATAGAAGGAGAAGAAAGCGGTGTGACACACCCTGCGGACTCTTGTTGGGCCCCAGAGAGACCGTAAGTTAGGGGTGTGAACCAAGAAATGGGATTTTGAAGGTGAAGCTTGCTGAGGTATATAATAGATAAATAATAATGAGACAAAATAAAATAACAAGGTTTTGTTACAATGTTTGTAAAAACAATCACAGACAGTGATAATAATTCAGTGCATAAAGATACATAGTATACAAGGAACCATAGTTGTGTGGTTAGGGCCACTTATGTCCGACATGTTTTCCCAGCAGGCTTCCTCTGGGACATTGCAAACTGGTGACCTCAACACAGGTTCTAAATATAGACAACTGCACTACTACCAATCTAAATGATGTTGATATTGAGATATTTTTTCAAAAAATAAGACGCTTAATGGAGAGAAAATCCAACCTTGGTTGGCATGTGAGATTTTTTGACAAATATATTAGAGAAGGAGTGAACCCTATGGGGTTACGGATACAAATTTTTCCCTCATTTGAAGTACATGATATAGTTCTCAAAGAAAAATGGGAAAAAAATCTAACCCAATGTACCTCTAATATGATGGAACTTTTGAGAGACAAATACAAATCAGATCTGATGGATATTGATAAGGAAATTGAAAACCTACAAACAAAAAATCGTATACTTACCAAACATGTAGAATATAATAAAAGAGAATTAGAACTACAGGCTCATTTGGAGAGTTTTAACAAGAACCTCCTAATGAGGAAAGATCTAAAATTTTATAAAGACAAGCTGGCCTTCACTGGAGGCTATGCTTATAAATGGCAAAAATCTAATTATACACGCAAAAATAGATTTTCAAGAACAATACCTGATAAAATAGGACATCAATATCCATCTGATTCTGAACTGTCTCTTGCATCCTCTGCCTCATCATCACGATCCGTCCAAAAAATTCAAATAAGACAAGGTCAGGGCCACGGCGGCAAATCGGGTAAACGAAACAACAAAGGAAACCAACCCCAAAATATGGTAGGAGAGACTGACAAACCAAATAGAAAACGAAATCTATCCCCACAATCCACACCAAATGCAAAAACAACCCCATCCATGGGTGTTGTTAGGGATCTGGGAGCCATTCCTAGAACCTCTAGAAATGAGCCAATTTCAACCTCAGCAAACAGTGAGGTATCTCAGGGATCCCCTTTAGGGACCCCCTTTCCCTCACAACCGTCAGATGAAAAAAGAGGAACCCTAGACACCTTTGTAATAAGGGGCCAAACAATAGATCTGGAATAGAGCATATACACATGGACACCCCTGCATCAGCCCCTATTATGTCATCATCTGAGGGGATTGATGATGGAATGTCCAGCAAAATAAATCAGGTTACATCCATAGAAGTAAAAAATTCCTTGGATATTATCAACCTATCCTCCCGACCCCTCTCAAAAAATTGAAAAGGAAGTGTTGCAACTCGGTCTGAGCTTTTGCCCAGACCAACATTTAAACAAATTTGAGGTGGTAAAAGACCTTCACCTATTTGCGAGGAACTTGACATATAAATATATTTTTGACAAAAAAAAAGGTCAGAACAATACACGGGATGAGGATCTATACAAGGGATTTAAGGCTCAGGATTTCCGGAACCTCAAAATAATGATGCAATTAATTGAGGAGAACAAACAACATCCAGATTATTCATCATCTGACTCCTCCTCCGATGAAGATGAGGAGCCACATGAGGAATCGAATAAATTTAAACCCAAGTCCACGCGCTTCCCCAAACTCCAGACTTGCCCAGCTATTTGGGCTTTTGTGAAGCATACTCAGAAGGAGATCGACAACTTGGAGGCCCCCTCACTTGGGGCCTCGAATTTGTCGGCCTCCCAAAGAGATGCTTTAGATGACCTTATCCATGACGACCTCGTTGTCATTAAACCCTCTGACAAGGGCGGCAACGTGGTCGTCATGGACAGGCATCAGTACGAAACCATGTGTTTCGATATTTTGACCAATGAAGAATGGTACAGGCCAGTATCCATAGAGGAAGTTGACATTATGAAAGGAAGGTTCAAATCAATAGTCTTTAATGCTTTACAGTCACATGTGATTGATCAAGAGCTCTACGACTATTTAAATGTTAAATGGCCAATCTTGCCAACTTTTTACACACTACCCAAAGTGCATAAAAGCCTGGACAAACCCCCAGGGCGCCCGATTGTATCGGGCATGGGATCCATTACCGAGCCCTCCAGCCGGTTTGTGGATGATCAGCTACGCCCACATGTGATGGGCCTGCCCTCATACCTTAGGGACACCCTGGAGCTACTGAGAGTCCTTGAGGGCCTCACTGTCCCCAGGGACTCCCTATTGGTTACTCTTGACATCGAAGCCATCTACTCTAGTATTCCGCATACAAGGGGTATTGAGGTGATTACCATCTTTCTCAAGGAGCAGACCCATCGCACGTGGGCTCTGGCAGATTTTACCCTTCAACTACTCAATCACATTTTGAGATCAAATATCTTTGTATTTGGCGAAACCACTTACCTCCAGGTACAGGGGGTTGCGATGGGGACTTCGTGTGCCCCATCGTATGCCAACCTGTACCTGGGGGGGTGGGAAAGGAAGTTGTTCGCCAATGATGCCGCTGCGATATACCTGCGCCACCTAGCGTTATGGCGCAGGTATATCGACGATGTCATCATTGTGTGGACAGGTTCGGTATCTACCCTTCTGGAATTTATGGAATTTATATCAAATAACAATTATAATCTAAAATTTACAGTTCAATATGATACCCATAAAATAGCCTTTCTTGATACCATGGTCTTTCTAAAACCTGATGGCAGTATTTATACCTCACTGTACCGCAAGAACACGGCGGGTAATACAATACTACATTATACAAGCAGCCATCCACGATCCCTGGTACGCAGTATTCCGTATTCACAATACCTGAGAATACGACGTAACTGCGCGTTAGAATCGGACTACAAACGAGAAGCCAAGGCCTTACAACAAAGGCTTTTGGCCCGTGGCTATAGTAGAAAACTCCTTAAAAAAGCCTACCAAAGGGCCAATCTCCAACCATGAGACAAATTGATTTTTGGCTCTCGTCAGATTGACCCTATGAATACTACCAAACTCATTACCAAATACAGCTCTCAGCATCAAACTATACGTAGAATTTTGGTTAACAACTGGCATTTTCTAGCAGACGATACCACGATCTCTAAATACATTAAACCATACCCAGAGGTAATCTATCGCAAGTCTGCCTCACTGAGAGACAGACTTGTACATAGTCACCATAGATCCATTGAGGAGGAGGAATCTGAGGGAGCAGTGGGGGGTCTTGGTACATATAGATGTGGACAGTGCTCGGAATGCCCTTGGGTTAGAGAGGGCTACACCTTTCCTCTACCTCGGGGAGGGATTCTGAGACCTAGATTTAGGGCCACTTGCCTCACAGAGGGTGTGGTCTATCTGGCCACATGCCTCTGTGGGGCGTTTTACGTTGGTAAAACGATTAGACCTTTTGCAAGACGGATTCAGGACCACCTTTATTATATGGACACTGGACTCATGTTCACACCCATTTGTAAGCATGTGGGCTTACGACACAACTTTGACCCCCATACCATCAAATTCATTGTACTTGAGGCAATTAAGAAAAATCCGCGAGGTGGTAACTACGACAATGCCATCCTTAAAGCAGAGGTTAAGTGGATATACAAGCTACAGGCCACCAGACCACCAGGGCTAAACACAGCCCTATCGTTCAAACCATTTCTGGAATAGCCTACAATCATACAATTATTGGCGATAAAATTATCCTTCCTTCCCCTTCTCTTCCTCCCCTGATGTATGGCTCTGTGATTCATTTAAAGACATCTTGTGCTTTCCATACCACATGCTCACCCATGATCTTATAATTGGGGATACAGGACACTATATAGTCATAGCTTAGACACTGACTTAACAACACAGTGGCATATCATCCTGCTCTATGTTTTGATTTAGGATAGGACATCATATATATGCCTTCCTATTTATTATGCTTATTATTTTTTGTTTGTCTCAATAAATTTATTGACATTTGGCTGTCATTAGCTATGAGAATAAAATTAGAATTTGTTCTATGTCATTGAAGTGTACTTATGCTTATATATATTCCTTTTGTATTTTTATTAGATGGAAATCCATATGTTCCTATGGGATCGGTCTGCAGTTAAACCCAATGGGCCAGTACTTTCTTTGCTTTTGTTTTTTTGACAGGGATTCGGGCGCCAAGCCGGGGGTGGTGTTGTGAGATCTTGTCCATCTTTCTCCTCCCACGTTATTCCCCGAGTCCGCCCTCCTTTCATGGCGGATGTGAAGCGCTCCGACCCGCCTGCTTCCGCCTTCTTTTGCGGCGCAGGCATGGCTAGGACGGCAAGATGGCGCCCGCACCGGAAGTGATTAGTTGGAGGTCACGAGGTACCTCGTCACTTCCGGTGGGACCGCGCATAAAATGCCGGACACAGCATGGTACAAACAGGCCACGACTATAGTGGCGGGGCTGTTTGTTACCACTCGATCTCAGTACTCAAGGTAAGCGTCTCACCAACTTGGATCTCCCGACTGCACGGCTCTCTGCGGGATCTGTTCGCCACTTTCTGCGGATTGGCACATCACTTTACTTGCCTGACTCTTCTCTTGCTATTTTCTACTATGGACTGGGTCTGTTTAATATCGCACTTTATTCGTTCACTTTTCAAGTCTTGTACAGACATATACCTAAGGTCATTCCTTAGCCAACCTTTAAGGCACCTTGTCACACTTTGTATGTGATAACTATTTGCTCTATATGTGGTTTCTTGTATTACCTGTTTCTATTCATACTATATGGGCACTCACTTTGCTCATCTCCACATGGTACAATTGTTTACCTTTATATCTTCTGGTTGTAGAATTTTCTCACTTTCTCTGATTCTGCTCATCACTACGTTTCACTGCTCTGTTCACCCTTTTGGCCTTGCTCTTGGAGACCAACCTTGTGATACTCATACACACCCCCCTCTTTCCCCAAGCATATTTTGGGATTATCGGTGATGAGCTTTTCTTTTTACAAATTATTGATCCCTCTAGATATGCTGTGATTCGGCATAGCCCGGTCCGGTTCCTGTTAATATAGCAAGGTCTGACCTGGCTGGACTTCGAGTTCAGGGTGTTTACCCACCATTGGACACACGGCAGAGATCCCTGGTATATGGATACATGTGCAATGCTTTAGATACAACCTTTGGTGAGCCTCAAATTTCAAATACATCAATAGTTGTTAAATGTTATTATGACTATGTCTAAACCTACTGTATTTTGTCTATATTTAGAACCTGTGTTGAGGTCACCAGTTTGCAATGTCCCAGAGGAAGCCTGCTGGCGAAACATGTCGGACATAAGTGGCCCTAACCACACAACTATGGTTCCTTGTATACTATGTATCTTTATGCACTGAATTATTATCACTGTCTGTGATTGTTTTTACAAACATTGTAACAAAACCTTGTTATTTTATTTTGTCTCATTATTATTTATCTATTATATACCTCAGCAAGCTTCACCTTCAAAATCCCATTTCTTGGTTCACACCCCTAACTTACGGTCTCTCTGGGGCCCAACAAGAGTCCGCAGGGTGTGTCACACCGCTTTCTTCTCCTTCTATGTTTAAACAGGGATGTGGTGAAAGCTTGCTGGGTACATTGGCTATTTAGGCTTGGTGTTCTCCTTCATACATATTATCTGCTCATATTCAGCCAAATGCTTCAGAACTCATTGGACGGCGCTTTACAGTGCAGATGGACAATGACCCGAAGCATACTGCGAAAGCAACCAAAGAGTTTTTTAAGGGAAAGAAGTGGAATGTTATGCAATGGTCAAGTCAAATATCTGGCCTGAATCCGATTGAGCATGCATTTCACTTGCTAAAGACAAAACTGAAGGGAAAATGCCCCAAGAACAAGCAGGAACTGAAGACAGTTGCAGTAGAGGCCTGGCAGATCATCACCAGGGATGAAACCCAGCGTAGTTGACTGCTGTAATTGACTGCAAAGGATTTGCAACCAAGTATTAAAAAGTGAAAGTTTGATTTATGATTGTTAATCTGTCCCATTACTTTAGGTCCCTTAAAAAGTGGGCTTAAAAAGTGGGAGGCACATATACGAACTGTTGTAATTCCTACACCGTTCACCTGATTTGGATGTAAATACCCTCAAATTAAAGCCTGCAGTTAAAGCACATCTTGTTTGTTTCATTTAAAACCCATTGTGGTGGTTATAGAGCCAAAAAGATTAGAATCGTGTCGATGTCCCAATATTTATTGACCTGACTGTATGTGATTATATTGGCACTACATTCGTATATGTACTGTACACTTTAATATTGCACACCTAGTAGCCCCTCTTTCTTGGCAGCGCCACTGACCCTTGCATTTTTTATGCATCCTTTATAACCTTGGTTATATTCAAAGGGAGGCAGCAGCCTTTTCATCATCCATAGCGCGGATTTTTTTTACTTTATATTCTTTTCATCATTTCATTTCAATCTGTAATTATTTTTCCCAATTTTATTTATTTATTTTCTTTAATTGTAAGTTTTTAAGCTGATTTATTATATCTATTTTTATTCTATGTATACAATCTTCCATGGCTTCATGGGTCATTCAAAGCGGAGCTCCACTCCACTTTAAGTACTCCTCCCCCTTGCCATTTTCTTTTTGGGGGGGGGTGGGTACCCAGTTTAACAGATACTGTGTGTTCTCCCTGCTGGGATGGCTTCCCCTGGTAGCCCCCCCACCCAAACTGAAAGCATAAAAAAACAAGAGAAGGGCGCACCGACCTAGTGCAATACAATAAAATGTTTATTGGAAATGGTTAAAAACCACAGCATACATTATACTCACAAAAGTATGCTGTGTATAAGCATAGAACCAAAGGATTCCTTCGGCTATCCAGAGACCTTAGGACCATATACCTTAATAGTAATAAGCAGACTTGAAAGTGTCCATATAGATAAAGCTAATGCGTTTCGAGGGAGGATCTATTCCAAAGCTTTCAGTTTGTGTGGATACCCATCATCCTGAGAGGGCAGCAAGACTTTTGATGCCAATCATTTATCCGCTGCCTCTTTGATTTTCACGCAACATTTGAGAGCAGGAGACATCTACTTGTCTTTTTAGCCCCCCACCCAGTCTTGCCTTGCCCGGTCTGGCCCGGCATTGCCCCGCCCCACCGGGAGAGCACAAATGCTTCACGGGAATGTTTAAAGGAAATCACTCAATCTTTGACAGGTTTAGCTCACTTACTTTGACGATACTCACAAGTTTGACGATACGCGTAAGGCGGACGTATCGATCTGGAGCTCGCCACACACCACGGTTTTCTAATGATTGCAACGCTCATGTTTTAACAACTCAAATGTAAGTGCATTACTTTTAATAAATCTTATATGTTTGGACGAACTTCACTATTGGCTGTCCTTTAACTTCTTCCGAGTTTATTCTGCCAGAGACAGCGGTATATGATTTGTGGGAATCATCATACTTTTCTACCAAGAGGTCTTGTGTCTGCTGTGGAGTGAATTAAGATCCATTAAATCCATCAAGGTTCATATCATTCAATGCCTGTTTTGACCGCTCTGTGAAAGGAGGGTCATTTCCTCTGGTAAGGAGCCATGAGTGTTAGCACAGGGTGCAATTAAGATTTCCTACTGTGCAAGGGTGATTGGCTGACCGGGATCTGGTCTTTTCCTCCTTTTTCAGCTTTGTCTACAAGACTGTCATTTGGACTTTATTGTTTTGAGAATATATCATTATCACATTTGCATACATTTGGCGCAGCTCTTTACCTATTTTTTATTTTACTTCATAGGATTGTGATCTTCCTGTAGAGCTGCTGCCTTATTTACATATGTAAATTTTTTATGTTGTGTTGAATTTATGTCCGGAGCACAAATATCTTTTCTGTTTTTATATTGTTAGCTCACTTACTTGTTTGTGTAAGTGGCAACTTCAGTCATTGAGTTCTGTAACAAAAAAACAGAGGAGACAGACCAAAACATGTGCTAAATAACCTAGAGTGCCACTCACTGACTACCTTAAAGACTTCAACATATTCATATGCAATATTTTATATTTACCTGACTAAAAATAAACTTTTTTATTTTATGTTTTAGCTTTTACCATAATAAATAAGAAAAAAGATTACATAAGAACTATTTCAATTTCCTGTTGGCAGTTGGCAATACAGAATACGCATACATTTTTCTTTGTTAGAATTCTACCCTCAAGCATTTTTGTACATACAACTGGTCAGCTAAAGATTACCATTAACATTGCTGCCTCACCAGCCCCATCTGTTAATTAGGCTAGGGACACACCATCCTTTCATCTTCTAACTGCCACTAATAGGCAGTCTGGGCTGATTGATACATAGACACTGATGAATAGAGTATGACAGCATTGGTCCATGTCTGCTCCATTTTATGAGACTTAAAAATACCAAACTGCTGCCACATTTGAGCAGTTTATGGAGTCTACTTATAAAGAAATATAACGTGATAAACTGAATCTGACAGTGGTGATACATGTCTACTCAACATTTTAGGATGTTCTTAAAAATAGCAAACTGCTGTCATATGAGAGCAATTTTTAGGGTCTATGCATAAAAATAGATGCACTATTTACTGTGCAAACTATGAATATATGAACATATGAATTACAGAATGACAGCTTTGTCTGTTTCCTTTTATACTTTTATTTATAGCAAAATAATAACGAAAATATTTATTGGGTACGTATATTACTAATGTTTTAAATTTTATGACTACATGCTGTACCTGAGCTAAAGAGTATCAATTCATATTTGTCAAGTATACAAATCCAACTAGATTGTATCAAATCAAATTAGACACAAAAATATACACCAAAATCCCACAATCCAAGAACATTACGTGAATATCCAAATTACTGAATATTTACATATTGTTCTTGGGTTGTGAGATTTTGTATATATTGTGATATGGGGTGAATAAACTCAATGTGGTAGATGCGTTTTAGTGAGACATGTCAGTCTGAACTTGCAGTTTAACCACCTCCCGCCTGATGTATAGGGAAATTACGGCTGCGGGGTGGTTCTATTGTTCTTTGACAACGTTATGTGATGTCGCTCCATTCTCGAGGCGCTTGCGCACGGGCGGGGGGGGGGGGGGCGTGCAGCATGACAATCTGTGGCACACTGTATCCCCGATCTCGGTAAAGACCCAATGACATGGCTCTTTACCCATGTGGTTAGCTGTGTCCAATCACAGCTGATCCCATGTAAACAAGGAAATGCCTGTTATCGGCTTCGCTCTCCACACACTGACAGCGTGTGAGGTGAGGAGGGACAATCAGCGGCATTTCCTCACTGGGGAGACCTGCACAGAGAATCAGGGTACTGATGATCAGTGCAGCCCCAACAGTGCCCATCAGTGTTGCCAATCAGTGCCCATAAGTGCCACCTATCAGTGCTGCATATTAGTGCCTCCTCACCATTGCCACCTCATCAGTGCCCTTCAGTTGTGTCCCATCAGTGCCGCCATATCAGTGCAGCCTAATCAGCGCACATCAGTGAAGGAGAAAAATTGCTTATTTACAATTTTCTACCAGAAACTGAGAAAAAAATGTTTTTTTTTCAAAATTTTCAGACTTAGTTAATTTTTTTAGCAAAAAAAAAAAAAAAACCTAGTGGCGATTGAATACAACCAAAAGAAAGCTCTATCTGTTTCCAAAAAATAATACAAATTTTGTTTGGGTACAGCATTGCATGACCGCGCAATTGTCATTGAAAGTTCGACAGCTCTGAAAAATGGCCTGGGCAGGAAGGGGGTAAAAGTGTCCAGTATTAAAGCAGTTAAGGGGCCTGATAACCCACTTTTATTAACCACTTCCTATCTGAGCCAATTCCAGCACTTCTCTTCTACATGAAAAAAATCTACTTTTTATTTGCTAGAAAATTTCTTAGAACTGCCAAACATTATATTTATATTTTTTTTTAGCAGAGGCACTATAGAATAAAACTGTGGGTGTTGCAATTTTTTATGTCACACTGTATTTGCGCAGCGTTTTTTCAAATGCAATTTTTTGGGGAAAAAAACACTTTCATGAATTTAAAAAAAAAACCACTAAAGTTAGCCCAATTTTTTTTGTATAATGTGAAAGATGATGTTTTGCCAAGTAAATAGATACCTAACATGTCAGGCTTTAAAATTGCATCTACAACAAAGAAAATGGCCTCTGCCCCCACCTGTAACTGGCCTTCATAGCAAAGAACACATGGAAGGGCAACGCACATGAGACAAACAAAAATAAAATTCCCAGTTCAATTTGCTAATCAGTTTGCTTACCAACCAAATTAACCTGTCTAACAGTTTGCGTCAAAACAGGGGTTTAGTTAGCACACATTTGCAAACACATGTGTAAGCTGCAGGGCCACTCCGCGGCACCCTGTATTACCTGCAGTTCTAACTCTAGTGAATTTATGAGAGTCTTCACAGTGGAAGCACATGCAAGCTAATGGATAGATAGGGGGCAGGTGAACCTGGAGGTGGCCCATCCCTCCTGAAAGGTACTTGGGGGCATAATGGAAGCCCAGCCAATGGTATTACAGCAAAGGCATCCAGTATGTCCACTCACCAGTATACATCAACAACAGTGTTGCCCTTCCATGTGTTCTTTGCTGTGAAGGCCAGTTATAGGTGGGGGCAGAGGCCATTTTCTTTGTTGTTAATGTATACTGGTGAGTGGACATACTGGATGCCTTTGCTGTAATACCATTGGCTGGGCTTCCATTATGCCCCCAAGTACCTTTCAGGAGGGATGGGCCAACTCCAGGCTCACCTGCCCCCTATCTATCCATTACCTTGCATGTGCTTCCACTGTGAAGACTCTCATAAATTCACTAGAGTTAGGACTGCAGATAATACAGGGTGCCATGGAGTGGCCCTGCAGCTTTTGCAAATGTTTGCTAACTAAACCCCTGTTTTGACGTAAACTGTTAGACAGGTTAATTTGGTTGGTAAGGAAACTGGTTAACAAATTGAACTGGGAATTTTATTTTTGTTTGTCTCATTTAAAATTGCATCTGCCTGTGGATTGGCAGCACGGCTACGGTGCACAGAAGGTCTGGTGCTAGAAATATTACTCTCACTCTGAAGTTCGTGACAATACCTCACATAAGAGGTGCGATCACCATTTACGTATGTGTGCAGGTGTAACATATGCATTTGCATTTGGGTGTAAGCACGGTGGGACGAGAGCTCTTTGAATTTTTTTATTATTATTTATTTTATGCAAATCTTTTTTTTTACACTTTTTTTTGGATTAACTTTATTGCTATCAGAAGGAATGAACAACATGGGCCGTGCCAGGTAAATTTATGGAGAGATCTGGGGCTACGTGATTTATATTTTCATAGACCCGCCGCTGCTTTTACATTTTGGAGCCGAGATCAGGGAAGTCAGAGGGGTTGGAGCGGAGATGATTTAATGTTGCATCGGAGATGATTTAATGTATCCGCAGCAACAGCTGATGCGGTGTAACGTTAAAAAAATCTACCCTGTGAAAATCCCCTACCCTCCGTAGCTATGAGCATGCACAGTGTTAAGCTGCTCAGTTGTTCAATGACGTAGGTGCACAGGAAGTGACAAGGGTAGGGAATTTTCACGGGTAGGGTTTTTTCACGGAACAACGGCACTGCAATTACTCGAATCCCTGGACAGTCTTGATGACAAAACCCATTGGAACGTGACTGTATGGCAACCAAAGTGACACATCACTCCCAACTGGAAGTGACGATCCGGGAGCTAGAAGCTGGTGGTTGGGTGAGATGCAATGTGGATATTTACCTGACTACTGGGTGCCACTCACTAATTATGAGGGAATGATTGTATTTCAAAGCATTTTTTATCTTTGAACATATGGGTTTGATGTGAGACGTGTGTTTTTAATAAAAGCTGGTTTTATTTACTACACTATCGGAGCTCTCCTTTGTCTTTTCACTTATAGAATTACATTCTGGGTTGTTGGAATGTATCCTGGAGATGGCTGTGGTTGGAGTTAACCAATGATATGACTCTGAGCGCAAATTATCAAGCATGAGAATGCAAGGCAAATTGATCTAGTGAGTGTAGTGTCTGTTGGGAAAGTGGTGACACGGAGATACAAGGTGTGGTTACGAGGATTGCATGCTTCCAGCTAAAAGTTTCATAGCAGCACGGATAACCTATGGAAATTAAAAATTGACTTTTTGCATGGACTTTAATTAAGACATTCTATTGTTGTGACACTTCACCATTCACCGAGTGTGTCTGTGCTTTATGTTTTCTGACTTTTATGTTTATCTTTTGTAGTATGCCAAGTTCAAGTATATTACTGATGCAGTAGGTGCTGCACATTTAATTTACTAAATAGATTGAACTTGATGGCGCCGCTATATGCCTAGATAACACGGGTAAGCTTTTAGAATTTTATAACATATTTAAGGCGACATAGAATTGTAGTATATTGGGTAAGGGATCACAACTCTTTGGAGATTACTTTAACCGCATTACGACCACCCGCCGCAGTTACACTGCGGCAGGCAGCCGCTCCTGCGCAAACCACGCTAGGTATACGTCGGTCGCGCGCAGGGAGCTAGGGGGCGTGCTCCCACCCCTGCTCATCAGCTGGGAAGCCAATGCACGGGGCAGGCAGCTCCGATTGCCGCCTGACACCCGCGATCGTTCCCCGCTGAGAGAGAAGGACGGGCAGCTGTTGTAAACACAGCTGACCGTTCTTCTCCCTGGAATGATCATAGAGCCCCTGTGATCCTTCTATATAGGATCGCAGGTCTCTATGGTCATTTCACAAGCCAAGCCCCCCCCCCCCCCCAGTTAGAATCACTCCCCTAGGCTCACATTTAACCCCCTGATCACCCACAATGTTAACCCCTTCCCTGCCAGTGTCATTATTACAGTAACAGTGCATGTTTTTTAGCATCGATTAGTATAGTAATGTCACTGGTCCCCACAAAATTGTCAAAAATGTCAGTTAGGGGTCCGATCTGTCCGCCGCAATGTCGCAGTCCCGCAAAAAATCGCAAATCGCTGACATTACTAGTAAAAAAAAAAACAAAACAATAAAAATTACATAAATCTTTCCCATAGTTAGTAGATGCAATAACTTTTGCGCAAACCAATCAAAATATGCTTATTGCGATTTTTTTTTTTTTTACCAAAAATATGTAGCAGAAAACAAATTTAAAAATTATTTTTTTTTTGGGAATGTTATTTAGCAGAATGTGAAAAATATTGTGTCGCTCTTTTTTTGTTTATAGCGCAAAAAATAAAAATCGCACAGGTGATCAAATACCACCAAAAGAAACCTCTATTTGTGGGAAAAAAAAGGACATAAATTGTATATTAGGTACAGCATCGCATGACGGTGCAATTGCCCGTTAAACTAATGCAGTGCTGAACCAAAAAAAATGGCCTGGTCATTAAGCGGACAAATCCTTCCGGTCCAGAAGTGGTTAACTGACAATTGTGCAGTCATGCAACGCTGTACCCAAATAAAATTTATGTCAAAGCAAACCAAAGAAAACCAAAGAATTTTCAAGCTCAACTTACCGACGAGCCTGCAAGCAACCAAATGAACCTGTCTAACAGTATGCGTAAACAACAGGGGTCTAGTTGCATGCAACGCATATATTTGTAAATGTCTGCAACGAAACCCTTGTTGCATACTGTTAGACAGGTTAATTTGGTTGGTCGCAGGCTGGTCTGCTGCAAAGGCCAGTTAAAGGTAGAGGTAGTGACCATGTTTTGTATTGTTGACATATTGGTCAGGCAACACACTGACACCATTGCTGCCATAGTGCAATGTGCTGGGAGTTCAGTGTGCCTCTGCGTGGGCTCCCTCCAGCTCACCTGCCCTCCATCTATTCATCAGAATGCATGTGCTTCCATTGTGGAGACTCTGAAAAGTCAGAGTTAGGGACTGCAGGTAATAGAGGGTGCCGTGCCGGATCCTGCAGCTTACGCATGTATTTGCAAATGTGCACAACTAAACCCCTGTTTTTAACGCATACTGTTAGACAGGTTATTTCGGTTGGTCGCAGGCTGGTCGCTAAGTTGGGCTAGGAAATTCTTTGGTTTTATTTGACATACATTGCCCTTCCAGTGCTCCTTGCTGCGAAGGCTGTTATATTTGGGGGCAGTGAACATTTTTTGCATTGTGTACAAATAAGGCCTCTTTCACACGGTCCGCCTCCGTAGGCGGATCCATGTTGCTCAGCGGGGATCGATCCGCGATCCGCGCTGAGCCGGCGGATGACAGCTCCGTCTCCGCTTGCAGAGTGGAGAGGGAGGTGTCTCAGCCCCCGCTGCCCTCTATGGGGGATCGGATGAGAGCGGACCACCTGTCCGCTCTCATCCGATCCGATCCGATTACTGAACGGATGGAAAAATAGGGTTTCCATCCGTCTAGATTTCACGGACAGGACCGGGGTTTTTGGGGTTTTTTTTGCGCTATAAACAAAAAAGACCAACAATTTAGAAAAAATATTTTTACCTTCTGCTATAAAACATATCCAATAATAAAAATGAAAAAAAAACTTAATTTCTTCATAAATTTAGGCCAAAGTGTACATATTTTTGGTAAAAAAAAGTCCCAGTGAGTGTATATTAAATGGTTTGTGCAAAATGTATAGCACCTACAAACTATGGGATATTTTTATTAATTTATTTTTTACTAATAATGGTGATGATCAGTGACTTATAGCGGAACTGCGATATTGTGGAAGACACTCTGACACTAACTGACACTTTTTTGGGGATCAGTGCACTAATACAGTGATCAGTGCTAAAAAATATGCATGTACATAAACATATTGGACTAGGTGGGACTTTAGATGAGACCCAAGCTGGTATTGCCCGGCGTCTCCATCCCTATAACAAGAAAAAAAGAGGTTGAAGGATTGTAAGAGGTGCATGAAAGTCAGCCAGCCCCCAGTCTGATGTACTCACCCTCCAGTCTGTCACCAACCAAATAAAACCTGTCTCTTGGTACAAAGAACAGGGGTTTAGTTGACACACATTTGCAAACGCATGTGAAAGCTGCAGAGCCACTTCACAGCACCCTGTTTAAATCTGCAGTCCTACACTCTTAATTTAGTGTCCTCACACTGGAGGCACATGGCCGCTAATGGGTGGATGGGGGAACAGGTGAGAGGGAGACAGCCCAACCTCCCCCAACCCATCCCCATCCACGACTGGCCGTTGTCTCAAAGACTCAATTAATTAGGTTATAACCATGGTGCAAACTGGAAAAGACCAGCTGAAAAGCATTACACCTCCATCCCCTTGGTGGATGCAGTATATAGATAGGAAGGGATTTTATGTATGGGGCATGGCCTGTAAAGCACACTGCCTTTGAAAAATATGCATGTGTCATGTCATTGTACTAATCACACTGGCTAGGAAGGGGTTAACATCAGGGGCAATCAAAGGGTTAACTGTGTGCCTATCCAGTGTTTTACTACACTTTGTGAGGTGCTTTTACTAGAGGAAGAGATGGAATTTATTCCCTGCTTTGTTGGGACACAAACTCCATCCCTTGTAAGAGACAAAGACCAATGCGCTACCAATGGGGTATGAGTTAACAGAAGATGTGAATGTTAATGTATACAGATGGAACACCGAAATCAGCAGCCAATTTAGTAGTGTCCCCACATACTCAGTATAATGGATAAAAGGAAAAAATTGGCGCTAAATTTCTCAATGGGTGGACCAATATTAATGAAAAAAATTATTAAATGTAGAGTGTTGATACTGATATCTCAATGAATAATGCTCAAAGTATAAAATAATTTGTAAATATTCAATGTGATGAAAAAAATAATATATATATATATATATATGTACTGTATATATATATAACTAATAATAAAATGTGTAGAAGATCTGTATGTAGAAGATATCTCAAAGTGAACGAAGAATAATAAAGAATCAGCTATTGTACATAAGTTCTAAAACATCATCATATAGCATAAAACGATATTCTTAATCATGTATAGCATCAGATGAATAACAAACTTAATATATGTGCCAATATCACCAAAGTGTTGATAATATGATATAAAAATAAATAGATGAATAAATAATAGAATTCATGCATACATAAATAGCAAACAGCAATAAGGTGCTTAAGTGCGTGGTAAATAGTAAATTAACTAAATAATGCATTGAAATAAAAGTGAGTAAAAATATAAATATGATAAAATGTCCATGTGCAAAAAATGTGCTACAAGCAATGTGCTTTAATGGAAAAAAAATGTGTGACTCTTGTGATTCTTCCTCAATAATCAAGGATCAGGATTCTCCAATGCAGTTGGTGGAAAAAATGTGTTGCAGTGCAATGGCCGATCACCTCCATTAACACTCATATGAGCGTTTTAGTTATAAATATCACCAGATTGAAGCACCGGGTCTTCCTCCACAGTTAGGACTTTAATAGGAATGGTGGAGGGTCCCTCTCTCCTTGGGGATGCACTACCAGTAGTGTGGTACTGAGCCCTCCTACAGCACTCGCTCATCCAGGGACAATAATTAGAGGGATCTCATGGTGTAGTATGTAAAAGCATTTTGATTAGTACAATGACATGACACATTGGAGTTAAAGTTATTTTAAGGTCTCGTTTTTTTTTTTTTTTTCTATTAAAATAACAAACATATTATACTTACCTGCTCTGTACAGTTGCTTTTGCACAGGGCAACCCAGATCCTCCTCTTCTCGGGTCCCTCTTTAGCTCCCCTTGCTCCTCCCTTCTGTTGAGTGCCCCCACAACAAGCAGCTTGCTATGGGGGCCGATCCAATTAGACACAGAGCTGTCATTTGGCCCCACCCCCTCCTTCTCCTGATTGGCTAACTGAGTTTGATTGACAGCAGCTGGAGCCAATGGCGCAGCTGCTGTGTCTCAGCCAATCAGGAGAGAGAATCCTGGATGGCTGAAGCACTCGTGGACATCACTGGATAGAGAGGGGACTCAGGTAAGTATTAGGGGGGCTGCTGCACACAGAAGGCTTTTTATCCTAATGCATATAATGCATTAGGATAAAAAAAAACCTTCTGACTTTGCAAACCCTTTAATAGCTGCTCAAACCTCCTTTGGCAGCAATGACTTCAAGTAAGTGCTCTCAGTAGCTCTGGATCAGACCTGCACAATGTTCAGAAGGAATTTTTGACAAATCCTGCTTCAGGTCAGGTAAATTTGTAGGATGTCTGGTGCAATCGTCTCTCTTAAGGTAATTCCACAGCATCTCTGTAGGGATAAGGACTGAGCTCTGACTGTGCCACTCCTAAAGGCACATTTTATTTTTCTGAAGAAACATTTGAACCCATGGCGGCTTCTTTCAATTGCATGAAGTACTCATTTCCAAGCATGAAAAAATGATTATTTAAAACGATGTATAATAATGGTGAAAAAAACTAAATCTGAGCTTTATCATACAAACCACAGCACAGCAATGTTTCTGCAGACAGGCGGTGGAAACATTGCTGTACTCCTGCAGACAGTTTTTATGATGGGTTTGAATGTTTCTCCCCCTTATAAAAACACATTTATGCAAATGGTTAAAAAAATATGATTATAACCATCCATTATTTTCATGCAATGCGTTAGCATGGTTTAGATTTATTGATCATATGTTCATGATTTGGGGTGAAGATATACAATCATTAAATGCATCATTTAAAGATCAAAATCAGATGGTTGCTGGATTGAGGTTTAACATGACATATGATGAAAATTCTATACCATTTTTGGATGGGAGAGTATACAAGAAGGGTAATAAATTGTAAACAGATTTATTTGTTAAGCCCACTGACAGCAACCAACTTCTCTTATATACTAGTTGTCATCCACTGGCTGCAGGACAGCCATCAGGGGGGGACAGCCCATACACATGTAGGGGGTCTGTGAGTTCCAAGGGGCCCGGCCACCCATGCCCCAACCAACGAGACCGAGTTGCTGCTGCTGTAGTAACTAGCAATTTCTAAAGCAGGGTGGATGCAGAGTAAGTCGATGCAGCTGAAGGGATATCTCTTTGCTGGATTGCGCTACCTCTTTGCTGAAAAAAAGTCTGTCTCGTTGTTGGATTGGGATGTCTCTTTGCTGAATCTATAAGGCTGCCTCTTTACTGGATTGGGATGTGTCTTTGATGAATATATGATGCCATCTCTTTACTGGATTGGGATGTATCTTTGCTGAATATATGGGGATGTTTCTTTGATGGATTGGAATCATTTTCATATATTAAGGTGTGCAAGTATTAAAATAGAAGTGGGTGCACTGAAGGACTCGGTGGGACGGCCAGAGGGCTGCCCTGCGGAATGTTGGTGGTCAGGCTCAGGGGGGCTGAGGCCTAAAGCTGTGTAAGGGGCCCCAAAATATCTGATGGCTGCCCTGACTGGCTGTGTTCAGATCTATTCAACTCATTATGAGGGAGCATTCAGGTAGAGAAAAGAGGATGAGTGAAATGCAGAAGAAGCTGAGAGACAGGGGATATCCAGAGACGCAATTAACATTTCAGAGAACCAGAGCATCACAAAGGGAGATCATGAATATAGAACAGAGGAGATCCTTTACCTATAAATGTTAGTATCCAGTTATATTATGTACATTTAGGAAAGAATCCAGGCCATTTTTCACGGCTTCTGGGCCACCCCACGTACATATACTGCAGCAGGGTGGTCCTTCAACACCAAATCACATACCCACACACTAGCCGCCAGTGGCCTGCGAATGCTGTGATTGGACACAGCGGGAGCCAATCAGCCACCCGGCGATCCTTTCTTGAGAGAGGCAGAACAGCGGTCTGCCTATGTAAACAAGGCAGATCGCCGATCTGTCAGAGGAGAAGATAGAGATCCTGTGTTTCTGCTAAGCTAAGCGGATCTCTGTCTTCGTCCAGTCAAAGCACTCCCCACAAAGTCAGAAAGCACTCCCTAGGACCACATTTATCCCTTTGATCACCCCTGATGTTAACCCCTTCCCTGCAAGTGTCATTAGTACAGCAACAGTGCTTTTTTTTAGCACTGACCACTGTATTGGTGTCACTGGTCCCCAAAAAGTGCCACTTAGTGTCAGATTTGTCTACTGCAATGTCGCAGTCCCGCTAAAAATCGCTGATTACCACCATTACTAAATATTCCATAAATCTATGCCATAGTTTGTAGACACTATAACTTTTGTGCAAACCAATCATTATATGCTTATTGAGATTTTTTTTAAAAACATAAACATATAGCAGAACACATATTGGCCTAAATTGACAAAGAAATTCGATTTTTTACATTTTTTTATTGGATATGTTTTATAGTAGAATGTAAAAAAATACAGTTTTTTTTTTTCAAAATTGTCAGTCTTTTTTTGTTGTTTATAGCGTAAAAATAAAAATTGCAGAGGTGATCAAATAGCACTAAAAGAAAGCTCTATTTGTGGGAAAAAAAAGGACATACATTTTATTTGGGTATAGCGTCGCACAACTGCGCAATTGCCAGTTAAAGTAACACAGTGCCGTATGGCAAAAAATGGCCTTGTCACAAAGGGGGAGGTAAACCTTTCGGAGCTGAAGTGGTTAAAGCAATCTACTGAGCTGACTAGAACCACCTCTGGAGGGAGTCTATTCCACATTTTCACAGTTCTCACTGTGAAGAAGCCTTTCCATATTTGGAGATTAAATCTCTTTTCCTCTAGACATAAAGAGTGCCCCCTTGTCCTCTGTGATGACCTTAAAGTGAGTAGCTCAACACCAAGTTCAGTATATGGACCCCTTATGTATTTATACATGTTAATCATATCCCCCTTGATCTCCTCTTCTGAGGAGAGAATAAATTCAGTTCCTCTAATCTTTCCTCATAGCTGAGCTCCTCCATGCCTGTTATCATTTATTTGCTCTTCTCTGCACTTTCTCCAGTTCCCAGAAATCCTTTTTGTGAACTGGTGGCCAAAACTGAACTGCATATTCCAGATGAGGTCTTACTAATGATATGTACAGGGGCAAAATGATCTCTCTCTCTCTGGAGTCCATACCTCTCTTCCAAGAAAGGACTTTGCTTGCTTTGGAAACCACAGCTCGGCATTGCATGCTATTATTAAGCTTATCATCTACCAGAACAACCAGATCCTTCTCCACAATGAATTCCCCCAGTTGTACTTCCCCTAGTATATATGATGCATGCATATTCTTAGCCCATAAGTGCATAACTTTTCATTTATCAACATTAAACCTCATTTGCCACATAGTTACCCAATTAAACAGTGCATTGAGGTTGGATTGTAAATTGAAGACATTCTGTAGGGGCGTTATTCCCCTGCAAAGCTTAATGTCTTCTGCAAATACTGATATGGTACTTTTAATCCCAGACCCTTTATCATTTATAAATATATTAAACAGTAAAGGTCCCAACGCTGGACCTTGGGGTACACCACTGATAACCTTAGACCATTCAGAGTAAGAATCATTAACCACTACTTTCTTAATTCTATCTTTTAGCCAGTTATCTATCCATTTATAAACTGAGCTTTCCAAGCCTGTAGACTTTACCTTACACATTAGCCGTGTGTGGGGAACTGTGTCAAACGCTTTTGCAAAATCCATGTATACTATGTCCATAGCCACCCCTCTGTCCAAGGTTTTACTTACCTCCTCATAAAAAGAAATCAGGTTTGTTTGACAACTTCTGTCTTTCATGAATCCTTTTAAACTAACTGAGGTAAGATGAATTGTGCTCCTTGACACTGTCTAAAGCTTTGAAAAGGGATTATGATTTGCCTAATTTTTTATAGGACACATATTGGTTGTACTTTGTTTACTTATTGTATACATTGTGTATATTCTTTGCTTGATTTGTAGGTACAGATGGCATGTTCTGGAAACATTGTGGTATCTCCTAGGATTTGTTAGATGGTCCAGTTGGACAATGTCATTGAATGATTGCATGACAGCTGCTTCTTATTCCCAGTCAATTTAGGATATGATTTAAAGGCGTGTTTGTAACTTTGTTTATATATATATATATATATATATATATATATATATATATATATATAGTATAATGCAAATTAATGGCGTTTAGGTTACACAGAGAGGTGCACTTTTTAACTTCTATTCTGTGTGTATATGTTTGTGATTTGTATTAGTGCAAAGCAGCTTGTGGAATTAAGGAATTTATAAAATGCGCAGGTACAAAATATTTGCATATTTATCTAGTGTTCAATTTTAATGACATGGTTTATATTTAAATACCCACAAAAATTCACATATGACATACAAGTGGTTGTTTTGTGCATTGTGTCCTGTTATTTAAGTTGCCATATAAGGAAGGCAACAGCAAATCAGCTTTTTCTCACCATGAGATTACTGTGCAATAATTTAACTGTCTGTAAATAGCAAACCACGCTTTATTCTATTATTTGCTTTTACTTCCACGTAATTATTTTCAGGTTTAGGAAATCTCATTTGTATCAAGAAGTTTTTAATTCATGGAAAAAGCCCACAAAGGGGAAGAACAAGAGGGAAAATGGGACTTAACGATACCAAGACCCATTTCCCCCTTTTTTTTCTTCCCCTTTGTGGGCTTTTTGTAGATTATATAGGGATTGATACTGATTTACATTGGGGTACAGAAACATAGTATTTTTAGCTTTCTTTCAAAACATTTTATTAAATTTCTTGATAAACGCAAACATGTGAGTAACTACAATGACTATACAAAGCAAGATACATTTAAACAAGTAACATAGCCAAAAGAAAATAGCATATGGAATACAATACAATCAAAAGTTATAGTATATGGGGGGTTAATGCTTGTGGGAGAGACCTAGCGTGATCATAAAGAAGGTTACAGTGGGTGTGCCATACTCAGGGGGATCCGTCCCATGCTCCAGACACCCCCTGGAGGATCATGCTGTGTGATCACAGAAGGGCTCCCCAGAGTGGAGATAGGTCTTCTTTGTACGTTTATGAGTGGGTAAAGGGGGGAGACCCTCTCTTTGTCGTTAGAGACAAATAGATACTAGGGGGAGCGGAGTGGTTGAGGGTCATCGAGCATTATAGCTTGATATAAATCAGTATTTGGGTGTATCAGGTATTAGTGGGAGGGGGGAGGAAAGGGATGTATGCAAGGAATGGAGGCGGGAAGTGGTGGGGAAGTAGTTCAGGGGTAAATGGTACTTACTATGTTGTGATGAGAAGCTTATCGGGATAAGGATAATGGGTTACAGATTGGATCTAGGGAGTGTAGATTTAGTTCACTACTGTTAGTGTAACAGAGGGGGTTGAGTAGTTCTGGAATTCGTTAGAGTTTGTGAAATCAAGCCATGGTGCCCATAACTTGTAAAATTTTTCAAGGGATTCTCTAGCTTGGTGGATTAGTTCTTCCATTTTTTTATTTTTAGCTTTCAATGTATGTTTAGTTGGTTTTTACTAGAGTACAGTGGCTACATGCTAGTACAGTAGTCATGCTCTGAAATAACAGTTGGTACATTTTTGAATCCTGGGTTTGAATCCCACTTTGTGTAGTAAAAGTAAAACTGTCTTTTAAATATCTATCAAAAACAGGCTTTTTCTGCAATTGAAGTAGATGAAAAGGCATACCAATACCATTAAATAAATATAAATCTGCACTTCATACCAAACAATTAATCAAAGTTTAAAATGATCTTCAGGGGCCATGAAGCCATCCGTTCATGATGGAACATGTAGAAATGAGGCTTTAGGCATCATGACACTTGATGACGGAATCTAGCGATGGCATTTTTGTACTTTTATTTTAGCGCCAATTTTGTGACAATTTTAAAATACATGTTAGGGATGGTCAGCAGCACCACTGAAGCCTTTCTTTTTATATTCCTGAGACATGAGGAGGAGTGGGCAGTACAATGCAAAAATCATAATCATTGGCGGCTCCCAAGCTTTGAGTATCCTGTATGGGGATTATACCATACACATGCATATACGAACATAAATCTTCGGATCTATCTGTCAGGTATAGAAATAGTTTTTGCAGTATCTATTAAAAGTCAATATGATTTAAAGCCATTTTCAGTATGAATCTAAGACCAAGAACACGGAACATGATCTTCAATTTACAAGTTGGAAAGTTCACAACTAATCTTAGAAAGTATTATTTTACCAAAATAATTGATGCAGAACAGACTTTCAGCAATGGGAGTGAGTCCGTCAACAGTAAGTGAACACATGCTTGGACAAACATTGATCCAGACTCATAAATAGGATAAAACAAAATGAGGGGAAAAAAAAGCAATACAATTTTTAAAAAGCAGGCAGATTGATTCGTCTTTTTCTGCCATCACTTTTCTATTTTTTTATGTTTTGTATTTCTAACTATCCATATGGTTTAATAGCTTTGCCCCTATATGTTTCATTGATATGCAGAGAGAATATATATGGTTTTACTGATCAATAGGGGCGACACCAAAAGCCGATCTCTAAGCAATGTTTTCCCATTACTGGCTTTCTCCATTCTCAAGGTAAATTAACTTGTGACTTAACTTTTGCAGCCCTGTAAAGGACTCCTAATTCTGTAAAGTGGGCAAGCAGGAGAAATTTCCAAAACCCTTTAAAGGGTGAGATTTATATTACATAATTTCTCATTTCAAATTTCATCCAAACTGACCCCAAAATTACATCATTTTATCTCAGGACCACAGCTACATCATTTAGATACACGAAGTCCTGATGTACTCCCACTATTTAATCATGATTTATGTAAAGGAGATAATCACAGTTACAATGTGGTGACGGATTCATAGCAGGGTTCACTCACTGGTGTATATCATCTACCATATGTGTTTTCTTCCAACCTTTTTTCTATCACAGCCAGGAACAGCTAATTGGCAGTGAAAGTACCAGAGATCATAGCACAGACTGCAGGTTCAGTGTATGAAATACAGAGTACTGGGTAGAAGAGACTGGACATCTGGGATCCTTCACAAAGAGGCACACAAATAAAAGCAGAAGCATAGAATCTCCCAGTTAACCACTAAACTGAGAGTGGGAAGCTATCGGTCACTGAGTTCCCGGCAGCTCATAAGAACAAAATTCTTCCCTTTTCTCCATGGAGGTCCTACAAGTTTCATTTCACTGTGTAATTCCTTTCCCATTTTAGCAAAGCCCACTCTATTCACATGGAATATGGAATTAAGAAAGAGAAAATCTTATTAGCCACAAATGAACTGTAAGCAAATATTCCAACGTTACAAATACATTTATAAATACGCTCACTTAAAAAATATGAAATAGATTTGAAATGCAATCAATGTAAGCTCCTGAACTTGACTTTATGTTTTCCCTTTACAGTAGAATTTAGATGGGAAAGGGAAAAAGGGGCAGCACCAGGAGCCATTCAGGAGTATTGCACTGCCATCTCTTTCCACTCACAGGATTTGGCCTGGGAGGTATCCTAGCTGTATCCCTAGGGCTCTTTCACACCAGTTCATAAGCTAAAACTAGTATCCATTGTGTCTCAGGGACAGTGCCCTGTGTTTTTACAATGCAGGGCACCATTTACCTTTTTTTTTTATTTTTTTATTCAATTGTCATAAAGTGGCATATCATTAATTTGATCAATGGTGACTACAAATGAGCTTCGGGGTATTGTGATAAAATGCAGCATATCTGCATTTCTATGCTTAACACTATAGCCCAGTGCAAGGCAGCCTTGTGGTATGAACAGGGCACATAGAAAATCATGAATTTCTGTGTGCTCTGGTGTCGAGTTAAACTGTGCAGAGCAACGCAGATCAACTGTACTGGCTAAGACAGGCCCTTAGCTGCTGAGAAAAGTAAGACTGCCATTAGAGTTGGGCCGAACACCCCCCGGCTCGGTTTTCAGCAGAACTTTCGAACATCGCCAAAGTTTCAGACCCAAACCACAAACCCTATTAAAGTCTATGGGATCGAACTTAAAGAAAAACAAAAGTGCCCATTTTGAAGGCTTATATGCAAGTTATTGGCCATAAAAATATGAGGGCCCGGGTACCACCTTGGGGGTCAAGTATCAATGCAGATTATTTTTTTTTTAAAAAGATTGTATTTACAGGAGCAGTTATTTTAATGATGCTTAAAGTGAAGCAATAAAAATGAAAAATGTATTTTAATATAGTGCCTCGGGGGGGGGGGGGGGGGGGTGTCCCTCAGTCTGTCTGTAAAGTGGTGCATCTGTACCATGTATAGAACCTGCTGCAGAAAAACTGACATTTATAAAGATAAAAAATAACATTTAAATTGCTGGCAATACAATACCATTGCCAGCAATAAAAAATGTAAAAAAAAAAAAAAAACAGTATAGGGGTCCCTTTGGGACTGTAATAGACTTTAAGGGGAACCCCATGCCTATATGAAAAAAATGGCGTGTGATGTCCCCCAAAATCCATACTGAACCAGCACACAGCCGGGCAGGTCAAGAAAGAGGGAGACGAGCGAGCGCCTCCCCTTTCTGAACCATACCAGGCCATATTCCCTCAACATGAGGGGGGTGCTTTGGAGCTGGTGGATCCCCCACCCCATAGCACCCTGTCCACATGTTGATGGGGACAAAGTCCTCTTCCCGACAACCCTGGACTGTGGTTGTGGGTATCTGTGGGCAGGGGACCTTAAAGTAATCTGGAAGCCTACTTTAACAAAGGGGCCACCAGATCCAAGCCCTCCCCTATGTGAATGAGTATGGGGTACGTAGTACAAGTGTCAAAAAGAAATAGAAACACACACAGTTTTTGACAATTCCTTTATTAAAATAAAAAAAACAATGTCCCCTGATGTAGATTCACCATAAATCACGATGCCTGCCGCCAATGCTAGACTCGATAAAAGAAAACATAAACGCGATAAAGGCTAACCACTGACTACCTGCTTCACCAGTTCTTATATACTGTAGGTAAGGGGCGGGGCCACTTGGCGATGGCACCTGGTGGTACTGCATCCACGTGACGTCATTGACCAGTGCATGTGGCCTGGTATGGGGGGGGGGGCTCGCTAGTCCCCCCCCTTTTCTGTCAGACTGCATGCTCGGATAAGGGTCTGGACCTTGAGAGGGCGACCCCACACAGTTTTATTTTATTTTTTTTTACATTTTCCTTTTGCCGATGATATTTTTTTATTTTTATTCAGCTGTCAGCGGTGAAGTCGGTTTTTTAGGATGCCACGGCCAGCTCGGTCCTTAACAACCAGCTATTCACTGTGCCCTGATTGAGCAAAGCTTTGCCCAATCAGGGCTTAGAATGCACTGTGCAGCACGCAGTGCATTGTGGGGCACTCGGTGGCTCGAACTGTTCGCCCAACTCTAGTCACTATCCTGGCTGCGTCTGGCAAGACTGTATGGACACACATTACAAAACCTTTGGCACTTAAAACAACCCTCCTATGTGTATTTTAACTGTGTTTAAATTATTGCCTAAAATCCAGATATAGCAGAGTGCGGAAGAATGTCTAGACATGATTGAGGAATAGTATATTTCTTCTGAAATAATTAAAAAGAGAATCGTAAAAAGTTATACCCTTTAAAATTGAAATATTTGTTTTGTATTTAATGGGAAGCTTATGAGTATTTTCCATTTTTGTTTTTGTTTTAAGTACCTTTGGAAAACTTTATTGCCACGGTAGAATACACTGGCATCTGTAGCAACAGCAGCACACATAAAAAAAAGAAACATTTTAATGGACCAGAAGCGTAAAAAAAGGACATTTTTTGTGCACTGAAAATGTTCTGAATACTGATGCTAAAAAAAGTCTACACAAACTACAATATGAAGGGGTTGTGTACATGGGTGTCAACTCAGAAGTAAGTAGTTTTTGCTTTTGATTGCATTGGCTTCTAAAAGGGAAAACAAGCAGGGCTGATGGAGCAGAACAGGAGAAGCTGCAATTACCATAATGCAAAGCAAAAGCAGCAAGTGAACTCTGCGCCATAAGGTTCCAATCACAATTCAAACAATTTCTCTAAACTGCTCCACAGATGTATGTCAGAAGCAGAACACAAACATCCATTTTCATAAGCCCTTGTGTGATCAAATAATGCCATCCTTTTTTGTTCCTTAAAGAGAACTTTGCACTTCAGGCAAAGTTTGCTTACTCAGTCCCCCCCCCCCCCTTCTAAAAATGCTGCATAAAAGTCTGGGGGAAGCAGGGGGTACTTACATAATATACTTACCTTTCGCTAACTTTAGTGTTGCAGGGCTGACATCATTCCCTGAATGCAAGATCTCAGAGTCAGGATATGTCAAATAACCCAGATCTCACACAAAGACACTGCAGCATGGGCTTTCAATGTTCTCTAAGATTCTTTCCCGAAGGAAGGGTATGCCACTCGCACTAAGGCACCACAGGAGGAAGCCAAGGGAAAGTTAGTATATTATATAACCCTCCCTTTCCAGTTTAATCTGTTAAAGGCAATGGAAATGAAAAATAGCAGACCTACTAGCAGGAACACAAGGTCAAAATAAAACTAATGCAACCACCACATTGAGAGATTGCTAAGCTACCTTTATGTTACATTTTTGCTTTTAGGTTTAGATATGCTTTAACCTTTAACTCATAAAGGCTGCTGGGTGCTAGCTGTTGCCAACCTAATATAATTCTTACTGCTTGTGTCATACATGTGCATGACCAGAATTGTGTATAGTGCGTTGGATGCGACATTGCAGCCTGTGCTTTGAACATTTTCCTTTTTAGCACCAACTCTTGTAGACCCTTCCATTGCTCTTTCTGCTAAACTCACATCTGTCTGTACTTCTTTCCACATTCTGAAGCAGGTAAGCAGGGATCAAGAAACATATTTAGATTGCCAAGAGCTGGCACTATAAAAAAATATACAGTATCTCACAAAAGTGAGTACAGCCCTCACATTTTTGTAAATATTTTATTATATCTTTTCATGTGACAACACTGAAGAAATGACACTTTGCTACAATGTATAATAGTGAGTGTACAGCTTGTATAACAGTGTAAATTTGCTGTCCCCTTAAAATAACTCAACACACAGCCATTAATATCTAAACCACTGGCAACAAAAGTGTGTACACCCCTAAGTGAAAATGTCAATATTGGGCCCAAAGTGTCAATATTTTGTGTGGCCGCCATTATTTTCCAGTACTGCCTTAACCCTCTCAGGCATGGAGTTCACCAGAGCTTCACAGGTTGCCACTGGAGTTCTCTTCCATGACAACATCACGGAGCTGGTGGATGTTAGAGACCTGGTGCTCCTCCACTTTCCCTTTGAGGATGCCCCACAGATGCTCAATAGGATTTAGGTCTGGAGACATGCTTGGCCATTCCATAACCTTTACCCTCAGCTTCTTTAGCAAGGCAGTGGTCATCTTGGAGGTGGGTTTGGGGTCATCATGTTGGAATACTGCCCTGCGGCCCTGTCTCCAAAGGGAGGGGATCATGCTCTGCTTCAGTATGTCACAGTACATGTTGGCATTCATGGTTCTCTCAATGAAATGTAGCTCCCCAGTGCTGGCAGCTCTCATGCAGCCCCAGATGGAGACACTCTCACCACCATGCTTGACTGTAGGCAAGACACACGTGTCTTTGTACTCCTCATCTGGTTGCCACCACACACGCTTGACACCATCTGAACCAAATAAATCTTTCTTGGTCTCATCATCTTTAGAAGAGGCTTCCTTCTGGGACGACAGCCATGCAGACCAATTTGATGCAGTGTGCGGCGTATGGTCTGAGCACTGACAGGTTAACCCCTTCAACCTCTGCAGCAATGCTGGCAGCACTCATATGTCTATTTCCAAAAGAAAACCTCTGGATATGATGCTGAGCACGTGTACTCAACTTCTTTGGTCGACCATGGCGAGGCCTGTTCTGAGTGGAACCTGTCTTGTTAAACCATTGTATGGTCTTGGCCACCGTGCTGCAGCTCAGTTTCAGGGTTTTGGCAATCTTCCTATAGCCTAGGCCATCTTTATGTAGAGCAATATTTTTTTCTTTTTTTACATCCTCAGAGAGTTCATTGCCATGAGGTGCCATGTTGAACTTCCAGTGACCAGTATGGGAGAGTGAGAGCGATAACACCAAAAGAGCGTTTTGCAAGACAAACTAAATTTGTTTATACATTTTGACTTGATAAACATCGATGTCTTTATATACAAGTAGTGTTATGTCACAACTGAGTATAAAAGAAAAGAGGAGCCTCTAAGTGTAGCAATATGGTTGTATTTAATGACAGTACAATATTTAACAACTCACATGGTTGATGAATAAAACAGGCACATCTAAGTATGCAGGCATCTGGGGTAAAGTTGTCCACATAGATCATTCTCCGAACCGCCATCGAGGTCCTCCCTTCCACGCTGTGCTCCATGCCTCGCTTTCAGATTGTTCTACTGCAGGGTAGTCTTCCTGGTCACGATTGCAGACTGACAGCGGTGAGAGTCGGCATTGCGTAGGATATTCTATGTGGACAGCTTTACCCCGGCTGCCTACATTCTTAGATGTGCCTTTTTGAATCATCAACCATGTGAGTTGCTAAATGTTGAACCTTCATTAAATGTAATCATGTTGCTACACTTAGATGGTGCTGAGAGATGTGATGGTGTCCGTATATGCCTGGCTAATGCGTTTCGAGGGAGAACCCTCTTTTTCCGAGCCAAAAGTACTATTGTCTTGGACTTATAGCTCATCACCCAGGGAGGTAAGTTCAGTGGGGATTGGGGGTTAGGAGAATGTGGGGTGTTAGTTCACTTCTTAATTTTTTCTGAAATGGTGAACTTACATTTTAACCACTTGCCTACTGTGCACTTAAACACCCTTCCCATCCAGGCCAATTTTCAGCTTTCAGCGCTCGCACACTTTGAATGACAATTGCGCGGTCATGCCACACTGTACCCATATGAAATTTTATCATTTTTTTCACACAAACAGAGCTTTCTTTTGGTGGCATTTAATCACCTCTGGGTTTTTTATTTTTTACAAAAAAAAAGAAAAAAGACAGAAAATTTTGAAAAAAAAAAAAAAGTTTTTCTTATTTTCTGCGAGTAAATTTTGAAAAAAAATGTTCTCCCTCACTGATGTGCGCTGATGAGGCTGCACTGATGGGCACTGATAGGCTGCACTGATGGGCATTGATGAGGTGACACTTATGGGCACTGATGAGGTGGCACTTATGGGCACTGATGAGGTGGCACTTATGGGCACTGATGAGGAGGTACTAATATGTCGCACTGATGAGCACTGATAGGCAGCATTGATAGGCGGCACTGATAGGCGGCACTGATAGGCGGCACTGCTGGGCACTGAGAGGTGGCACTGCTGGGCATTGAGAGGTGGCACTGCTGGGCACTGAGAGGCGGCACTGACGGGCGGCACTGATGGGCACTGATAGGCGGCACTGATGGGCACTGGCGGATGGCACTGATGGACACTGACGGGTGGCACTGATGAGCACTGATGGGCGGCACTGATGAGCACTGATGGGCAGCACCATCAGTGCCCACACTCAGTGCCCATAGTGCTGCCAGTCAGTGCTCATCAGTGCCTAGATGAGCAGGCACTGATGGGCACTGACTGGCAGCACTATGGGCACTGATTGTGGGCATTGATGGGGGCACTGATGGCGGGCACTGTGGGCACTGATGGGGGGGGCAATGTGTGTGTTTTTTTTACCTTTAGTAATCAGGGCACTGGTGATCAGTGCCCTGATTACATTTCTCTGTGTCCCCAGCGGCTGTCGGCTCCCCCTCCTTCCTCACACTGCAGTGTCTGTGTGAGGAAGGAGCGCCGGCGATGAGAGATGATCTCATATGTTTACATATGAGATCATCTCTCATTGGACGGCTTGATCACGTGGTGAATGGCCGCTGTGATTGGCCATCCACCACGATCTGTGATCGGCCGTGTCCAAGGGACACGGCCGACACAGATTTCCCCGATGCGCGCTCGCGGGAGCGCGCGGGGGGCATGTCACTGGAGGCCGTTTAAAAACGGCCTCCCGAAAATTCGAGTCCGCGCTGCAGCCGTATATAGGCTGTAGCGCGGATGGGAGAAAGTTAAAGTGATATTTAAGCTTTGTTTTGGTTTTTTAAATAACCAATGTGTTGTACTTACCTGCTCTGTGCAGTGGTTTTGCACAGATCAGCCTCAATCCTCTTCTTTCCTGATCCCCCTCCTGGCTCCTCCCACCCCCACAAGCAGTGCCCCCAGAGAAAGCTGCTTGCCCTGGAGGCACTACTACATGTTCGCTCCTGAGCCTCTGCTCTATGCCTCCATAAGACACATAGAGCCACTGCTCTGCCCCCCCCCCCATCGCTCTTTTCTCATTGGCTCATTGGCTGCGATTGACAGCAGTAGGAGCCAATGGGCTTCCGCTGCTGTCTCAGCCAATGAGGAGAGAGAGTCCCCATACAGCTGAGGCTATCATGAACTTCGCTGGATCTGAGGGGGCTCAGGTAAGGATTGAGGGGGCTGAGGGAGGCTGTTGAACAGAGAAGGTTTTTTTACTCTTTTTTACTGGAGGCACTGCTGCATGCTTGCTCCCGAGCCTCTGCTCTATGCGTCCATAAGACTGATCTTCCCAGCCCCCCCCCCCCGCTCTTTTCTCATTGGCTCACTGGCTGCGATTGACAGCAGTGGGAGCCAATGGGCTTCCCCTGCCGTCTCAGCCAATGAGGAGGGAGAGTCCCCTAATGCATAGAACGCATGAAGGTAAAAAACCTTCAGCCTTTAGAACCAATTTACTCGTTCCGTACTGAATTAAAAAAAAAAAAAGCTATGGCTTTATATAATTATGTATGGTTTGTAAATGTTTGCTAAATCTGATGCTGTTCAAAGTGGCATTTCCAAGCTACAACTGAAAAATACTCAACTGTATTACGTCCTAATAATTTCAACAACAGCAGGACATACATGCAAACTAAATTGTCAGATCAAGTTCGAAGCAAGTCTCACAGGGGATGGTGTTCTGTAAGTCTTATTAGCTAAATTTTGCACGTTCTATGTATGTGGCTCTAGACAAACACAGGTGGTGGTTGTCACAGGATCGTATTTTTCCCTCGTCACTTTTAACAATCCAGAAGTGTTATGTTACTTAGAATATTTGTTTGTCACAAAAATAATTTGTGTTCCTAATCCACCTGGGGTTTTCTTATGTCTTCGGAAGCACAAAGCAAGTTTTGTAAACCACACACAGTATCACGCTGGAAGATCTGAATTTCAGGACTGGCAGTGAAATGCAGAAATGTTTGGTTTGTGTGTCATCCAAAAGTAATTAGATTAAAAAACAAAAATAACAATTCCCAAGCCACAGACGCAAATGTATTTGAATCTTTTAATAACAGCTGTAATAGTCTGCAGAGTACTAGGGCTTTATGTGTATTACTGAGAAAGCTGAATAATTATTGCCATAGATGAGTGTTAGCATGCAATGTGCTGAACTCTGCTACCCAATAAATATGACTAAACTACACCAAATGAAATAACAATTTGTTAAGTACAAAGTTAAAGGGATAAACCCATTTGAAAATGTAAATGTTCCATTTTGTGTATACAAACTTGGACATATAATTGTAGCACTGTCCCCGTAGGGCTTGCTGTATGATGACTTGTTGGGCCTCCTTTGATTACCTGCAGACAGTCACTTAAAGCACAGTTCACACATTCATCCTAACTCCCAATGGCTCGTGACTCAATAAACTGTCCAGGGCTGTTGGTTTTTTGATATTTATTGTGGAACTTGGATGGGAGAAGGGAATAGTGGAATACTCCAACTGGAACTATATACAATTGATAAGGACAACTCTCACTTGGCCTCACCAGGTTACTTGTGGAAGCAGTCACGCTGTTTTAACCATACTGCCACATGTATGGAAAGGGTTAAGTCTCCTTTCTCTCTCTCCAGCAACAGACTTGGTGAACTACATTATCTTCAGGACACTTCCTAGCGTCCCCTTTACTGACACCCCTCCACTGACTCTTCAATGGCACCCCTCAGGTCAGGTCCCTTGACACAGATCTGTACTAACTGTATGCACAATCAGATCCTTCCAGTATCTCCCTTCCAGTCAGCTCTACAAGACCTCCGGGTTCAGTTCCTCTCTAGCTCTTTAGGCCCTCAGGTCGACTACCTGACACCGCATGGCAACTTCTACAGAGGAGGAGACAGCCGCCCCCTCCCTCCACGACTCCGCTCTCCAGCTGAAAGATCATTAGCACATGTGCTCTTGGCATTTATAGAGTATCCCAGCATGGACCAAGGCTTTTCCTCTGCCAGTTACCAGAGTTGTACTAAATGCCTGTGCACTCATTTGTCTACCTCCCGCCAAACTGAGCCATGTCCTCACTGGCTCTCGGCATGAGCCCCTACAAAATACCTATACAAAATGTACACACAGTATCCCACAAACTTGGAAAGGGGAAAAAGGGAAAAAACATATGTACAGGGCCATGGGGCATACCCCACATGTGGCCAGTAGATACAGTAAATGATGTGAAATATATATATATATATATATATATATATATATATATATATATATATATTTATATTTCTGCTCTACAATATTTACAGATATACACATAGGAGTTTACCAGGTGCATTTAGACCAAGGACCCCCGCCAAACCAAAATTTGTCTGACAGGTAAAGGCTAGACATCCTAAATAACTAGGCTACAAGTAACGTTTAACGTTTGTACATATAGACACAAAATGGACAGTGAATGGCCTTTCCAAGGTCCGAAGATCCTCCGTAAGCCTGCAAAGGAAAGGGTGAGCACATAGCAACTAATGCATTCTACATACTTACTGCCCTCTCCACAGAGGCAACTTTCTCACCTGCAGAATCTCTAACTCTAACATCCCCGTAGAGATTTCTGATGCATCCGGCCCCTTAAGGGCACGCTGTACTCTTCGTTCTGTTGTGTATCTTTGCAAAGTGTCCTTTTCGCTGTACTTAATTACCCTGGCCCACTGGCACAAAGGATCTTTGCAAAGTGTCCTTTAAACAAAGTATCTTCACAAAGTGTCCTTTCTAGGTACTACTCTTTAGCAACAGCAGTGTCCCAAGGCCAGAAAAGTTTCACTGATCCACATCTTCCTTTGCAAGGATAGAAGGGAAGGGGGATTTGCAAAAAGGGATCCTAGCCCTAACAGCAACTTAGTATCAAAGAGACTCTTCAGGCATGCTAGCCCCTATGTAACACTTTCCAACAGATACAACAAATCTTTCAGGCTTGCTAGCCCCTTTGTAACTCAAACTTGCAGCTGAAACAAGAACTCAGCACACCTCAGTAGTAGTCAGGATGAGGTATGCGGACGATCTTGCTTTCAGGACTCAGGATACTGATGGTCCAGGTTTGGCCTCTTCCATCTGGGCGGTTGACCTCAACTCGGTCAATGTAGATGGACCGTCCCAGATTCAAACTGGCCTTGATTGACAGGAAGGTGTCCTACAATTGAGGCTTGGACTGGTTCCTATGTGGCTTGGGGACATACAGAATGTCTCAAATGGCTTCTTCACACCAGGCCCCACTCTTGCGCTTGATTTCCTTTATTATCTCCTGGGGAGCACATGGATAATCGTATCCGTACTCCATAGCCACCAACAAGGCATTGGAAACGTGAGAACCTGGGGAGTTTATGCCTGTCTCCCCTCCCAGGTGGGGTGTAAAAGGGTCTTCACTTTCTGGATCAGATGAGAGTATGCGTCATTCTGTGCCCAAGCCCAGGCATAGGCGTGAGGTGGAGATGAATCTACTTCTAATCCCCAGTTATCGATTCCCTCTTCCAGGTACCCATAGCGATACTGGAAACTGGATAACCCCATATCAATGGCCCCCACCTTCCCTTCACTGAATGAACTGGAGGACTTCAATTTCTGGGCCCATTGACTCCCCTCTGCCTCTTTAGGAGAGGGACTTCTTCCTGCTGTAACTGCTACCAATGCACCTTGCAACCGCTGTTCAGCTCTGACAACTTGTGTGTATTGCACCTCTGAGATGTGGGTCTTCCTGGTTTGGCAGATGGTTTTGCAGGTTTGCATTACTGGTCCTGGCCCCAGCGGTACTCTCAGGACAATGAGATTACAATGTCCATTCACAAGAGCGCAGCTTGGGAGTGAGCCTGCTCGAGTGCCCCCCATAGCAAGAGGCTTGGTAATGGTGCCACGCAGCAGGAGGGAGGAGCCAGAACCAAGAGAGGGGATCCCAAAAATAATAGAATCGGGGGTTGCTCTGTGCAAAACAATTGCACAGAGCAGGTAAGTATAGCATGTTTGTTTGTTTTTTTGTTTTTTGTTTTTTTTAACCACTTTCACCTTCCTGTCCAGGCCTGTTTTCAGCTTTCAGCGCTGTCACATTTTGAATGACAATCACTGCACTCAAACTTATTTTTTATCATTATGTTCTAACAAATAGAGCTTTCTTTTGGTGGTATTTATTCACTACTGGGTATTTTTATTTTTTGCTAAATAAACAAAAAAAAAAAAAACAAAATTAAAAAAAAAATCTTTTTTTTTCGCTTTTGTTTTTAAATTTTGCAGATAAATAATTGTTTATCATTTTAGGACAGAATATATTCTGCTACATTTTTTTGGTAAAAAATAACCCAAATCATTGTATTTATTCTTTAGGGTTCTATCACATGGGCTTTCTGCTCAGCGGGGGATCGATCCATCTCCGCTCTGTGTGCAGAGACAGACCTATCAGATCCCTGCTCTCCTCTAAGGGAGATCGTATTAAAAAGGACCGCCTGTCCTCATCCGATCCTATAGAATCCTCCAGACGGATGGAAAATAGGGTTTCTATCCGTCTAGATTTCCAACCATCTGGATTTCACAGACAGGATTGGATCGGATAGCAGCGGATAGATGAGAGGTTTCCGCTGGCATCATTATGCTATACAGGGTGCATAAAATCTTGGCACCCCCTGGTGGTTTTTTCCACATTTACTCCTCTCACTAGACCTTATTGACAAAAAAATATAAGACTTTTCCTTACTTTTACTTTTTCTTACACCTATATTTAGAAGGGTCTTTGCTGAGACCACTACCTGCTGCCTGATACGGATATACTTGTCCCTGTGTAAGACGTTACAAGTTACCTGGAACCACAACATTGTACATATTCTACAAGTAGAAGACTTATGAAATGCTTACCATCTTGGGCTTATATCTGACATCTTATACATTGTATATCTATTCCTACTTTTTAAGAAACCCTGCGTGAGCCCTCCGGGATCCTTATGGGATTGACCGCGAGGCAGTACTCACCCAATTATTTTGGGCGTCATATACACATTACTCCATTCCTATATATCTGTATACTTCAAAGGGATTCTTTCCCTGCCCTGGCCATAATCGGTGCCCTTTTTTGTGCTATACCACAATCAAATGTGGCAACATTTATACACGGCTTCATGCACCGTCATTGAGTGCGTATCACTTACATCTTTGATACTACAATGTACACCAGATGCAATGTATGTAGATATACTGTACTTATATTTATAAAAGTTACTTTTATATATCTATTTCATTAACTTTTAGAAATGAGTTCCAGTTGGCCTTTGAAGAAGGTCATGCCCGAAATGCGTCACTTCTTTTTCTGGAATTCATGCCCTCAACTCTTGGTTCTCCATGTGTGATGTATTCTACAAGCCGTATAGATGTTTGTTTTTATAGTATCTATTCTTACATGCACCACTTTATGCGTTTTTACTGTGTTTAATCAATAAACTTATATCATTTTTATAAGTTTGTAGTATATTGTGTTGGATGTTTTGTTGCCCTTTAAAGTCCCGCCACCAGGGGAATTTCTTTCTTTTTTATGCTATACCCCGGGAGGGAAGTGGGTAATTACAACCTTTAGAATCACTTTAAGGCTAGAGGGGGCTAGGAACCCAAAATTTTCAGGTCGGTAATGGCCACCTGTGTATTTCTCTCATGACCGCTTTCTTTTAAAGCAGCCTTTCTCAACTTGGGGTGCCATCTACAGTATGGTTGCCAGGGGTGCTACAGCATCCTGGTTGATAAAGGCTGCAGATCAAGCTTCTGCTGTGAGGATGTACAGTTCAGGGCTCTGCCAGTCTCAGTCCTGTATAGATACAGCGGAGGTCCAAACTGTACATTGGCTCAGTGGGAGCTTGATTAGGATCAGGGGAACACTGAAGTGCAGAGCAGTGCATTGGGAGGTGTCTTCCTGAGTCCTGACCAGCTCTGTCTCCCCAACAGTGTAGCAATACAAACTGATCACCCAGCAGTGTGAGTGCAGATACAATCTGCATTTGTCAAAATGGCTATGTGTGTCGGTGTGTATGTATGTATGTGTGTGCATGTGAGTTTATGTATGTGTATGTGAATTTATGTATGTGTGTGTATGTGAGTCTATGTACACTATATTAACAAAAGTATTGGGATGCCTGCCTTTACACGCACATGAACTTTATTGGCACCCCAGTCTTAGTCTATAGGGTTCAATATTGAGTTGGCCCACCCTTGGCAGTTATAACAGCTTAAACTCTTTTGGGAAAGCTGTCCACTAGGTTAAGGAGTGTGTCTATGGGAATGTTTGACCATTCTTCCAGAAGCCCATTTGTGAGGTCAGGCACTGATGTTGGATAAAAAGGCCTAGCTCACAGTCTCCACTCTAATTTATCCCAAAAGTGTTCTATCGGGTTGAGGTCACCCCAAACCCACTCATCCATGTCTTTATGGACCTTGCTTTGTTCACTGGCACACAGTCACATTGGAACAGGAAGGGGCCATCCCCAAACTGTTCCTACAAAGTGGGGAGCATGAAATTGTCCATGGTATGCAGACGCCTTAAGAGTTCCCTTCACTAGAACTAAGGGGCCAAGCCCAACCCCTGAAAAACAGCCCCACATTATAATCCCCCTCCACCAAATGATTTAAACCAATATAAAAAGCAAGGTCTATAAAGGCATGGATGAGCAGGTTTGAGGAGAAGGAACTTGACTGGCCTGCACAGAGTCCTGACCTCAACCTGATAAAACACCTTTGGGATGAATTAAAGCAGAGACTGCAAGCCAGGCCTTCTTGTCTACATCAGTGCCTGACCTCACAAATGCACTCCTGGAAGAATGGTCAAACATTCCCATAGACACACTCCTAAACCTTGTGGACAGCCTTCCCAGAAGAGTTGAAGCTGTTGTAGCTGCAAAGGGTGGACCAACTCAATATTGAGCCCCATGGACTAAGATTGGCAGGTGTCCCAATACTTTTGGTAATATAGTGTATGTATGTGTATGTGAACGTATGCATGTGTGTGTTTATGTATATCTGGACATTATTTTAATCCTGACCCCTAATCCTGTAGTTCAGAGCTGCTTTTTAGGGCTCGCTCACAATAGCCGAAAGGATTGACGCTTCTCTGAAAAGCAATCCAAAATTACTTGGAGGCATTTGACAAGCAGCGAGGAAGCAATATGTTGCCTCATCGCCACATGTTTTAACCCCCCCTAAATGCAGCACCATTGTTCACCTGAATGAGTAGTATTCGGCAGGCAGTACTACTTACCGAACCCAACAGGGTGTATAATTCCTGCTGTGGCCACACAATGTGTACGACCCTGGCTGCTGCCTCTGCAGCTAAAGGGGGAGCAGTTGGGGGGGGTAAAAACACAGCCTAACTGCGTTAGACTGGGGTGCCTTGAGACTGAAAATACCTGTTTATCTTGCCAGAAATTTTGTTTTTTTGTCCCTTCCTGTGAGGTTTACAGAAAAAACAATGTTATCTTTCTTTTGCAAACCATTAAATGAAAAAAATGAGTCATGTTTGAAATCCAGCCTGTGTGACAGCAATGGCTCTCTCCGTAGATACAGTGTTGAAGTAACGGTAGCCACCAAAGGACAGAAATTGTGCTAATTACAGAACTAATAGGTGAAACCGAAATGACCCGAGTGACTCCTGTCTCCCATGACACACACAGCTGTCTGGGCTGACCCTCACTCTCTCTCATTCTCCACCCGCAGCAGCAGATAGCCGCATTGCCCACACTGGCTCCACGTTCGCACCCGCATGGTCACACTCATACACTGGGGACATACCAGGCCTAAGTGCTCCACGCCTCCTCCGGTGCAAAGCGCCAGTCCTCCATCAGGCACCATCTGCACTCCTGTACCCTACGGGACGATCGCCTTTGGCTCTTCGGTCTGCTCCCGGGTCTTCCCAGCAGGTTCTCTGCCAATGGGTGGAATAGTTGCGGCTGCGCACATTCATTCTCCAGCAAGCTCCATGTTGCTTCTCCTCGCACATGTCTCCCTCTCAGCCATACCCGAAGGAGGAAGTAATTTATGGACTTCCCTTGTCACTCCTGATTGGCTGGGCGAGACCGACGTCTCCACCCACATTCTTTGTTTGGCGGTGTCTCCTCCTGCTAGGCAGAATCTTCTAGCTGCACTTTCCCACGTGGTGCAGTAACCCCTCCAATTTTGAAATAAAAATGGGGGGAGACCAGCGCTTTGGATTATTCCAGAGAGGGTTGCTTGTAGGACAAATAGGAAGCAGCCACCAACCAACCCCTAAAAAATTAGGGGTCAAGATTTGTAGGAAATGGGGGAGGTAGTTGGAATCGGCGCTACCTTATAAATATGTGATGGGACAGTGATGTGTCCAAACCATAGAGTGTCACTCTATAAATTAGTGCAGATTACAAGTGCCAGTGCAGAAGTGTATTTGGATCAATAAAAAGCCGTGCTGGTAAAATTATGGCTGGGTAAGTTAAAAGACACAAAGTGTTGGTGAAAATATTTAATGTGAAGTGACAGATTATAGTGATAATAAAATCAATAAGGGTTGGATAAAAATTACAAGCGTGTGCTAAAAATAAGTGAACAAAGTGCTTGTGGTAAAAACTCGAGTGCTTGCGTTCCAATTGTCCACTAGGGGTCGCACTCACCCTTCAACTAAGTTACCAGTAATTGGCTATAGAGATATCCACCAGAGGGGTCCATAGTAAACTCCCAGATATGTCTCCTGGAGGTCTTCACAGACGTGCGGGTCCCATCTGTCTCTGCAGCCGTCCAATCAGCGCAAGTCCAAAGTTCAGACTGAACTTTCAGATTATAGTATTATCACTATAATCTGTCACTTCACATTAAATATTTTCACCAACACTTTGTGTCTTTTAACTTACCCAGCCATAATTTTACCCGCACGGCTTTTTATTGATCCAAATACACTTCTGCACTGGCACTTTTAATCTGCACTAATTTAGAGTGACACTCAATGGTTTGGACACATCACTGTCCCATCACATATTTATAAGGTAGCGCCGATTCCAACTACCTCCCCCATTTCCTACAAACCCCTCCAATGCCTTGCTCTCTCACCTCAGCCTCACAGAAGTTACTGCAAAGCGGACCATGACCCTCATCAGACGTGCATCCACTCTTATTGCTTTTAGCAGGACCCCAGCTGCGCCTCCATCAACTTGAGCCAGCTGTCCCTCTTTGCCAGTCTAGAGAATTGTCCCGCTGTTGTATGCACGGTCAACAGTCCTCTTCCCAGCACATGTACAAGCAAGGCCCGTCACCATACTGTCTCCAAAGAAAGCCCCACTGCCCTTCCCTGCATGGCCGACTGCTATCTTCACAGTATTGACACTGTCCCTATACAGTATAAATGTCCCGCTGTCGTATGCACGGTCAACATCATTCCATGTAGACACACACACGGCCCCTGGCCGCCATTTTCTCTGTCCACATTTGCCAGCAGACAGAGGAGGCCATGCCTGTGGAAAGCTGTTATGTATGTGACAGCTTCCTGCATAGAGCTATATCCCCAGCCCCACTGTAGTTGGTGGATATGAAAGCTACATTTGGACTGAATAGTGGTTACGGATCTGCCCACTGCTATGCTCTGTCAATCTAGGGGTCTCCAAACTATGGTCCTCCAGTTGTTAAGGAACTACAATTTCCATCATGCCTAGTCATGCCAGAGTTTGGGATGTGTAGTTCCTCAACAGTTGGAACCGTACTTTGGAGATCCCTGGGTCACCCTGGGATCCCTGGGTTCCCCCTCAGGCTTCGCCCACTAAGTACAAAGCTCCTCGGCCATGTGTCTGTCAGTGTAATGGGCGCAGTGGATGTGCATTGAGGAAGAGGTGTCCAGTGTGAATGCTTCTTCTTCAGTGCAGACACAGAATCATTCATGTATCTGTCTCTGAGAGGTACATGAATCAGGTGCAAGCACCAACACTTTTAATACTGATACCCAACAGATTTCTAAAAGGTGTCTGCAACACCCTAAAGCATGTAAGTTCCTCCAGATGTTTAGTTGTACAATTTGAAAAGAAATGTTTAATAGTAAACTTGGAATAAGATTTGTGCAAATATCAAATAGCAAGATTCAAATTTTGGAAGCAGGTAAATGACTGACTACTTTTTGTTTCACTAACTACAGAAATGTATTTCTAATGTAAACATTCATAAAACTATGTAGAAATAAAGACCAATATGACACAAAATAAATTTTTCCATATACCTGCAAACAGAATATTGGTGTGTTTAACACAAACACTTTCCTTTCATTTTTTTCTATTACAGCTTTGAAAGACTCCCGTTTCAAGCAGTATGATCCTAAGATTTTTGCTTTTAATACAAAAGATAATCAAGATACACAGCCTTACCTTATACTTATCTAAGCCAAGCTCGATTCAGCACTGTACCCAAGAGCAGTAGCTTCCTCCACTCTCTCTCTTTATTGGACATAAAGGCAGCAGTGGGAACCCTTGGTTCCTGCTGCTGTCAATCACAGCCAGTGAGCAGAGAGCAGGGGACGGGGCAGAGCCGCACTGTGTGTGTCAATAGATACACAGAGCGCGGCTCAGGATAGAGCCCACACGAGTGCCCCCATAGCAGGCAGCTTGCTATGGGGGCACTTGGCACGGGGGAGGAGCCAGGAGGGACCCCAGAAGAGGATGATCAGGCCTGCTCTGTGCAAAACTATTGCACAGAGCAGGTAAGTATGAGATGTTTGTTTTCTTCAAAAAAAAAAAAGTTTACAGTCACTTACTTTATACCTAATACTTTTGATTTATACGTAAAGTAGGTAGTATAATTACAATCACAGTTTCTCTTCCAGGTAAGAAGCTGGCACATGTGAGTCCATCAGTCTATTAATCTGAGACAAAAATAGCCTTGTTTTCTGTCCTGGAATTATTTAAAATGTTTAATGTGTTTGAACTGTGGGTAAAGAACATTTTTTTCATTGAAAAATTGGATCACTACCAATAACGATATAAGAACTTGGGACAATATGTTCAAAATACTGCTTGGCACAGCCTATATAGAGTTGGCAAAGTGAAGAAATGTGAGGAATTTTCACGATTATACAAGTTAAAAAGAGAGATTTGAAAAAGCAGCTATGAAAAGAAAGTATTTTTATTACAAAAATACTTGTGATCAGTTACTGAACAAGTACAAATATGACCTCCTTCCCTTGAGTGTCTACAAGGGAAAAGCATGCCTTCTGTATCCAGATTATTGGCTGTTACTTGGTGTTATATGGAACAAACAACAATCTAAGGGGAGTTTATGAACAACTAAAAGCACCCATGGGAAACCAAAATACTGCCAAATTATAAAAAGGAAGAAGGGGAAAATAGCATAGTGGTTATGTAATTAACGTTCAGGTTTTCCATTTGGGACATATTGAGGTTGATTTACTAAAGGCAAACAGACTGTTCATTTTGCAAGAGAAGTTGCACTTTATTAGAGTATTATCCCCAGAGCTTAGTAAATGATTTGAGGCTCTGCTGTCTTCTTTCATCTAATCATGGGCAAGCACAAATATTTTTCTATTCTCCTTACACAGGATTAGGTATTCTTGGCAAAGTCAAATTTCACCAAACTTACAAAGCTCTGGTTAACCCTCCTCTTATGTTAGGGTCAGAACCGACCCGTTTTCAGGTTTTGAATGTCTATAAGTATCACATAAATTTGTTTATTGCATCAAGATTTTTTTTACTTTGTCAGGAACCTCTATTTAAACAATGTAATAGAAAAATAATCCTTTTCACTAAATTATAAAATACTGTGGTGAAAATTAAGACGTTCATGGTGTTAGGGTCAATTCAGACCCAGTTATAATATAGGATTTTAGGACACTAATAAGTGCCAAAACTGAAATCATAAACACTCTCTCTGCTTAGTAACACTGACAGCCAATCCCCTCTCAACCCTGTGAGCTGTAGTTAGGGAGGGGCCTATCTCTTTTCCTGCTTGTCTGCTTCTCTAAATAAAGTGAAGAAACATAGGACAAATACATTTCAGAGTTGCTGACTTTATTTTACCATTTTTTAAATTTGAAAATGAGAGGTATGCTATCAAAAGAAAGGTCTAAGGGGTCACACCAAAAATATTAAAACCAATCTTTTCAAGGATAAAGAAGCCTAACAAGGTAACCAAGAGGTAAGAAACAAATTTGATGATAAATAATTATTCAGAGGGTATTTTATGGCTGATTTAAAACACGGGTCAAAACCGACCCTAAACATCATGGATAGTAACGGAATTCTAACATAAGAGGAGGGTTAAAAGTGCAACTTCCCTTGCAAAGTGAACAGTCTATTTGTCTTTAGTAAATCAGTCCCTAACTACACTGAACAAAATTATAAATGCAACACTTTTGTTTTTGCCCCCATTTTTCATGAGCTGAACTCAAAGATCTAAGACTTTTTCTATGTAAACAAAAGGCCTATTTCTCTCAAATATTGTTCACAAATCTGGCTAAATCTGTGTTAGTGAGCACTTCTCCTTTGCCTAAATAATCCATCCACCTCACAGGTGTGGCATATCAAGATGGTGATTAAACAGCATGATTATTGCACAGGTGTACCTTAGGCTGGCCACAATAAAAGTCCTGTCAGGGCACAAGCACCAGGAGAAGGGCTCTAGGACCCAGCAGCACTGTCAGCACTTTGGCAGAAGAAGAACTCTAGGACCCAGCAGCACTGTCAGCAATTTACCTGGGTCTATATAAGGAAGCTTGCCAGTTATTTTAGTTTCTGGTTTATCTTCGGCTCCTCCAGTGTGTTATCCTTGTGATATTCCAGTTCCTGTCTCCTGTTACCGACCCGGCTTGTCCTTGACCTGTCTCCTGATTGCTTCCTGTGTTCGACCTCGGCTATCCATCTGACCATGTCTGCTCTGATACCCACCTGGCTCCTGATCTTGGCTATCCACCTGACCATGTTCCAGTCTCAGCATTATCAGATTCCTGCAAACAACTCATGGGCACCACCTGTTTGCTGATTCCACTCCAGCACTCCAGCTGTACTCTGGATCCTCCTGCACACAGTCCAGCAGGCGACTCATGCTACTTTGGGCCTGACCTCCCCTGTTCTCATCCTCAGGGGGGTCTGGAACTTAGCCGCAAGGGAAGCCCTCTCTCTCCATTGGCCTCCACTCTGGCGTGCAAAGTTGCTGGATATTGGCAGGACCTGGAATACGCTGGCGTATACGCCAATCCAGAGCATCCCAATCATGCTCATTAGGTGACATGTCCAGCAAGTATGCTGGCCATACAAGAGCTGGGATGTTTTCAGCTTCCAGGAATTGTGTACAGATCCTTGCAACATGGGGCAATGCATTATCATGCTGCAACATGAGGTGATAGTCATGGATAAAGGGCACAACAATGGGCCTCAGAATCTGGTCACAGTATCTCTGTGCATTCAAAATGCCATCAATAAAATGCATCTGTATTTGTTGTCCTTAACATACGCCTGCTCCTACCATAACCCCACCGCCACCATGGGCCACTCGATCCACAACGTTGACATCAGCAAACCGCTCACCCACACAACACCATACACAATGTCTGCCATCTGCCATGCACAGTGAAAACCGGAATTCATCACTGAAGAGAACACCTCTCCAAAGTGCCAGATGCCATCGAATGTGAGCATTTGCCCACTCAAGTCGGTTATGACAAAGAATTGCAGTCAGGTCAAGCCCCCGATGAGGACGATGAGCATGCAGATGAGCTTCCCTGAGATGGTTTCTGACAGTTTGTGCAGAAATTTTTCGGATATGCAAACCGATTCTTGCAGCAGCTGTCCGGGTGGCTGGTCTCAGACTATCTTGGAGGTGAAGATGCTGGATGTGGAGGTCCTGGGCTGTTGTGGTTACACGTGGTTGTGAGGCTGGTTGGATATACTGCCAAATTCTCTGAAAAGCCTTTGGAGAGGGCTTAAGGTAGAGAAATTAACATTCAATTTACGGACAAAAGCTCTGGTTGACATTCCTGCAGTCATCATGCAAATTGCACGCTCCCTCAAAACTTGCGACATCTGTGGCATTGTGCTGTGTGATAAAACTGCACATTTTAGAGTGGCCTTTTATTGTGGCCAGCCTAAGGCACACCTGTGCAATAATCATGCTGTCTAATCAGCATCTTGATATGCCACACTTGTGAGGTGGATGGATTATCTCGGCAAAGGAGAAGTGCTCACTAAGGCTGGCCATACATGTTCAATTTTCTTGTACAATTTTCCTTTAGATTTATCCTAAACTATGTAGTGCAAGGGCCTGCCTATCTGGATACAATTGAAAGTTGTTTAGTTTTGACCTGATATTTTATGGTTTTTGGTAAATCTAAAAGAAAGTTGTACAAGAAAAATGAACATGTATGGGCAGCCTAAGGGTCCTTTCACACGAGTGCTCCGATCAGATCTGCCTGTCAGTTTTTTAGGCGGATCTGATCGGATGCTCCATGCATCCCTATGAAGCAGCCAATGTCAGCGCAGACATGTCCTCTGACACCCGCTGCCATCCGCATCCGATCCTGTCCGTGAAATCCAGACGGATAGAAACCGTATTTTCCATCCATCCAGGGGATCGGATGGGATCGGATGGGATCGGACAGGCGGTACGCTCTCATCCGATTCCCCCATAGAGATGCATGGGGCTCTGACATCTCCCTCTCTGCACACAGAGCGGAGAGGGAGCTGTACCCCTGCCTGCTCAACGGGGATCTGTGTTTATGATCCCCTGCTGAGCAGCACGCATCCGCCTACGGCGGCGGACCATGTGAAAGGACCCTAACACAAATTTAGACACATTTGCAAACAATATTTGAGAGAAATAGGCCTTTTGTGTACATAGTAAAAGTTTTGGATCTTTGAGTTCAGCTCATGAAAAATGGGGGCAGAAACAAAAATGTTGCATTTATAATTTTGTTCAGTGTATATAGACTGTATGATATTCATATACCTGCATGGGTCTCCTCTGAATGCTCTGGTTTTCTAAAACTTCAAAAATCACAGTCAGTAAATTAAATGGTTTCTTCCAAAATTGGTTCTTAGCTGTGTATGAATGAGCATATAGGTGCATCTAATAAAATTAGAATATCATCAAAAAGTGGATTTATTTTAGTAATTCAATTCAAAAAGTGAAACTCATATATCATATAGATTCATTACACACAGAGTGATATATTTCAACTATTACTAGCTGTAAGCCATAACCATCAAAATTAAAAGAAAGAAATGCTTGAAATACTGTATATCACTTTGTGTGTAATGCACCTATATAAAATAGGAGTTTCACTTTTTGAATTGAATTACTGAAATAAATTAATCCATTCATTTTATGAGATACACCTATACAAATCTGATGCCCTCATTAGCCTGCTGGAGTAACCCTGTAAAAGCACCTACCATATATGTATCATCCTGCATACAAAATGAGAGCATAAAGTACCTTTCTACCTGATAAACACACAATTTATTGTTGCAATGGGAAGAGGAAGCAAGTGTTTTTCAGTCAGGGTCAAGACTAGGCCCTGCACCATAGGCTTAATGGACTACTGTGCCCTTCTTCTGCTGTTTTTATATAGTAACCGCTGTTTCCTCTGACAGGAGAAAATCAGCCTTAAAAACTCACCTAAGCTGCACTTTTTTCAAACCAGTTAAGGCGAGTTCAGCAGAATTTGGTGTTTGGGGGGTTTACTTTTTTCCTTGGCCAGAGTTTTTAATTTATTTTGGCCATTAAAATTAATAAATGCTTAAGTGCTAAATGCCTCTAGAGTTTAGACGCATTTAGACATGTTTATGTGCATTTGCAGTTCTTTACGGTAAAAAGTTCCTCTTTTGCACACGGCTCTTTTGCATTCAGAAGAGGAGCTTTGACTATCTTTAAACTACGCTGCTTCTAAACTCAGGTAAAAGCCTATGTATGCATGGACACACAGGCTTTTATTGAGTTGAGTTCAGGGGCTTTGGCAACAAAACAGGAAAACTCCTAAACGTAAAGCAAAATGAGGTAAAACCGAGTCATAATCTTTGCACATCACTCAAATCGTTCCTATCCTGAACGCGGTTCTTCCACTTACAGGAGAGGGAGGTTGAGGGAGGTTTAAGCTCCCCTAACTGGAGCAGCTTCTAAACTCTGCTCAAAGCCTATGTGTACATTGACACATAGGGTTGATTTACTAAAGAAAAATAGGCTGTGCACTTTTTGCAAAGTGTAGTTGTTCATCCATCATGGCAGGCAATGTCTTTTAGGACTCTCAGGGACTCGTTCCCCTTTTGCTAGGGTTCCCTGACCTGGCCCTGTATAGCAAAACCTTGTCAGTTATTACCATGCAGGGTACCATGTGAGCAGGCCATGTTATAGGCAAAGTTTGCATTTTTCTAGCTAATCATTGCATGGTCCGGGTGCCATTCTTATTCACAGCTGTAGGAATAGATCCGGATAACACCAGACTCCTTATCCCAACAGTGACCATCACTGTCAGACACTGGCAAGAAAACTGAGATACTTCCTGTATGGGAGGGGTTATATAGATTATATAGGAGAACTGCTGTGTGTCTCGCGATGTACAATAAATAAAAAACTCCCTTTTAAGATATGTTTGGTATTAGGCACAAGAGGAAGACATGTAAGGCCTATGGGTATAGGCAGCACAGTGGTTAGGCCCTTTGTCTGGCAGCACTATACTCGTCAGTTTAAATCTCAACCACAACACGACCTACACGACATTTGCATATTCTCCTTTTGTGTTGGTTTCCTCCCACACTCCAAAGACATGCTTGTAGGTTAATTGGCTCTTATCTAAATTAGACCTGGTACAGTATGCGTATGTATGAATGTGAGTTAAGAATCTTAGAATGTAAGTTCCTTGAGGGCTGGGACTGATGTAAATGTACATTATACTGTATATGTACTGTACATTGTCGATGGAACTCATCCAAAGATTTGCATCCATGAGAAGGAGCACATTTCTGAAGGAACCGCCTAATATCCCAGTTCATAAAGTGTTAGCCATTAGTGACATTCTAGGACAAAATAATATCCCCCCATTCCTTCATTTGTTTGCACAGCTGGCTAGTTTTCTTTGCTGAACAAAGTAGAATATTTAAATTTCCTTTTAATTAAGCCCTGTCTGTCTTAGAAATCCACACGGGAACAGCTTGTCTATTTATTTTCCTCTGTTAACCTTAGATCTCTCTTTGTATTTCATAGCTCTAGGGATGAAAACGAACTTCATATTTCACAAAAGCATCCACTTAGCTTTTCAAACTTTCCATTAAACTTTAGCTTTTCTCATTACTAATATGGAAAACATTGGAATATAACCAAGCCTCAAAGCTAGACTTTGACAATTTAGAATTTCTGTTTAAAACTTTTGTGTCGCTAAATTATTGTGATGACATTTCTATATTTATGTGCCACCACTGGGGGTATTTGTGCTACTACTGGTTTTATCTTTCATTAGGCAGCTTTTCCTAAGCCATATAGCCAACTGAGCAGAAGTTTTTTAAAGTTTTGTTAAACCCAGGACCCTGCATTCACTATATGTGGTCTCCCACAGTACACAGAACATGGAAATGCAGTTGTTTTAGTAAATATAAACTTCTAAATACCTTTTCTCATCAGCGCTTTATAGCAGTCTTGTGACTTCTGTCAGTTCCTGGTAAAGCTTGTAGAAGGAGTTTTAATACTGCACTGAGCTGTCCTATCAGGATGTAGGACCCCTGATCCTCTGTCTGGACAGTGTTGATTGGCCCTGTGCTGATCACATGCACCTTAGAAAAAAACTCTCTAGCAATACACACCAAACTGAGCATGTGCAGCCTGACTCCAAAGGCTCTGTCTTATCAAGAGATCTTCTGGAGTCAGTGGAAGAGGAGGATCTGTGCATACAAGATAAAGCAGCCTTTTTACTGTTGTGGGTTTAGACTACAAATAAGGCCATTAAATTCAATTATAGGAGAACCAGTGGGTTGAGAGACTGGGAAATTATGTTTGGGACTAAAACTAGCCCATATCCCATTACTATGCCATTTTGGGGCTATGCCCGCACTGGAAGGGTTAATTGTTTGTTTTTTCGGGTTTTTTTGGTCAAAATAAACAAAAAGAAAAAGTACTTACCTGATCCTTTGCTCCTTCCCGCAGCTAGACCAGTCCCCACAGCACACACACATATAATTTTCCAGTCTCTCAACCCACTGGTTCTCCTATAATTGAATTTAATGGCCTTATTTGTAGTTTAAAGTGTTACTAAACCCACAACAGTAAAAAGGCTGCTTTATGTTGTATGCAAAGATCCTCCTCTTCCACTGACTCCAGAAGATTACATTCCTGTGGTCCACGGTCTCAGCGTCATCAAGATCAAAGCAAGGTCCACAGTCCTAATTTGGATATGATGACGAGGAGGGACAGTGCACCTCTGCAGCATGAGGGCAAGTGCTATCTGCCAAGGGAGCGGAGGATCAGGTAAGTAAAACTGTTCCTCCTCTCCCCTTGACAAAATAAGTTATTAACCCTTGCAGTGTAGCAGCAGCCACACTGCTAAGGGATCATTTTTAGTTGCCAAAAGTTGGGCTTTAACTAAAATATATTTTGATCAACAAGTAAATCTATTATTCCTTTATTATCACAACCTTTCTTTACAAGTCCAACAAATCTGATGTAATAGGACAAGATAGTAAGGGAGAGAACTTTGTAATCAGCATTCCTTAAAGTGTTGCCCAAACGTATTATTTTATTTTATTTTTTAATAAAATAGGCAAAGGTTAATACCCCTATCAGTTTTTTTTTTTAAATTTGCTGTCCATGTCCTGAAATTTCCCTTCACTTTCTTTCCTGGAGATGCAAAACAGAAAGTTAAAGCATGAGCTTACCTTTACAAAAAAGAAAAAATAATAAATTCACATCTTTTTGCAGGTAAATAAATGTGCATGATAAGCAGATCATGGGTGCTATGCAGGGCTCTTGCAGACTCTGTGTGTAAGCTGTTTGGCTGTACATCGTACGGTCAAGCAGTTACACACTAACAGGAAGCATCAATGAACTACCACAGTGCTCAACAGTGCCATGGTAGTTCATTGAGTACTACAAGCTGACAGCCGCAAAAGCTGTTGGACCCTGTAGTTTTCTGATTTACGGAACATGGTAAATAGATGACGTGGCTGGCGGGCGGAGCTGCTACAGATTGTGACAGCTAGCAGGAGGAAAGAGATCCGGGGGAGCAGGGGCCGGTGCATCTGCAAGATGCTACATCCTGAATATGGGTGTAACATGTAACATGTTACAAAAGTGAACTTATCCTTTAAAGCAGAGTTTCACCAATTTTGGTGTTTATTAAAAGTCAGCAGCTACAAAAAGTGTATCTGCTGACTTTTAATAAACACACACTCACCTGTCCCACTGTCCAGCGATGCAGCTGACAGGAGCCTTGGTTCTTTCCCTCTTCTCCCTGTGGTGAGGGCATCTCTAGTGTGGGCACCTGGCTGTGACAGCTTGCAGGTTCACTGCTGGGTGTGCACTGCGCATGACCGAGTCGCGCTGCGCATCCTGAGTAGACAAGCAATATTCTGGGACCTTGAACGTGTACCAGAAGATGGGAGGGAGGGGGAGAGGAGAACGCCTGAGCAGAAGTGGGAGCGAGTACCTGTCAAATCTAGGTACCAAATCTAGGTAGCAGCTCCCCCCCAAAAAAATGACATGCCAAATGTGGCATGTCAGGGGGGTCAGGACTCAGGAGCACTTAAAGTGGAAGTTCCATTTTTGGAGTTTTAAAGTCACAGTCCACCTTTGGCAAACCAGTAAATGTAGCACCATTGATCTCATGATCAATGTGCATTTAGTAATTTTTTGCAATAAAGTCTGCAGAGGATTGCACCTGCGATCAATGCATTGCAGCTGCAATGCACAGGCTCTTGCAAAGTCTTCCCCCAGCCCCAGGTCCATATGGAGATATGGATCTTTAGCTTGAACTAAAGGAGAGAGGGGAGAGCAGGGGGAGGGAGTAGGGATTAGGGATGGCCTTGCGGTTCGCCCGGTTGTCGGTTCGCAGCAAACTTTGCTCGTTCGCAGCCCGCCAATTTTGCAAACACATGGCATTGTTCGCGGCAGCCATATTAGTTTACATTGGTGAGAACTTTGACCCATGACACAGCCATTAGGTGGAATGGGAAAGTCAATTAAAAAATTTGCAGCACATGGACATACCCCCTACCCTATAATTAGACCTGAGCTGGCGGCCATTTTACATTATGCTTTTTGTCAGTGTAGGGAGAGGTCTGCTGTGTGCACCAGGGACAGATCGTCAGTGACACAAATCGCTCTGTTAAGGTCCACAAAAGTCATTTTAAGGGCTGGTATTTGGTATAGATGTACAATCTCTTTTGTCAGTGTAGGGAGAGGTCTGCTGTGTGCACCAGGGACAGATTTGTCAGTGACATAAATCGCTCTGTTAAGGTCCACAAAAGTCATTTTAAGGACTGGTATTTGTTATAGGTGTGCAGTGCACTATATAGGGATGTAATCCACTTATAATATACTTTGTAATATAGAAAGCATATTATAGTGGATTTGTATTGTGCATTGTGCAGCATTGTGACTGGTGTGTTGAGCGTTTCTGCAGCACTACAAACAGTGACAAAAGCACTTTTAAAGTATTATAACTGGTGTTATAGACCAGTGGCCCCCCCAATACCACATATTGAAGTGGGGTGTTATCGGAGTATACTTTTATAAGTGTATTTGTGTCCTGCAACAATATTGCCTCTTTTGCTGCATTAACTCTGCTACACACAGTGCAAAACTCACTGGCCAATTTTTTGTACAACTGGTGTGATAAACCAGTAGCCCCCCAATACCACATTTTGAAGTGGGGTGTTATCTGAGTATACTTGTATAAGTGTATTTGTTTCCTGCAACAATATTGCCTCTTTTGCTGCGTTTACTTTGCTACATACAGTGCCAAACTCACTGGCCAATTTTTTGTACAACTGGTGTGATAAACCAGTGGCCCCCCATTACCACATATTGAAGTGGGCTGTTATTTAACAGTATACTTTTCTAAGAGTGTATTTTAGTCCTGCAAAAATTTGGCCTCTTTTGCTGCGTTAATTGTGCTACACACAGTGACAACAGTTACTGGCCAATTATTTGTAGAACTGGCGTGATAAACCTGTGGCCCCCCCAAATACCACATATTGAAGTGGGGTGTTTTCCTCCTCCTCTTCCATCCTCCCTCTCCTCCTTGGCTGACTCCTCCTTTTCTGCTGCTACCGTCTCTTCCGCTGCGCCGCCCAAGATCCCCAGAACCTATTCCACATGCCAGGTGAGACGTTGCCATGCTGCGTTGCGTCTGTTGTGCCTGGAAGCCAAGAGCCACACTGGTCCTGCACTCCTTTCAGCTTTGCGTTCACAGGCAGATCAGTGGCTGACACCGCACAATTTGACAGATGGTAAAGTGGTGTGCAACAAAGGTGCCAATCTGTTGAGCGCGCTGAAACAGGGCAAAATAACTCACGTGCCATGCATGGCACACGTCCTGAACTTGATCGTGCAGCGATTCATTGCCAAATACCCTGGGGTCCAGGACATCTTGCGGCAGGCCAGGAAAATCTCGGGCCATTTCAAAAGATCTTACACAGCCATGGCTCACCTTGCTGACATTCAGCGGTGACACAACCAGCCTGTCAGGCGTCTTATTTGTGACTGCCCGATGCTATGGAACTCAACGTTGCATATGCTTGATAGGCTGCTCCAGCAGAAACGGGCATTTAACGACTACCTGTACGAACTCTGCAGCAGGACAGGTTCTGGGAAGCTTGGGGTTTTTTTTCACCTCGCCAGTGGCTGCTTATGCGTGACGCATGCAGACTTCTGCTGCCATTCGATGAGATCACCAAACTGGTCAGTCACGACCAGGGCGCCATCAGTGACATTGTACCTTACGCCTTCATTCTGGAGCATGCATTGCGTCGTGTCATTGATCAAGCCATTGAGGAGCAGGAAGATGAGGAAGTCGCAATGTTGGATGAATTCCCAGGGGGTGCTACTCCATCTGAGACAAGTCAACAACAGGAGTCTGAAGAGGAGTCAGAGGAGGATGGTGCCAGGGTGGATTAGGAGGAGCAAGAAGAGCATGCTTTAAACCTTTCTGGGATCCCTGGTGTTATCCATGGATGGGGGAGGAGAACGAGGACGACATTATCCTGGATGATGAGCTGGAGCCAGGCCACTACAACGCTTCCAGATTAGTGTGAATGGGGACCTTCATGCTCCAGTGTGTGAAGGGGACCCCTGTATAAAAAGCATAAAGGGCAAGGACCAGTACTGGGTGGCAACGTACTTAGACCCCCGGTACAAACAAAAAATGGCGGAAATGTTACCACCACTGCAGAGGGCAGGCAGAATGCAGCACTTCCAGGCCTTGCTGCGAGAAATGCTGCATTCTGCTTTTGCGTGCACTGGCAGAGGAATTTCCAGTCACAGAGAAACAGTTGCGAGTAGCAATCCAACAGCGCCTGCAAGAAGAGGGTGGTTTGAAGATGTGTTGGTCACTTCAGATATGAGATCCTTCTTTCAGTCGACCCATCGACAGCTGTACTTCAAATCCAGCATCAAGGAATGCCTAGACCGACAGGTGTCCGACTACATCGGGTTAACGGCCGATGTGGACCCTCTGAGGAGCAATGAACCCCTGGACTACTGGGTGGGTAGGCTTGACTTCTGGCCAGAGCTCGCACAACTTGCAATGGAACTGTTGGCTTTCCCCCGTCCAGTGTCCTGTAGGGATGATCGAACGGTTCGGGTCCACCATCGGGTCGGCCCGAACATTGGGTGTTCGAGGTTCGGCCGAATTTAGAACTTTTTGCCCAAAAAGTTCGGAATTCGGCAACCAGAACCGCCCAAAATGCTTCAGGAAATGGGCTTTAAAAGCCCGTGATTGGACCAGAACCATTAGCAAAAGCCAATTAATTAAGGGGGGCAGGAGAATGCTAGGAATGTGATTGGAGTGACTAGGGGGTCCCTAGACCAATCATTAGTGAATACGCCCCCCAGTATATAAGATCGCCCCCGCCATATTCCTAGCATTGTTATACTGGACATGGAAGAGAGTGGAAGCAGTTCTGTTAATTTTACTTTAAAAGTGTAATTTAGCTATTTTTAGTGTGAGGAAAGGGATATCTAGTGTAGTTAGAGTGCCCCTTTACACTTAAGTTAGCTTCAAAAATTTAGTTTCTGTAGGGAAAGTGTTAAGTGTCAGGGGACCGTAGTGTAGTGTAGGGTTAACTGGCAGTGACTGCTATGGCAGGGTGACAAAACCCTTCCATAGCAGGGTGACCGCTATAGAGAAATGATCATTTCTCTGAATAGCTTCGGGACAGGCATATGGCTTCTCACCAGCCAAGCATTTTTTATGCTGCAGGGGCTGCTACTGCCAGTGCTTTTTTGAGGACATGTTTGATGTCAGACATGACATCTGAACATGTGTATAGGGGGTATATATAGACATATATGTCTGAATATATACCCCTAGACATATATAGGTGTGATAGTAGCAGAAATAAATGCTTGCGCTAATGAAATCATTTACAATAATATAATTCTGCTACTATCACACCTATATATGTCTAGGGGTATATATTCAGACATATATGTCTATATATACCCCCTATACACATGTTCAGATGTTTTGCCTGCCTCAAAAGAACCCCCAAAAATGCCAAAAAAAACCGCTAGCGTCAAAAAAAAATGCCCAGGTGTGTTTTTGCTGGCATTTTTTGGGGGTTTTTGGAGGCAGGCAAAACATCAGAACTTGTGCACAGTACCACTATACACAAGTTCAGATGTTTTTCCTGACTGCAAAGATCCCAAAAAAATGCCTTCTATTAAACCGGCAAGGTGTTACAGGAGCGAAGCCAACCCCCTGTCAGAAAGTTTTCTAATACAAACGATCTTTTTTTTCTGGTTCTGGACATGCTACAGAGCTGAAACGTCACATGTACACTTTTTAGACCCCCCAGATCTGAAATCCAAAGTAAAAATCAAAAAATCTTTTTTCTTTTTTTTTTTTCAATAATTGGCTTTTTTTATCAAAAATGACAATTTTTAAGAACTTTTTTTGTGTGATTTTGTGTCTGGGGGGTCTAAAAGGTGTACCTGTGAAGTTTCAGCTCTGTAGCAGGTCCAGATCCAGAAAAAAATGGATTGTATGTATTAGAAAACTTTCAGCACAGGAATATGGCTTCTCTGCTGTAACACCTTGCCGGTTTCAAAGCAGGCATTTTTTGGGGTTCTTTGCAGCCAGGAAAAACATCTGAACTTGTGTATAGTGGTACTGTGCACAAGTTCAGATGTTTTGCCTGCCTCCAAAACCCCCAAAAAATGCCAGCAAAAACACACCTGGGCATTTTTTTTTTTGACGCTAGCGTTTTTTTGGCATTTTTTGGGGTTCTTTTGAGGCAGGCAAAACATCTGAACTTGTGTATAGTGGTGTATATACACACATCCATATATTTATATACACACCTAGACATATATAGGTGTGATAGTAGCAGAAATATATGCTTGCGCTAATGAAATCATTTACAGTAATATATTTCTGCTACTATCACACCTATATATGTCTAGGTGTGTATATAAATATATGTATGTGTGTATATATACCACTATACACAAGTTCAGATGTTTTGCCTGCCTCAAAAGAACCCCAAAAAATGCAAAAAAAAAACGCTAGCGTCAAAAAAAAAATGCCCAGGTGTGTTTTTGCTGGCATTTTTTTGGGGGTTTTTGGAGGCAGGCAAAACATCAGAACTTGTGCACAGTACCACTATACACAAGTTCAGATGTTTTTCCTGACTGCAAAGATTCCAAAAAAATGCCTTCTATTAAACCGGCAAGGTGTTACAGGAGCGGAGCCAACCCCCTGTCAGAAAGTTTTCTAATACAATCAATCTTATTTTTTCTGGTTCTGGACATGCTACAGAGCTGAAACTTTACATGTACACTTTTTAGACCCACCAGATCTGAAATCCAAAGTAAAAATCAAAAAATCTCTTTTTTTTTTTTTTTTAAATGTTTTCAATAATTGGCTTTTTTATTAAAAAATGTGATTTTGTGTCTGGTGGGTCTAAAAGGTGTACCTGCGAAGTTTCAGCTCTGTAGCATGTCCAGAACCAGAAAAAAAGATCATATAGGTGTTAAAGTTAAAGGAGGGTCCCGACCCACATCCCTGTTCTACTGAAAAATTATCATTTTTTTTTTCATGGTTCTGGACATGCTACAGAGCTGAAACTTCACATGCACACCTTTTAGACGCCACAGATACTAAATCCAAAGTAAAAATCAAAAAATCTCTTTTTTTTTTTTTAATTTTTCAATAATTGGCTTTTTTATCAAAAATGACAATTTTTAAGAACTTTTTTTTGTGTGATTTTGTGTCTGGGGGGACTAAAAGGTGTACCTGTGAAGTTTCAACTCTGTAGCATGTCCAGAACCAGAAAAAAAGATCATATAGGTGTTAAAGTTAAAGGAGGGTCCCACATCCCTGTTCTACTGAAAAATTATCTTTTTTTTTTCATGGTTCTGGACATGCTACAGAGCTGAAACTTGACATGCACACCTTTTAGACCCCCCAGATACTAAATCAAAATAAAAAAAATCTCTCTTTTTTTTTTTTCAATAATTGGCTTTTTTTATCAAAAATGACAATTTTTAAGAACTTTTTTTGTGTGATTAATAGTTAATGGGGCATGACCCAGAACCCTAGGCACTTTTTAGGGGCATTTATTGGGTTTTGGGGCTTCAAAATGGTGTTTTTTGATTACCGAAAATCTGGCGTCCCGTTGATTTCAATGGGATTCTGAAATCCGGGCCGAACTTTCGGGAAGTTCGGATGTTCTGGCCGAACCGAACTTTTCAAAAGTTCGATCATCCTTAGTGTCCTGCCCAAAAGTACGTTCAGCGCAGCAGGGGGGATCGTGACCGATAAGCGCACTCGCCTAGCTCATGACAGTGTAGACTACCTCTCATAAAAATTAATGAGGCATGGATCTCTGAGGAATTCAACACATGTGACCAGTAGACCATGTTTCATTGAAATTCCTCATGACAGGCCACAAATATCCGCCAGACCGCCATCTACCCACAACAATTCATGGTCCTTGTCTTCGCTAAATACAGCGGCATTAAAGCCATTTCATGTCCATTGAATGCTTAATTTTTGGGGCCTTTCATGGCCGACAATTATTTTTTCTGTCAATGCCTAATATACCTCCAGCCACAGAATACTACATTCTTAGCTGTCAGGTAAACCCATGTGGGCTAATTTTTGAGGCCTATACTGGCCGACACTTACTTCTGTATCCTGTCAAAGTCTAATGTACCTTCAGCCACAGAAAACTACGTTCTTAGTTGTCAGGTAAACCCATGCGGGCTAATTTTTGGGGCCTATACTGGCCGACACTTACTTCTGTATCCTGTCAATGCCTAATGTACCTTCAGCCACAGAATACTACATTCTTAGCTGTCAGGTAAACCCATGCGGGCTAATTTTTGGGGCCTATACTGGCCAACACTTACTTCTGTATTCTGTCAATGCCTAATGTACCTTCAGCCACAGAATACTACATTCCTAGCTGTCAGGTAAACCCATGTGGGCTAATTTTTGGGACCTTTTATGGCCGACACTTACTTCTTTATCCTGTCAATGCCTAATGTACCTTCAGCCACAGAAAACGACGTTCTTAGCTGTCAGGTAAACCCATGCGGGCTAATTTTTGGGGCCTATACTGGCCGACACTTACTTCTGTATCCTGTCAAAGTCTAATGTACCTTCAGCCACAGAAAACTACGTTCCTAGCTGTCAGGTAAACCCATGTGGGCTAATTTTTGGGGCTTTCTACTGGCCGACACTGACTTCTGTATCCTGTAAATGCCTAATGTACCTCCAGCCACAGAATACAACATTCTTAGCTGTCAGGTAAACCCATTTGGGCTAATTTTTGGGGGTTTTACTGGTCGACACTTACTACTTTATCCTGTGAATGCCTAATGTACCCTCAGCTACAGAATACAACGTTCCTAGCTGTCAGGTAAACGCATGCGGGCTAATTTTTCGGGCCTGGAATGGCCGACACTTACTTCTTTATCCTGTGAATGCCTAATTTTTCAAACTGGAATTGAAAATCAATGGGTCTATAAAGGTTTCTGACAAATTGTGGAATGGATGCGGACCCATTTTACAGATGTGTAAATGGACCCTATGTGTATTTGACATGTATTTACCGGCTGCTGTCAGTTCTGGCTGATTTAGGAAAAAAAAAAATTTTTAGGGCAACTTTTCCAATTGCAATACTTCTGTTATGACATTGTCTATGTGGTGGGACTATTTGTGCACAGCTAGTAACTCTTTTGTGGCTGCAAATATGACCTAAAGGTTTTTAAAGTTCACCTCCCATTAAAGTCAATGGGGCCCGCCGCGAACTTGTGGTTTGCGGACATTTGAGAAAATTTGCGGCTGACATTCGCGAACCCACCCCAGACGATGTTTGTCTATCACTAGTAGGGATCACCAACACTATGCATAATTCCCTTGCTGCACTAGCAAATGGGACTTGTAGTAATTTTTTATTTACATAGAGCTAGATGATATGGCTATGTGGGGGGAGCCACACACAGCCACATTAACATTAAATAAATAACAGATTTCTATAGGTAGAAAGGGGGGGGGGGCTGTTTAAGGGGGGGTGAAGAAATACAACCATGCTTCGTATTAAACCCTAAAAAGGGGTATAACATGGTCACAAACATGGAATTTGAAGTATAACTAAAGGCAAACTTTTTTTTTTTGTTTTAGATATTGTGAAGATGGATTAGAACAGCCTTTTTAATCAAGGGTGCCCATGCACCCTGAGTTGCCTTGATGTTTCTTCAGGTGTGCCTTGGCAAAATGCCTAAAAAAATATCAAAAATTGTATACAAGCCAGCAGGTGGATGAAGCCTGCCTTTTAGTCACATAAAGCCACGTTTTTTCATTATGCACCATTACGACTTTCTAGACAAAGGCATCCTAACAACCAATGTGAATGAAAACTCCTCCTACAAGCTTTACTAGGAACTGATACAAGTCACAAGACTGCTATATACTGCTGATGAAAGCAGTATATAGCAGGTATTTATCCATTTATATTTAATAAATGTAGCAATATTTCCAGGCCTTGGGCCTGAGGTGGGTCTGCCATTGTTACCAGTAACACTTCCAACACATTTAAGTTGTGAACCCAGGAGTGAGAACTGAGACAATAACCATTCCGGCATCTTTGGTTTGTTTTGTTTATTGTATATTGGGGATGGGAGAAGGAAATGAGTGGGATACTCCTCTGGCTCTTCTAGGCTTAACTGGGACACTGTACAGAATAATGCCTGTTGGCGCTGTCCTAACGCCAGCTGAGTGCCGCCCAACGCTTCCTGGCGCTTAACCACTTTCCGCCCTCTCTATAGGCAAATGACAGCGGGAAGGTGGTTACATTATCCTGACCGGACATCATATGATGTAGGCTCTTTACCATGTGACCAGCTGTGTCCAATCACATAGTAAATAGGAAGTGCCGTTGATCGGCTTTCCTCAGTTCGTGCCTGACAGGCACGAGTAGAGGAGAGCCGATCTGTGGCTCTCCTGACTAGGGGGGGGGGGGTGTGTGTGGACTGGTAATCCGAGCATTAATTACCAGTGCAGACCCTTGGGGGGGGGGTGCCACTAGAACCACCAGGGATGCCCACCCATGACCCCCCGGGATGCCCACCATGGCCACCAGGGATGGCAAACAGGGAGCCCTCCAGTGCCCTCCCCATCAGTGCTGCCCGCCAGTGCCCTCCCCATCAGTGCTGCCCACCAGTGCCCATCATTGCCATCTATCAGTTCCGCCCACCAGTGCCTATTATTGCCCACCAGTGCTGCCTATCAGTGCCCATTAGTGCCCATCAGAGCTGCCCATCAATGCTGATCAGTGCCACCTATCAGTGCCCATCAGTGCCGCCTATCAGTGCCCATCAATGCCGCCTATCAGTGCCCAGCAATGCCGCCTATCAGTGCCCACCAATGCTGTATATCAGTGCTGCCTATCAGTGCCGCATATCAGTGCCACCCCATCAGTGCCTCCTCATCAGTGCCTGTCGGTGCGGCCTCATCAGTGCTCATTAGTGCAGGAAAAAACGTATCTATTTACAAAATTGTATAACATAAACAAACAAAAGGTTTTGTTTTTTTTCCAAACTTTTCTGTCTTTTTTTATTTGTTTAGCAAAAAAGAAAAAACCTTGCGGTGATCAAATACCATCAAAAGAAATCTCTATTTGTGGGGAAAAAATGACATAATTTTGGTTTAGGTACATACAGTGTTGCATGACTGCGCAATTGTCATTCAAAATTCAACAGCACTAAAAGCTGAAAATTGGCCTGGGCGGGAAGGGGGAAAAGTGCCCAGTATTGAAGTGGTTAACCTCCCTGGCGGTGTGATTCTTTTGGATTTTAGGTGCAGAAAGCGGTACCATTATTTTGCATGTAATTCTTGTAAATGAGCAGCCCAAACCAACTGTATACATTTATTATATATATTATATATATATATATATGTATGTATACATATATTATGTATACATATATATATATATATATATATATATATATATATATATATATATATATATATATATAATGTATACAGTTGGTTTGGGCTGCTCATATATATATATATTTATATAATGTATACAGTTGGTTTGGGCTGCTCATATATATATATATATATATATATATATATATATATATATATACATATATTTACATAAAAAGTACAGTAAAACTGCAGGAAAGGGCACTGGGGGGGCAATGTAATGTGATTTTTTTTTTATTTTGAATGGTATCATTGTGTTTGGTGTGTTTTACATTTGAATTTGCCGCCGGTTCCACCCCCCGGCGGATGTCACGTCGCCAGAGACGGAAGCCGGGGCTCGCAGACGATCGGGAGGAAGCTCCGCCGCCGCATACCGCCCGCAGACATCGCTGGATCCCGGAGAAAAGGTAAGTAAAACCTCTTACAGGATCCAGCGATCTTCCTAGCGGTACCCCGAGTGTGGCTCGGGGTTACTGCTTTTGGCTCTAAAATCTAACCCCGAGTCACGCTCGGGAATACCGCTGGGAAGGTTAAGGATACTGATTTGCTGAATAGTGCTAGAACTTTGACTTTAACTTGTTTGTTAATTTAGAAGATCCAGGACTGTAGAATACTTGACTCCTGACACTCGATTTAGCTCAAAAGTCACTGAATAGCTCCCTCCAGCCCTTCACTGGCTGAGGTAGCTCCTTGTCACTGCTTGTGCTGCTGCAACTCTTAACTCTGTACACGGCACACTGTACACTGACTCTTCAGGGCCCAACCACTGGTGCCCCCTTTACATGAAATAATGGCGCTGCTGTTAGGCAGCCAAGGTCCATTATACTTTTACCTAGCACCTACCTGTAGGGTGCTACATCCACCCCACACCAAAATGAGTCAGGTCCCTCTGACTCTGAGGCAACAGCCTCCTATCAAAAACACTGCCAAAAACGCAAGAGTATCCCACAAACCTGGAAAGAGGGAGAAGGGAAAAAAATAAATTACAAATAAATTATGGTAAAAAAATATAGCTTTACATACTCTGCTGTACAAATATACAAACATTTTAAGGGTCATGAGAACTGATGCACCCCCCCACCAAACAAACTCGCTTGGTGGGGACTACAAAGAAAAATACAATGCAAATCTCCTAACTGACTATCTCCAAGATGATCCCACCTATATAGAGAAATGGAAGCAAAAGTTAGTCAACTGCATACACATAGGAAAATGCAAGCCTAACTATCTTGACAGTTGAGTGGAAAGACCCTCCTTTTAATTCTAAGGGCGACCTTTCCACTCCCTTTCCTGACTACCTCTGCTGACCAGTATCTTGACTCGCCGGGGTCCACTCCTTTCCAACAAGAAGTCTGTACCCTGTCACTGGCTAACTATTCAGAGTCCTTTAATGAAGTGAAACACAGCGCCCTCTTGCTGTCTTTCGAAGTACTTCTTGAAGGAACAGTTCTGTATGACTTGCAGTCCTGCTGAGTCAGGGAAGTAACACAGGGGTCTTGCAGGACAACCCCCACCAAAGTTCCTGGATACTTGAACTTTGCAACAACTTTGTTAGAACTGTGGATGATGTCCCACACAGTTATTTGTAATCCACAGAGACTCTGGCCCGATGGCCCAAGGGGTCTAGCATAGAAACATTCTCTCCAAGACCCTGGCCCGATGGCCCAAGGGGTCTACATTAAACTTGAACACTTTTAAACTTGTAAATTCAGCATTATACTTTTAAAGTTCCTTGGCCAGTTGTGATAGCAGGCCGGCCAACACAGTTTTCTTGCTTTTGAAAAATCTTCTTTTTAGATAAAACACTTGCTGCCCTCAAATATAGTAGTCAGGGTGAGGGACCTGAACATAGACTCCTTGCTCATTCTTGACCCTGATGGACTAGGCATGACCTGATCCATCCGGGCGGTGGACCTCCACTCTGTCTATGTAAATGGAGCGCCCAAAGTTCCATTGAGCTTTTACACTGTCTAACTTTTCCTTTAATTTCTCCTCCGGTGAGTCCCTGTATGGCTTGGGGACAAACAAGAAATCCCAGATCCCTTTGTCACACCAAAAGTCTCTGAATTTCTCTATCATTAGCATCACCTCCCTAGGTGCACACGGATAATCGTATCCATACTCGAGTGCCACTTTTTTCTGCAACCACCTCTGCATGCGAGATAATCGGGGGAGAGTCCTCTTGTTACCTCTCTCATGTGGAGAAAAGTTAGTGCACACCCTTTGTATCATATGCTCATAGGCCGCATTCTGGTCTCTGGCCCTGACAATATTTCCTGGAGGGGATGAGGTCTGGGATCCTTTCGACATATGCATCCCAGAATCGTAATTTCTGAGCCAAGTCCCCTCTCTCTGTGGCTTCCTTAGTCTCTCGGTCAAGTGACAATGCCACTTCAGGACCTGGGGAGCTGCTCCCAGCTTCTGACCCCCAATCCCACTCGGTTTCATCTATGGACCCCCAATCATCAATCCCTTCTTCTACTGATCCATATCTGTGTTGGAAAGATGGGGAATCGATACGTACAGGGCATTTGTCTCCCTCACTGCTAGTGCTAGTAGGTGAGGCTTGAATTATTGCAGGTTTTTCAGGCTGCTGTATACTAATGGGGGCGGATCCTGCCATGACCACTGAGGTAGTTCTGTCCTCCGGCCACCCTCCAATTACTGGTGCGGGCATGGATCCCCTCCCTATGGAACTCTACGACCGAGTCCCCCTTCCACATATTGAAGGCCCACTGACTGCTGGCAGGGCCTCCAGCTGCATCATCAGCCGCAACATGCATCTCCCGCCTCCGCGGAGGAACTTGGATTCAGTCCCTGTCACCTCCTGAGTAAGGCCTAAATTCCATGTAACAGAGAGCTTTTGGGCCAGCCCTCACTCTTTTCTGCCCGGAGCAGCAGATAACCACACTGCCCACACTGAACCCACGCCTGTACTCTTAGCGTAACAGTAGCACACTGAGGACATACCACTCCTAGGAACTCCCGGCCGCCTCCTGTGCACAGCGCGAGTCCGCCGTCCGGCACCATCCGGATACCGGTGTCTCAGACTAGGGACGGATCGGGCTGGTGGATCTGTTCCTGGTTCTGCCTTGCAGAGTTGTCACCCATGGTGTCAGTGATAGCGGGTACACTCTTCGTTTCTCTCACAAACGACATGCTCCTCTCTCCTACACGTGTCTCCCGCACAGCCACACCCGAAGGAGGGGATATTAATAGAGTCCCCTTAGTCACTCCTGATTGGCTGGATGTTCCCGCTGTCTCCACCCTTTCGCCATATTGGATGAGAACTCCTCCTTTTAGGCAGATTTGCTTGTGGCGCGCTTACACGTACTGTGCTGTAACTCTTCCCCTGCCATACTCTTCTACGATAGCCCAGAGGGAAGTAGCTGCTAAGCGGATCATGTCACTTGCCAAACATGCATCCACTCTTCTAAATTGCACTAAGGCCACAACTGCGCCTTCCTGCACTGAAGCCAGCTGTCTGTCGCACGGTCAATAGTCCTATTCCTCGCCACACATGTGCAATTTTCCTCTTCCATTCTGTCTCCAAGGTTAGCCCCACTGCCCCTCTTGGCAAGGCCGACTGCGATCCTCACAGTATCGGTGCAATTACTATATAGAATAAATGTCCCGCTGTCAAATGCACGGTCAACATCAGTCCACATAGCATGCACACACACCCGGCCCCTGGCACCTCTCTTCCCATGCCCCTGGCCTCCATCTTCACCGTCCCCGCTGCGACCACGGGCGTCCTCTTCTCTGGGACCCCTGACGCCATATTTACTGCACTCACTGGGACCGCTCCCTGTTAAGCAGTTGCAGCACTCATGCACTCTCACTTTCTTTCCCTTTTCTCTCCATGTTCTGACAGCAGAGTACATTTCATAATCCATATTAAAGGTTCTCATCAGATTGTAATTTTTCCTCGAACATTTGTGTTGCCACGAACAACCTTCTATATGTACTTCTAGCTTCTTCCCACGCTCCCTGCCTCCCGCAGATCCAGTCTCACATCTGCCTTGGCACTTGAACGACAGTTCTAGGCACAAAAAATAGATTTTTTTTACTTTTTTTTTCTGCTGTTGCCAGGGGTAACTGGCCCAGTAACTAATGGCAAAATCCTGGACGAGCCCCCAAATGTAGCAATATGAGAACTGAGACAATAACCATTCTGGCATCTTTGGTTTGTTTTGTTTATTGTATATTGGTTGAAGGGATGAGTGGGATACTCCTCTGGCTCTTCTAGGCTTAACTGGGACACTGTACAGAATAATGCCCGTTGGCGCTGTCTTAACGCCAGCTTAATGCCGGCCAACGCTTCCTGGCCCTTAAGGATACTGATTTGCTGAATAGTGCTAGAACTTCGACTTTAACTTGTTTGTAAACTCAGAAGATCCAGGACTGTAGAACACTTGACTACTGACACTCGATTTAGCTCAAAAGTCACTGAACAGCTCCCTCCAGCCCTTCACTGGCTGAGGTAGCTACAGTAGTCACTGCTTGTGCTGCTGCAACTCTTAACTCTGTACACGGCACACTGTACACTGACTCTTTATTGCCCAACCCCTGGTGCCCCCTTTACACTTCAGGGTCCTCTGACTAGGTACCCCCTCAAACACTTTAGGGTCCTCTGACTAGGTACCACCTCTAACACTTCAGGGTCCTCTGACTAGGCACCCCCTTTACAGATAGCTGACTCCTGGATCCCTGAGACCTTCACTGGAGTGGTCCCCTCTACACTAGGCAGACCCCCAGGGGAAGTTCACAGTATTCACGACCTTGGCAGGCTTTCTTGGAACTGAACTCCTCTTCCTCCACTGGTCGTCAGCACACCAGATCCCCTCTGCAGCTCAACTCAGCACTCTCTGGATTCCCAGGCAGCGGCCCGAGACACTCGATTCTTCTGACAGGAGGAGAGACAGCCGTACTCTCCCTCCTGGGACTTTGCTGTACTGCCAAAGAGGCTGCGTCATGCATTCCCTCCAAACTTATACCCACTCCCAGAATTCTATGCGGCAGATTCTGCCTTCTGGGGTAGATACAGACCTGATTGTGTCTCTGATTGGGTTTCCTCCACTGCCCAATGAGAATTTTCTCATGGAGCTAGTGGGGAGACTCCCCTCTCAGCAGACACACCTGGGAGACATGACAGCCAGCTGAAATCATGGCCCTGCTGTTAGGCAGCCAAGGCCCACTATACTTTTACCTAGCACCTACCTGTAGGGTGCTACATAAAATAACTGCATTTTGATGTTCTGTGTACTGTGGGAGACCAGATATAGAAAATGCCGGTTCTGAGTTTAGTAACACTTTAAGTGTACATACAACTTTGCAAAATTTTCAAGACCAGAAAGGTAAAAGTTTTATAAAAACTCTTAATTTTTCCCTCTAATCTATGAATGTGATAAAAAAAAATTTTTTAACAAGGCATAGTGGCCCAAAAAAACAGTTGAAAAGGTAGCATCGATGTGTATTTGCACATAATCTGTGGAGACTGACGCTCCTCTTTTAATCTTAGGGCCTAGTCACACCACAGCATGCATTATTGTGCGCATAATGCTGTTTTCTGGTGTATATATTAATTTATGCTGCAATGCATTGTTACATTTCGTTGCAGTGCTTTATTTTCTTTTTACTTCTCAGTGTTATTGTTAACGCATTGTGATGCATTACAGGATGTTGGAACACACTGCAGAAAATGGAACATGCCCATTTTTTCAGCCCACACCAACACAGTAAGTTGGTGTGAACTGCTGCAACTAGACATACTGTAAGCCTTATTCTTGCATTGTGACCGTATTGGACGAAGCAGTCCATCAATGCTGGTGTGAATGGGCCTTTATACCCCTCTTTCTCCAATCCAGTAAGATAATGTCTGTGTCGCTTATCAGCACCATCCAGATGCCCATAATATTCCTGTAAGAAAAAAGATGCACAGAAAATTAAAACAAATAGGTAAAAACTATATTTTTAAAGGCAAAAGAACATGGTAATTGTTAATATACTTAGTGCCCTAGCACATTAATGTCATTCTTTTAAGGTCTAAAGGGATATTATTCCCTCGGTTTGTGGGGCACTTTTGACAGCTGGTGTATTCACTTACTATGTATGCACCTCCTTTATATTTTATTCCTTGCCTATGTTCCAGTTTAAGCTGGTGTTATGACCACTGCACCAGGTTTCCCCTTTCTGGGTTCCTACTTTCCCCTGCGGTGTCCTATGCAGGGCTGCTGTTAGAAATAACGGGGCCTAGTACAGCCTACACAATTTATTATGCTTCCGTTATGAATGAACACAGTGAGTGAAGAGGGCGGTATATACTGTATGAAATATTTGCAGGCCTCTTCCTATGTTCTCCATCCTGAAAAGATCCTCTGCCCTTTGTGCCCGCAGCAGCTGGTGGGAGAGAAGAAAAGGTAACATGGCAGAGCTGTGGGCGGTGGGGGCACACAGGGGGGGTTGGACAGCAGGGGGAATTGAATCACGAATAGGGAGAGTGATCTGTGTGGCAGGGGGCAAATTACAAGAACCGATCCCCTGTGTATGTCTCCCTGCAGCAGCTGAAAGCTGATGGGTGGTAGAGGAGGAGAGGCTGAGGATTGGTTCCTGTAGTTGATTACCCCATCACTCTGATCACCCCCTTTCCTGCTGCCCAAGACTCCCCTGCTGCCCCAAGCCCATTACAGGAGTACTGGTACTACACCCCCCTCCCCCTTCATCAATGGCCCTGGTCCAATGGTGCCATCCTTGCATGCAGAGAAGAGACACGAGTTGTGTCTCCCTAAACTGTGTGCATCAATAGAAATATACAACTCATTAACCTAGGATGGCAAGGCACACCCCTGCTCCTCCCTCCTCATTCAAGCTAACAGACTGGCTGGGGACTGCACTGTCCACTGTTAACTCTTTCTTGCGAAGACTGGAAGTTAAGGGGAGGAGCACAGAAAGAGCAGGAGCCAGCAGCTTCCAAAATTGTAAACTGGTAATGCTGGAGTAAGAATTTTAAAAGGGGTTTTTGATCTCTATGACCCTATGTATAGTAGGGTTTGCCGTCGTCCCTGGTTGAGTATTGTATCGATTTGTTGGTACCTCAGGCCAATAGGAAGTGGGACTTTTAAGGCAGGTATGGGGTATAAGATAAAGTACAAGCAAAAAATTGCTAATAGTAACTAAATAATAATAATAATGATGATAGTAATAAATGTTTAATTCTTAAAACATATGTACAGTGAAGTACAGTTGCGTGAAAGGGTTATAGACCCTTGTGAAGTTGTGTAATAGAAGGAGGGTTAGTGACATGTGTGAAATAGTGACTTTTGAGGGTATATCTCTGTCTGTTCCTGCTGTTAAGCTTGGATGGTTCAGATCAGAGGTGTCTCCTATATCCTACGCGTTTCGGCCTTTAATTGGGCCTTTTTCAAGGTTGATTGTCACTATTTCTGTTGATAAAATGCAGGTTTTTATTAAATATAAGTATCACCACTTTTTTAAAAATTAAATAGTAGTGGTGAATTTTCAAAAATAGTACATACATGTTGTTTTTCTTTGAATCCTTTTGTGTTGAAATGGCTCCCTCTTTAGCACAGCGAGAACCATGCGGTATCCTGAAAAATTATACGTGTATATATTTATGAGATACAGCTACAAGGATGATAGTGGTTCTACAGGTGTGTCGTTGAACTTACATGGGCTGTGTCTCATATCTGGGGTAGATCATATGAATCTCCCCTGGTGGTTAGTTCCGGTGTATATGAGACCGGTTCTGGGCAAGGATATCCTTGTGCCTTTAAATGGTGCAGTTCTATATAAGACAGGTACATGTATAGAAAGGTTTTATATCTGTGATGCAATAATGCAGTATACAGTATATAACATTTGGGTTTGTTTTTACCTTCATCATCACTTTGCAACAAGTGTTGTCCCATGCGGTTTCCAGCTGGGTCACACTTGAAAAGAAGGAGAAAAGACTCCTTCAGTAATGTATCTCCTTTCCAGAGTGGAGTAAGTGGTAAGGGTGGTGTTTCAAAACTTACAATTTTTCGTGCGCCGCTCTTGGTCCTCTCTCGTCCCCATTCAGTTGTGGAGTGAGAGAGGCAGAGGTTCCCCGGCCTTTTATCAGGCTCGCGCATGCGCTGTGAGCGCCGCACGTCTGAAACCAGATTACATACAGCTGGTGTGTGTCTCTGGTGCGCCTGCGTCCTGTGGACGAGTGCGCTTCCAGTTTCCACCGCTGTTGCTCACTGGCGCGGCCGCCGACACGGAGAGGACACAGGTCACAGACTGGCAGAGTCTGAGGTGCCGATGTCGCTGGCTGTTACGTTGTGCCTGTAAAAAGCCCCTGGGAGGGAAAACAGTGAGAGATCCCCCCAGGGGCTTACCGTGCCGGGTGTGCTAAAAGTATGTGGAGATTTCTTCAACAAGGATTCAGTACAAGACATAAGTGCATTATAATTTGCAAACAAGAAATATATAAAGGAAAAAAGGAAAAAACAGAGGAGTACATTCCATGAAATTATTAGCAGTTTTAATAGCAGTGTAATGAATAGTCAGGTATAAAGGGAAAGGAGGGGGAATTTTCCGGTTGTATCCCTATTGGAAAAGAGTGGGGAAAGTCTGTCAGATCGGTCTTCTCAAGGCTTATGGAATCAAAAAGGGACGGAATTCCGCGTCTTCAATTCGTGTTTTTGATGTAAGATGTATATATATTGCCCAGAACCGGTCTCATATACACCGGAACTAACCACCAGGGGAGATTCATATGATCTACCCCAGATATGAGACACAGCCCATGTAAGTTCAACGACACACCTGTAGAACCACTATCATCCTTGTAGCTGTATCTCATAAATATATACACGTATAATTTTTCAGGATACCGCATGGTTCTCGCTGTGCTAAAGAGGGAGCCATTTCAACACAAAAGGATTCAAAGAAAAACAACATGTATGTACTATTTTTGAAAATTCACCACTACTATTTAATTTTTAAAAAAGTGGTGATACTTATATTTAATAAAAACCTGCATTTTATCAACAGAAATAGTGACAATCAACCTTGAAAAAGGCCCAATTAAAGGCCGAAACGCGTAGGATATAGGAGACACCTCTGATCTGAACCATCCAAGCTTAACAGCAGGAACAGACAGAGATATACCCTCAAAAGTCACTATTTCACACATGTCACTAACCCTCCTTCTATTACACAACTTCACAAGGGTCTATAACCCTTTCACGCAACTGTACTTCACTGTACATATGTTTTAAGAATTAAACATTTATTACTATCATCATTATTATTATTATTTAGTTACTATTAGCAATTTTTTGCTTGTACTTTATCTTATACCCCATACCTGCCTTAAAAGTCCCACTTCCTATTGGCCTGAGGTACCAACAAATCGATACAAGGAGTAAGAATTTTAACAAATAGTTTACACACACACATACATGCTAACAAGCAATATGCTAACAAGCAATATGTAAAGTCTCATATTTTTTTTCCTATTAAAATAAAAAACATGTTATACTTACCTCCTCTGTGCAGTTGGTTTTGCACAGGGCAGCCCAGATCCTGCTCTTCTCGGGTCGCTGGCTGGAGCTCCTGGCCCCTCCCTCTTGTTGAGTGCCCTCACAGCAAGCAGCTTGCTATGGGAGCTATTGAGCCAAGCCGCAGCTCTGTGTATCCATTCAGACATGGAGCCACGGTTTGGCCTCATGCCCTCTCTCTCTCTCCTCATTGGCTAACTGAGTTTGATTGACAGCAGCAGGAGTCAATCGCACCGCTGCTGTGTCTCAGCCAATCAGAAGAGAGAGTCCCGGATGGCCGAGGCATTCATGGACATCGCTGGATCGAGATGGGGCTCAGGTAAGCATTATGCGGGCAGAGGGGGGCATCTGCACACAGAAGGCTTTTTATCTTAATTCATAGAATGCATTAAGATAAAAAAAAAAAAAAAACTCTTGACTTTACAATCACTTTAATTTTTAGTAAAGAACACATTACACTTTCATAAATGATCAGAGAACTTATGCTGATAGGAATGGTATTAAAAAAAATAGTGCAGCAAAACAAATTTTTTGTTTGTTTATTTGGCACGATGAAACACCATTATGAAGTGAAACTTTGCTTTTATTGCTTTACTAACACAATAATAAAGATAACAAACATAATACAGTGACAGGTGTTGACATAAACTCCTACCCCTAGGTCTTTTTTTTTCTTTGGTGGTTTAGGTGCACAACACCCGGTGGCTCTAAGAACAAAGGAATTTAAAATGAGTTTGACAGATTCTTATCATGGAATGAGAATTATGGCTTGCCAGTGGGTACTTTCCTACATTTCAAACACTGTCACATTGTATTGTTATTTTTTATTATTTTTTTTTTTTTAAGGCAACGTATAGTGTTTTTGTACAGGTTGTGGTTGCTTATCATGGCCAGGGCTAAAGAAATAATATTTGAAAATATAATATCTTTTTGTTTACCAGGGGTCTTCAAACGATGGCCCTCCAGTGGCTCAGAAACAACAATTCCCATCATGGCTAGTCCTGTCTGTGAATGTCAGAGTTTTACAACTCCTCATGGGATGTGTCGTTCTGCAAAAGCTGGAGGGCCGTAATTTGAGGATCCCTGGCTTAAACGATAACCTTACTTTCGTAATGTTATCATACCATCTTTAGTTTTGCCCTCGCTTTCCCCCAGCAACCCCACTCTCAAAGTCTTAGGGTTTATTTACACTATTGGGGGGATTTACTAAAACCGGAACATGCTAAATCTGGTGCAGCTCAGCATAGAAACCAATCAGTTTCCAGGTTTTTCCAGGTTGCCAAAGCTTAATTGAACAAGCTGAGTTTAGAAGCTGATTGGCTACCATGTACAGAAGCAACAGATTGAGTGCTCCAGTTTTAGTAAATCTCTCTGTGCAATCCCTATGTGCAGTGATCTGTGTTTTTTCATGCTGGATAAATGCAGGTCACTACTAGGGCACAAAAAAAATTATTTTCTTTTTATGCGCCCGTTCACACTACAGTGCTTGTGTGATGCGCAATGCAGAGAAATGCAGAGAAATGCAGCGCCGCATGTCACTGCACTGAAAGGCAACATACCATGCTGCTGTGAGATGACATGAATGAAGTGTAAACTATGATTTCTGATTGGTTAGTATGGGTTATTTCACTTTGATATTTGCTCAGGTTAGTCTGGTGCAATATTTTGCAGGAAATTGCTGTAGTTTCTGAATGTATATAAATCAGTTCTGGAAAAAAAATCTTTGTTTAACATATTCGAAAAAAATTTCATTGCTCATTGACCTTGAACCTTTTAAGAAAAACTTCACTCCTCACTCCTCCCCATATACCTTACCTGTTATCTAGGTTGATCTTAAAAAATATACTCACCTGCCCATCGGATTCAGTGTTGTCCAGCAGCAATCCGCTGTTCAGGTGTCAGAGCCTCAGTCCCGCTTCCCATCTTGGTCCTCTCAGCCAGCTAACTCTTCCACGTTCAGAAAGACTGGCCACACATGAAGCCTGAAACTCTGTGAATGGGCTCCCGTGGCCTCTTGGGACATGTGATGAGGTTATTCCAGGGACCTGTTGGACAATGGAACGTCATTCTGGCCTAATCAAGAATGGCATTGGGGGTGGGGCCACCTTTAAAAAATTTAAAAATGAATTAAAAACATGAATGGCCCCTAATGACTATTAAGACTAGGAAGGGGACATAGTCATGGCCCCTAAGTCAATTACAGGGTAACATTCCAATTCAAGGTACTTATCTGACTGTTAATCAGGATTTAACCACTTCATCCCCGGAAGGTTTTACGTCCTTAATGACCAGGCCTGATACGGCACTGCATTACACTAACTGACTATTGGGTGGTCCTGCGGCACTGTACCCAAATAAAACTGATGTCCTTTTTTCCCCACAAATAGAGCTTTCTTTTGGTGGAATTTGATCACCTCTGTGGTTTTTATTTTTTGTGCTATAAACAAAAAAAACCGACAACTTTGAAAAAACAATATTTTTTACTTTTTGCTAACAAACACATTCAATAAAAAATTTTAAAAATGTAATTTCTTCATCAGTTTAGGCCATTATGTATTCAGCTACATATTTCTGGTAAAAAAATCACAATAAGCGTATATTGATTGGTTTGCGCAAAAGTTATTGCGTCTAAAAACTATGGGATATTTTTATGCCATTTTTATTTATTTATTTATTTTTTACTAGTAATAGCTGAGATCAGCGATTTTTAGTGGGACTGCAACATTACGCTGGACAAATTGGAGACCTAACTGACACTTTTTTGGGGACCAGTGACATTATTACAGCGATTAGTGCTAAAAATATGAACTGTTACTGTACTAATGACACTGGCAGGGAAGGGGTTAGCATCAGGGGCAATCAAAGGGTTAAATGTGTTCCCTGGGAGTGCTTGCTAACTGTGGGGGGTTGCTCTAACTGGGGGAAGACAGAGATCCGTGTTTCTGCTTAGCAGGAATACAAGATCTCTATCTCCTCCCCTCTCAGAATGGCGATCTGCCTTGTTAACATAGGCAGATCGCTGTTCTGCCCCTCTCAGAAATTATCACCGGTGGCCGGTGGACATTGGGTTTTCCAGACCCGCCGATTAGCTCCCCCTCTGTCAAATCAGTGCACAAACACGGTCTCTGGCAGTGCGTGCACGCCCCCTAGTGGCAATTACATGACATTACATACAGGTACATGATTTCAAGCAATAGAGCCGACCTGTCGCAGTACATGTACGTTAGGCAGTCGGCAAGTGGTTAAGCTTCGATAAACCCCAGATGGAACTAGACAAGCTGGAGTTCCAATTCCCTTAAAGATTGATAAAATGGACTACTTCAAAATCTATATTTACACAATTCACACAAGTAATTGTTAAACTCCAGACTGTACTGTGCACAGATAAACTTAAATGTCTCTTTATATTTCTGTTAGTTTTTGCAGGAAGAACGCATTTATTATATTAATGATGCCTACAAATGTATAGACCAATTCCAGACAATATTTTCTTAGTTGCGTCTCGAGTTGGTAATGGCTGGAACTTGTGTCTAAGTGTTTTATTTCTATCTATGTCCCCATTTGGAAACTTTTCCTTCTTTATCTGCCCGTGAAAACTTGCCCAAAAAATTGAGAAAAGAGAAAATGCCAACTATAGTCCCCGTGGCTGTCAGAATATTTGAACAGTGTCTGCATCTGATTGGGTGCAGGTGCTGTTTGCCAGAAAGTGTTCCATTTGGGTTTTTGAACAATTATGTATGCAGCCCTAAGAAGTCTCCCAAATGGGACATGGACAGCAAGAAAAATGTTGTCAGAAGTTTCAACCCTTCCACATGCTACCCCAAACTGCCAAAAAAGAAGCCAAGACTGGTACTGGGCTTTGAACAATGTACACTGATATAATATGCATTATTTTTTAAGTTTCTATGACAGAAGGAACTTGAGCTGGCTATAAACTTGTACAATTGTATTCAAAATGTTTCATTCTAATAACACTCGCTCAATTTTCTAATCGTTAGAGGGGTTAACTTGGCATTTGTGTTTGAATGCAGTAGTAAAACAATTTGAAGGAGCAGGATGTAAAATTTTTCTCAAACGACCACATTTCTAACAGCGTATATGGTTTTCATTTAGAAAAGTCCATTAACTCCAAATTTGAATGTTAAAATCAAAGAAAATACTACATTTGAGATGCATTTAAGTGTGGGTGCTGATTTATATTATCCATGATCTGAAAGATAGATTAGGCAATACAAGATTTCAATCTTTTAAATATTTTACAACAAAAAAAAAAAAACACAGGTTGAAGAAAAGAAAATTGATTGATTTTCCCATCAACACAGTCAGTGTTTATAAGGGAATCCCTCCATTAGCGCTGTCAGGGAATGTCTGATCAATTCATTTAGTCAGCTAAACCGATTGTTTAATCAATCAATGAACCACAGTGCTCCAATACAAAAATAATTTATCAAAATAATTGAACTAACTTTATTATTCCTGGGTTATTTTGCCATGAAGAAATCTTGAAATAACACAACATTAACCACTTAAGCCCCAGAGGATTTGGCTGCTCAAAGACCAGGGCCTATTTTGCGATTCGGCACTGCGTGATTTTAACGGACAATTTAGCGGTCGTGCGACGCTGTACCCAAATTAAATCGACGTCCTTTTTTTCCCACAAACAGAGCTTTCTTTTAGTGGTATTTAATCACCTGTGCGATTTTTATTTTTTGCGCTATAAACAAAAAAAGAGCGACAATTTTGAAAAAAAAATAACAATATTTCCCAAAAAAAAAAAAGTAAAAATCAAACTTTTTTAACATTTTAGGCCAATTTGTTTTCTGCTACATATGTTTGGTAAAAAACCCAGCATCAGCAGACTACCTGCTTCTGGACTTGACCCCGGCTTGGATGAATATCCACTTCTAGTCTCAATCACGGCTTGGATGATCACCTGCTTCTGGACTTGACCCCAGCTTGTTCCTGAACTTTCTCCTCACTCTGTGCATTTATTGCTGTTTGCTCCAATAAACTGATTTATGCAAAGGGAGGACGAACTGTCTAACATCAGGGATACAGTGATTCCCAAGCGTTGAAGTAGTTTGGGCAACACAGTCTAGGAGGCCTCAGTTATGCTCCAAACAGACGGCAATAGTAATCTCCTATCTTCATGGCGAGACGGAATACAATACAGTATTACTAAACTTATGTCAAAATGTATCTCCCATGCAGGTTTGGCAACAGTAGAACCTGTCTAATCTCATCCTTCTTTGTGTTCTGGCTTCCCAGAACTTCCTGTCAGACACTGTAAGATACAAAGTCTTGGATGTCACGAGTACATCCCTAGACCTACAAGCAGTTCAGTGAATCTCAACCTGACAGTAACTTCTATGGTCATAAATGGAAGTTATTTCTGCAGGAAGGAGCTTCCCAGAAGTTGAAGCAGTGGATCTACTAACATCCAGTTGGGTCGGCAGGTTAGCCTATATAGCCACTAGACCCAGTGGTCTCAAAGCTCCTCATCAGGATCCCTAGTCACCCAGCTGTGATAAGAGCAACAATGTCCTGGTGGCCTTGCAGGCCGTGATGTCCTCAAGTACAGTCTTTGGCCCAAGAACCTCCTATTCTCCTTTCTGAGATTTCAGACCTTACACAGTGGGGCCAAGTGTATTCAAATTTATCCAAGTTAGCTCTAGCAGCTGGGGCACCAAGTATTGATGCTCACAAACCTTGGATTGCGAGCATAATTAGTTCTGGAAGCATCCAGGGGGTCTCACCTTCAGTATTTGAAACCCTGTGGAAGCCAGGGCACCTGCTACAGACTTCAGGTATACTAGAATATGGGAAACCTCGTAGAATTTAAGGATGGAATCCTCTGCTCCCAACTGTAAAGATTAGGATGTCTGCAAGTAAGTCGAGATAAGGGATTAGGTGGAAGTCAAGTCTTGGCCTGGTCCTCACTTTCTGAGATCCAGTGTCTGCCCAACATCTTGGCAAACCAATTCCGAAAGGCCTGTACAGATCGTTTTTTCCCATTAGAACTTGCAGTGCAACTAGTGTTTGAAAGTTGTCCCACTCCTCCATTCTTCTGAGCAAGACTTCCTTAATATTTTTCATGACACTGAAGCAGTAGCAGTCATAAGGCTATCACATCTGGGAGAAGGATTTCAGATATCCAAGCGTAAAGCAGTAAACTACCTTATTGCTACCATTATCAAACAAAATGGCTCTAGTTTCTTCTTCTCCAGCGCCATACAAAGGTCTGCATCCTTGCATCTGGGTCAGGACATCGCTCTTCCAGCATGTCCCAACTGAGTTCCCACAAGCCTGGGTAGTTGTCTCGATGTGGAAGAAATACATGGAAGTGGCCCTTCCCTAGAAGGTCAGACAGTGACCTCTTCAGGCCTGGCTGTATCAGAAGAAGACTTTTCACTGTCCACTAGGACAATGGCATTTTCCCATGTCAAAGTAGCCTAGGGGGCTTATATGTTGAAGACGAATCCATCACTTGAATGCAGAACCCACTTTACCAGACGGGTGGCATGCTCATGGCCAGAATTCAGAGGTCCAGAATTATTTTACAAGATACCAATTAGGTTCATATACTACAAACCATTTTTAGCCTATATTATAAAGCTAATCAAGCCACATTGGAAGCAGGGGAGTTGACTTCAGTTCTAAATAAATCCAAGGATATGTGGATTAAAACACTTCAGCAAGGCCCTCCCTTATGATCTTTTGTTGGTGTGTGATACATCCCATATGTGTATGCTGTCATGCTTGTGTCAGGAAAACTGAAAATTGTATACTTACCTGACAATATATTTACTTTCCTGATTAAAAAGCATGACAGTATACAGGTCCCTCCCTTGGGGGTTTTACATTTCAATATAGTTACAAGAATTCCACCTTAGGGGAGGCGACCCATTTATTTGGTATAAGCAGTCCTGATTGGGTGAGGGGTGGAGCCTATACTCATACGTGTATGCTGTCATGCTTATGCATCAGGAAAGGAAAATTACCGTCAGGTAAGTATACAATTTTCCATTTTCTAGTAATTAACCCTAGATAATAAATTAATCTTTTACTATACAGCTATAACTATGTTAGTTTATCTAAAATATGTAGAATGCCTTGGAGGGACTGGTGATTTTCTAATTTATGGTAGCAGCAATTAAATTGAAAATCTTTGTACACAGAGGTGTAATTTCAGACATAGCAATTTAAATACATAAAAATAATTTTCCCACCTTAAAGTACTTTTTGAATATAGTTCATCTATAGCACATCTATTCCTAACAATATTGATTACAAATAAACAAACGTGTTAATATTATGAATGCACTGTTTTAGATAATGTAATATTTTGTATTCTAATCACGTCTTTTTGTATAGTATGATAAATATGGAAACAGTGATGTTCCTTTTTGTACCTTTTTACCCAAAACGAAATGAGCCTCAACAGCCTCAATAGATTCATCTTATCCCATGATGAAATACACATGTTTATTACTATTAAGGTTGCAATCATATACTTTCACCTTTGGATAATGTCCACCTGTGTACGCAGAAACTTCATGAATAGACCTTCAAACATCTTCTGTTCAGTTTGTTGTCTCTTGTAATGGCCAAAACAATGGAAGTCCTGCTGAATCATTGACACAGTGTATTTCATTTGCAGAAAAACTGCTTCAGTTGAAAAAACAGATTGCCTCTAGCAGACATGGGAGTAAGTGCAAGTCACAAGCAAGTCTCAAGTCTTAACCTTCAAGTCTCAAGCAAGTCCCATGTTACTGTAGTGTATTAACACAGACAAGCTGTACAGGTTGCTTCTTTATTCACTGCCCATCAGCATGCAACTAAACTTCAGCCACACCCAGCTCCCAGACATATACATAATTGTAACATTTTGCAGACAGCAACTTAACCCTTTGCTTACCATACTACATTCCCTCCTCTCTTTGAATAAAACATAACATGCACAACGTATTAATAAGATTAACAAAATGCATGGATGAACAACTAAAAATTTAACCTATAAACTCCTGACTATACACATAGTCCTTAAGGTAGGCCGGTGGATTTGTTGCTCGTTTTTCTCTTGGCCATTCCGATGTGGATGGTTGTGGATTGAAGTCTGGATCACTGGCAGTATCATCACTACTCTTTGTCTGTTCGCCATCTTCCGATACTTGACCTTCTGACTCAATAAATTTCTTCACAAATGAGGAATTACGCACTTTTGTGTGTCCATCTAAATCCTCTAAAACCACTTGAGTACCTCTTTTCTCCTTTACAACATAAGGCTCAGGTTCAAAGGACGGAGCCAGTTTGTTAAACCGATCACTTTGAAGCAACACCTTATCACCCTGTTGAAGGCCACTAGGTTGACAATGGCGGCGGTGGTTTGCATACTGTTCAGCCCGGATCTTCCTTTCCTCATCAATATGCCGAAAGGGTTTCTGACTTGTAGGAGGACCCCCAATGTCTGGCAATTTTGTCCTGAATTTGCGACCACAAAGAAGTTCCGCAGGACTAACGCCAGTGACAGTATGTGGAGTTGTGCGATAAGCCAAAAGAAAACGCCACAGTTCCTTTTTCCAGTCTCTTCTCTCTAAATGAGCAATCCGCAAAGCTTTCAGCAAGGTTCGATTCTGGCGTTCCACTTCCCCGTTAGCCTGTGGCCAGTATGGAGTTGTACGATGATGTTCAATAGCATTTGATTTCAGATAATCCTGAAATTCCTGAGAAGTAAATTGGGCACCATTATCACTCACAATCCGTTTAGGCAACCCATGAGATGCAAAAATGCTCTCCAACCCCTCAATTACAGTTGATGATGTAGCTTTAGTGAGAACTACCACCTCTTGCCACCTTGAATAATAGTCCACAACAACTAAAAGATGGTGTCCAGATGGAATGTCGCACAGATCAATGGCTAAATCTTCCCATGGTCCCTCAGGTAGAACAGTGTGAGTTACTGGTTCTGGTTTAGGTTTGCTGCCCACCAACTGACATGCTCGACATGAAGAAACCAAACGTTCCACATCCTTGTCAATTCCTGGCCACCAGACTTTCTCACGTAATCTTTGTTTGGTGCGTACAATGCCTTGATGGCCCTCATGGGCTAAATGTAATGTACGTTTCCGTAAATCTTTAGGCATCACAATACGATTGCCACGTAGAACTAGTTGTCCTGCAATACTCAGCTCTTGTTTGATTCTGTGATAGCTTGGGTCACAATCCACCCAAACCCCTTGTCTTACACATTTTCTCAACCGAGCAATTTCCGGATCCACAGATGACAATTCTTCAACCTCCCGCGGTGTCAATGCCTGAGGCATGGCGTTAGTAGCCACAAAACGAATGTACTCTTCTGCCAGGTTATGAACAGGTGCAGAAGACTGAGGCAATCTGGAAAGTGCATCTGCCGCATTAGTCGGTCCAGGTCTGTACCGCACTGTAAAGCGATATGGTAACAATCTGAGAACCCATCTCTCAATTCTGGCGGATGGTTTTGAGCGTGGCGAATATATCACTTCCAGAGGCTTGTGGTCTGTGATGATTTCAAAATCAAGGCCGTAGAGATAGGTGCGAAACCTTTCACATCCCCAAACAACAGCCAAAGCTTCTTTCTCGGTCTGAGAATAACGTCTCTCTACATCAGTGAGGGATCTGCTTGCATACTGAATAGGCCTGTAATCGCCTGTGCATTGTCTCTGAACCAAGATGGCGCCTAACCCCACAGGGCTAACATCGACAATAACTTGGGTGTGTGCAGTAGGATTGAAATAAGCCAAAGTTGTGGCGCAAGTTAGCCGTCTCTTAAGTTCATCAAATGCACCTTGTTCCAAAAAGCCCCACTTCCACGGGACTGCTTTGCGAGTCAACACTCTCAAAGGTTCACTGACAGTCGCCATATCTGGAATAAACTTGGCACAGTAATTCACTAGCCCAAGAAAACTGCGTACTTCTGCAGGGTTTTCAGGATTTCTGGCATCAGACACAGCTTTAATTTTACAGTCCTCCGGACCAATGCCCCTGTCAGACAGCACATGGCCCATAAAAGTCATTTTATTCATTTGAAATGTGCATTTCTTCTCATTTAATGTTAACCCTTTCTCCTTCAAGCGATTTAGCACTGCACGGAGACGTTCGTCGTGCTCCTGTGTGTTTGTTCCCCACACAATTATATCATCAGAAATGTTATGCGTGCCTTCACAACCATGTAGCACTTGCTGAATCACATGTTGATAGGCCTCCGGTGCGGACGATACGCCAAACATCAACCTCTTGTAACTAAAAAGACCTTTATGGCTTGCAAATGTAGTGATGACTCTAGATGCTGGGGTCAATTCAATCTGATGATAACCCCATTTAAAATCCAGTTTACTGAAGACACTTGCCCCATTCATTGCATGCAGAACATCTTCAATAGTGGGAATTGGATGTCTCTCTCTCTGCACAGCTTGGTTAGCACATCTCATGTCCACACAAATCCGAATATCTGTGCCCTTTGGTACAACAACTAACGGCGATACCCACGGAGTGGGCCCTTCCACAGGTTCAATAATGTCAAGGTCTAGCAGCTCTGCCAGTTTGTGCTCAACAGGTGATCTCAGGCTATAAGGAAGTCTGCGTACTGGCTGTGCAATAGGCTTTACATGTGGATCAATGTGAAGCTCCAACTGAAAATCCTTTAATTTTCCAAACCCAGAAAAGCAATCTTTAAATTCCTCTTTCAATGCAGAAATAGCAGGAGACACCATATTCACTCTTGCGCTGCCTACATCACGGCCAATCTGTAACACCCCTAGTGCCATTGCGGTTTGACTACCAAGCAGAGGCGACCCTGTGCCATCTACAACATAGAATTCGGTCTGCAATGGAGGACCAGTCTCATGTGTTTGAACAGAGGTATAAAATTTGCCTTTAAGTTGCAGTGGTGTACTGGAGCCATAAGTATAAATCTGTTTAGTGGTGTTACACAATTTAAGGTGATTTTCTCTGCCATTAAGACTGTGCCAAGAAGCCAAGTCCATAACATTGCATGTAGCTCCAGAGTCAATCAACACTGATACATCTGTATTTCCAATCTTAATGGTTAATGTCCCAGCTTGCAGAGAACACAGGGAGAATATAAATTCACAGTCAGGAGCCCTCTCTTTATCCTCAGCTATAACATTTACTTGTGCAGATTGTCCTTTGGTTTTGTTATCTCTGGTTGTACTTCTACACACAGCTGCAAAATGACCTGTCTTTCCACAAGCATAGCACATTTTATTCTGTACCACAGTGCAGCCCTGACTTGTGTGTCCCGCCCTGCCACATTTATTGCAGGTGATATGTAAAGTCCTCTTTGGAAAACTCTCTTTCCTATTATTATAGGTAGGTTTGGAGACTGTATTGACAGATGCAGCTCAGACAGTTCAATGGCTCTTGCAATCTCCTGCAGACTAGTAAGTGTGAGACTAGGTTCTCTCAATAATCTCCTCCTGAGGTGCACAGATGTGCATTTCTCTATGACCTGATCTCTGATTATCTCCTCAGTTACAGTCCCAAAATCACAAGACTTTGCTAGATATTTCAGCCTAGTCACATAACTGTCTGTGGTTTCTCCCAGTTCTTGCACAGCCTGTCTAAACTTATATCTTTCATAGGGAATATTTTTCTTTGGCTCAAAGTACTCACTCAGTCTATTCATGGCTGTCTCATAGTCTGAATCTTCCCCTGTTGCTCCCAGGGTTTCAAAAATGTCCTGAACTTGAGGTCCAGCTAGATGCAGCAGCATGGCTCTCTTCTGAGCAAGTGCAGTCACTCCTGTGGCTATAACATAGAGCTGAAATCCCTTCTTCCACTTGTCCCAGCGCTGTGAGAGACTAGTGTGGTCTCCAGACACATCAAACGGTCCGATAGCCGGTAAATCCAGAAAGCTAGCTAGCCATCCTCGTCGCCAAAATGTAGTGTATTAACACAGACAAGCTGTACAGGTTGCTTCTTTATTCACTGCCCATCAGCATGCAACTAAACTTCAGCCACACCCAGCTCCCAGACATATACATAATTGTAACATTTTGCAGACAGCAACTTAACCCGTTGCTTACCATACTACAGTTACTGTGGCGAAAAGCAAGCAAGTCAAGTCGAGTCCCTGCTAGAAGTCAAGCAAGTCAAGTCATTTATTTTGGTCAAGTCACAAATCAAGTCAAAATACTGATCTACCCCAATTTTCACCTTCATCAGTTAAAAGTCAGTGGTCAGGAAAGGTTTTGTTTTATTTTCAACATTAACAAAACTGCTTAGTGCTTTTTTCTTGGCATATTAAAGAAACACTTTGAATGCCCAAACAGCTCAAAATCCTTTGTCCGGTCATGTTTCAACAGCACAGTCACTAAAAACATTTTAAGTATTTCCATTGTCAAACAGCCAGTGTCCTAAAAAATCAGAACACACTGAGGTGGCACATTCATTTTGCTTTAACACATCTTGAGAAAATGCAAATATTTAATAACTTAAAAAAGTAAAGTCATTTTGAGTCATATGTCTCAAGTCAAAGTCAAGTCTCAAGTCATGAATACCAAGTCAAAGTCAAGTCGAGTCTTTTATTAATTTTAGTCAAGCAAGTCTCAAGTCCTCAAACTGGTGACTTAAGTCTGACTCAAGTCAAGTCATGTGACTCGAGTCCCCCACCTCTGGTCTTTAGTGAGACTGAGATCTGAAGATGTCCCTGTATTTTGGGGCTTATTTGGTTTTAAACATTTCCATGGTTCAAAGTAGAGAAATTATTAAATTATAATTTTTTCCTCATAGAAATTCTAACAGCTATTGTTTTCTCTCTTCCCCTCCAGCAGAGTATAATTACCACTGCTGGCAGCTATAGCTGCTGGCAGTGCTTGGGCGAAAGAAACCCGACAGGGTGGTTGTACTGAAGTAGATCGATGTATTGACTTCAGTACAACCAGCCTGCCTATAGATGGATCAATATTTAGCCAGTTCAAAGACATTTCATTGCTTGTCCAAGCCACTTCGTCAGCTTTAATGAGTATCAGGAATGCACACCAGCACTGACACCTTGATCAAATTACCATGGACTGTCAGATGATGTTGTCTAAGGACAGGAAGGGAGCTGCAAAAAAAGTCCTTAGACAATAACATCTACAGTACCTTTCCATTGTAATTGGATCCAGGTGTTGATGCTACCTGGATATAAATGCTGGTGTACTTTTCCTGGCACTCCTTCGATCTGAAAAGCTGGCTTGGACAAGCTAAAAAACATCTTCAACATTACAGAACAAGTCCAGTTGAATGTGACTAACTACTGCTAAATATAATGGTAACAGTTGTTCTGCCTGTCTACTAAGTACAATTAAAAGGCCGATACATTGGCCAAGTGCAATAGATGCTTAATGTTTTCTACATAGGTGATCTGTCCCATATGCTGTAGACTTTGTGGCATTCAATCTAAGAACATGGAGAACTCATATGTTAAGGCATAAAGATTTTTCCATTAAAAATGTGTATTTATTAAATTTCCACCAATAATAATTCATGTCCAACACTAACTGGTCACAACATCTGCATGACACAGGGGTCTCTGCTGCACTTCCCACAGGATATTGACTTTGTAATGATGTCTGAAAATAACATAAAAATACAGGATAATACTAACCAAATACTCCATCTGTTTATGGAGTGTGGAATAAGACAGTATCTGGACATTCTGTTTTATTTGTCAAAGACACACCAGAATAAACCCGGTGGGGTTCCCCTCCCTTTCTCCCCTATGGGATTTACCATTATTATCAGATTTATCACTGCCACACTTCCCTAAGGAGTGCAAAGGCTAAAAATGTCACAAAGGAATGCAGTCTGTACAATTTTCACAAATTGACATTTGGGAAAAGTTTCCATGAAACGTTCGAATTAATGCAGTAATAAAACCAAAATGGTAATGTATTGCAGCTTCCCAATCCTTAAATGCAGTGGCTGCAATATGAAGAACTAATTTAAAACCCGCGCTAATGAATGATCTCTTAAACTTAAAATTTAAAGTGAAAAAGTGTAAATTAAAAACGTGTATATAAGGTGCAGCTGCTGCAACACTAAGAAAAGCTTAGGGAAAATGGTAAACACAAATTTAAGCAGCGCTAGCACTCAATATTAAAAAAATATAAGTAACTCTATGTGTGTACTTCAATTAAATATGTATGACACTCTAGTGATAATACAAGTTGTAAAAAACAGTGTGTATGGTTATACCAACGTTAATAAATAGCATTCAATAGTGATATAAAATATAAAGTGCTGAAATTTAGTGAATAAAAAACTTTAAATATGAATAAATTGCTAAAAATTAGTGAAAAAAGTCCATAAATATATTGAAATCAACAATCAGGTGAAATATTATAGTCCTTATAGTAATCCCAAGACAAGGTGCTCCAGTGCTAGTAAACAATAGAGTGCTCCAAGAGTTAAGGGTGCCCCTCTCAGTTCCCTACTCACCAAAACGCCAATAATTAGGAGCCTTAGAAATATTGCACATAAGCCTTGGCACCAGGATTCTTAAAAGGATTCCTCCATATGCTTTTCCCTAAATATTCATGGGTCCGCTTGCGCATCCACCATTAGAATAAAAGAAAAAAGCCATGCATAGTGAAGTATGTATATGTAGGTTTAATTGTGCTTGGAAGCCAAATACATACTTACAATGTAGCAGATCATATAAGCAAAATACACAAACTCGCCTCGTGGTTACGCCGCTCGGCGTGCGTTCCACGGGCAGGAAGTGACCAACCGGAAGTGACGTGCCGCTCCGTGCGTGACAGGAAATACGTCAACGCGTTTCGCTGTAAGTTCCGGCGTTTTCAAAGACATCATTTCCTGTTTACACAAGCCTTTTATAATGGGCAAAAACCGATCGTCATATCCGGATATCAATTTATTTTAAAATACTTTGTTGGAAATGACATAAAATATACTGGGAAACGATATAAACATATAACTTTTACCTTCTGTCTGTCCCCACCTATATATAGATACATTTTGTTCACCTCCCTCCCCCCTCCCTCATATCCCATTTATTAAAAGATAAATTATCAATTTTAACCTGGATTAAGTTCAATTTCAAGTTGAACTAATTATATGGGTAAATTTTAAATATTTAATGTTGGTTGAATTTAATTTGCGAATAAACGAATATTATAACCATAAAATAATGGTGGATGCACAAGCGGACCCATGAATATTTAGGGAAAAGCATATGGAGGAATCCTTTTAAGAATCCTGGTGCCAAGGCTTATGTGCAATATTTCTAAGGCTCCTAATTATTGGCGTTTTGGTGAGTAGGGAACTGAGAGGGGCACCCTTAACTCTTGGAGCACTCTATTGTTTACTAGCACTGGAGCACCTTATCTTGGGATTACTATAAGGACTATAATATTTCACCTGATTGTTGATTTCAATATATTTATGGACTTTTTTCACTAATTTTTAGCAATTTATTCATATTTAAAGTTTTTTATTCACTAAATTTCAGCACTTTATATTTGATATCACTATTGAATGCTATTTATTAAGGTTGGTATAACCATACACACTGTTTTTTACAACTTGTATTATCACTAGAGTGTCATACATATTTAATTGAAGTACACACATAGAGTTACTTATATTTTTTTATTATTGAGTGCTAGCGCTGCTTAAATTTGTGTTTACCAGTGGCTGCAATAGATTACTTTTTTGGCTTTCCCCCAGCTGTTTTTAACCTGTGATCTGGCCAGTAACACCCATCCTGTATTAGAGAACCTACACTCTGGATGAAGGAGCACAGGGGACACCTTTGGACAGCAGCATTGTCAGTCTGAGGGGAGGGGAGCATTAGCTATACTAGCAAATTTAAATACACTCACAAATGTAAGTGTGAACTCCCACTAACACTTAGAAACAATTACAGCAAGCAGGTTTTTCCTTTTGGGATTAAAGTTTTACATGAGTAAATAAAAGCTGATCGCTGTAAGCAGTTTTTCTCATCCCTGTGACTGCAAGAGAGCTTGTTGTTTTGAAAAACAATAGACATACTGGCCAGATCACCAGATGAAAAAAGAAGAAAGAAAGGCTAAAAAAGAAAATGAATGCAGCCATCATATTTACAAATTGGTCAGCTGCAATATAAATATTTGCTTTTGGGTTTATTACCACTTTAATTACAGCAGAAGTTACTAATAAAATCTTAAATGCACAGAACATTATTTAATTAGGCCATTTATGTACTCCTACAGAGCAGTCAAAATAAGATATCCGGCTATCACGTCAACCCTGCTTTTTAAAGCTACAAAAGGAAACATTCACTAAAGAAATATTCACTGCAGAAATGACCATCCTGATATCTCATAGCAGTCTGTTGTGTGACCAAATGCCTAGGCCAGTGATGGCAAACCTTGGCACCCAAGATGTTTTGGAGCTACATTACCCAGGATGCTCCACTACACTGCAGGGTGCATGAGCATCGGGAAATGTAGTTCCAAAACATCAGGGTGCCAAGGTTGGCCATCACTGGCCTAGGCCATTGGCTAGGTGATCCTTGTTTAATGGGATGATCATCACTTGAGGTGAGGACTTCATGCTTTTCTGTTAAAGCATAAGTTTACCTTACAAAAAAAATTGTGCATAAAAAAAATGTGCATTTACTTTTTTTTTTAGGAGTCTGGAAAGCATTGTACCAAAAATCAGCAGATCAGCTGGGGAAATGCAGGTCTTCGGCAGACTGCCAGTGTTAGCTGTCTGCCCAATGTTTCACACTGACAGGAAGAATCAATGAACTACCAGAGAGCTCAACATTGCTGCGGTAGTTCATTGGGAACTACAAGCCGACACCCACAAAGGATTTCCGCAGTTATAGTTCATTCATTCACAGAACTCTTTGAAGAAATGATGTGGCTGTGTGGGTGGAGCACCGCACAGCTGCTCTCTTTTCAAAAAATTACAGCTAGTATGGGGAAATTCTCCCCATACTGCTGTCACAGGGAGGGTAAAACATGTAACATGTTCCCAAAAGTGAACTTGTCCTTTAACTTTTATGACTTTATGAAAGCCAGGTGGGGAGGCTAGTCGGAAATCCTTTATACACTATATTACCAAAAGTATTGGAACGTCTGCCTTAAGACGCACATAAACTTTATTGGCATCCCAGTCTTAGTCCCTAGGGTTCAATATTGAGTTGCTCCACCCTTTGCAGCTATAACCGCTTTAACTCTTCTGGGAAGGCTGTCCACAAGGTTTAGGAGTGTGTCTATGGGAATGTTTGGGGATGGCTTCTTCCTGTTCCAACATGACCGCACACTTGTTAGTACATTCACAAGCACAGTTACAAGCACACCAACAATACAGGTGATGTATTTTGTGAATTTATTGCTGAATAACTTGAACAGGAGAGAAGTTTAGATACACAGGATCCTCAAACATAAATATATATATATATATATATATATATATATATATATATATATATATATATATATATATATATATATATATATATATACTGTGTATATATATATATTATTATATATATATATATATATATATATATATATATATATATATTTATTAGCAATAATAGCAATCTATGGGAGGAGAACTTCTAAATAAACAATTATTGCAGCAGCAAGCACATACTACAGTCCCAAATCAGATCTTACTCACAATGTACCAGGCCTCTCTGGTACGTTGTGTTTGCCACCCAGCAGTGGCAAATTTATCTCAGGAAGGGAGATAAATTATCCTATTCCAGACCTGGACTTCAGGACAGTGCCCTCCATCAAATAATCCTTTAGCAATCTTCTCCAGGCCCTCAGTCCAGCTCCTGATGAGGCTCAAACTGTAATTCTTGCCTTAGTAGCTCCCTCACAGGGGCAGCAGCCCCGGTGGAACTGGAACACTTCCTGGAGAGGAAAAGGTTCTCTGGAGAGGCCATTACCACCTTCCCATCCACCTGTTGTTCTCCTCCTTTCATGGACTGTCTGAGCATAATAAATATTCAAGCTGGTTATTTGACTCTCCCTGCCATACATTTTGGTCATTTGACTCTCCCTGCCTAACATTCAAGGTCAACTTGGAAACCCAGAGCAGACAAAAGCAATTACTTACTGATCCACTGGCTCTAGTGAAGTTGAAAACGAAGTTTAGCCTAGCAGCCTAACTAGAGGGAGCTACATCAATAATTACTCCTTTTGCACTTAAATGTATAAAAGGGTAGCCAGAGATGTGAGGAGGCAGTTGACCAATCAACGTGCAAATCTATTGTCTTTAGATGCCACAAGCCATTGCAAGGTTAACCTTTACCAATCACTGTTGTATTATTATATCCCTCTCCTCAGAAGAGAGGACTGAGCTGCTGCATCTGTGGAGTGGAGCTGCATACTGCACAGTGTCTGGCTGTAGGGAGAGAGACCTGTCTTCTGTACCCCCCTGCCATATTGCAGAGAGGACTAAGAGCTTCAGAGTGGGTGGAAGCCACAGATCCAGCTAATTCTGGCTTGAGAGGAGCATCTTTAATTCTAACTTGCTTCCTTTGCTGCCTCATGAAAAGAACACTCAGTCTTTTGGAACATTTCTTCCCTTTTGAAGAGTGCTTCAACAGAAATCCATGGTTCCAATGCCAGAAAACTGCACTGTTATTCCTCCACTGGCCAGTTTTACTTTATGGCCCTGGGATCTCAGCTAGGGTACATAGTCACTTTATATATCTGGCTATTGCAGTGTCATTTATATCTGGTTATTATTGTACCCATTTCTCAGTCTCATACTGTTATTGGTTGGTCTTGTTGTCTCTAGTTTGCATGGTTATTGCTGTTTCTTAACCCACCATTTTTGCAGAGCTTTTGTTGTGCCTGTAAACACATGACCTCAGGAAGATTTACTCCCCTTTATGACTAGGCCATTTTTTTGCAATACAACACTGCGTTACTTTAACTGAAAATTGAGCGGTTGTGCGACACTGTACCCAAAAATGTAATTTTTTTCCACACAAATAGAGCTTTCTTTTGGAGGTATTTGATCTTCACTGTATGTTTTATTTCTGGCGCTATAAACAAAAAAAATGACAATTTTGAAAAAAAAAAATCTATATTTTTTAACTTTCTGCTATAAAACACATTGAATTAAAAAAAAAATGTTTTCATAAATTTAGTCCAATTTGTATTCTACCACATGTTTTTAAATAAATAAAAATACAAATAAGCGTATACTGATTGGTTTACGCAAACATTACAGCATCTACAAACTATGGGATATTTTTCTGGAATTTATTTGTTTGTTTTTTATACTAGTAACAGTGGCGATCAGCAAGGTATGGCAGGACTTCAATATTTTGGTGGACATTCTGACACTAACTGACACTTTTAATACTGCCTGAAACCAGTAACATTAACCACTTCAAGACTGAGCCTATTTTTGACACTTTTTGTTTACAAGTTAAAATCAGTATTTTTTGCTAGAAAACTACTTGGAACCCCCAAACATTATATATATTTTTTAGCAATGACTCGGAAGAATAAAATGGCGGTCATTGCAATATTTTTTGTCACGCAGTATTTGCGCAGCGGTCTTTCAAACACCATTTTTTTGGAAAAATTACAAAAAATCACATTTCACTGCATTTAAAAAAAACTAAACAGTAAAGTTAGCTTATTTTTTTGTATATTGTGAAAGATGATTTTACGCCGAGTAAATAGATACCCAACATGTTATGGTTTAAAATTGCGCACACCTGTGGAATGGCAACAAACTACGTTCAATAAAAATCTCCATAGGCGACGCTTTAAATTTTTTTAACGGTTACCAGTTTAGAGTTAGAGTGTAGCTCTTTTTTTTTAATTATTGCTCACGCTCTGGCAATCACGGCGATACCTCACATGTGTGGTTTGAACAGTGATTTATTTTGCGGCGCGACTTCCATATACGTTTTGTTTCGTGCAAGAGCTAACGGCGACAGGGGCAGCTAAAAAAAATTATTTTTTTTTCCTATTTATTTATTTATTTATTTTTTTAATTTTAACACAGGTTTTTTAAAAAAAATCTGATCACTTTTATTGCTGTCACAAGCAATGTAAACATCCCTTTTGACAGCAATATGCAGTGACAGGTACTCTTTATGGAGGGATCGAGGATCTAAAAGACCCTAGACCCCTCCACTACACTTCCATGTATTCAAAACGTCGAAAACTGCATTTTTGAATACATTCACTTTTTGAAACTGCCGCCTTTAGCAGCCGAGTAACCCGGAAGTGACGCCATGGACGCCGCCTCCGGGTTACGTCATCGGAGCCCCGATCCAAGCCGCATCCGGCTTAGATCGGGACTCCATTCAGCCGGTGGACGCGTCAGCTGGTTGCTCAGGTCTCCCCTCTGACTGATTTTTTTCAGCCATTGGATTTATTGCACTGGTCACTTTTATATACCTTATATTTATATTTACACCCCACCAAGTTACTTTGGGATATTAATTATACACAATTTTTTGAATTTACTAATCATATTTATGCACTGGGAAACTGTACTGGGCTTTTCAATTTTATACCCAGATTGTTGCACTTTATTTGCACAAATCACCTTGGATCACAATTGTTCTTTTTCTTTGGTACAATTTTGTGTCACCTAGTCACTTTACTGGGCATACACTTACAGTAGGTAGCCCACACCGCTGCACTAGTCACTTTAAACTTTGTTTCTATTATTAGTTTTAAGCCTTTATTCCTCTATGTTGGATTTGCATAATCAATGATGAGTTATATATGATCCCTCTATATATTTAAGGTTTTTTATATTTGTTTTTATGTCTATATGTAATACCTGTTTATTACACTCCCAAAGCCATCTTCTCATTTATTTTATTTCTCCCAGAGTATATATTCCTTCCCCCACATCCAGTCCTAGGCAGCTCCATTTTCCCTCACCCCTTTATTCGAATAATTTTGTTGGATATAGCCGAAGGCTATATCCGAGGGAGGCTGCAGCCTCTTCTTTTTCCCCATATCCATAGCGCGGAATCTTATCTTCTTCTTACAAAAAATAACTAATGAGCCTAAGAACTGACTGTAACAGATCAATTGGCACCTCAAATGCGTATCTCCGTTGACGGATGCTCCTAGTGCTTCCCGAGGGCTCAAAGCACTCCACCAGACACCATAACCACTGCACACCCCACAAACCAGCTTGGTTGGGGGTCTCGCCGTCTCCTACCCACCCTGGACCTATGACAAGGCTCCAGGTTCCAGTGGGTGAACCTCTCTTTCCCCAGAGAGTGAAGCAGGAACAAGCTCTTACAAGAGCTTAGTGATTATTCAAGGGAGTATTAAAAGCATACCAATCCCTTGTATTGTAGCAGATTCCCCCAATAAGAGACAGGACTCTAGATTGAGGGTGAAGTAGAACTCAAGGTTTAATGGTACAGCTGCTCTTTTATACAGTTTTCCCCCACAAGGTTACTGTCCAGGTGGACCTTGTGGGGAACAGGACATGAAATTCACAATCCAATAAAAACAGTTTTACACTCAGTCACTCCCATACAGTGTACACAATCCCTCCCCTCTGCCTGATTACATTATCATATGCAGATGAAATTGTATACAGAAACAGAATTAACCTGAACTAATTATATAGCCATATGGACAGAACAATGTGAGGTCATTAACATCTAACAATGGGACAGGCAGACTTAACACAATCCGCATCCCACCTCAAAACAGACAATAGGACAAGACTGCCAAAGACAGTCTTTCTGTCTCCTACATTGAAGTACATGGAATACACATCTACGTATTGCTATGATTATTTAGGTGTCACAGACTTCATGGCAACAGGCTATAGGTCTCACAGTGTAAAGTGGGATTACATCTTCATATTTCTTGAGAGATATTGTTGATAAATATTACTCTCCCATTTGAAGTTATCCAAACCATTTTTTCAGTGTCCTTTAAGTAGGGATAGACCGATTATCGGCAAGGCCGATATATATCGGGGGCCGATATGCACTTTCCCCGATATATCGGTATCGGCCCCGAAACTGGCCGATATTTTTGTGACGTCATTCTGCCTTCTTAGGCCGCCTCCCTCGCCTTGGACAGCCTCATCTGGAGTCGGGACTAGTCTCGCGGGAGTGTATCACAGCCATACACCCACCCACAGCAGCCCGGTGCCAGCCAGCCACCTACAACCACAGGCCCTGTACCAGCCTGCCAGCCACCCACAGGTCCTGTACCAGCCAGCCACCCATAGCCCCTGTGCCAGCCACCCACCCACCACAGGGTGCCAGCCAGCCAGCCACCCACCACAGGGTGCCAGACAGCCAGCCACCCACAAGCCCTGTACCAGCCAGCCACAGGCACTGTACAAGCCAGCCACCCACAGCCCCTGTGCCAGCCACCCACACACCACAGGGTGCCAGCCAGCCACCCACCACAGGGTGCCAGCAAGCCAGCCACCTACCACAGGGTGCCAGACAGCCAGCCACCCACCACAGGGTGCCAGCAAGCCAGCCATTAAGCATTAAAAAAATGAACATGTTCAGTACCAGATTTATGTCAAAAATTGTCTTTATTTTTGAAAACTTTAAATGTACAAAATATCGGCCCATATCGGCTGATACTGATACAATGAAAAAATACCAATAAGCTGCGATTGGGTCTTTCAGACCAAAATTTAAAATAAGTAAATAACAGCTGCTGCACAAATGTGGGATAAAACATATAAACAATAAAAAAAGATAAAAAGCAGCGCTATTAAAATAACAGTCCAAAGGGTAGTTGGGCAGGGTCCAGCCGATTGGTCTCGTGTAGTGCCACCACCACCAAAGAAAAAGTGACCCCAATCACAATGCCGCTTATCCCACCGATATATGAAGGCACATAAGATCCACCAAACAGCTCCTCCAGATTTTCAAGAGATACTCCTCAACACTCCAAAGATAGAGCAGTGTATGTAATGCGATTCCATACAAATGTCTCAGGGCATGCCGATCAGTCATAGTACCCAAAAACAAAAAATATTCTCATAGTGCAGTAACATTTAAAACACCATTTATTTTATTTTGTCAAAAAAATGCTTGCAAGTAATAAAACCAAGTGGCGCTTATCGGTGTGGATCGGTTCCCAGCCAACAAGATGACCGCTGCTTCTTTACTATGGTGATGTCCCACGTCACAGGTCCCGCCCGACGCGGCGTTTCGTCCAATAATAGACTTCTTCCGAGGCGTCTCGTGATTGGGGGTCACTTTTTCTTTGGTGGTGGTGATACCGATACAATGACCAAAATATCGGTATAGGATTTGAAAAAACCATATCGGTCTATCCCTACCCTTAAGTATCTGTCTTTCACTCCCAGTGATGGTGAGTACTGTCACACTGACTATCTACAAATATTTACAATATAAGGGATAAAGGTAACAGGGAATACAGGGATGCCAGGAAGGGGGGAATCCTGACTGAGTACATGAGCAAGGCAGCAGGGTAGGGTGCAGGATAGATCAGCTTCTCTGCCTTTTGGCTAAGATCAAGTGTAGTATCTGTTCTTATCAGTTGGTATGGACCTTGATGGTTAGTATCGGCAGGGGCTGAAAGGAACCGGGGCGCTCTGGGCATAACTGGAGGACCGGGAAGTAAGCCATGTCAGAGAAAGCCGGATGGGTCCATTGCCTTCTGATTTGAATAGGTCCGCCCCTATCAGTTTGAAGGGAGCAAGAAAGCTGGCCAGAGATGGTTAGTATTGCTCCTGGATGTAATTGGTAAGGAATGGCGGATGGCGGTGGGAGAGCCTTTCCTCCTGGGTTGAATCTGGCCTTGCAAAAGGCTTGTCCCCAGTTGAAGGCAGGTTCTCCCTAAGCTGTCTAAAGTTCTGATGCCTCCTGGTAGGATAGGGCTACACTGGGTCTGGCCATGGGCCGAGACTGAAAAAGCCCGTGGTGTATGTGCCCCTGGGGTGGCAGCCCAGGGGTGCCTTAATTCTCACTGGTGAGGGGCAGCTCGCCTTGAGTTTTTCGGGCACCTTGGTCACTGCACCATACACACTTTTTCCGCACCTGCCTCTTGGGCCAGGCCTTTTGGCTTAGACCAGAGGAATTTTTATTCCGGCCGGAAGGCCTGCCTTTGTATTTTCACATTGGCACTAATTCACTTCTCCACTCCCCCTTCCCCACCTTTTTGTTTGTGTGTGTTTTTCTTTGTAGTTTTGTCACTTCACTATCACCTTTTTTTTTCCTTTGCACGACTTGTAGGGTGTGGGTCCTCAGGCCCAGCCTTGAGTCTTGGGAGGGGGCGGATATGGCCTTCTGGCTTAGTTCGCACTCTCTCATGGGGTCTCCCTTGGGGGGAGCCCCACCTAGTACTTGGGGTGGGCTGTTTCGGCAGTCCCCCTGGAGAACGGGGTCTGTCTGGTTTCGGCCAGACAGACCATAGGAAGTACCTTAAATCCCTGTCAGGAGTCTTGCGCCCCGGGGGATCGAGGTTAGGGTCCTACCTCTTCGGAGGGAAGAGCATTTTCGCACACCCTGTGCACTTTTTGTGTTTCCACGTTTCCCCTGTGCGATTTTTACTTTTTACGCTATAAACAAAAAAAGAGTGTCAATTTTGAAAAAATAACAATATTTTTCACATTTTTTATATGAAATTCCCCCAAAAAAATGTAACAATCTAAATTTTTTAACATTTTAGGCCAATTTGTTTTCCGCTACATATTTTTGGTAAAAAAAATCGCAATAAGCATGTTTTGATTGGTTTGCGCAAAAGTTATCGCTGCTACCAACTACGGGAAATTTATGTCATTTTTATTTATTTTTTTTTAACTAGTAATGGCGGCGATCTGCGATTTTTTTTGCGGGACTGTGACATTGCGGCGGACAGATTGGACCCTTGACTGACATTTTTGACACTTTTGGGGGTACCAGTGACATTACTACAGTAATCAGTGCTATAAATATGCACTGTTACTGTAAAAATGACACTGGCAGGGAAGGGGTTAACTTTATTTGAGAGGGAGGGGTTAATGTATGCCTGGTGCGTACTAACGTGTGTGGAGGGAGGGGACTGTGTGACACAGGCACAGATCGCAGGTTCAGCTATGCTGAATCCTGCAATCTGTCACTGTTTGTCACTTAGGAGATCCGCCCGCTTTGTTTACACAAGCGGGCGGATCTCCACACTCGATCCCCGATGATCAAGGAAGAGCGGCGGGGATCACCGCCGCTCCTCCCCTGTCCCGACTCCCGCTGTGACTGAATACAGTGGGAGCGAGCCTCCGGTGGCGCGCGCGCGCCGCCCACAAGGGAAGGAGTCCAGCGACGTAAGTCTACGTCGCTGGACGATATCGAGCCACTTTGCCGCAGTAGGGTCAACGTGACCAGTCGGCAAATGGTTAAAAAGTGTTTTTTACCTTTACTAAAATATGTACTCTTCAACTAAAGCCAGTGTTTATGTAAGTTCTCAATGATGTTGATCGCATAATCACATCCCCTTGACATGGGTTAATTTAATTCCAAAAAAAATCCATTATGCATGTAAATAGATAAAATACAAATATGCTGCATATGTTATGTATTATTTGATAAAATGTTAAACAGCTATAGTGAATTTACCATAAAAAACAAAAGTTTCAAGATCCTCAGGATACCGTCTAGATCAGTGTTTCTCAACTCCGGTCCTCAGGGTACACTAACAGGCCAGATTTTAGGTATTACCTTGGGGAGATGCAGACTAGAATGCTGCAATCACTGAGCAGCAAATAATATCACCTGTGATGTATTTCAGTTTTCTTGCAAACCTGGCCTGTAAGTGTGCCCTGAGGACCAGAGTTGAGAAACACTGTTCTAGATACAGTCAAGAATAGATACTCAAGAAACAGTCTAGATTAGCCTTTCTCAATCACTTTAACTCAGAGGAACCCATAAAATGGTATTCAGGTCCCAGGAAACCACTGTTAAAACCAAATCTTAATTGAATAATAGGAAAAATGTTTCATATTGCTGACTGGTGGGAAGAATGCAACCCTAATAATGTTGGTCAGAATGCCCCTCTTAGATAAAAAGATCATTGGTACCACACTCTGGCTCTGCCAAGTGTCAGCCCCAGAGCTATGCAGGCACCATGAAATAGGAAGTAAATCGGTCACAGCTCAAGGAACCCCTGGACACCTCTGGAGGAACCCCAGGGTTCCATGAAACCCTGGTTGAGAGATATTGGTCAAGATACTGCAAGATACACAAGACACAACACTCGAGTATGTTTTTAAAGTAAGCTGTATCTGCACTACTTACCACCTTTTCCATGTACAGGTAAATTGAACCTTACATTCTATTTCATCAATTTTCAAGTGTTGAATTAGTTGCAATTAAGTGCTATAATCTATCAAAACAAGACATAAAATTGTATTTTATCCGTACTACAAACATACAGTATGAATGAATGTTTATTTGTGTAGCATAACTCCTGCCTAAAGTGTTGCACATGGATTTGCTGACCACATTCTTTCTTCCTAAATTACCCATTAAAAACACATCCCCATAAATGTAAAGAAAGCAGTATTCAAAATTTGGATCCTACAAAGTAGTTTCTTACAACAGAACATTAAAAGCAGCATTAGCCTATGTATTTTATCCATTACCTGTATTAGTGACAGCAATTCACCCATAGGTGTTAGTGCCTAAATTTCCCTCCTAGCATTAAACCTGATCAGGGTGAAATACAAAGTGGATACAATATTTAGAAAAACAAATCCCTGCCTTCTCAGTTACTTTGCAGGAAGCTAAGAACAGACAAAAGCAGAGAATAATTATTTTTTGCTCTCACCACCTTCTGCAATTTATGTATGCTGAGAGCATAGAAAAAGCCCTCAGGTAAATGTAGATTTCAGAAATAACTGGAGAATATGAAAGGGGGCATACCAATCCACCACCCATCTCTACTCATAATCTTCTAGTTCTCTGAAGGGTCGGAAGCAAGCAATAAAAGGGAGCTAGAAGGATGCATCACTATAAGCCACGGGGTCCTGGTATATAATTAAACTGGGTCCCTATCATACATAATACAGTCTCACGGAAATTGCATATAGATACCTTTAATTGCCCCATTCATCCCTTGAAGTATTAACCTTTAATAAAATGTCCCTTATCCAATTATTTTACGCTAGCCAGAAGCTCAGATAAGAAAAGGAAAAAGCAATGTAAATAAAAGAAAAAACTATGGGCTTTAAAATAAATAAATGAAATAAATAAAGCAACTAATGCGGCCTTATGTAGTGCCCTAAAGCTGGCCATACACTCAGTAATTTATAGGCAATTTCCAAAACTACTTTCTACCAGGTTTCTGTTGTGAATATGATAAAAGGAACGTCGGCCGGCTACTGACACATTTAGCTAGCAAACTTTGATCGACAGGGACATGCAAAAAGTAATCTGATGTGAATGCTGGGAATGCTGTCACATTTGCTTGTGCTCTCAAGTAAACTGCCAAACCATCAAATGGCCGGTGTCATACCTGATCACATATGCAACACCATGGCAGTTACAGATCAAACAGAAGCTAAGATGGCAGCTTCCTTGGCTAAAAAGGATAGGAGGGTTTAGTTCCACTTTAACCACTTCTGGCCCGGAAGATTTTCCCCCTTAATGACCAGGCCATTTTTTGCGATATGCCACTGCGTTACTTTAACGGACAATTATGCGGTTGTGCAATGCTGTACCCAAATAAAATTGATGTCCTTTTTTTCCCACAAATAAAGCTTTCTTTTGGTGGTATTTAATCACCTGTGCAATTTTTATTTTTTGCACTCTAAACAAAAAAGGAGCAACAATTCTGAAAAAAAAAAAAATATTTTTCACTTTCTGGTATATAACATTCCCAAAAATTCCCATTAAATTTTTTCATAATTTTAGGCCAATTTGTTTTCTGTTACATATTTTTGGTAAAAAAAAAATCCCCATAAGTGTATTTTCATTGGTTTGTGCAACAGTTATCTCGTCTACAAACTAGGGGAAAGATTTATGTCATTTTTATTTATTTATTTATTTACCAGTAAGCGATCAGCGATCAGCAATTTTTAGCAGGACTGCGGCATTGCGGCGGACAGATCGGACCCCTAACTGACATTTATGACACTTTTGAGGAGACCAGTGACATTACTACAGTACTACTGTTACTATAATAATGCCACTGGCAGGGAAGGGGTTAACCCAGGTGCAATCAAAGGGTTAAGTATTAACCTAGAGGGTGTTTTCTAACTGTGAAGGGCTTGTGAAATCAATACAGAGACCTGCATTTCTAAATAGGAGGAACACAGGAATTCTGTATTGATTCCTGAGAGAATAACAGCAGACTGCCGTTCTCTCGCAGCCGCCGGCTGAACTCCATGTGTGTGGTGTAGTACTGTTTTAGTGATGCCCTTCTCTTGGTGATGTGACATCACCAGGAGAAGGGCATCATTAAAACAACACTACACCCCACACCTGTCAGCAAAGAACCAGTCAATCAATCAATCAATCATTCTAGACCAGGGGTGACTTTTATGCTTTTAGAGTATCTTATGCTGAACAGGCTGTTATTCCCGGTGGATATATTGAGAAGTCCAGTGACAGTCATTGTGTTTAGGAGCTTGATTTGACCGAACTATTAACCCAGGGGTCTTAGTTGGAGGTGAGAAGTTAGTGTGGCTGGTGAAGGATTCGCACACTGGAGCACACCTTGAATGTTGTTATGATGCCTGCATGAACACCTCTCACCACTTTGGGACTTTATCTGATTATTTACATCTTTCTCACTTTTACAACTTTGAGATATTGATTATCTTGGGGAATGTTATGATATTTTATTTAGAGCTGCACTGTTTTTATATTGTATGCTATTTTTTCTCTCTGGGATTTGATATTTTGGCCGCTCAGCCGCTTATATTAGATTTTCTGAGGGACGCTGATTTATTTTTATTTTACTGAGAATATTTTGGCTACTAATATCTTTGTATATCAATTTTCTTATTGCCTAACCTTAAATAGTGTATTGTAAGAAAAAAATTCCCAGTAACCACTGCAAACCGATATATTCGATCTTTTTGACTAGGGAAACCCATTTAGCAAAACCGTAAATTAAAAATAGAAATACCAAGCTTAAACTTTTATTCCATATGCAGATAGTAACTACATTTACATATTCTGCTTTAAAAACCATCACATGCAATTATATATTTTTAAGCTTCACGGTTTTTTTTTTCACCTTTTTTCTTGCAAAGTTTCCTGTAAACAACAGATGTTTTAAGACATTTGAAAAATATGTGTATTTTACTGTGCAGGGAGTCTGTTATAAATCATACAGACTTTCAGTACAGCACACTTCCAAACTATTTTTAGCCGTAATGCTGTGAGACATCCTTAATGCATGATATGCCATGATGTATCAGTTCCTGGAGTGTGAGGAAACAAGCAATGTAGAGTTTAGTATAAGGACAACAAAGACACACCATTTCTGAGAATAATGTACTTGCTCCTTTATGCTTGGGCCTAGTTTTGAAAAAAGAAAGGTGAAAAGAAACGCTAGTTATGTGACGCTCAACACCTAAAGGATAATTCTGTGGAGCGGTAGCTCCGTAAGGGCCGCTGGAAGATGACTGACCCCAAAGGTTGCCCTGACCTTGCAAGCCTCCCGACACCTCTGACACTCTGGGTTAGGAAATAATTAAAAGAAAGGTTGATAGTCTTAGCAAGTATACAAAGGAAATGTAATTCAAAGAAGGATCACAATAAATCAAACATTAATAACTAATAGCCCATGAAAGAACCTATGACCCCAAAAGAAGAGAATGACCTTTCTGTCTCAAGCTGCTCCCTTCAAATCCTGATGCCATGGCCCCAGAAAGTAAACAGCACAAATTATAACACAACAATTTGTAAGGAGTGCAATAATCAACTGCTGAGTAAGCGTTCCCCTTATTGTGCACAGATATTATACACTAAGTTTTTTAGGTGTGGGGGGGGGGGGGGTGTAGAATAAAAGTAGACAAGTCCTTATAGCGTTGATGTTCAGAATCTTCAGCTAGCTCAACAAGGGTTTGGAGAAGTATGCAATGATGACCTGCAATATTGAATAGTATATGCAAAGTGTTTTCTGTTAGAAAAATTATTGTAAAGAGATAGGGTAAAGGTGTTTGCATGCAGTTTCTTTTGTAGGGTGTACACAAGGTAGGCTTCTGCCTGCTCACCAATCCTGATGATACCAAGGCACAAGGGAATAGGATGTCCTGGAACAGGCGCTTGAAGAATCTTCAACTAGTGAAGGGTGCCTGGCCGTGCACCTGGCAATGCTGGGACTCAGCTGGATCTGTACCAGTGACAATGAGAGTGACCCCAGACAATCACTCGGCCAACAGGGAGCAGGTGACAGTCAATCTACCTGTAAGTGTATGGCTCACTTGCTGAACACTCTCCATGCCGTCCAGGCCATGGCACCTGCTCGCATTCCCCAGAGCGATTGGGTCCCTGCTCTCAGCTGAATGCTGTGGTCCCAAGAGGCAGAGCTCCTCCCTGGACCAAGCTATTTCTGTCCTCACCCAGCATTCTTCTCTATCCTAGCAGACTGGAATTTGTAAATCCTGGTTCTCCAGACCACATATCCTATGAACCCCTGCTTTCAGTAGTGGTCTCTCGCTCTCTCTCTGCCTTCAGGAAATGAAGGCACAATGTCAAGGCTTAACACTAGAGGGAAACAAGCTCACCGTGGCCAGTGTTAAAGAATGTCCCACAGTGACACAGGCAAGTTTGCCAGGTGCCTGGCTACATCTGTATTTGGTAGTAGAAAGTTTGATTTCCCCCCACATGCTCTTGAGGTCTTCCCCTTTCTGAGTATGTTTGTGGCAGGCTTAGCTTAGTTTTCCAGTTGAGTTACCAGGGTTGTTATGTATTCTTATTACTGAATGGAGCATTAGGGCTTGTGTATGTAGCACCCTCTAGTTTACAGTTTAGAGAGGAAAATTGATTTTGACTCACAGAAGCCTGTGTGAGGAGTCCGGTTAATTGGTTGGGGTTACTGTAGGTCATGCTGGAGGGATCTACAGGTCAGGCCTCTGGTAACCCCCCCCCCCCCCGGTTCTAGAAGCTTGGAGGAGTTTCTAGAAGCTAGTGCATGAAGGTAAGGAGGCCATGATCTGCAGATTTAAGGGAATCTGGCCAATCCCCAGGCAGGAGGCCTGCCAGGGTGGCTGGTCAGCCCATATATATTGTGGAGCCTGGCCAACAGGGCGGTAGGGTGGAAGAGGGAGTGCTGAGGCTGTGTTGTTTGAGCCGAGTGGACCCTATAGTCTCTTCTAGGAGACACCCAGTTTAGAATGGGAGGACCTGACCAGCAGAAGGCCTGAACAGTCTTCTCAAAAGCAGCAGGTTACAGGGACAGTGTGAGAACCTCTACACCCCCCAGGGCCTAAAAGGGAGAAAGCTGCCCAAAGCAATATCCAGCAAACTTTTCTGGGACAGTGCCAACAAGCTAAACCCAATCCCTTGTTTTGGGACACTTTATGAAGTAGCTAGGTGGTCTGGTAGTTTCAAGAGAGGGGGCATAGAGCTCCTGTCAGTTTGGGACTTTGCTAAATTTTCACTAAGGGAACACATAGATCCTACAAAAGGAATTTTATTTTCCAAATCTTAAAAAACTGTTGTTGTTCCAGAAGGAATACAGTTGTGGATTTGTCATTTTTGTGGTGTCCATGGTGAAGGACATTGTCCTTAAGTTGAGTCAAGTTGGGCACCCCATAATCCCTTTATCCCATCCAAGTTGTTTTCTCCAATAAAACAGGTCTGTTTACTGTCTCTGGATGAGAGTTGGAAGATGCATATTGCCTGGCTGTGCAGGAATTGGGGGAACCAGAAATACAGTGGCCCTCTAGGGAGTAGCACTACATGTAGATGAGTAAATGCAAAATGTTTTCGGCCACATTTAGCTTGCCTTTAAGATGGTTTGAGATACTTCTAAGATCAATCCTGCACAGAGTTCCTGCACAGCTGCTTCTGACCTTCATTTGGCCTTCTTCTAAGCTGCATCAACCTGCTTTGCATTCCCACTTGAGGGGATAAAAGCAATTCTGATGTGAGAAATAACTTAAATACACAAGCATATACAGCAAGTCAATGCCCAACCCTCTCTAAAGGAAAATACTGGAAATTAATTCAGGATGATGATGACTAGGATGAGGTTGGGCTCAAATGCAGGGTTCGACCTTCACAACCTTGCCAAACAATTTGGCTGGTTCACAAACTCAAACCTTCTGCTTTTATGGCCTCGTTCACACAATGGTGCAGAGGTGCCAGTTTTTCTGTAAGCGTTCTGCAAGGGGACAAAAAAAAACAATTGTTCTCTATGTTCCCTGTTCACACCACAACACTGGCATTCCATGTAAATGTATTCTGTGCAGGAATCTGCAATGTGTATGCAGTTTTCTGCAATGGGATAAAACTGGCATGACATCAACATTGGTATAAACAGGGCGCATAACTGACATGCATGAAAACTGATGTCAACGTGCAAAAAAACTCACTGAAACACGCATGAAAACCGATGTAAATTGAAGAGAAACCGATGTACACTCATGTCTCTGCAAGTGAAATCTGTGCAGTTTTCCCATTGGTTCCCATCAGTTTTCATGTACTTATGGCGTGAGCCCTAAGTGAAACTTCCAGACGACGTCAAATCAGGACGAAACTGGTCAAGGTGTGGTCTACGTGCCGACATAATTACTGGCAATGTCATATCTTCTTGTTGGAGCACACAGTGTTTTCCTACACATGCACAGCCGCAGCCATTTTTTTCTCCCTATGCAAGCCATACATACCCAGTGCCTGTTCTTATAGGCACCTACAAATGTGAGTGTGAATTTATTAAACATTTTCTGTGTGTTTTAATAAAATATAACGGTTTTACACTATGAGATTCTCCCTGGTATTTTATTTGCATGCATGATGGCACACCTGAGAAGGACCCATAGGAACAAGCCATTGCAGACTTAGATTTATATCCCCATACACAAGTGCTACTGACCTGACTAGCAATAGTAGGTCAACAACTTGTGGTGAGTCTCTGTCTGGAGGCACTGAGAAGTGGATCACCTGTTTTGTTTACATTTGCACAAGTACTTTTTTATATGGGACTTTTTTCTTGGATTCATTCACTGTTTATATGATTACTTAGCCTTAATGTTATTTTGTATTGCTGTAGTGTGTCTGTTATGGTCATGCTTTATATTTTGTCTATGAAAATTTAGAGCAGTGCGGTTTCATTATGAATATATATTCTGTTGCTTCTGCAGCAGGAAGTAATTGTTTTACTGGTGGTATTACTATCTTCAATTTATGAATTGATATATAGTGTGTACTGGTGTGCTAATGAAATAAATATGGCATAAAATGCTAGTGATACAAAAAACACTAATGCAACCAAAAATAAACTAACAATTCTTGGGCATAGATATGCTCTGAGAGTAAATGCAAAGCAATCAATAAAGAATCAACATATAATGGGTGACAAAAACAAAGTGCTCAAAGTCCAATGGTGAATAAAGATGAATAATGTGAGAAAAATGTTCATAGTGAACCCGGCTGCAGTTGCATGGTGAGCAGTGAATCAACAAAGCTAACGAACTCAGGTGTTGCATGCAACCCCACAGTGATCACACGGATGGATGGCTGCTTACCAGACTCAAATCAAATCAGTGCAAGTATATATCTCGGGATGGGATGAGCTGAGCCTCGGTGGGTGCACCAGACACTTCCAGCAGCCCCAGACAATAGCACTAAACCTCTCACAGATGAAGCTGGACTTGCAATGTAGTGCATGGGAAAAAATAAAGTAGCCAATAGTTCATTATCCTTGATGATTTATTGAATAGTAAAATGAATTGCACTTACATGTTAGCAGAAATGTCACAGCTTAGAAATTGTCCGGTAGAAACAATAGAGCCCGGCCTGCAGTGCGGACCGAGCGCGATGACGGTGCAGCTGCTCCAACCAACGCGTTTCCCCTCAGAAGGCGCCAACTAGGATTGGAGTACAGCTAGCATCATCACATCCAATCCATCACATTGCAATCAGGGGGCATACTACCAATTAAAAGCACCCTGCAGGTATTGGGGTACCTACAGTTCCCTATGATTGCTATGAAGACTCTTCAATTGAGATCTAACAGCTCACAATGCCTTTAAAGGTTGCAAAGGATGATCAGATAAGGGGAATTCCTGCTACATGCAATCAGGGGAAGTCCTGCCAATCAGAAGCAGCCTGCAGATACTGCGATGCCCGCGGACCCCTTCCACTGTTACAAGCCTCCTATATTGACATCTAATAATGCACAGTCCCATAAAAAGTTGCAATGTATGATCAGATAACAACAGAACAATCCATTTTTAAGTTGCTTTGATCAGATAAGGGTGGCATCTGCTAGTTGAAATCAGGGGGCGCCCTACCAATTAGAAGCAGTCTGCAGATATTGGTGTCCAATGACCCCAAAAACTACTGTACACCCCTCCAACATTCCCACTGTGATCTCTAACCTCAGTAAAGCCTCTTACACACAATGAGAATATTGGACGAATGATCGTCTGCTTTTTTTTTTGCATGCTAGTCTCATATCAAAATGAAGAAGTTACTAAAGTTATGAAAATTCTTGTACGGCAGAAAACAACTTTGGAAGTGATGTAATGTGTTGTATTGTAAAGTAATGTATTCTTTTGTTTCCAAGCATGCATGGTCTTGCTCTTCCAATTTTTTTTTGGATGATAACTGTACTGATTAAATGAAAATCATTTGTTCTGCGATTGCACGAGAAATTATTTTGTGCTTGTCCCTTCAGATAATTTTGCATGAACGGTCATAATGAAGGATCAAATAAAGGTGACATCAATGGCAATCAGAGAGGTTGGTCAGCCTGTCAATAATGCAGTATCCAGGTACACCCCCACATCCCACCTCAAACAGGTAGTGTGCACAGATCTGGACCCGTGTAGGAATCGCACACTCCCCATACAGAGACATGAGGCAGAGCAATGACACAAAACAACAGAGGGAGCTTCAGTGACAGGGCAGCCTGACACATGGCATTGGCAACCCCCTGGAGGGATCCGCCTGCCCTGAACCCTCTACCAAAGTCCTTCCTGAAGCTGCACACCGCTGTTCTGTCCATACACGGGGCTAACAAATGTCCAGCCAGCTTGGATCCAATGTACCCTAGTGCAGAACAGGTCAGGCAGTAATCAGAGCCACCTGGAGAGTCCTGGGGTGCCATGCCCAACTCACCCATACCTCCCAGTACAGAGCAAAGCACAAAGCTGGCTTTGTGAGCACAATCACAAAACCAGGCATAGTACTATAACTGGCTTTGTAAATACTGCATAGTAGTACTTACAAAGCCTGCAAAAATCAACAGTTACAAAGCTAATTAAATAAAAAGCCTCAACTTTTTTTGGGATATAATGGTCTCCCCTACAGCCTGAACCAGGAACATGGCTGCTGAGGAAGAGCAGCATTGAGAGACAGCAAGTGTACACAGTACATCAGTCAGAAAAGCCTTGCCTTGAGCCTGCTTACAGTAATTAGCATAAAAATGGTAATTACCATTACAAAGGGAGATCTCCCTAGGGAATCCAACTGCTTCTGTGCAGTGTGCAGATGAAGAAGGACAGAATGGATGCTGCAGGAAAAGAAGTGGGTGGGGATAGTGGTGGGTGTGAATCAGCCGCATCTCTCTCCCTGTATGCAGCTGCTGGCCGGCTTTTATGTGTGGCTCTCATGTGCCATCCAAAGTGCCACTATGTGCCACCGGGTTGCCCGATGCCTACAATAAAGGTACCAGGACAGAGCCTCCAATGGGGCCCCGGACCCCCCACTGACCATGCGCCCTCGGGCACTGGCCGAGTGCCCTAATGGTCAGTCCGCCCCTGGGGGTGCTGCAGCTGCAAGAGAGGTGCGAGGGCTACATGAAATAGCCTGGGGGGCCACATTCGGCCCGCAAGCCTTGTGTTTGACACCTGTGATTTAAAGGATTGGTGTTTTTTACATGTTGTGCTTGCAAACAATTTAAAATATTGTATATTATTGTTACATTTTTCTTTTGCTTTGGTAAATGTCCCCCAGTACAGTGCCCAGCTCTTTGTGTCTTTTATAATAGCTTGCCTTTCTGCCTTGAAAACAAGCTGACTTAAGTATCAAGATTGGCCCCTGATATACTTCTCCCTTAAATTAAGGCTGAGCAGATTTCACCATATGTACCTATAATAAGGTTAATTTGCAGAAGTAAATGTAGATGTGTGGGCAGTGCATATACAACTGTACTTGGTGCATGGCAAGCCATCATCACTTATTGGGTAAATGGATTTCGCTTTGAAGAAAATCATACATTTCTAGTAATTGCAGTTCAAGCTATGCCTTTTAGCTTCTTCTTAGAACATTAGCTTAGCCAAGAACATCCCATTATGTGATAACTGTTTGGTGATATCTGGATCAATAAAGTAAAGTGTTCTAAGCCATTAGATGCTTGTTGCTTGATATCTCTGGATTTCTTATCGGAAACAGCCGGGTAGCACCACAGGTCCTAGCACTTATATGCATTACCCTCCTAATAGAATTTTAGTATGCATGAGAGTATTGTGGCAGTGATTGTGTAACAAAAGAGGGTAAATAAGCGTGTAAAAATCTACATAGTGCAGTGATACCTTTATTAAAATTGTACACATAAAAACAGATGATAAATATTGCAAGTGTGGATACAGAGGGTCTTTTAAAAATATATTTCAATGTTTTATTATACAGCTGGAGGAACTGGTTTATAATTAGGGCAGCAAGTGCCTTGGGTATAGTAATTTTCCAAATATTGTGGCAGTGATGCTGGTTGGGGCTTAGCTAAAACAATTATCTTAATTTAGGAAGATAAGTCAGTATTCAGCAGTTTGGCTAAAACATGTTAGCGTTCTGCTAGGTTTGTTTGAATGTTCCAGATCGCTTATGTTTTACCAAGTAAAGCATTGTGAATGACTTCAGCTCTCTCTTAACTCTAATTATCATCTAGATCTCCTAACCCTTTTGTAGTCAGTCCCAAGAATGATCAGCCAGTTTACAACTTTTAAACCATAATTTTATTTCAGTTTTTTTACTAATATTAATTTTTTTCTAATAAATATTTAAACCATAAAAATATGTATCATGGGTTAACTAAAGAAACTACAAAAGCAGATTGCCTTGTTGGGATCTAGGACAGAGCCATTTTATAAGGCAATATTTACTCTAATGGGTCACTCACATTGAGTTCTGTAAGCAACAGTTTTTTTTTTGTTTTTAATAGAGGGGTAAACAGATATACATGTCAAAAAGAACGGAAAACATCACCTGCTGGCTTTAAAATAAAATTCAAAAATATGCTATATTTTTCATTTAAACTATTGTAAAAAAAATATATACCGTATTTATCGGCGTATAACACGCACCTCACATTTAGGAGGGAAATTTTAGGAAAAAAGCTTAAAATTTTAAATAAACAGCATTGAACTCAGAACCATTTTTTTTTAATCAAATGCAGTCTTACCTGTGCCCATGAATGCAGCCTCATCAGCACAGTGTCCATAAATGCAGCCTCCCCAGCACAGTGTCCATTAATGCAGCCTCCCCAGCCCAGTGTCCCCAATGCAGCCTCGCCAGTGCAGTGTCCCCAATGCAGCCTCGCCAGCGCAGATTGCCCATATATATTTTTTTTAAAAAGCCGGGCAGCGCTGAGGCAGAGGGGGGGCGGGCCGTGCGAGAAAAAACGAGTACGAGCTGAAGATGTCATCTGACGTCCCGGCGCCTGTGATAGACGTCACATGTCCCGTGTGCCGGCATTGGACCACTGTGCTGTCTATCATAGGAGGCGGGACTTCCTATGACAGCAGCTGCTCGTCCTTCCTTCTCCTCCGCCCGACCTGCCCCCCTCCTCTTCCTCTCAGCGCTGCCTGGCTTTTTTTTTTTATCGGCGTATAACACGCACTGGTGCTTTGCTCTCCATTTTTAGGAGGAAAAAGTGCATGTTATACGCCAATAAATACGGTATGTCTATTTAAATAGTATGTTTTAGTCCTGACCATAGTAAATTAATAAAGAAAAATATGTACAAAAAACTATATATATTTCCTTTAGGAAAAATCCCACAGCTGCTTCTACTTTTTGTTTATACCAACATAAAGGAGGACCCCTGTTTTACTGGGACTAGGAGCTTTACTTCCATATTTAACCTGCAGTTCCATTATTCTAGCATTCTGACCAATGAGAAATAACTTACTTTGAGCAAAACCACATTTGGATTGTCACATGTTATAATCAGTGATGGGAGTAACGCCATTAAAAGTAAACAGCGTTACTAACGCCGTTACTTTTGTAACTAGTAATCTAATTGATTAATTTTCCCCCCGTGGTAACGCCGTTCCTGTTACTTATGCGGCGTAACTGCAATTACAATTGACCACAGTGACAGACTGACAGTGAGTGCATCTACGACTACCACCACTAGAGGGTAGTACAGTAACTCCTCTATGATTGTGAGTGATCATCTGCTGATGTCACCCTGCCGCTGTCCGCTCCTCGCGGTACTGACTTCTATCTCTGACTGAGGCCTGAGCAGTCCTGGTCTGGAGTTAAGTACAGCGCTTCTGCTCTGCAGCCAGCCGCCAGCCAGCTGGTACCGGCGGTCTGATACTACCACCATCCACACCACGCAGCAGCCACTGCCAGCAGCAATACCACTCTGCTCAGGAGGGACAGGAGTCAGACAGTCACAGGAGTCAGACCCCACCAATGCCACACCACCAGCCACCACCAGCAGGTACCATAAGAAAAAAAAATACCACTCAGTCAGGACTCAGGTCAGGTACCACTGCCAGTACCAGTGTACCACCACCACGCAGCCAGCCGGGACCACTCAGCTCAGCACTGTCAGCAGCATCAAATACCATACCAATCGGGTACCAGTGCCACTACCACCAGTGTACCACCACCACCACGCAGCCGGCCCGGTACCACTCAGTAAATACCCACTAAGGTACCACTCAGCAAATACCACTCAGCAAATACCACTGAGGTACCCACTGCCAGTGTGCCACGCAGTCTCATTGCCCCACAGCAACATTAAAATAGTGTAGATTACTGTACAATGTTTTATAATAACAATTGCTTATATTTAGTGTTCATTTCATTCATTTAACATATTTAATATTGGGGGCATAAAAGTTATTTGACTTATTTGATTTTCTTTTTTAAATACCGCTATAGTTACTTTCCCTGGTAATTAGTTACTTTTTTACTGATGTAACTCAGTTACTAACTCTCAAAACACTGCACAGAGCAGGTAAGTATGACATGTTTGTTATTTTTAAACAAAAAAAAAAAAGCAAGACTTTAATATTACTTAAAGGTACGTACAGACATAAGCAAAACTATGCCTGATGATGCATTTAATAGTAAGATCATGGAACTTTCATATGTTTTGAGGCCTCTTCATGTCCCTGGTTGACTCTCCTTACTCAGTGAACTAGGATGGCCAGTTTGATAACCATTGTTTCGCCCATGACAGCTGACACTTGCAGCCCTCACCTCTCTCTCCTCCATAGGCACAAGCATGGCTACTGTTTAGTGCCTGTAGATAGCATAAATTGAACCACTTGCCCACCGCCCATCACAGATATACTGCAACAGGCTGGCTCGGCTACACGAATCACCGTACCTGTACAGCGATCCGTGGGAGAGATCCTGGGGTCGCGCAAGTGATCCTGGGGGCGAGCGCCCCCATTAGCCAGTGGGGTAGCTGACTCATGGGGCCAGTGGCTGAGATTGCCACCGGGCACCCGCGATCACTCCCCGTGGAGAGGAAACGACGGTCTGCTGTTGTGAACACAGCAGACCATTGTTCTCTCAGGAGTCAGCACAGAGCGCCTGTGATACTCCTATTTAGGATCACAGATCTCTGTGCTGATTCCACAAGCCCATCCCCCTCACAGAAAACACCCCCTAGGCATACACTTAATTCTTTGATCGCCCCTGAGTTAACCCCCTCCCTGCCAATGTCAATATTACAGTATCAGTGCATATTTTTAGCACTGATTGCAGTAGTAATGTCACTGGTCCCCCTAAAATTTAAAAAATGTCAGTTAGGGGTCCGATCTGTCCACCGCAATGTCGCAGTCCCCCTAGAAATCGTTGATTGCTGCCATTACTAGTAAAAATAAAAAATAAAAAAAATGAATAAAAATGACATAAATGTTTCCCCTAGTTTGTAGATGCAATAACTTTTGCGCAAGCCAATCAAAATACACATATGGAGATTTTGTTTACTAAAAATATGTAGCAAAATACAAATTGGCCTAAAATGATGAAAAAAAAAAAATTATTGGGAATGTTATATAGCAGAATGTGAAAAATATATATATATATTTTTTTCAGAATTTTTTGTTTATAGCGCCGAAAATAAAAGTTGCACAGGTGATCAAATACTACCAAAAGAAATCTCTATTTGTGAGGGAAAAATGGACATCAATTTTATTTGGGTACAGCATTGCACGACCACGCAATTGTCTATTAAATTGACGCCGTGGCGAATCGCAAAAAATGGCCTGGTCATTAAGGGGGTAAAACCTTCCAGTGGTTAAGGAAATGTAGACAAGGTCATAGACCCCTGTTGTTGAATACAGGAGAGTTATTGGAAGAGGAAATCTTAAGTTATACCCCACACAAAGGGGTCATATGCAACTGAAAAGTGTTTATTTATGCTTTAATAAAACAAAGTAGTAAGAAGTAACAATACTTCATTATAAAACATACAATGCACGTTGAAATTAAGTATCATTTGTACCTTACCTAGATAAAAACATGAAGCATTTCATAAACTGCAGTGTTCATCAATGCGCTTTATATAATGTTCATTCAGGACAAGGACACATTTGAGTTACGGAAAGGAAAGGGAGGGGAAGCAAACTAGAACAACGTGAAACAATGAATGGAGATACGAGGATTGTTCCCTTGTTGTATAAACTATATTATTTCTGTTTACTGTTTTAATAAACAATAGATCAATCTGTCGTCAGTGATCAAAACATTTTCCTGCCCACTTCCTCCAGTGCCTACTGTATGTTTCATGACTCCTGCATCCTGCCTGATGTTATCACCAAAGCTTGAGATGTTGCAATTGTCCTGACACACGGAAATAGGGATAGTGGTCTGTTGGGCATGGACTGGTTTGGATGGAGTAAACAAGTAGATAAAGTGATGTGGGGACATACACATTAAAGAGGAGTTCTAGCCTACACCATGTGTTTTCTTAAAAAAGTTCAAAAGTGGAAAAAAAAAGTACATTATATATTCAGTAAATGTAGCAATTCTGCTCTTGGGATCATGTAGAATGACCTAAATAATGACCTAATGAGCTAAATAGTGTGACAGGCTAACATTTTAATCTTAGGGTATGGTGGTGGGGGTTGGGCACCAACTACTTTTGTCTTTTTTACCACTTGTCGCTGAACCCAAATCTACAAGAGAGGGTTTCAAGGTGCAGGATACCCCAGATAGCACAAAAAAAGAAAAGGTATTCTGAAGTAGCAGTAGGATCTTTGGGAACAGCCTCTAGGAAATTGCTGGCTCTGTGGGAGCAGACAGGCTGATCTGCGACCCTGTAAGAGCAGTAAGCAGTAAGCAGGAGCCGTTTTCTAAGCCCATGAGGAGGGAGAGTCCCCAGAGAGCTGAGGCTCTCATGCACATTGCTGCATTGTAATGGGGCTCAGGTAAGTATTGGGGGGCTGCTGCACAGAGAAGGATTTTTACCTTCATGCAATCTATGAGATTGAGAGATAAAAGCCAGATTTAAGCTTCAACCAACCCTCAAGTGAATGTCAAAAAAGAAAAGAAAATTGTATTTAGCTTACTGAGCTAAAAGGAAAAAGTTTATTGATTACAAAAACATTGACTGTATATAAAAAACACATTGGTACCACATCTTACAAACACTCATACTATTAAAACCCAAACATCCACCTCACCCAGGCATTAGTAGCAGAATACATTTTGGCCAAACTTTTTGTGTTTTATTGGATACATTTTATAGCAGAAAGTAAAAAAATATTGTTTTTTTTTTTTTTTTCCAAAATTGTCAGTCTTTTTTCATATATATCACAAGAAATAAAAAAAAAAACCCAGTAGTGATCAAATACCATCAAACAAAATCTTTATTTATGGGTAAAAATGATATAAATCTCATTTGGGTACAACGATGCATGACTGCGCAATTACAAGTTAAAATAGCGCAGTGCTAAATACCAAAAAATTATCTGGTCATTAAGGGGGTAAAACCTTCTGGAGCTGAAGTTTTTAAGTAAGTAATGGAATTACCTTTACATAACATAAATTAAGAGGTAATAAAGTAAAAATGATATAACTATGGCAAGCTCGGTACTCATTCTTTATGTTTAACTATAAAAAAACATTAATTTACATAATTCTCTTGCATAATTTATATGAAGTTTTTTTATTCTCTTATAGTTTATTTTGTTCCATCAGTCTCTGGTTGCTGCTCCCCATCGGGCATAGACCTTATGATTCATTAATATTTCATGTGCATCCTAATGGATTCTAACAACTTTCCAATGCCCAGAAAGGAAGCATAATATGCATTTAAACTATTATCCAGTCTTGCTCCTGGGTGAGATTAAAAACAGAAAGATACAATAACAATCTAACAGGGTATGTAAGGACAATAGAGACCTTCAGGGTAGAACTGGCACTATAATACCATTAGCTGTAGCAAAATAAATAACAGCAAATGTGCAAAATAAAAATAAAAACGATATTGAAGTGCTTGAAGCTTACTTACGATGACTAGTAATAGTATATAATTGTTGGGAGGAGATCTGTACAGCCAGCAATAGCAGACAAAAATATTTTTTCATTTACCCTACAATTTGCGCTATAATGCCATAATGTCATTACATTCATATGTATCAACTGGTGTAAAAAACATTTAAATCGGATAAAAAGGTAAGGCTATGTATTGTTTTACAGTACAAGGATTTCAGACAAACGTAACACTTAAAAAAAAAAAAAAAAAGGGGGCAATAAAAAGATTGCTACATTGAGTTTTTAAGAGACACAGGGGCCAAATAAGTTGCTTGTTTCATTCCCACAGAGACTAAATGGTAAAAGTAAGCTGGTCACCATAGATAGGAAACCCCTTGTTACTGTTTACCTTTACCCAGTTTATTAAAAATAGCCTCTAATATGATGCATTTATTGGCACCTTAACTGGTGACCATCATCCAGAAAAAAGGAATATATAGACATTCCCACAGGTCTATATACCAATTTTCAAAGGGGTACTTTAAATCCTTGAATGTTTTTCTAACATGTATTATTAACAAAAACTTTTCAATTCTTCCAAACCAAGCATACAAAAAAGCGTATGTTCCTTCCTGTTGGCAGAGTATTGAAATGATGTGCTGGATGCTTCTTGCATGCAGAGAATACCTTTACTTTCATGGAGGATAAACAGAACACAGCTTTACGTGGAGCAGGAAACAGTAGCATACAAATACATACACTGGGACAGATAATACTTCCTCTCATTTCATAGATACATGTACACTACACTATAACACTATAACACTGCAGTGCCATCTGCTGGTATAGATAGGTATAATGCTTATATATAGTTCACAGTACCAGTTTAAGGCATGGGCGAACGGGGCAGCCGCCCGGGGCTGCATTTTTTCATGACACGTGGGGGGCGGCATGCCCGGACCGCGGACCGGTACCGGTCCGTGAGTCAAATGGTACCGGGCCGCCCGAGCCCCGTTTGCCCATGCCTAAAACCGCCACTGCCGCAGCCGAGCCGAGGCGCAGAGCATTGCTCCCCCCCGAGCCCGCCCATTGTGTGACAATAGCGAATGAAAATTCGCTATTGTCACACTGATCCTCCTCCTGGCCAACCAGGGAGCGGGTCCTCCCGCTTCCTGATTGGCCGAAAGGCAAACCCCACACCATTGGCCGAGGAGGAGGCGCCGCGGGAGGACTGAGGAGACACGAGGAATCCGGGGACTGAACGAAAGAGAAGTGAGGTAAGTCAAGTGCACGGATGGGTCTCGCGGGGGGAACGCTGGCGCTCTGCATTTATTGGGGGCAACAATGCTGTGGCACTCTGCATTTATTGGGGGCAACAATGCTGTGGCACTCTGCATTTATTGGGGGCAACAATGCTGTGGCACTCTGCATTTATTGGGGGCAACAATGCTGTGGCACTCTGCATTTATTGTTATGTTGTCATGTTATTTTTTTTTGGGGGGGGGGGGCGCCGGGAGGGAGTCTTGCCCGGGGAGCAATTTAATGTAGAACCGCCACTGCACAGTACATTCTGTTGTACTTCCAACACTTCCATGGCCAAAATGCCAAACTGCACTCTCTCAGTTGTAGTAGGGGGGGTTGGAGAGCTTCAGCCCCTAAACATATGTAACATGTGAGTTTAATAGCAATACATATTCTATAACACAGTAAAATATGGGTGACAGTGATGTAGAAAGAAATGTCCTAGCATCAGTGTGAGGACAAAATGACCATATTGACGTTATCTCTCGAGGGAAGATATGATCCTGCACCATAGGTGTCATTTAAAAAAGCTGCCTCTACATCAGGGGTATCACTGGAAGAAAACATTTCTCTGCATTGTTGGTTTCATAGAAAGACACAAATGTCCTTGTATCCATGATGTCACTGGAAGAAAAAATGTCCTTGCATTGGTGGTTTAATTGGAAGACACAAATGCCCCTGCATCCATGATGTCACTGGAAGAAATAATGTCCCTTCATCAGTGATGTCACTTGAAGGAAAAATGTACCTGCATCCTTGATGTCACTGGAAGTAAAAATGTCCTTTCATGCAGACATGCTCCATTTTATCGCAGCGCACCGGCCCAAATTACAGGGCAATGTCAGGCAGCGCACCAAGCCGCCCCAACATTGCAGTGAATGAAGTTTACATTTTGTACACTTCAAATAAAGCTTTTACAAAACAAAACAAAAAAAGGGAACGGTGCAGTGCACTAGATCACACACCGCACTGCTCCCTAGCACACACTTCAATGGAGAGCTGTCACAGGGGTAAAGCTCTGTAGCAGCTCTCCATTATAGTGTGAATTCACCCTGAGTGATGGGCTGTAAAGAGTCGAGGTTGTCCACTGCTGTAAACATGTATCCACATGTAACTGCACGTCCAGTGGCTACTTGCACTTTCTGCATCCAGGGTAGGACATATGTCCCTAACAGCAGGTAACCACCCACTGGATATGCAGACACATGCGGATACATGTTTACAGGGGTGTACCGTGGGGTAGGCCAGAATGGCGCCCGCCAGGGGCGCAGGCCGAGGGGGGGGGGTGCAAAAACATTGGCAGTGTAGCAGTGAATTACTGCTCCTCCATTCAGCCTGCGCCCCCGGCGGCTGTCGCCCCCCCGCTCCAATCGCAGAAGCTGAAGCTCTCTGTGTGAGTCCAGCGCCAGGCAGGAAGCGACAGTCAGTGTCGGAGCTCTGTGCGATAGGCGGCTCACCTTGTCACAGGGCTCCACCTCCGCCCACATGACCTCATCAGTCGGCTCCTCTAGGCAGCTCCAGGCAGTTCAGCGGTGGATGAATGTACTCTGCAGCGAAGGAAGGCCTGGCTGGCTGGCCTCTCAGGTACCATAAGAATTAGAAATATTTTTAAATTAAATGTTGACCATTTGACCATATATATATATATATATATATATATATGGACCTAGTGGACCAGATTGGATCTGATGCAAGTGGCTGTAAACGGACACATGTCCATTTACATCAGTCTCTCCATAGAAAACAATGGGTGGTCCGACTGGGCCCGCTTATAAAACAGAAAAGCAGACCATAATCGGTCTGCTGCGTGAAAGGGGTCTAAATCCTTGTTCACACAGAGCATACTCAGCGTACCTTTACAGAGATACACAGTTGTTCCCTACATCTCAGTGCAGTCAGTTCCATTGATGTCATTTGGGATGTAGCAACTAGTGATGGACGAACATCGGCTGGGGCGGTTCGCGAACGTCAGCCCCAAATTTTCTCAAAAGTCTGCGAACCGCAAGTTTGTGGTGTGCCCCATTGACTTTAATGGGAGGCGAACTTTAAAAACCTTTAGGTCATATTTGCAGCCACAAAAGACGTACTAGCTGTGCACAAATAGTCCCAGCACATGGACAGTGTCATAACAGAAGTTGCCCTAAAAAATTTACAGCAAAAAAATTTCTTTTTTTTTTTTTTTTCATAAATCAGCCAGAACTGACAGCAGCCGGTAAATACATGTCTAATACATATAGGGTCCATTCACACATCTGTAAAATGGGTCCGCATCCAAGAACGTTGTATTCTGTGGCTGAAGGTACATTAGGGCATTCACAGTATAAAGAAATAAGTGTCGGCCAGTATAGGCCCCAAAAATTAGCCCACATGGGTTTACCTGACAGCTAAGAACGTAGTATTTGGTGGCTGGAGGTACATTATGCATTCACAGGATACAGAAGTAAGTGTCTGCCTGTATAGGCCCCAAAAATTAGCCCACATAAAGGGGCACTCTAACGGGGACACACTGGATATAAAGGGGCACTCTGACAGGGACACACTGTCAGCCTGTGTCCCCCCTCATCCAGACTGTGTCCCCCCTCATCCAGTCTGTATTCCCCCGTCATTAAGCCCATGTCACTGCTGTCATGCAGCCCGAGTCCCCCGCCGTCATTCAGCCTGTGTCCGTGTCCCCATCAGAGTCCTCCTTTACATCCAGTTTGTCCCTGTCAGAGTCCTTCCTTTACATCCATGTCCCCATCAGAGTGCTCCTTTACATCCAGTGTGTCCCCGTCAGAGTGCCCCTTTACATCCAGTGTGTCCCCATCAGAGTGCCCCTTTATGTGTCCCGCTCAGAGTTCCCCTTTATTATTCCAGTCAGAGTGCCCCTTTATTATTCCCGTCAGAGTGCCCCTTTAATATTGCGGTCAGAGTGCCCCTTTATTATTCCCGTCAGAGCTGCAGCAACGCTCAGTCACCACACCTGTCACAATGCTGCACAGTGCACAATAATAATACTAATCCACTATAATATGCTTTCTACAAAGTATATTATACTGTGGATTACCCCCCTCCCCCCCTATATAGTGCACTGCACAGCAATACCAAAAAAATTGCAGCCCTTTAAATGCTGACTGGATACCTGTCCCTATACTGAAAAGAGACTGTAGTAGACCCTATACCGAAATACCAGCCCTGAAAAGGACTTTTGTGGATCTTCACAGAGCTATTTGTGTCTGGCAATCTCTCCCTCATGAGCACAGCAGACCTCTCCCTACGCTGACAAAATGCGGAATGTGAAATTGCCGACAGCTCAGGTCTATTTATAGGGTAGGGGGCATGTCCATGTGCTGAAATGTTTCAATTGGCTGTCCCGTTCCACCTGTGTCATGGGTCAAAGTTCTTCTGAATGAAAAAGAAAATGGCGGCGCGGACATATTCGCGAACATCAGCAAAAGTCCGTCTTTTTTGCGAATTTGCGAACAAGCAAAATTTCCCGCGAACCACAAGGCCATCTCTAGTAGCAACTGCACCAACAGAGCTGTTGATCCCAATTTGACATCCAAGTAGGTCCGCGTGCATGTCCCTGAGCTCACACTGTTTGCGTACGGGGTCATGCACCCACACCCACATTGATATCAGATTGGGAACAATGCCTATGCAGCTATTGCACCCAAGTTATATAAATGGGACTGCCTGTACAGGGATGCACGGAACACCTGAGCATCCCCGTGCAGGTACACATTTTACATACATTTTAGTATGCCACATGTGAACGATGCTTTAATAGTAATTTAGCGGGAATTTTGTAAGTTATGTTGTGTTTATGTGCACTATTAGTATTTTAGTGTATTTTTAGTGAAAATAGCAATATGATGAACATTTTTGCGGGGCCCAGAAAATCAGAAGCGCTTTTTTTATTCTACAGTTAATGTGCGTTCAGAAAATGTCTGATTTGAAGGGCGTTTTCCAATTCTGAAAGCTGTAAGTGAAAAATGAGTAAATTGTTTTTATTTACAGTTTTGCGTACATTCAGTTTTCACCATTTCACAAAAAGGTGCAATTTAAAATGTACAAATATTTGTTATTTATTAACTCTATACAGTTTTAACTTTTATATTTAGTAGGCCTTTTGTATATTTTGCCATGTACGAATCCACTATTAACGGTTTTAGTGTATTTTTAGCAAAAAAATAGGTTTGACAAACATTTGCGCAAATATCACAGTGCCTTAAAAATCAGTAGCACCTTCTTTTTATTCTGCTGGTCATGTGATTTCAGAAAATATATGGCTTTGGGGGTCTTTTACAAATTCTGTAAGCTGTAAATGAAAAAGGAAAACGTCCAGATTTAGAGAAAATATTTGCGTATGTCTGATTTTCACTATTTCTCAAAAAGGTGCAATTTAAAATATACAAAAATGTGTTATTTTTTAACTCAATACAGGTTTAGCATTTATATTTAGAAGGAACCTAGCAGGACTTTTGTAAAATTTGCTGTGTTTGTATCTGCTAATAATGATTTTAGTACATTTTTAGTGAAAATATTGTTTAGTAAACATTTGCACAAATTTCGCAGGGCCTTAAAAATCCGTAGCAGGTTCAATTTATTCTACTGGCCCTTTTCTTTCAGAAAATTTATAGTTTGGGGGGTCTTTTAAAAACCCTGAAAGTTAAAAGTGAAAAATGAAAACCTCCAGATTTTTAGAGACATTTGGTTATTTATAGTTTTGTGTACGTTCCGTTTTCACCATTTCACAAAAAAGGTGCAATTTAAAATTTACAAATATTTGTTATTTATTAACTCAATACAGGTTAAGCTTTTATATTTAGTAGGAATTTAGCAGGGCTTTTCTAAAATGTACTGTATCTGCTAATAATGATTTTAGTACATTTTCAGCAAAAATATTGATTTGGTAAACATTTGCGCAAATATCGTGGGGCCTTAAAAATCAGTCGCACCTTCCTTTTATTCTACTGGCCCTATGCTTTCAGAAAATATATGGTTTGGAGGGTCCTTAACAATCTCTGAATGCTGTAAGGGAACAATGATAATCTTCAGATTTTAAGAGAAAGGTTATTTACATTTTTGCATACGTTCAATTTTCACCATTTTGCAAAAACGCGTAATTTAAAAATTACAAATATTTGTTACTTACAGTATCTGATAAAAGTGAGTACACCCCTCACATTTTTGTAAATATTTTATTATATCTTCATGTGACAACACTGAAGAAATGACTCTTTGCTGCTATGTAAAGTAGTGAGTGTACAGCTTGTATAACAGTGTAAATTTGCTGCCCCTTAAAATAACTCCACACACAGCCATTAATGTCTAAACCCCTGGCAATAAAAGTGAGTACACCCCTAAGTAAAAAAAGTCCAAATTGGACCCGAACCCTCTTGGGCATGGAGTTCACCAGAGCTTACAGGATACCACTGGAGTCCTTTTCTACCCCTCCATGACAACATCACAGAGCTGGTGGATGTTAGAGACCTTCCGCTCCTCCACCTTTGGTTTGAGGATGCTCCACAGATGCTCAATAGGGTTTAGGTCAGGAGACATGCTTGACCAGTCCATCACCTTTACCCTCAGCTTCTTTAGCAAGGCAGTGGTCATCTTGGAGGTGTGTTTGGGGTCGTTATCATGTTGGAATACTGCCCTACAGCCCTGTCTCCAAAGAGAGGAGATCATACTCTGCTTCAGTATGTCACAGTACATATTGGCATTCATGGTTCCCTCAGTGAACTGTAGCTCCCCAGTGCCGGCAGCACTCATGCAGCCCCTGACCATGACACTCCCATCACCATGCTTGACTGTAGGCAAGACACACTTGTCTTTGTGCTCCTCGCCTGGTTGCCGCCACACATGCTTGACACCATCTGAACCCAATACGTTTATCTTTGTCTCATAAGACCACAGGACATGGATCAAGTAATCCACGTCCTTAGTCTGCTTGTCTTCAGCAAACTGTTTGCAGGCTTTCTTCTGCATCATCTTTAGAAGAGGCCTCCTTCTGGGACGACAGCAATGCAGATCAATTTTATGCAGTGAGCAGCATTTGGTCTGAGTTCTGACAGGGTGATCCCCCACCCCTTCAACCTCTGCAGCAATACTGGAAGCACTCATATGTCTATTTCCCAAAGATAACCTTTGGATATGATGCTGAGCATGTGCACTTAACTACTTTGGTCGACCATGGCCAGGCCTGTTCTGAGTGGAAACTGTCCTGTTAAACCACTGTATGGTCTTAGCCACCTTGCTGCAGCTCAGTTTCAGGGTCTTGGCAATCTTCTTATAGCCTAGGCCATCTTTATGTAGAGCAACAATTCATTTTTAGATCCTCAGAGAGTTCTTTGGCATGAGGTGCCATGTTGAACTTCCAGTGACCAGTTTGAGAGAGTGAGACCAGTAACACCAAATTTAACACACCTTCTCCCTACTCAAACCTGAGACCTTGTAAAATGAACGAGTCACATGACACCAGGGAGGGAAAATGGCTAATTGGGCCCAATTTGGACATTTTGAATTAGGGATGTACTCACTTTTGTTGCCAGCAGTTTAGACATTGATGGCTGTGTGTTGAGTTATTTTACACTGTTCTACAAGCTGTACACTCACTACTTTACAATGTAGCAAAGTATCATTTCTTCAGTGTTCTCACATGAAAAGATATAATAAAATATTTACAAAAATGTGAAGGGCGTACTCACTTTTGTGAGATACTGTATTAACTCAATACAGGTTAAGCTTTATATTTAGTAGAAAGCTAGCAGGAATTTTGTGAAATTTGCTGTGTTTTTTAACTGCTAAAAATGGATTTTTGTAAGAACTTACCGTAAAATCCTTTTCTCTTAAGCTCATTGACAGACGTAGTCTTCTTGATTCTCAAGAGCTGGGTTATGTTGTCTCCGCAGGAGTAGGACTAGGCAGAATGACAAAAACGTTCTGGCTCCACCCTAGGGGGCAGTCCCTGAGGGTATATCCTCCCTCTCTCTGCTACAGGGAATCAGTTCTGTTTAAAGCAGTACAGAGAAATTAACCCAACCCAACTCAATGATAGAGGGGCGGGTACTACGTCTGTCAATGAGCTTAAGAGAAAAGGATTTTACGGTAAGTTCTTACAAAAATCCATTTTTCTCTATCGCTCATTGACAGACGTAGTCTTCTTGATTCTCAAGAGCTGGGACATCCAGAAGCAGTGCCACAAATGAGGGGTGGGATTGACAAAATCAAATCCAATCTAGTAGGCCCAACCGGTGCCAAACTAGAAGTTTTAAAGGCTCATTATAAACAAAGAATGAGACTAAAGAAAAAATTTTCCAACGGAAAAAAACCCTCGAGGTAGACCACTGGTCTCCTCAAATTGCGGCCTGCAAAACCTTGCGGCCAAATGAGGCATCAGACGATGCCATTACATCAATTTTATAATGTTTGGAGAAGGTATGCACCGACGACCAGGTAGCCGCCTTGCACACCTGGACCACTGACGCCTGATGGCGAAAGGCCCATGACGCACTAAGTGCCCGAGTGGAGTGCGCCTTAACAGGGAACGGGGGCTCCCGACCCTTAATAGAATAAGCCTGCACTATCGTCTGTCTGATCCATCTGGAAATGGTCGCGGCAGATGCAGGCAACCCCTTTTTGGGTCCATCTGGGATCACAAAAAGTGAATCCGTCTTGCGAAACGAGTCTGTCGTTTTCAAGTATACCCTGATCGCCCGGACCACATCCAAGGAGTGCAAAGCAAATTCCCGAGGATGACTGGGCTTAGGACACAGGAAAGGTAATACAATTTCTTCATTCAGATGAAATTCTGAAACTACTTTTGGTAGGAAGGATGGATTCGGACGAAGAACCACCTTATCTCTATGAACCACCAGATATGGTGAACGACAAGATAATGCGGCCAGTTCTGACACCCTGCGTGCAGAAGTAATAGCCACCAAGAAGGCCACCTTCTGGGACAACGTGGGTAGAGGAATCTCCCTAATATCTTCAAAGGGAGGTTTCTGAAGAACCGACAACACTAAATTAAGATCCCAGGGGGGTAACGGCGCGCGCACTGGCGGAGCCAGATGTCGCACCCCCTGGATGAAATTCCGCACCAAGGAATGAGTAGCCAAAGGCTTCTGAAAGAAGATGGCTAATGCTGAGACCTGACCCTTGATAGTACTCAAGGCCAGTTTCTGCTCAACCCCTTGTTGCAGAAAAGCCAATATTCGACTAATCGAATAAGACCGAGGACGGAACCCCAAAGGTTCACAGCATGCAATGTAGGACTTCCATGTGCGATGATAAATCTTTCTGGAAGTCGCTTTCCTTGCTTCAACTAGAGTAGGAATAACTGAAGCTGACAAACCTTTGTCTTTCAGCACCTGGGTCTCAATAGCCAGGCCGTTAAAGCCAGCGATCGTAAAGCAGGATGGAAGATCGGTCCCTGAGACAGTAGATCCTCTCTGAGAGGAAGTCTCCACGGGACGTCCGCCACCAGTCTGACCATGTCGGCGTACCAAGCTCGACGAGGCCAGTCCGGAGCTACCAGGATTACTGGGATTCCTTCCTCCTCTACCCTGCGAAGAAGTCTTGGCAGTAACGCGAGAGGAGGGAAGGCATATATTAGCTGGTATTGCCCCCACGGGGCGATCAGTGCGTCTGCGGTTTCTGCTAGAGGATCGCGGGAGCGAGCCACGAATCTCTGAACTTTCCTGTTGAATCGTGATGCCAACAGATCCACATCCGGGGTGCCCCACCGTAGGCACAACTGGTGGAAAACGTCTGGATGGAGGGACCATTCCCCCTGATCCAGGGTCTGACGGCTGAGATAATCTGCCTGCCAATTCTCCACCCCCGGAATGAACACCGCAGAGATTGCTGGAACAAATCGTTCCGCCCAGCGAAGAATGCAAGCCACTTCTTTGGCCGCTCGGACACTCTTGGTGCCCCCCTGGTGATTGACATAAGCCACGGCCGTGGCATTGTCCGACTGGATCCGAACCGGGCTGCCCTGGAGCTGCTCGGTCTAGTGAATCAGACAAAGTCTGATCGCTCTCAGTTCCAATACATTTATCGGTAATCTGGATTCTTCCGGGGACCAAAGTCCCTGGGCAGATAATTGACCGAGAATTCCTCCCCATCCGGATAGACTGGCATCCGTGGTCACTATCGTCCAATATATTGGCAGAAATGACTTTCCCTGGCTGAGCATTGGAGACCGAAGCCACCAAACCAGAGACTCTCTGGTCTGTTTGCTCAATCGTATCTGATTGTCCAGGGATTCCGGATTCCGATTCCATCTGAGGAGAATCTCTTGCTGAAGAATTCGGGTATGGGACTGGGCAAATGGGACTGCTTCGAATGAAGCCACCATCAACCCCAGAACCCTCATGCAAGTCCGAAGGGAAGACCAGCTGTTGGACAGTAACAACTGGACTGCTGATTGAATCTTTCGAAGTTTCCCTACCGGAAGAAACACTCTTGTCCTGACTGTGTCTAGAATTAGACCCAGATATTCGAGCCTCTGGGTGGGAACCAGAAAGGACTTTTGCTGGTTCACCAGCCACCCGAATTCCTGTAAAGAAATCATAGTAATTTCTATGTTTTGTAGCAAGGTCTGAGGAGACTCTGCATGAAGCAGAAGATCGTCTAGGTAACCTAGAATCGATATACCTCTTTGGCGCAGAAGTGCCAACATTGGGGCCAACACTTTTGTGAAGACCCGCGGAGCCGTGGCGAGACCGAAAGGTAACGCCACAAACTGATAGTGGTTCTCCTCTACGGAAAAGCGTAGAAAACGCTGATGTCCTGCGAAAATGGGAATGTGAAGATAGGCGTCCTTGATGTCTATGGACGCTAGGACATCCCCTGGATGCAGGAAGGCTGCTACCGTGCGAATGGACTCCATTCTGAATCTTCTTATGTTGACGAAAGAATTGAGTGCTCTTAAGTCCAGAATTGGACGCACTTTGCCCTCTTTCCTGGGTATTGTAAACAGGTTTGAATAAAACCCTTGAAACCGTTCTGTCCAAGGAACGTGGACTACCACTCCTTGTTGTAGTAGATCTGTGACTGCTCTCCGCAGATCTTCTAGACGATCCGGAGATAGTCGGATATTGGAAGGGAAGAATCGCGCCGGTGGGAGAGATCGAAACTCGATCTTGTACCCTGACTTTATGACTTCGCAAACCCATTTGTCCGGGATTCTGGAAAGCCATGGATCCGGGAACCGGCGAAGACGTCCCCCCACCCCAGTTATGGGTGGGGGCGCACCTTCAGGCTTTGGATGGTTTATCTTCAGGTCTGGAGGGGGCGGGCTTTTGCTTGCCCGACCAACGACCCCTGATGCCTCCTGCAGGAGGCTTGGAGGACTTAGTTTTTTCACCCGCTGGACGAAAAAACCTCTTGTGAGCAGAAAAAGAAGGCCCTCGTCTTTGACGAGTTCCTCTACCTTTAAAATTTTGCGGTAAAAAGGTGCTTTTTCCACCGGTGAGATCCTTAATGATCTCATCTAAGTTGGCTCCAAATAGACGTTCTCCTGAAAAGGGGATATTAGCCAATGCTTTCTTGGAACCTTGGTCGGCTATCCAACCTTTTAGCCACAGTGTGCGCCTGAGAACCACTGCTGAGACTGATGCTCGCGCCATTAATGGAGTGGCGTCTAACGCCGCATCACATACAAACTGTAGCCCCTGTATCATTTGTTCCAACAAATCTGATACCGCCTGAGGGACTTCCTCTAAGTCCCGGCGTAACCACTTGGTCCATTCAGTTACAGCCTGCGAAACCAGACCAATAGCAATTATTGGCCTGAAAGCTGATCCAATCAAGGAAAACATGGTGCGAGACATAGCTTCTATCTTGCGATCCACTGGATCTTTAAAAGACGGAGCGTCTTCCAAAGGAATAACCGTGGCTTTATTCAATCTAGCAATTGGTGAATCCACCACAGGTGGTTCTGTCCATTTCTTAATAAGGGTTTCCTCAAACGGATAACGCCTGTCAATGCGTTTGGAAATATTAAAAGTGCGTTTTGGCAGACGCCATTCTTCATCGATTGGATTGCCAAAACATTTGGGCAATGGAAAAACCTTTGCCACTTTGATGCGCTTTTTAGTCCCAAAGGGGATCTCAGTTTCAGCTATTTCTGATGGAATACCCTGTAACCTTAAAGTCTCTTGAACAGATACAATGAGTGCGTTTACCAACGCTTCCTCTCGGGCTATGGCTGATGCCGAAACATCCTCCTCACTGTCTGAAGAGACAGGACCCGAGACACCAATACCAGATGAAGTACCTGCAACTGCAGAAATAGGCTCAGAGTCTGAATCCGAGGTTTCAGATAATAAGGGGTTAGGCGGGGGTCGCTTTCTTGCGCCCTGTCCCTGACAAGCCACTTCCACCCGGGACACAAAAGTTTCCATAATGGCTGACAAAGATTCAATTGTCAATGGGGTGCTGGAGGATCCCGCAGACCCCTCGAGGGGATCCGGAGGAGATACATGAGTGGCAGGGTCCATGTTAATACAGGACACTTTTGCCAGCAATAAACAAAAAAACTTTTCTTTTTTTTTTTTTTTTTTTTTTTGTGTGTCTCCCCCTAGCGCAATAGCGCCCCTCAGAGTACCTGCTTCTCGACCCAGAGAGAGAGAGAGAGGGACCCCCAAGGCTCACCAACCGATGCAGTGTAGTTTCCAACAAACTGCAGCCAGCGTCTGTCTTACACAGACTGGAAGGAGCTGTTTGCTTTTTCCCGGGCAGAAGGCGTGGCTCCGCCCCCTGTGTACGCCTTCCGGCGTTCCCAGCCCTCCACGAGGAAGCTGGGCTCACAAAACATGGCCGCCCCCATAGAAGAGACATAAGACTCCAAAAACATGGCGGCCGGCGTGACCTGAGGACATACATGCATTCGGTCTACGGCAAAATGGCGGCGGACCGCCGATATCGTCTTCCCAGCACATCCACCTGCACTCTGCTGAGAGGTGACATATGGATCTACAGAGATACACTGCACATAAGGTAGGATTATACCTCCTATGTTTGCTGTAATGTTACAGTCTGCTGGGTAGAGTGTTAGCTCTTGAACCAAGTCCACTTCCCACAACACATGCTGTATTACAAGGGGGACTTGTAAGTGTCAGATATATACTGACCATATATGGAGGGGCCCATAATATATACTGCCTCATAAATGAGGAAAAAAAGGGAACGTTTTACTCACCATACCGAACCGACAGGCACCCTCTCTTCATAATACCCTCTCCACCGAGGTGGGGGTTTGTGGACGCCTCGACTCTCTGGTCCTGGCGTCCAAGCGAGCTTTTAACTCGCAAAGTCAGTCCCTTTACTGGGACTGCGTCGCGGCCGACTCAGCGCACTGGTCTGCACGCGCTTTTAGGCAGAGACCGGGGTGACCACTGGATTCACATCCAGCCCGTCGCCCGGCCCCGCATACTTACTTGAATATGTCGCGGCCGACCAAGCGCAATGCCTGGTCTGCACGCGCTCGTAGGCCGGCTGGGGTGACCACAAGTGTCGCCCAGTCCGGCATCTTTGCTTGAAGATCTCACAGGAAAAAAACACTGGAGAAAACTACCTAAAAAATGTCTTTTTCTTAAAGAAAAAAAGTCTTGCCAGGACCAAAAGATCCCAGCAAGGAACTTAGGTCCTTACTCCTGACTAGACAGAAAAAAACTGATTGATTCCCTGTAGCAGAGAGAGGGAGGATATACCCTCAGGGACTGCCCCCTAGGGTGGAGCCAGAACGTTTTTGTCATTCTGCCTAGTCCTACTCCTGCGGAGACAACATAACCCAGCTCTTGAGAATCAAGAAGACTACGTCTGTCAATGAGCGATAGAGAAAAATGGTTTTAGAGAATTTTTAGCCAATATACAGTTTCGTTTTGATAAACATTTGCACAAATATCGCAGGGCGTTAAAATCTAAAATTTACAAATAGTGGCTATTTATTAACTCAATACAGGTTAGCTTTTATATTTAGTAGAAATTTTGTAAAATATGCTATATTTTTATCTGTCAATAATGATTTTAGTGTATTTTTAGCAAAAATATTGTTTGACAAACATTTGCACATGTAGCACTACTCCCGTGGGAGCTGCTGGTTACGCATTCCCCTGGGTTACCCATAGCAACAACTTGACAATGCAGCATATTCTAAGTACTTGGCTCAGTCAGAAAACAGTCCAGGGGTTTTGTTTTTTTTTGTTTTATTTGAGAACTGGGATAGGAGAAGGGATGAGTGGGATACTCCAACTGAACAAACTATACACAATTGCTGGGACTTCTGATATTAGCTAGATGCGGCAAGGCTGCTGCTTCACCTTGCCACTATAGTGAAGAAGAATTAGGCGAACTGTACTGTACTGTTAATCACTCTTCAGGGTCCTACTTGGCACCCCCTTTTTCCCTGCTCCTTAGGGTTCTACATGGCACCCCCTTTACTCTGACACACTGTGTGAGCTGACCCTTTATCCTCTGACTTCACTGGAGTGACTCCCTTCCTGAGCAGACCCTCTGGCAAGTCCCCCGGTACTCACGGACACTGTTTTTCCTGGGAAAACTCTGCCAGCAGCTCCACTATCAGCTTTACAGGATCCTCTGCAGCTCAGCTCCACACCTGGTTCATTAGGCCGATCGCCTATGGCCACCTTCCTCATGCAACAGGAGGAGAAACAGCCGTCAGCCTCCTACTGGGACTATGCTTCCCGCTAAAGATGCCCTGTCACATGTCCCCTCAGCTTTTATGAGCAATCCCAGGATGCACTGCAAGAGTGCCCTCCCAATGGGACTCTCACCAAAGCCAATGTGTCACTGGCTCCCCAGGCTCCCCTGATAAGCAAATGGAGCATAAAATGCTTTGAACCTAGCACCTAACTAGGAGGGTTCTACATCCACCTCCCACCAAAAATTAGCCAAGTCACATTGGCTCTGGGGCAGCCGCCCCCTACAAAAATTCTACCAAAAAGAATAGGAGTATCCCACAAACCTGGAAAAGGGGGAGAAGGGACGAACTAATGTACAAGAAATAATTTAAATGAAAATATATATACACCTGCTATACAATATGATACAATATAGGGGCATTAGAGGCAATGCACCCCCCCCCCCCACCAGCAAAGCCTTCCATGGTGGGTGTACACAACACCCTGACTAACTATCACTAAATTATGTACAACCTGAAAAAGAAAGAAAGGGTTAGGCACTTTATAGACACATAGTAATACAATAACAGCCTAAACTCAAGTTAATGAGAAAAGAAAACCCTCCCCGAAGGAGCGACCTTCTCTTCCGAAATCCCTGACTAAGATGATCAGCCTCTTCTGTAGTCTTGACCCGACAATCAGTTCCACTCCTCCAAAGTGGTCCTGAGTTCTGTCACTGACTACCTACATTAGTTCTTGTTGCTTCTCTCCACAGGAGGTTGGTTGCCGGAGCCTGAGCAGCCTGATAGTCCCGTGGGGAAAGAAAGAAAGTCTCTTCAAGGGCCCCTGATGACACCAGGGCACCCCCCTCCAAACTCTTGGCATGCTGCCCATTTCTTCCTAGGCAGCTGCTGATAGAGTCCCAGGTCTGGCCCATTGTCCCAAGAAGTTCACCTGGAACCCCGAGATAGAAGTTTTACTTCTCTATTTGTAATCCGGGACCCCGACCCGATGGCCAAAAGGGTCTTCTGAAACAAAAATTTGAAAGGTCTCTTTTAAAGTATTCCGGAAAGGGTTAGTCCTCTAGGTTTAAGTCAACAAACATAGGCTAGCCAGCCTTATCTGATTTTTTTTTAAACTTCTCCTGTAAATGTAGAAGTCAGGATAGGGAATCCTTACTAACTTCCCATTATCATCTCGGATGCGGCCTGACCAGGCCTGGCCAGATCCGTCTGGGTGACGGACTTCCACTCGGTCCAGGTAGATGGGCCGCCCATGGTTCCACTGGGTTTTTACTGACAGAAAGTTCTTCCACAAATTAATCCTGGAGGAATTTCTGTATGGCTTAGGGACAAACAGGAAATCCCATATGGCTTTGTCACACCAGGATTCTCTTTTTGCTTCAATTTCCAACATAACTTCCTGTGGAGCATAGTGGTAACCGTACCCATACTCCAAGGCCACTTTCTTCTGCAGCCACCGCTGCATCCTTGAAAGTCTGTGAAGGGTTTTCCGGTTCCCAGTCCCAGCTGGAGAAAATGGGGTCTCTTCCCGCCTGATAAGAGAATCATAGGCCTCATTTTGGTCCCGAGCCCGGGCATAGTTCTTGGGTGGGGTTAGGTCTGGGACCCAACTGACATAGGCCTCGCAGAACCCCAGACTATTGGCATGCTCTCCTCGCACCACAGAGTCCCTAGTCTCTTCATCCAGCATTTCAGGCATATCAAGACAGGGTGAACTGTTCCGCTCCTCGGATCCCCAGTCCCACTCAGTCTCTTCTTCAGATTTCCAGACATCTATTCCTTCTCCTAAGGACCCGAATCGATTCTGGAAACTAGGAGACCCCACATCTATGACCCCAGCTTCCTCCTCACTGCTTACACTCACTTTAGCAGCCCTGGTCACCACTGGCCATCTTTGCTACTCAAGTTTTATGGGACCAGACTTGGTTTCTGCTGCTGCAGTCTTCAGTGCATCAGGTGACCACACCCCGGCCCGCACTACCTGCATGCATCCTGGCTCGGACATTCGGGTCTCCTTCTATGAGCAAACTGGACCACCGACAGGTTGCATGGCCTCCAGCTGCATCATCAGTCTCAGCACTCCTCTCCCACGACCCTGGAGGGGCCCCCGATTCTGCAGCCGACAAGGCCCAAGTGACTCCCATCTCCCATGACACACACAACTTCTTGGGCCAACCTTCACTCCTCTCCGCCTGCAGCAGCAGATGGCCGCAATGCCCACACTGGCTCCAAGCCTGCACCCGCATGGTCACACTCAAACACTGGGGACATACCAGGCCCAAATGCTCAACGCCTCCTCTGGTGCATAACAACAGTCTTCTGTCAGGCACCGTCCGCACCCCTGTATCCTACAGGGTGGACGTCTTCGGCTCTCCGGTCTGCTCCCCAGTCTGCCCAGCAGGTTCTCCGCCAACATGTGAAACAATCGCTGATGCGCTCTGACTTGCTCCGGCACTCTCCATCTTGCTCCTCCGCACACGTGCCCCCCTCTCAGACACACCCAGTGGCAGAAATAAAATATGGACTCTACTTCTCACTCCTGATTGGCTGTGCATGAGCGGTGTCTCCACCCACATTTCCTTATTGGAGGTGGCTCCTCCTGCTAGGCAGAACTCTTCAGTGCACGTTTTCCGACGTGGTGCAGTAACCCTTCCAATGCCGCTCTCTCTCAACTCAGCTGACATGGAAGTCATCGCAAAGTGCACCGTGCCTCTCACCCAACGTGCATCCACTCTTCCTGCTTGTAACAGGGCTCCCGCTGCACCTCCATCACCCTGAGCCAGCTGACCCTCTTTGCTAGTCCAGCTGTCCGCTGTCGTATGCACGACCAGCAGTTCTCTTCCCAGCACATGTACAAACAACGCCCACCATACTGTATCTGAAAAATGTCCCACTGTCATTAACTGCATGGCTGACAGATTTCTTCACAGTATCCACACTGCTCCTGATGTCGTTCTGACGAAACGCGCGTAGGGCGGGATTCTCCAACGTCATTGCGTCACTGGTTGAGGGCCGTGGAGCCTACGGACCCGGATATCCGCCGGTATACTGAACTACTACTGCTAAACTGTGAGTGGATATTTGCTTTTAAGAAAATAAATCTTTTAAATACTACACTATGGGCGTATTTTACTACCTTTTCCATGTGAGAGCTGTGATACCATAGGAAGTCGTTAGGAAGGCTGGGAAGACCTGAGAGACCTCCTTACTGCAATAAAGGCTTCATACCCCTGCAGGGGTAAGGATTTGCGGAGAGTGCATAACCATAAGGGGATTAGCACCTGCACGAGCCTTGATGCACTTAGGAAGAAGCAAGCACAGTCACTTTAGTCATTTGGTGTATACCTGCAACTATCACAGGATCACGGGGAAGGATCCCCATTGAATTAAGCACTGTATCTAATAACCACTTAAGCCCCAGCCCTATTTCGGACACTTTTTCTTTACAAGTTAAAATCAATATTTTTTCCTAGAAAACTACTTAGAACCCCCAAACATTATATATATTTTTTTAGCAAAGACTCTGGAGAATAAAATGTCATTGCAATATTTTTTGTCACGCAGTATTTGCGCAGCGGTCTTTAAAACGCCATTGTTTTGGAAAAATTTAGAAAAATCACATTTCACTGCATTTAAAAAATACTTAACAGTAAAGTTAGCCCATTTTTTTGTATATTGTGAAAGATGATGTCACACCGAGTAAATAGATACCCAACATGTTGCTGTTTAAAACTGCGCACACCCGTGGGATGGCATCAAACTACGGTCAATAGAGATCTCAATAGGCGACGCTTTAAATTTTTTTAACGGTTACCAGTTTAGAGTTAGAGTGTAGCTCTTTTTTTTTTTAATTATCTGGGGATCGCGGAGATACCTCACATGTGTGGTTTGAACAGCGATTTCATTAGCGGCTCGACTTCCGTATACGTTTTTTTTTTGTGCGCGAGCTAACGGTGACGGGGGCGGCTAAAATTTTTTTTTTCTCCTATTTCTTTTATTTTTTTTTTAACTTTATTACAGGTTTTAGACCCCTCCACTACACTTCCATGTATGCAAAATGCCGAAAACGGCGTTTTTGCATACAGCCGTTTTTTTAAATTTGCCGCCTTTTGCAGCACAGTAACCCGGAAGTGACGTCATGGACGCCGCCTCCGGGTTACGTCATCGGAGACCCGATCAAAGCCGTTTCCGGCTTTGATCGGGACTCCATCCAGGCGGCGGACGAGCAAAGTCATGGAAGGGCGGCGGGAGGGGGGGGGACGTCACCTCCCGCTCACCCGGGGTAACGATCGAGCAGCTCCCGAGCCACATCAGTTGTTACTGACGGGAAGCCGACCGTCGGCTGTAGACCACGGTACCGGGATGGTGCCTTTAGCTAGAGGCATCATCCCGGTATAACACCGCACAGTGCGGTAAGTGGTTAAGGATAAAGGAAGCAAAGTCACTTTAGCTACCTGTATCCAACACAGGATCATTGGGAAGGATCCCCAGTGAAATAAGCACTGTTTTCATGGATTGTAGACTGTTAAAAGATCTATCACAGATTTTGGAACCAACACTAATTTTATTTTTATTTGCTAAGATTGTCACAACCATTAATTCAAGTTTTTGTTAATAGTTTATATATGCTAGTTTTGGTGCACTATTTGTTCGCAGCAAGTTGGTAATAGAGCACTTTAAGTTTATTTATTTTTGTACACGTTGCACTATTGGCACCTTAATAAGATCACATAATATTAAGTCACTAAGAGAGCTATTTACACCATTTTCAATTTTATTTTCATTTTCATTTATAATTAAATCTCATCTATTTGCACGCTACCCCCTCTAGTGGTGATTAAGGGAATTACAGTCTCAGCCCAAGGTTGCACATATTATTTATAGCACTTGGACACATTTTTGATCACATATAACCATTCAATTATTGTATATTGAGTGTGATTGAGCTTATATACTCCTTTTGTACTTAGCACTTTATGCACACACGGTTCAAATAGAACAGATTTTTTCATTCACAGAGTAGCGCCTACCTCACACTTCTTTTTATACACTATATAGAAAGAATGTCCCGCTGTCATTATATGCGCGGTCAACACTTTTCCATATAGTCTTGGCACATACATGGCCCCCGGCACACTGATCCACGTGCCCTGGGCCGCTATTTTCTTCGTCCATACTTGCACCATTTACTGTTAAGCAGACACAGTCTATATTCATAGAAGGATGCATTTCTCCCGCCTTCCAGTACTTCTCGGAGGTGAACAACTTATAGCTCAGACAGAAACTTTCCGGCATTTGAATTGGACACAGATTGCGATTCTGACAGGAATCTTCCGGTTGCCCTGAGCAACCATTATTGTGCAATTTTCTCTTCATCCCACTCTCCCTACCTACTGCAGAGCAGGCCTCACACTTGTAATGAGCATTAGAACACAGTCTCTGAAGCAAAAATTAAGTTATTGAAAATTTTCTTCGGCCGTTGCCATTAGCCCCCAAATGTAGCACTACTTCCGTGGGAGCTGCTAGTTACGCATTCCCCTGGGTTACCCATAGCAACAACTTGACAATGCAGCATATTCTAAGTACTTGGCTCAGTCAGAAAACAGTCCAGGGGTTTTGGTTTTTTTTGTTTTATTTGAGAACTGGGATAGGAGAAGGGATGAGTGGGATACTCCAACTGAACAAACTATACACAATTGCTGGGACTTCTGATATTAGCTGGATGCGGCAAGGCCGCTGCTTCACCTTGCCACTATAGTGAAGAAGAATTAAGCGAACTGTACTGTACTGTACTGTTAATCACTCTTCAGGGTCGTACTTGGCATCCCCTTTTTCCCTGCTCTTCAGGGTTCTACACGGCACTCCCTTTACTCTGACACACTGTGTGAGCTGACCCTTTATACTCTAACTTCACTGGAGTGGTCCCCCTTCCTGGGCAGACCCTTTGACAAGTCCCCTGGTACTCAGGGACTCTGTTTTTCCCGGAAGACTCTGCCAGCAGCTCCACTGTCAGCTTTACAGGATCCTCTGCAGTTCAGCTCCACACCTGGTTCACTAGGCCGACTGCCTATGACCACCTTCCTCATGCAACAGGAGAGACAACCGCCAGCCTCTTCTTGGGACTCCCGCCAAAGATGCCCTGTCACAAGTCCCCTCAGCTTTTATGAGCAACCCTAGGATGCACTGCAAGAATGCCCTGCCACTGGGACTCTCACCAAAGCCAATGTGTCACTGGATAGGTTTCCTCCACTGTCCAACAGGCTCCCCTATTGAATGCAGTGGGGACACTCCCTCAGACCCAGTGAATCACACCTGGAAACATGCAACAGGCAACCTAATAGATCAGGCTCCCCTGATAAGCAGATGGAGCATAAAATGCTTTGAACCTAGCACCTAACTAGGAGGGTGCTACACGCAAATATCAATGTGCCCTAAAAATCAGTAGCACCTTCTTTTTATTCAACAGGTCATGTGCTTTCAGAAAATATATGGTTTGGGGGGTCTTAAACAAACTCTGAAAGCTGTAAGGGAACAATGAAAACCTCTAGATTTTTGGATAAATTTGAATATTTACATTTTTTTTCATATACTGTATGTTCAATTTTCACCATTTCACAAAAGGCGCTATCTAAAATTTACAAATAGTGTTTATTTATTAACTCAATACAGGTTAGCTTTTATATTTAGCAGGAATTTTGTAAAATGTGCTGTGTTTTTATCTGTGAATAATAATTTTAGTGTATTTTTAGCAAAACTATTGTTTGATAAACATTTGCGCAAATATCAATGTGCCCTAAAAATCAATAGCACCTTATTTGTATTATATGGTTGTGCTTTCAGAAAATATATGGTTTGGGGGGTCTTTAACAAACTCTGAAAGCTGTAAGGGAAAATTAAAAAAGCATAGGAAAAAATGTAAAAATGACCTGGCTAGCTAAGTTTAAACGTGGGGCACAGGGCCTGGCAGCGAAAGGGTTAGAGGCTCCAAAATAAAAAAAATATAAATGTAAATGTTTTTACATGCAAAAAAAGGTACATTTATTATTTTTTTCTAAAACTTATCCTTTAAAATAAATTACCAGGTACCTGCTGCTTATTGTTACACAGTGAAAACATGAAGTAAGCACCAATTATAACTCTCTTTAAAAAAAAAAAAAAAAAACATTTTATATCCTTATAGAGGCGTGTGGTCAAAGGTTATTTGGCTATAATTCTAGAGATCACAAAAGGACAGTTTGTTCTTCACTCCTGTAACCCAGGCGTATGGTGAATACAGGGTCCGATGTGGTCGGACCGATCATGTGAACGGGGCCTAGGCTGCTTTCACACTGATGCGCTGAGGATTACCCGCACTGTGGGTGCAACGTAGTGCATCTGTCACTTTCCTGCGGGTTAGCTGCACTTTGCCATAGACTTCTATTATATCCTGCAGGTGTGGTGCACTTTCAAAAAGCGCACCAAACCTGCAGGTAATAACAGAAGTCTATGGCTCAGTGCACCTGTGGATCAATTTGAAAGCAGCCCAGTAATAAAATTATTATTAAAATTATAATGAAAAAAAAAAAATATATATATATATATATATATATATACGTATACATATATTTTATATATATATATATATATGTGTGTTTTTTACTTTTCAAATTTGCCGCCGGTTCCACCCCCCTGCGAGCGTCAGGTCGCAGGAGACGGAAGCCGGGGCTCACAAGCATTGGGCAGAAGATCCAGCCGCCGTGTGCCGAAGGGATACATCACTGGATCCTAGCGACAAGGTAAGTAACCCTCCTACAAGGATCCAGTGATGCTCCCTGGCGGTACCCCGAGTGTGGCTCAGGGTTTCCGCTTATGGCAGTGAAATCCAACCCCGAGCCACACTCGGGAATACCGCCAGGGAGGTTAAAATAGTTAGCTGTGCTTAAAATAGTTAGCTGTAATAATGATCCCAGGAATATAGTAAGTGGTTTACAAATATGTGTCTTTAAAACTTGGATACCATTAAAAAAAATTGACAGGTACCTTAAAAAAAAGTTTAGTGTCACTTTCATAGCAGCACTAGGATTATTTTTTAACTTAGGAACTTAGTCCCTCCTAACAAACGTACATACTTTTAATAGTTATCAAATAATTCTATTTTTTTTTATTCTTAACTTAGAAAAAGTACCTTCTATTGCTCTCAGCTTCTGACAAATCTCCGTTTTCCTTTTATTGGCTGCTGTAAACTGGCTTCCAGTGAGAGGGTGGCTATGTTCATTCTCCATGGTCCCATTGTATGTAGAAATGTAGCCACCCTCTCTTGCTTGCTCCTGAGATAGGGTTGGCACTATGGACTATGGGATTTGGGATTTGTAGTGTGCATAAAGCAGTGCACTGTTTTTTCCAAATAAACAGAAGTAAGAGAGAAAAGGAGAGATTCAGAAGTGCGTGCCGGATGTTACAAGGTGGCAGAAAAACACAGTAAATGATTTAATAAAAAATAGATTGAAGGGGTGTGGCCTGGACGGCAATGGTGTAGGACGCACTTGAGCTGAGCTCCGCTCCTGCAGTATCCTGCTTTCTTATCCTGGGTGCCCAGAACCACTTACCTTCCACTTTCAGCCTGTGGGGAGACCTTTGCCGACCCGAGGGACATGTCACCGCCAAAGAAAACCGCTGCGGCCGTGCAGCAGCTCGACAAGTTCCGCCGCCTAGACCGGGACAAGGAGGCCCAAGATGGCGCCGCTCCATCGGAGACTCCCGCGGCCGACACAGCCCGAGTCCTGGAAGCTATATCCACCTGCCAGACCACGCTAACCACCAAGATCGAGGAGGTAAAGGTGGACATCTCTCTCATTCGGCAGGATATGGCTAAGCTTAGAGGCAGGGTAACGGAGACAGAGGCCAGGATTAGCAGGGCTGAGGATGTTTTACACCCCCTCCAACACACTACAGAATCCAGGCAGCGTCAGATTCAACAGCTAGCACAGAAACAGGATGACCTGGAGAACAGGGCACGTTGCTGTAATCTGCGATTTATTGGGCTGCCTGAGGGATCTGAGGGCTCTGATGCTGCCACGTTTCTGGAGACTTTGTTAATCACTCATTTTGGCAGGGAAGCCTTTTCTGCCACCTTTGCTGTGGAAAGAGCCCACCGCATGCCAGCCCGCCGCCCGCCTGAGGGTTCGCCTCCCCGTACATTTATTGCAAAACTTCTTAATTATCATGACCGGGATGCTGTATTACGCTTGACCCGCGAACGCGGTAATATTCCCTTTCAAAATGGCCGCATCGCATCGTTCCCTGACTTCTCTGCGGAAGTCCAAAAGCTACACTCCCGCTTCACGGAAGTTAAAAGGCGCCTATGCGTGCAACATTTGAAGTATGCCATGCTGTTTCCTGCCCGTCTGCGTGTAGTGTGTGATGACAGAGCAATCTTCTTTGAGGACCCTTGCCTAGCATCGGAATGGCTGGATCAACGGGAAGCTGACCACAATCATCCCGCCTGAATACCCTAGTTGCAACACTGTGTGAGGGTCCCTGCACTTTTCTAGTTTCCCGCACCTACTGCAGGTCACTTTTTCGTTATCTCTGTTGGATTATCCCACTATGTTGACCTCCCTGGTTGTCACGTTGTACTTGGCTCTGATACATTGACTGCCTCCCCTATACTGATGGCTATGAGCTACTGTGAGTCCCTACTCGGTACATGGAATCCCACTCTGAAATCTGGAGGGCACCGCTTTTCTCTGCTGACTTTTCTACGAGATCCTGTTCCTGACCGTCTCCTGCATTTTTCCTCTTTTGTTAACTTGCTCCGTTGAGCTCAGGACAAGGGACCTTGTCGCAGGGTGACGCTCTTTGGCTCTACCTCCATCAACACATGTGCGATATCATGTGTCCTACTACTGTTCCGGTGCAACCCAGTGTTTGTTCACTCCGCAATGCCACTGGCTGTCATGGAGAGCTGGCATTTTTTTTTTGTTGTTCAGCTATGAGCTTCTACCGTGGTTGCGGCCCTTCCTCTGTTTGGTTTTGCATGCCTGCTCTTCATGGGGTTTGGGTGTCATGCTCCCGCGCAGTTGGGGCCACGGAGAGTGGGGTGGGGGGTTTTTGTTGTTTTCTGTGGGTTTGTAATGCTTATTTTATTTACTGTACATTGGATGTGGTTGCTTTTCAGGTACAATAACCTCTTCAAGAATTATGCACCTTTGTTATGTTATGCTTTGCATGAACCTGCTTTGGGGGCTCCCCGCACGTGTATCCTAATTTACTCTTTTTTCATGCTGCGATGGCCACCGTGAAATTCCTTACATGGAATGTGAGGGGCCTCCGGGACAAGGTGAAGCGGTCCACCATTTTTAGCTGTCTCAAGTCCTATAGGGCGGACATTGTGGTTTTGGCGGAGACGCATGTCACGGGCCAAGTCCAGCTTACCCTCAAACGTCCCTGGATTGGATGGACGTACCATGCCACTTATACCTCTGCATCCCGAAAAAAAAAAAAAATAGATTGAAAAATAGTTTTATCATCCCACTACTTTTACATTAACTTTAATAGCATCCCAGTCTTAGTCCGTAGGGTTCAATATTGAGTTGGCCCACCCTTTGCTGCTATACCAGCTTCAACTCTTCTGGGATGGCTGTCCACAAGCTTTACGAGTGTGTCTATGGGAATGTTTGACCATTCTTCTAGGAGTGCATTTGTGAGGTCAGGCACTGATGATGGGCCTGGCTCGGCAGTCTCCACTCTAATTCATCCCAAAGGTGTTCTTTTGGATTGAGAAAGGACCCTGTGCCGGCCAGTCAAGTTCCTCCACCCCAAACTTGCTCATCCATATCTTTATGGACCTTGTTTTGTGCACTGGCCCAAATCATTTCGTGGAGGGGGATTATAGTGTCGGGTTGTTTTTCAGGGGTTGGGCTTGGCCCCATAGTTCCAGTGATGGGAACTCTTAAGGCGTCAGCATACCAAGACATTTTTGACAGGTTCATGCTCCCAACTTTGTGGGAACAGTTTGGGGATGGCCCCTTCCTGTTCCAACATGACTGCGCAATAGTGCACAGTGGTCCATAAAGATGTGGATGAGCGAGTTTGGGGTGGGGGAGGAACTTGACTGGACTGCACAGAGTCCTAACCTCAACCAGATAGGACACTTTTGAGATGAATTAGAGCGGAGACTGCGAGCCAGGCCTTCTCGTCCATATCAGTGCCTAACCTCACAAATGCGCTTCTGGAAGAATGGTCAAATATTCCCATAGACACACTCCTAAACCTTGCGAACAGCCTTCCCAGAAGAGTTGAAGCTGTTATACCTGCAAAGGGTGAGCAAACTCAATATTGAACCTTACCGACTAAGACTGGGATGTCATTAAAGTTTATGTGTATGTAAAGACAGGTGTCCCAATACTTTTTGTAATATAGTGTATATCTTTATTCAAGCTTATACAAAACAAAAACATGGCACAAAGTTAAATATCACAACATAGCCCCTCCTTAACTTAAAAAAAAAAAAAAAAGATTGTCTGTGTTGTTGTTAGAAAGATTTCCTCTAATTTCCTGTCCTGGGAACGACCTTTCACCAGACAGGATGTGAAGGAATCTCCCCAACCGAGCCTTGATAACAGTAAAATCTGACAGGAGTTCTAAACAAAAGAAATAAAAGTATTGATAAGGTTTAATTTATGATCCAACATAGTTATCATCATCATCATCATCCCCCATCATCCAACACAAAATCTTTGTTTTCCAGAAAGTGCTGGACTTCTCTAAAGCCATCCTACTTTTTTAAGTATCTTTTCCTCTGCACTCTCTCCCTTTGACAATCTTCTTTTTTATCACTTGCTTTTCCACCATTTTTCTCTTATTTCTATTCTTCTACGTATATGGTAGTAATATGTAGCAACCCCTAATTACAGTTGATAGACCAGGTCCTGCGCTAAGGGGCCTACGTCAGGAAATATTCTTCTAGGGACATAGAAGACCTTTATCTTAAGCGTTGGCTCACTTTTTATGGCAAAAAAAAAACAGGAAGGCAAGGCGCCTCTAAGTGCAGTAGGCTCAGAATGTTTATTTAAATTAAAGATTAAAAGCACTCACATGAGTAATAAAACAAGAGCATGGTATGAGCATGGTATGAGGTCCATCCGGAGTCTTCCAAGCCACTATGCTAAATGCTGTGATCAGGGCCGGATTAAGAGCATCATGGGCTTGGTGCTGAGGATTTTGAAGGGCCTTAAGGGCCGTGCCTTGGCATGCACCCAGAGGAGGAAGGGTGCAACCATGCATGCCTAATTCAACATGGGATGCTGTCTCTGAAGCCCATAAACACATCCATGCATCGGCAACTGTCCCTCCTTGTCCGGCCTTCGTGCTGTGTGGGGAGGTTCTGAGGGAGCTGCCTGGGGAAGCGAGCATAGAAGCCAGACTTCTGTGTTTACAAGTGACAGAAGAGCGGTAACAGTGAATATGGCCAACCCGGGGCCTATATAAAGGTAGGGGTCTGGAGCTGCAGCTCCAATTGCCCCTACGTTAATCTGGCCCTGGCTGTGATGCTGTGCTGCGGATGTCCGGAGCGTCGCTTCCTGTGTGTGTGTGTCTCCTCTCTGCTGTATCTCAGCTGGTCAGCGTGAGCCTCCTGAGTGCAGGGCAGAGACACAAGCTGCCGGCATCCAATGTAGCGAGTGGTGGGCGGTTACATGTTTCGGAGCTCAGCTCCTTCGTCAGACCTCCACCTGTCTGAGGTGAAGGAACACTTATATAGGCAGCTATGATCATTACTACAATACAAGGGACAGGTGCGATACGGCGGAAAACTAAATAAATAAAAATTAATAAGAGGATCATTATAATCATGTGCATCCCCTGAAGGCTGGTAGATAATGCACAAATAGTACAAGCCTACCCTAAGGCCCCTTTCACACAGGCGGACCGTTCAGATCCGCCTGTTCGTTTTTTTGGCGGATCTGAACGGTCCCCCCATGCATTCCTATGGGGCATCAGATGGCAGCGGAGACATGTCCGCTGACATCTGACCCGATCCGTCAAATCTGGACGGATGGAAACCCTATTTTCCATCCGTCCAGCGGATCGGTCCGTTCCCATCCGATTTCCCCCATAGAGATGCATGAGGAACTGACAGCTGTGTCTCCGCACACAGCACGGAGACACAGACATCTTCCTGCTGCTCAGCGGGGGATCGGCGGCTCGATCCCCCGCTGAGAAAAACGGACTCCGTCCAACGGACGGAGTGTGTGAAAGGAGCCTAACTGTAAGAGTCGGTTCACATTTGTGCGGCTGCGGCGTTCGCATGTAATGTCGGAGCGCACTGCTCCTTCATTACATGCGATCGGCTGTGCGGTGCGAGTTTAGCCATACAGTTTGTATGGCTAAATACCGCACCCGCAGCAAACACGCACAGGACCCTTTTTGGCAGCCGCATCAGGATCGGATCGCACAGCGGTTCACACTTGTGCGATCAGATCCTGTGTGAACTGCAAGATCGCACTGCGATATGCGATCAAACTGGGGGTGTCGTTTAGATTACATTGACACCCCCAGCGTATCGCATATGGCAGTGTGAACTGCCGGGGGTGCGTTTGCGATGCGGGAACAGGCTGCGGTTTCGCAGCCTTCCCGCATCGCATAAGTGTGAACCGGGGCTAAATGATGTAAATGTAAGTATAACAACCCTAACTGTAAATAATAAAAAAGATCATTAAAATCATGTGCATCCCCTGAAGGCTGGTAGATGATGCACAAGTAATACAAACATGCCCTAACTGTAAACAAAAAATATATAAAATTATAATGAAAAAAAAAAAAAAAAAAAGCTCACATGGGCCGGAGGGATTACCGGTACTAATGGCAGACCCACATCAGGCCATAGGCCTGGAAACCTTGCTACAGATATATATATATATATATATATATATATATATATATATATATATATATATATATATATATATATATATATAATATAATACTATAATATTAAAGAAGCCTACCCGGCTACTAACTAATAACGCTGTTTCTCTTGCTCCATCAGCGCATCCCCCACAGCTATTGCCTTTTGTATCAATTGACCCTCCCTTTTAGATTGTAAGCTCTAACGAGCAGGGCCCTCTGATTCCTTTTGTTCCAAATTGTAGTGTAACTGTAATGTCTGCCCTCATTTTGTTAAGCGCTGCGCAAACTGTTGGCGCTATATAAATCCTGTATAATAATAATAATAATAATAATATAATATATATATATATATATATATATATACAGTGGGTACGGAAAGTATTCAGACCCCCTTAAATTTTTCACTCTTTGTTATATTGCAGCCATTTGCTAAAATCATTTAAGTTCATTCTTCTTCCTCATGAATGTACACATAGCACCCCATACTGACAGAAAAACACAGAATTGTTGACATTGTTGCAGATTTATTAAAAAAGAAAAACTGAAATATCACATTTTCCTAAGTATTCAGACCCTTTGCTGTGACACTCATATATTTAACTCAGGTGCTTTCCATTTCTTCTGATCATCCTTGAGATGGTTCTACACCTTCATTTGAGTCCAGTTGTGTTTGATTATACTGATTGGACTTGATTAGGAAAGCCACACACCTGTCTATATAAGACCTTCCAGATCACAATGCATGTCAGAGCAAATGAGAATCATGAGGTCAAAGGAACTGCCTGAAGAGCTCAGAGACAGAATTGTGGCAAGGCACAGATCTGGCCAAGGTTACAAAAAGATTTCTGCTGCACTTAAGGTTCCTAAGAGCACAGTGGCCTCCATAATCCTCAAATGGAAGACGTTTGGGACAACCAGAACCCTTCCTAGAGCTGGCCGTCCGGCCAAACTGAGCTATCGGGGGAGAAGAGCCTTGGTGAGAGAGGTAAAGAAGAACCCAAAGATCACTGTGGCTGAGCTCCAGAGATGCAGTCAGGAGATGGGAGAAAGTTGTAGAAAGTCAACCATCACTGCAGCCCTCCACCAGTCGGGGCTTTATGGCAGAGTGGCCCGACGGAAGCCTCTCCTCAGTTCAAGACACATGAAAGCCCGCATGGAGTTTGCTAAAAAACACCTGAAGGACTCCAAGATGGTGAGAAATAAGATTCTCTGGTCTGATGAGACCAAAATAGAACTTTTTGACCTCAATTCTAAGCGGTATGTGTGGAGAAAACCAGGCACTGCTCATCACCTGTCCAATACAGTCCCAACAGTGAAGCATGGTGGTGGCAGCATCATGCTGTGGAGGTGTTTTTCAGCTGCAGGGACAGGACGACTGGTTGCAATCGAGGGAAAGATGAATGCGGCCAAGTACAGGGATATCCTGGACAAAAACCTTCTCCAGAGTGCTCTGGACCTCAGACTGGGCCGAAGGTTTACCTTCCAACAAGACAATGACCCTAAGCACACAGCTAAAATAACGAAGGAGTGGCTTCACAACAACTCCGTGACTGTTCTTGAATGGCCCAGCCAGAGCCCTGACTTAAACCCAATTGAGCATCTCTGGAGAGACCTAAAAATGGCTGTCCACCAACGTTTACCATCCAACCTGACAGAACTGGAGAGGATCTGCAAGGAGGAATGGCAGAGGATCCCCAAATCCAGGTGTGAAAGACTTGTTGCATCTTTCCCAAAAAGACTCCTGGCTGTATTAGTTTAAAAGGGGGCTTCTACTAAATACTGAGCAAAGGGTCTGAATACTTAGGACCATGTGATATTTCAGTTTTTCTTTTTTAATAAATCTGCAACAATGTCAACAATTCTGTGTTTTTCTGTCAGTAAGGGGTGCTATGTGTACATTCATGAGGAAGAAGAATGAACTTAAATGATTTTAGCAAATGGCTGCAATATAACAAAGAGTGAAAAATTTAAGGGGGTCTGAATACTTTCCGTACCCACTGTATATATATATATATATATATTATATTATTATTATTATTATTATTATTATTATTATACAGGATTTATATAGCGCCAACAGTTTGCGCAGCGCTTAACAAAATGAGGGCAGACATTACAGTTACACTACAATTTGGAACAAAAGGAATCAGAGGGCCCTGCTCGTTAGAGCTTACAATCTAAAAGGGAGGGTCAATTGATACAAAAGGCAATAGCTGTGGGGGATGCGCTGATGGAGCAAGAGAAACAGCTTTATTAGTTAGTAGCCGGGTAGGCTTCTTTAATATTATAGTATTATATTTATATATATATATATATATATATATATATATATATATATATATATCTGTAGCAAGGTTTCCAGGCCTATGGCCTGATGTGGGTCTGCCATTAGTACCGGTAATCCCTCCGGCCCATGTGAGCTGTGACTCTGGGTGTGACATTTGAAGCAGCGACAACTCCGGCATCTTTGTTTGTGGTTTTTATTGTAGATAAAGGGGATGGGAGAAGGGAATGAGTGGGATACTCCTTGCGGCTCAAACTGATTACAATTGGGACTTTTACTTCTTAAATGCCCATTGGCGCTTCTGTGATGCCAGTCGGCGCCAGCCAATGCTCACTGACACTGAGAACACTCTGTAGAATAGAAGAAGTGCTGAATCGACTTATAGTCCAGAAGATCCAAGACTGAGAACTGTAGAACTCCTGACACTGTTGTATTATGAAAGTCACTGCATACTTTCCCCCGCCTGGCACAGCTTGAGGTAGTATATTGTAAAACTCTGTATAGCTGTCACTTTAACTGGCACACTCTGTGCAATTCAGGGCCCAGACTGCAGGTGCCCCCTTTAACCTTGAACTCTTCAGGGTCCACTGACTGTACCCCCTCTATAGCTTCAGGGTCCTCAACCTAGATACCCCCTTTACAGCTAGCTGACACTGGATCCCAGAACCTCTTCCGGAGTGATCCCCTCTAACTTCAGGCAGACCCCCAGGGGCAATCCTCAGTACTCACGACCTGTGTAGGCTTTCCTGGGACTGGAACCCTCTCTATCTCTGCAGGCTCTCGGCACACCGGATCCCCTCAGCTCAACTCAGCACTCTCTGGACACTCAGGCGACACCCCGAGACATCCACTTTCCTCAGACAGGAGGAGAGACAGCCGCACTCTCCTTCCTGGGACTCTAACAGACACTAACAGCAAGAGATACTAACAGCAAGTGGACTTAAATTAGAGGGCCGACCCTCTCAGGAGAACTCTGGAAAAAAATTTCAAGATGTTATTTTAGAGACCCTTTGTGCATCGGACCAGGGTCACGGATTACAAAAGGGAAGAGGAAACAGTGCTACGTCCAGGTGAACTATTTAGGCCAATGGGCCAGGACTGGAATTTCGGGAGTGACTGCCTGGAAGAAGTGGGCAGTAATCCAGGAGTCTTTTGGTGGGGGTTCCCTGGTGTCTCATCATCCTGAGTTAGGATTGTTATGCAAAGTATGTACCTATAAAGTGCCTAACCTATTCTTTCTTCCTTTCAGGTTGTGTAGAGTTGGTTAGTGTCAGTTAGTTAGAATGCTATATCTGTGGGATATTCCTATTTTTTTGTAGGATTTTTTTAGGGGGCGGCTGCCCCAGAGCCAATGGGGACATGCCTCGTTTTGTTGGGGGGTGAATGTAGCACCCTCATAGATAGGTGCTAGCTAAAGCATTTGTTTGCTCCATCTGCTTATCAGGGGAGCCTGATCTATTAGTTATGCCTGTTACATGTGTTCAGGTGTGAGTCACTTGGTCTGAGGGAGTGTCCCCACTGTATCCAATAGGGGAGCACATTGAACAGTGGAGGAAACCTAGCCAGTGACACACGGGCTTTTGTGATAGTCCCAGTGGGAGGGCACCACCACCGTGCATCCTGGGATTGACCATAAAAACTGAGGGCACATGGGACAGGGCATCTTTGGCGGGAAGCACCCAGGGGGAGGGTGACGGCTGTCTCTCCTTCTGCATGTTGAGGAAAGTGGTCACAGGCAGTCGGCCTAGTGAGCCAGGTGTGGAGCTGAGCCTTGAAGGTCCTGGAGAAGCTGACAGTGGATTTGCAGGTAGAGCTACCTGGGAAAAACAGTGTCCGTGAGTACCAGGGGGCTTGCAAAGGGGTCTTCCCAGGAAGGGGGACCACTCCAGTGAGGTCAGTGGACAGAAGGTCAGCTCACACAGTCAGTGAGTAAAGGGAGTGCCAAGTAGAACCCTGAAGAGTAATCTACCAAGTAGTTTGCCTGTCAAATACTTCACTTCAGTGGCAAGGTGAAGCAGCGGTCTTGTCGCATTCAACATAGCTAGTCCTCAAGTTTGTGCATAATTTACCAAGTTGGAGTATCCCACTCGTCCCTTCTCCTATCCCAGTTCTAAATAAAAACAACAAAAACCAAATCCCCTGCACTGTTTACTGACTGTGCCAAGAATCTAAAATACTAAAGAGTTACAAGTCATTGCTATGGGTAACTCAGGGGAATCCGCTTTAAGCAGCTCACAAGGGAGTAGTGCTACAAAGAGACAGTGCTCTAATATTTTTTTGCTGGACTGTGAAAATATTTTTGTGGAGTAACTGAAGATGGGGCGGTCAAAGCTTCTGAAAGAAGCAAGGATGGCTGAGATGGGAGACAGAGCTCTGTGGCTGGAGGGGTTGTTACTGCCTGAACGAGCCCCATGCATGCCTGAACAGAGTTTGCCGAGGAGAAAGGCTGTTGCTGCTGTTATACCTAGCAACACTGGTGCAAATAGACCAGTTATGGGGATGCAGTGTTCTTAGCTGGAAAGAGGATGCAGTGTGGGAAGTCTGGATAAGACATGTAGGAAAGAGCGCTGTTTGCAGTGCAGTGAGTGGAGGCATGCTGTCTCCAAGTGCCCTTTGTCCCAGACTCCAGTGCAAACTTACCAAGCAAAGCAAAGGTCTGTATCTGCCCAACCGGAAGCTTATTTGGGGGAAACACGTAGGATTTGAGGAGAGCTGCGCCGTCACTATCCTTGCACGCAGGGCCGGCGCTCCCGCTAGGCGAACCAGGCAGCTGCCTAGGGCGCACTGCGCCTAGGGCACACGCGCAGCCATACCTCCTGCTCCAAGCGTCCCTGATTCGTCCGGGATCGTCCCCGGCAAATCAGTGGTGAGTCCTGGAATGCTCGCGCCAGTGCGGGCGGCTTGGTTCCCGCACGCCACGAGCGACACACACACGGCAGCTGATCTCTCTCCCCAGCTGCCTGTTGTGTCAGTGCAGAGAGCCGAACCCGCCCCTCCCCCTTCATGTGTATTTCCTGTACAGTGTACACAGAGGAGAGAGGCGGGGAACAGCTCTTCACTATGCAACAGTGCCGCTCTGATCTGAGGTTTGTGACTTTTATAACTAATACTAACTTGCAGGGGGGGGGCTGTATGGAGATGGGGGGTGTATTAACCTGGGGGGGCTGTATTAAGCTGGGGGGGGTGTATGGAGATGGGGGGTGTATTAAGCTGGGGGGGGCTGTATGGAGATGGGGGGTGTATTAAGCTGGGGGGGCTGTATGGAGATGGGGGTGTATTAAGCTGGGGGGGGTTGTATGGAGATGGGGGGGCTGTTTGGAGATGGGGGTGTATTAAGCTGGGGGGCTGTATGGAGATGGGGGGTGTATTAAGCTGGGGGGGATGTATGGAGATGGGGGCCTGTATGGAAATGGGAGGTGTATTAAGCTTGGGGGGGGCTGTATGGAGATGGGAGGTGTATTAAGCTGGGGGGGGTGTATGGAGATGGGGGGCTGTATGGAGATGGGGGGTGTATTAAGCTGGGGGGATGTATGGAGACAGGGGGGGCTGTATGGAGATGGGAGGTGTATTAAGCTGGGGGGGTGTATTGAGATGGGGGCTGTATGGAGATGGGGGGTGTATTAAGCTGGGGGGGTGTATGGAGATGGAGGGGTGTATGAAGCTGGGGAGGCGGGGTGTATGGAGATGGAGGGTGTATGAAGCTGGGGGGGAATGTATGTCATGTTCCTACCATCCCATCCCATCCCCTGACATCTTCATCCCCCCGTCATCTTCCTACCATCCCACAGACATTCATCTTCATCCCCCATCAGCTTTCCACCATCCCGCCCCCTGTCATCTTCATCCCCCATCAGCTTTCCACCATCCCACCCCCTGTCATCTTCATCCCCCATCAGCTTTCCACCATCCCACCCCCTGTCATCTTCAACCCCCCTGTACCCCACTGTCTTCTTCCTACCATCCCACCCCCTGTCATCTTCATCCCCCATCAGCTTCCTACCATCCCACCCCCTGTCATCTTCATCCCCCATCAGCTTCCTACCATCCCACTCCCTGTCATCTTCATCCCCCCCTGTCATCTTCCTACCATCCCACCCCTGTCATCTTCATCCCCGCGGTCAGCTTCCTACCATTCCACACCCTGTCATCTTCATCCCCCCTGTCAGCTTCCTACCATTCCACCCCCTGTCATCTTCATCCCCCCTGTCATCTTCATCCCCCTATACCCCACTGTCATCTTCATCCCCCCCCCGTCATCTTCCTACCATCCCACAGACATTCATCTTCATCCCCCATCAGCTTTCCACCATCCCACCCCCTGTCATCTTCATCCCCCATCAGCTTTCCACCATCCCACCCCCTGTTATCTTCATCCCCCATCAGCTTTCCACCATCCCACCCCCTGTCATCTTCACCCCCCCTGTACCCCACTGTCATCTTCCTACCATCCCACCCCCTGTCATCTTCATCCCCCATCAGCTTCCTAACATCCCACCCTCTGTCATCTTCATCCCCCCTGTCATCTTCCTACCATCCCACCCCTGTCATCTTCATCCCCGCTGTCAGCTTCCTACCATTCCACCCCCTGTCATCTTCATCCCCCCTGTCAGCTTCCTACCATTCCACCCCCTGTCATCTTCATCCCCCCTGTCATCTTCATTCCCCTGTACCCCACTGTCCTCTTCACCCCCTGTCAGCTTCCTACCATCCCACCCCCTGTCATATTCATCCCCCATCAGCTTTCTACCACCCCACCCCTGTCATCTTCATCCCCCATCAGCTTTCTACCACCCCACCCCTGTCATCTTCACCCCCTGTCATCTTCATCCTCCCTGTCAGCTTCCCACCATCCCACCCCCTGTCATCTTCATCCTCCCTGTCATCTTCATCCTCCCTGTCATCTTCATCCCCCGTCAGCTTCCTACCATTCCACCCCCTGTCATCTTCATCCCCCCTGTCATCTTCATCCCCCTGTACCCCACTGTCATCTTCATCCCCCCTGTCAGCTTCCTACCATCCCACCCCCTGTCATCTTCATCCCCCATCAGCTTTCTACCACCCCACCCCACCCCTGTCATCTTCATCCCCCATCAGCTTTCTTCCACCCCACCCCTGTTATCTTCATCCCCCATCAGCTTTCTACCACCCCACCCCTGTCATCTTCATCCCCCATCAGCTTTCTACCACCCCACCCCTGTCATCTTCATCCTCCCTGTCAGCTTCCCACCATCCCACCATCCCACCCCCTGTCATCTTCATCCTCCCTGTCATCTTCATCCTCCCTGTCATCTTCATCCTCCCTGTCATCTTCATCCCCCGTCAGCTTCCTACCATTCCACCCCCTGTCATCTTCATCCCCCATCAGCTTTCTACCACCCCACCCCTGTCATATTCATCCCCCATCAGCTTTCTACCACCCCACCCCTGTCATCTTCAGGTAGGTGCAAAGTGCAGGGTTGAGGTAGTTGCAGAGTGCAGGGGCGAGGTAGGTGCAGAGTGCAGGGGCGAGGTAGGTGCAGAGTGCAGGGGGCGAGGTAGGTGCAGAGTGCAGGGGGCAAGGTAGGTGCAGAGTGCAGGGGGCGAGGTAGGTGCAGAGTGCAGGGGGCGAGGTAGGTGCAGAGTGCACAGCTCTCTTTCCACCCCTGGTTTCAGTACAGAGCTCCACTCCCCCCAAGTACAAGGCTCTCCGCTCCTCCCCCCTCTTAATTCCAGTACAGACTTTTCCTCTGTCCCAATGGACATGGATGGGATGGATGGGATGAGTGTCAGGGCTGGGGGGAGGGGGGAGTGTCAGTGCTAGGGATGGATGGGATGAGTGTCAGGGCTGGGGGGGGGAGTGTCAGTGCTAGCGATGGATGGGATGAGTGTTAGGGCTGGAGGGGTGGGAGGAGTGTCAGTGCTAGGGATGGATGGGATGAGTGTCAGGGCTGGGAGGGGGGGGTGAGAGGAGTGTCAGTGCTAGGGATGGATGGGATGAGTGTTAGGGCTGGGGGGAGGAGTGTCAGTGCTAGGGATGGATGGGATGAGTGTCAGGGCTGGGGGGGGGAGGGAGTGTCAGTGCTACGGATGGATGGGATGAGTGTCAGGGCTGGAGGGGAGGGGGGAGTGTCAGTGCTAGGGATGGATGGGATGAGTGTCAGTGCTAGGGATGGATGGGATGAGTGTCAGTGCTAGGGATGGATGGGATGAGTGTCAGGGCTGGGGGGGAGGAGTGTCAGTGCTAGGGATGGATGGGATGAGTGTTAGGGCTGGGGGGGTGGGAGGAGTGTCAGTGCTAGGGATGGATGGGATGAGTGTCAGGGATGAGTGTCAGGGCTGGGGGGGGTGGGAGGAGTGTCAGTGCCAGGGATGGATGGGATGAGCATCAGGGCTGGGGGGGGGGGGGTGGGAGGAGTGTCAGTGCTAGGGATGGATGGGATGAGAGTCAGGGCTGGAGGGGGGGAGTTTCAGTGCTAGGGATGGGTTGGATGAGTGTCAGGGCTGGGGGGGGAGTGTCAGTGCTAGGGATGGATGGGATGAGAGTCAGGGCTGGGGGGGGGGAGTGTCAGTGCTAGGGATGGATGGGATGAGTGTCAGGGCTGGGGGGGGGGTCAGTGCTAGGGATGGATGGGATGAGTGTCAGGGCTGGGGGGGGGTCAGTGCTAGGGATGGATGGGATGAGTGTCAGGGCTGGGGGGGGGGGTGGGAGGAGTGTCAGTGCTCGGGATGGATGGGATGAGAGTCAGGGCTGGGAGGGCGGGAGTGTCAGTGCTAGGGATGGATGGGATGAGTGTCAGGGCTGGGGGGGGGAGTGTCAGTGCTAGGGATGGATGGGATGAGTGTCAGGGCTGGGGGGGGGGGGAGTGTCAGTGCTAGGGATGGATGGGATGAGTGTCAGGGCTGGGGGGGGGGGGGAGTGTCAGTGCTAGGGATGGATGGGATGAGTGTCAGGGCTGGGGGGGTGGGAGGAGTGTCAGTGCTAGGGATGGATGGGATGAGTGTCAGGGCTGGGGGGGTGGGAGGAGTGTCAGTGCTAGGGATGGATGGGATGAGTGTTAGGGCTGGGGGGGTGGGAGGAGTGTCAGTGCTAGGGATGGATGGGATGAGTGTCAGGGCTGCGGGGGGGTGGGAGGAGTGTCAGTGCTAGGGATGGATGGGATGAGCATCAGGGCTGGGGGGGGAGCGTCAGTGCTAGGGATGGATGGGATGAGTGTCAGGGCTGGGGGGGGAGGAGTGTCAGTGCTAGGGAGGGATTAAATCAGGAGCGGTGGTGGGGACTGGATTCAGTGACATGACACTTACTTGCTGTCAATGTGCACTCGGTTCCCCCTGCATTGCTGTCTCTCTCGGCTCCCTCCGCTCCACGTGTCTCCTTGTGACATCCATCCTCATTCAGCATCACAATTGCAGCTCCTCCCCCATCACTGTACTGGGTCAGCAGATCGGCTCCTTTCTCAGCCTGCAGCTGCACGGACCCGGCGGAGACTGTGTGGGTGGGTCCGCTGCGCTGTGCAGCAAGTGTCCCTATTCGTCTGGAGTGTAACCAGAGAGGTCAGCGGGGCCCCCCCCCCCCAGTGGCAGGACACCAGGTCCCGGTCGCAAGTGCGACTGCTGCTGTCACTTGTAAATACAGAAACAGCGCTTGACTGTGACTGGGCCCTGGGCAGGTGCCCCTTTTGCCCTGCGTTAAAGACGGCCCTGGTCAGGAGACGCACTGACACCTTTGCTGCTATTGTGCAATGTGCTGGGTGTTCAGTGTGACCCTGTGCCTTTAAGGAGGGGTGGGGCTCCCTCCAGTCACCTGTCCTCCACCTTTTTAAGGAGGGGTGGGCCCCCTCCAGTCACCTGTCCTCCACCTTTTTAAGGAGGGGTGGGGCTCCCTCCAGTCACCTGTCCTCCACCTTTTTAAGGAGGGGTGGGGCTCCCTCCAGTCACCTGTCCTCCATTGATCCATCAGAATACATGTGTGCTCACTGTGGAGACCTTGTTAACGGTAGAGTTTGGGCCTTTAGCTTATGTATTTGCAAATGTGTGCAACTAAACCCCTGGTTAATGCATACTGTTAGGCAAGTTAATTCATTTGATCACAGGCTGGTTGGTAAGTAGTGACTGGAAGCTCTTGGGGCTTTTTGACATGTTTGTCCTTACAGTGCTCCTTGCTGTTAAGACCAGTTATAGGTGGGGGAAGTGGCCATTTTTTTGTGTTATATTGGTCAGGAGACGCACTGACACCTTTGCTGCTATTGTGAAATGTGCTGGGTGTTCAGTGTGACCCTGCACCTTTAAGGAGGGGTGGGGCTCCCTCCAGTCACCTGTCCTCCCACCTTTTTAAGGAGGGGTGGGGGCTCCCTCCAGTCACCTGTCCTCCCACCTTTAAGGAGGGGTGGGGGCTCCCTCCAGTCACCTGTCCTCCCACCTTTAAGGAGGGGTGGGGGCTCCCTCCAGTCACCTGTCCTCCATCTAACCATCAGAATACATGTGCTCTCACTGTGGAGACTCTTTAAAGGTAGAGTTAGGGTCTTCAGCTACCAGGGTGCCTTGCAGCTTATGCATGTATTTGCAAATGTGTGCAACTAAACACCATTTTTTTTAATGCATACTGTTAGACAGGTTAATTTGGTTGATCGCTGTTTGGTTGGTAAGTAGTGACTGGAAACTTTGGCCTTTTTGCCAGTAGAAGTGCAGCAGACTAAAGTCAATGTACTCAAGTGAACATGGCAAGACCTGTAAGACTGTTACTGTTGAAGTCATGGGATGTGATCCAAACTGGAAGATCCACTGTTGGTGCAGAAAAGGACTTGCCTTGCTGCAGTGCCCTGTCCAGTGGGGAGGCAAGTGTTACAACTAAGGTTACCACCTCATCCCTTTAAACCAGGACACATTAATTACACAGGTTCTGTGGCTGATTAAGGTGGTAATTAAACTCACTTGGTGCCTTATGTGCATTATATCAGCCTCAGAACCTGTGTAATTAATGTGTCCTGGATTAAAGGGATGAGGTGGCAACCCTAGTTACAACTGAATGTTCTAATGTGATGTGTAAAACTGCTAAAGTTGATGGTCCAGTTGCTAATGGGCTATTGCAGCTCACTAGAGCTAAAAAAAGCTGCTACTGTGTCAGCTGAACAAGGTTCTGAGTGTAATGAGGTAGGGGTGACTGCCAAGCAGGATATGCTATTCCACCTAGCAAAAGTATATAAGGCTGCTGAGGTGTCCCTAGAAACCTCCGGTGAGCTCTGTGTTGGCGCCAGAGGTTGTCTGGGACAACTGGTGCCGCTCTGATGGATAAGAGGGTATTTTGGTGATGAGACTGTTAAATGGTAAAGCTAAAATGTCTGAAATTACTTATGATAATGGGTTAATGTGGTCTGTCACAGCCAGAGTGTTCATGAGTTTAAGGAAGCGCCACCAGAGCAAGGTGGTGAGGGTGTGGTACTGCAGCCTGCTATGGTTAAAAATGTATTACCACAGTCTAGTTTGAACAAAGGTGAAATAATGCAATGATTTTGGTGTCAGGACAGTTGCTGGAAGGTCATGTGCCAGTGGAATTGGTGGCTAGTGCTGTCGATGTGTAAAACTGCAAAAGTTGATGATCCAGTTGCTAATGGGCTATTGCAGCTCACTAGAGATAAAAACACTGCTACTGTGTCAGCTGAACAAGGTTCTGAGTTTAATGAGGTGGGGGTGATTGCTACCTGCAGATGAAAGCACATGGCTTGCTGCTGGCACATGCTTGGGGGAGTTCTAAGAAGATTGCCTTGCCATTATAATTGAGAGATGTGGCATAACTCACTGGCTGATCTACTTGTGCGTGGGGGGGAATCTACTAGTGGCCTTACAAAGCCCCTGATGAGAGAATACCCTAAGCCGAGCCTGAAAAAAAAAGCTCATTTGCGAGTATATGGAGGTGAACGGCCATTGCACTTATTTTTGGATTAGCTCACATTGGTGACACATCTTGCTGGTAATTGAAGACTCACAAGATTCACCCTATGCATTTGAAGCACTTTATTTGTTTAATTTATCTTTTCACATGGACACTTTTGCTTAATGAATATTTTACTCACCATTTGCTGAAATATGTTTGCCTCTAATTTCACGCATTTGAAGCACTTATTTACTTGCACTGATTGCGCATGTACTTTTTTACTATTTGTGCATTTTACATTTGCTTGTATTGATCTCTATCATCTCAAGCACTCATCTATTTACTTGCACATTGGATTCTCAAACCTTTCTGTGATATTTGCATTTTTGATGCACATGATCACTGTGTAGTATGCGATTCATGGTGATTAAGACTGTTATAATCAGCATAGTTGTGCTATATATTCATCCATTTGCATTTTGCACATGATATTCTCAGCTATTCTTGTGTTATCACAATTTTGATGCACATGATTCCTGTGTATGCGATTCATGGTGAATCAGTTTTTTTTTTTTTTTTTTTTTTCTTATGTTTAACACATTTATTGCTAGTGAGTTTTAACGAGTGTTCATGAGTTTAAGGAAGCTCCACCAGAGCAAGGTGGTGAGGGTGTGGTACTGCAGCCTGCTATCTTTAAAAATGTATTCCCACAGTCTAGTTTGCAGAAAGGTGAAATGAGGATTTGGTGTCAGGACAGTTGTGGAAGGTCATGTGCCAGTGGAGTTGGTGGAAAGTGATGTTGCCGTGGGAGGCGATCACTCTGCTCATCACTCTGCTCTGTGTGATTGGCAGGGCAGTGTCTGGAGAGCAAACACTGAAATTAGTTATATTAAATGTGCTGATGGTTTTGACAATAAGGAAAAGTGCAAATTACTGGTGAATTTTGGTTACCATGGGTGACCACAAAAATAAGGGTAGACCTGATGGTCAAGGTGACGTGTTTGCTGCTTATCTTAAAATCTGTGGCCTGATTTTGATGCGTTTGAGGTACAAAGACAGGCATTGCTTCAAGCCCAGAGGGAAAAAAAATGCATCAAAATCATGGCAACAAAATCGCAGTAGAATCGTGCGACTTAAGTCGCACAAATGTGAAAGGGGCCTTCATGACACCTTAACCACTTTACCACCGGAGGATTTTCCTGCTTTACATCCAGGCCGCTTTTTGCAACTTGGCACTGCGTGACTTTAACTAAACTTTTTTTTTTTTTTCCCTCCCCCCCCACAAACAGAGCTTCCTTTTGGTGGTATTTGATCACCTCTGCGCTTTTCATTTTTTGCGATGATCAAAGCAAAAATATTGACACTTTCTACTTTTCACAGTTAAAAAAATATCCAATATATTCAATTTTTGTCATATATTTAGGTCAAAATATATTTAGGCCAAAATGTATTTAGCTACATGTCTTTGACAAAAAAAATCCTCAATGAGCGTATTTTTAACCGCTTTAAGACCGGAAGATTTTACCCCATTCCTGACCAGGCTATATTTTGCGATTCGGCACTGCGTTAATTTAATGGACAATTGCGCGGTCGTGCAACGCTGTACCCAAATTAAATTTGTCTTTTTTTTCCCCACAAATAGAACTTTCTTTTGGTGGTATTTGATCACCTGTGCGTGGGTTTTTTTTTTTTTTTATTTTAAATTCTGACATAACATTCCCAAAAAAATATTTAAAAATTAACATTTTAGGCCAGTTTTCTGCTACATATTTTTGGTAAAAAAAATCACAAGAAGCATATTTTAATTGGTTTGCGCAAATGTTATCGCGTTTACTAACTACGGGAAAGACTTTTCTTTGTTTTTTTTTTTTTTTTTAATTTTTCCCTCCCTGATATTGCAGTCTCTGACTAGAGGGCGTGTCAGGCTGGTGCAGGCACCTTTATCGTTAGTCGCTGCAGCCTTAAGTCGCACAGGACCAGGGAAGGTCGCATGACAAGTCGCACCAGTAGAACAAAACTTAAGGAGTGGGACCCCTAGTGTTTGGGCTACTACCCATCCCGGGACGAACTAGATGCATTACTGTCCAACTCTAGTTGATGATAGATAGATATATATATATATATATATATATATATATATATATATATATATATATATATATATATATATATATATATATATATATATGAGGATGTGTATTTTTTTTTTTTTTTTAACCTGTATTTAATGGTGGTTTGTCCAGTCCTTTAGGGCTCTGTTTGCCTTCAAACAAAAGGGTATATCCAGTCCTTCATAGGAAGAGGCTGAGGTAATTGATGTTCCAGACCTGTGCTCGTTAAGATCTCACATGCTGGAAAACTTGGATTCCCACCTGGGTGGTAAGGTAACAGCTCCTACTAAGGTGATTTATACACCCACCTTAGGCTCCGTTCACATGTAGGCATTTTGGGCCGTTTTTGGGGAGTTTTTCTGCTGTAGGATCAACAAGACAAATCCTATTCATTTCAATGGCCCCTGTTCACATCTGAGCGTTTTGACGCTGTGAGCAAAACGCCAACGCTCAAAAAAGTACATTAGCTTCTTTTTGGGCAGACTACAGGCGTTTTACATTGGTCTCTATTCAATCTAAAAACGCCTGTAAATCGCGGTAAAAAAACGTACGAAAACGTTATGCTCAGGTGTGAATGTAGCCTAAGACTTCCATTATTTGGAACTACCCGGGTTCTCCTCCGGGGGAAGAAGGTTTAATATCTAGAGTCCTCTGCTGGTTATTTTTTAATGGAAATCACCAAGACTTTGACTTTTTGCCTGGGTTGGCAGCTTCTTACAAATACACAATGCGGAAGTTCATTGGGGTCTTTGAAGTGTTTTGTGGTCGACTATCAAAAACACGCTACTTTGGTTGTCTGTCTTTTTGTCTGTCTAGTTCGGCTATATGGTACCTTTTTGTTTTTTTTCTTACTAAAAATGCTCCACATGGAAAATTGGAGGTGTCTGTGGTTAACCTATTACACGTTTTCCTTCAGCATATTCGAAATGCACTACATTGTTGGTAGCAACATTTCTGTTGATTACTTGGTGGTAACCTGACTGCTAAGTCAGAAATGCACCAAGGGCCCCAGAGTCAGGTCTATTATAACTGCACTGGTGCTAACCAAAGGAGCAACTTTAAAGCGATTGTTAGTAACCTCGGCTACACAGCTGTACCAGGTTACTACTAAGAAATATGCAACCTTATGTTTGCTAGTGGCATTTCTAACTATCCTTTCGGACCGTACACAAACTCTGAAATTTATTGGTAACATTTCAGTTACATGGCTATACCATGTGACCATTCAGAATGCGCGGCATAAATGCACAATATTGTAAATTTTGTTGTAACTTTTGTTGCCTGCCTAGTACATGGCTATACCATGTTACCATGCAAAACGCGCACCATCAAATAGGGATAGTCAAACTGTACCCTGTTGCTAATCGGATATATGCAACTTTGTTGTTAGCAGTGCTTTGGCACCATATGACTATACCTGGTGGCAAAGTAAATGCACAACATGGACATGGCTAGTGTCTTTGGTACCCTGTTGACTATCAAAGATCCACGACATGGAAGTATAGTGGTTTTCTGACATATAACTATACCTTGTTGTTCATCAGAAATGAGAAAACGTAAAAGTTCGTATCCTTTCTGATAGGTTTGTTATATGAAGGTACCTGGTCAGGTATCAGCAATACACAACATGGGAGTTTGCGTCCCTTCTGTCCTTGTATGGACTTATTGCCGATTCTTCTTTCTTCTTTCTTCTCTTCTTTTTTCTTTCTTCTTCTTCTTTCTGTCTTCTTTCTGTCTTCTTTCTTTCTTCTTTCTTTCTTTCTGTCTTCTTTCTTTCTTTCTGTCTTCTTTCTTTCTTTCTGTCTTCTTTCTTTCTTTCTGTCTTCTTTCTTTCTTTCTGTCTTCTTTCTTTCTTTCTGTCTTCTTTCTTTCTTTCTGTCTTCTTTCTTTCTTTCTGTCTTTCTTTCTGTCTTTCTTTCTGTCTTTCTTTCTGTCTTTCTTTCTGTCTTTCTTTCTGTCTTTCTTTCTGTCTTTCTTTCTGTCTTTCTTTCTGTCTTTCTTTCTGTCTTTCTTTCTGTCTTTCTTTCTGTCTTTCTTTCTGTCTTTCTTTCTGTCTTTCTTTCTGTCTTTCTTTCTGTCTTTCTTTCTGTCTTTCTTTCTGTCTTTCTTTCTGTCTTTCTTTCTGTCTTTCTTTCTGTCTTTCTTTCTGTCTTTCTTTCTGTCTTTCTTTCTGTCTTTCTTTCTGTCTTTCTTTCTGTCTTTCTTTCTGTCTTTCTTTCTGTCTTTCTTTCTGTCTTTCTTTCTGTCTTTCTTTCTGTCTTTCTTTCTGTCTTTCTTTCTGTCTTTCTTTCTGTCTTTCTTTCTGTCTTTCTTTCTGTCTTTCTTTCTGTCTTTCTGTCTTTCTTCTTTCTGTCTTCTTTCTTTCTTTCTGTCTTCTTTCTTTCTTTCTTTCTGTCTTCTTTCTGTCTTCTTTCTTTCTTTCTGTCTTTCTGTCTTTCTTTCTGTCTTTCTGTCTTTCTTTCTGTCTTTCTGTCTTCTTTCTTCTGTCTTTCTGTCTTTCTGTCTTTCTTTCTGTCTTCTTTCTTTCTGTCTTTCTTTCTGTCTTCTTTCTTTCTGTCTTCTTTCTGTCTTCTTTCTTTCTGTCTTCTTTCTTTCTTTCTTTCTGTCTTCTTTCTTTCTTTCTTTCTGTCTTCTTTCTTTCTTTCTTTCTGTCTTCTTTCTTTCTTTCTGTCTTCTTTCTTTCTTTCTTTCTGTCTTCTTTCTTTCTGTCTTCTTTCTTTCTTTCTGTCTTTCTGTCTTTCTTTCTGTCTTTCTGTCTTTCTTTCTGTCTTTCTGTCTTTCTTTCTGTCTTTCTGTCTTCTTTCTTCTTTCTTTCTGTCTTTCTGTCTTTCTGTCTTTCTTTCTTTCTGTCTTTCTGTCTTTCTTTCTGTCTTTCTGTCTTTCTTTCTGTCTTTCTGTCTTCTTTCTTTCTGTCTTTCTGTCTTTCTGTCTTTCTGTCTTCTTTCTTTCTGTCTTCTTTCTTTCTTTCTGTCTTCTTTCTTTCTTTCTGTCTTCTTTCTTTCTTTCTGTCTTCTTTCTTTCTTTCTGTCTTCTTTCTTTCTTTCTGTCTTCTTTCTTTCTTTCTGTCTTTCTGTCTTCTTTCTTTCTGTCTTTCTTTCTGTCTGTTCTTTCTTCTCAATAAGGCAGACGCTCGGGTCTTCCTATTTTATAACCCGTGTTTATTACACTTCTAAATGCACAACTAATAAGTTAATGTTGTCTTGCCGGGTCTAGTTTATCTAGCGGCACTTCAGAAATATGCATGTCTGTCTACATTTATTTTTTTTTTTTTTTTTTTTTTTTTTTTTTTTAGTTTTGGTCCTCAAAACTAGCTTTCCTGTAATTGTCACTTCAGCCAGAAGAGTAGGATTCACAAAATTTTTCTAGAAAAATATTTTTTGTTTATCTTCCCAGATAGGATTATTCGCAGGCCAGATCCCTTAGACCTGCCTAAGGTAACCTCTTCCTTTAACAGGAAGCAAGAAATAATTTTACCATCCTTGGGTGGTAACCCTTAGAATCTCGTGGTAACCCTAAGTCTGAATTTCAGATACTTCTCCCAGCACTGTGGTGATGGCAAGCAAGGGTGGTCCCCATAAGTTGCACCTGTGATCCTTCATGTTTGCACTTTCATTGCTCTATGCACTTCATACCTATGGACTCCTATTGATGTGATTTCATGCTTTTATGTATTTATGATTTTATGCTTATATTTATCACATCTGATTCATATATTTTGGTATATGTTGTCCTATTTATTTGGTATGAGGTTATCCCCATCCTTGCGCTACTGAAATTCGAATGAAAAAGCCAGATCCTGCTTTTTTTTCTGGATGAACTTTATTTTTTATTATATTTACTCATTTAAGTAGCAGCAATTTGTGTTATTCTGTCAGGTTTGTGTTACCTGTATTTCCTAAAGTGCAGTAGATAATATCGTCTCTTAATTTAGTACAAGTAGTGATATTTATATATTTTTCCTCTGTAATATAATTGCAGTTGCCTTCCAGTGAGTGTCAGGCCCACAGACTGCACTGTGCCCACTGCCCACCACTCGTATAGGGTGGCACAGCACCTTGCAGATAAAGTAATTAAATTTTTTTTTTCTCTAATATAATTGCAGTTGCCTGCCAGTGAGTGTCAGGTCCACAGACCACTGCAAATGGGACTGTTTGCGGTTGTTTGCGGTGCGTTAAACTGGGAGTTTGGTCTGTCACTGTGAAGCAGGCGTAACCCTTACACTACCTGATCGCTACAACATCATACCTGATCGTATACACACACTGGATGTTTTAAAGCACGTTATTCCAAACAATTTAGGAATGTTAGGTGATTTATGCCCTTTATGGATTAAAACCCGACTCTGCGTCAACTACGTAATTTTTCATGGGAGTTTTGCCATGGATCCCCCTCCGGCATGCCACAGTCCAGGTGTTAGTAACCCTTGAAACAACTTTTCCATCACTATTGTGGCCAGAGAGTCCCTGTGGGTTTTAAAATTCGCCTTGCCTATTGAAGTCTATGGCGCTGCGCCTGGTTCGCTCGTTCGCGAACATAAAATTTATGTTTGCGACATCTCTAATGAGGAGGTGATGACTCTGAACTTAAAATATGACAAGCAGAAAATAAAATTCATTTCATGGGTGTTTGAGTCAAAATACAAGTTTCTCTTACGTCCTCCGACAGTCGCCGCCTCTTCATATTCGTCACAATGGGGTATTAGACTTTGCTCCGAAGGAGTAGCTAGGCAACAGAATATGTTAACATTAAAGCTTTTAAATAAAGTTGGGGGGAGTACCGCGCTTTAAAAGTGCTTAAATAACATAGATAAAAATATATAAATATGTAAATAAGTGAAAAAGTGCCAAAGTGCTTCTTAAATAATATTAAAATTGTGTCTTAATGTATACAATAATACAATCCAATATAATTCATACAATAAATGTAATAGGTGATGAAATATTCACTAAATAAAAATAAATCTTATTGAAACCAACTATATCAATCCATTATACAGTGAAAAATTTATATAAAATTAAAATCGGTGACTTATTTAAATATAAAAGGTGCTCTAAATAGGTGATATCCAATAAAGTGCTGAAGTGCACTTTTAAAGCGCGGTACTCCCCCCAACTTTATTTATCTGTATTGTGTAGGTTACCAATTTTAGTACCTGCAGCATTAAAGGTGCCTATTTTGTAGACAATAATTAGAGAGACAGCGCGAGAATTTCACCAACCCTCTATAATTAAAGCTTTTAACATATCCCACCCTCAAGGGGTGGTCCACTCAGTCAATACCCTCCTACTTCCTGCAACCATATCTCAGTTTCAATGTCTAGCTTGTCAGGAGTAGCTGGTTCTCTCTGTGCTGGGGCTTTGTGCCCCAGCCTCTTTCTTCTTTTTTGATTTTGTTTGAGGTTTTTTTCTCTCTCTTTACTTAGCTGTTCTTTTTGTCAGCATTAGTTAGTTCTTCTGACGAAGAGGATCATGCGGGCTGGGTCTCGGGCTGATCCCCCTGGTCGCAGGTCGTGGATCGGTGGCTTCCCAGCCTGCCATCGAGCGTTCAGCCAGGTAACGCTCCTGGCACAGTGAACGACCCATCCCTGTTCGGTGCAGGGATGATTGGTGAGGTGGCTACCTCACTGGACGCTGTGCGGTTTCTTAACCCCAATTTTGTGCGTCTTGTATGCGACTCTCCCTGCCTCATGTGCAGCGGCTTGTTCGCCTGTGCGGGTCCCCCACACCATTGAGAGGTAAGTGTATCTATGTGGGGACCTGTCTGTCGGGGGGGGGGGGGGGTGTCAGTCTGGGACTGTAACCTGCCTCTGTTCTCACTGTTTGTCTCCCTATCACTCTGCTGCATGCTGCGGGCTGCAAGGGGGGGGGGGGAGCTGTGTGACACTGTCTGTATCAGCCTTGTTCAGTGTGAGAAGCTGTGTGCTGTGGGGCATGTTTTGTGGCATGTTGGGGCATGATACAGCGATCGCTGTGGCGATCTGCCATGTTTTTTTTATATGGATGGTGTTGTATGCATAACTGTACTGTAGGAGTGGCGGTTTCGGCGCCAAACGGCGCCATTTTGCCTGCACTCGCTCCGGCCGCATGTTCTCCATGCAGGCGGCCATTTTCTTGTAGCCTCCCATAGGCTTTAATAGAGCGCCCTGGTTTCATCACTTCCTCTTCTCCTGGGTACACCGATCGAGGCGGCAGCAGCAGCGGCAAGGGTCTCTTCAGGTTTTATCCTTCTGTTCTTGCTATATCCATTGCCTGTGTTCAGTTTATTATTCCCTGTGGGGGTCTCATTGTGCTTGTGTGTGGTGCGGTGGGCTGCGCTCGCCGCGCTTGTTAAAGGGGCAGTTAACCCTTTATTCTCCGGCATATCATATTGGGGCAATGGATTCTCAGGAGGGCAAATTTCCTGCCACCTTGGTGGAAAGCCAGGGGACCGCTGTTTCCCCCCCCCAGGGGGGGATTTGGCCACTATTGTGGCTGGCCTTGCTGCTCAGGTGCAGATGCTGGTGGCTGCTCAATCTACTAAAAGACCCAGAGTTTCTATTTTCTCTGATTCTGAGGGTGAAGGTGATGGGGCTGTTAGGGCGGGGGTCTCCTTATCAGGGTCCCGCTCCTCCCTGGATCTCGTGGGGTCCGAGGTGGAGGCTGAGGTTGAGGGGGTTGATAATTCTCCCCCTGGCTCGCCTGAAGAGCTTGCAATCATGGATGAATTGATTGCTTCCATAAAACAAACGCTGCATTTGTAGGATGAAGTGTGTCCCCCCGCTGCCTTGACGGCTTATGGGACGCAGAGAAAACGCAGGACGCCGCAGGTTTTTCCCTGCAATGATGATTTTCAGCGCGCTGTTAAGGAACAATGGCGCAATTTACGCAAACCTTTTGCTGTGCCAAGTAGGTTCAAGCTGCGTTATCCTTTTTCGCCTTCCACTGATGAACGGTGGTGTGTGCCACCCCCGGTGGATCACGCAATTGCGGTTTTGAACAAATCCACTGCGATTCCTGCAGAGGATTCCCCGGTGTTCCGTGATGCCACGGATAGAAGACTGGAGTCTCTTGCCCATCATACTTATTCTGTTACGGGTTCGATGCTTAAAGCTCTGTTTGCCTCTCCTATGGCGGCCCAGGCTGTCGCAAGTTGGACGCAGATGCTTAGGCGCGTCCTCGTGGCCGATTCGGCCTCGCCGGCGACCCTGGATATGGTGGATCAAATCCACCAGGGTGTCATGTATCTGTGTGATGCGGACTTGGACTTAGTCCCGTTGGCTGCACGTGTACACAGCGTGGCGGTGTTGTCTCGCCGCCTGGTTTGGTTGAAGTGTTGGTCGGTGGACCAATCTTCGCGTAAGACCTTAGCCAATCTGCCTTATGATGGGTCTCGCCTTTTTGGGGAGTCCTTGGATGCGTTGATTAAGGGGATCACCGGAGGTAAGAGCACTCTCTTGCCCCATTTCCCCAAGGCTAAGGGGGCTTCTGGGAAGAAACATGCTAATTTTCGGCCTCCTCAGGGGTCCTTTCGTGCCTTTCGGTCGCACTACAAGGGCAAACCGTTCAAGGGACAGGGCTCTCAAAAGAAGCCCTGGTCTGGTAAACAGAAGTCCGGTCAGTCCGGACCCGCTGCCCATAACAGTGCGGCCTGAAGGGGCGCCCTCACCCAGTTTTCGGGGTGGGGGGACGCTTGCTCGGTTTTCTTCAACCCTGGTTGGCCCGCGTGCGGGACCGGTGGGTTCAGGAGATCGTTCGATCTGGTTACAAGATCGAGTTTCTCTCTCGGCCGGAGAGCAGATTTTTTTCCCTCAAATCTTCAACTGTCTCCAGAGCGTTTACGGGACCTGCACCTGGCGGTGCGAGACCTGAGGGCTCAGGGAGTGGTGGTTCCGGTGCCTCATCGGGACAGATTTCGGGGGTTTTATTCCAATCTGTTCACCGTGCCCAGGAAGGAGGGCAAGGTTCCTCCAATTCTGGTCTTGAAGGCTCTAAACCGCTCTGTGCGGGTTCGCAAGTTCCGCATTGGAATCCCTGCGGTCGGTGGTGGCTGCCCTGGTTCCGGGGGAATTCATGGCCTCCATCGATTTTGAAGGATGCGTATGTTCACATCCCGATTTTCGAGGGTCACCAGAGGTACCTTCGATTCGCCGTTGCGGAGGATCATTACCAGTTCGTGGCGTTACCTTTTGGTCTCGCCTCGGCTCCACGGGTTTTCACCAAGGTGCTTGCACCGGTTCTGGCATTGCTGAGGGCCCAGGGCATCTCTGTCCTGGGGTATCTGGACGACATCCTGGTTCGGTCTGCGACCAGCCAGGGTCTGGAAAAGGACCGGTCTGTCACGATGCAAACTCTGCAGGAGTTTGGTTGGACGATAAATTTTCCAAAGTCGACGCTGAGTCCGTCGGTTCGTCTTCCCTACCTGGGAATGATCCTGGACTCGGTTCAGGCAAAGGTCTTCCTGCTGGAAGACAAACTCAGGACTCTTCAGGAGGAAGTCGGGTCCCTCAGGGACGTTCCGCACTCGTCTCTGCGGACGTGCATGAGATGTCTGGGATTGATGGTCTCGGCCTTCGAGGCGATTCCCTTCGCCCAGTTTCATACGCGGGGTCTCCAATCGGAGATCCTGTCCAGGTGGGACGGGCGACCTCAATCTCTGGATCTTCAAAATCTCGTTGGGCCATCGCACCAGAAGGGACCTTCTGTGGTGGCTCCAGTCCCCGATGGTGTCGGGGGGCAAGTCTTTTCGTCCTATCTCGTGGACGGTGATCACCACGGATGCCAGCCTGTCGGGCTGGGGTGGTGTTCTGGGCATTCTGTCCACCCAGGGAACTTGGTCGGAGGAGGAGTCCTCCCTTCCGATCAACATTCTGGAATTGCGTGCGATAAATCTCTGCCTTCATCATTGGACGGACCGGCTGCGGGGCTGTCCGGTTCGGGTGCAGACGGACAATGCCACGGCGGTGGCCTACATCAACCACCAAGGGGGCACCAGGAGTGCCCGAGCGGCTCGAAGTGGCCGACATTCTGTCTTGGGCCGAGACTCATGTCCCGGTGATAACGGCGGTTCACATTCCAGGGGTGGAGAACTGGCAGGCGGACTATCTGAGTCGCCAGACCCTGGATCAGGGGGAATGGTCTCTCCACCCGGCTGTCTTCCAGATGTTGTGCGCGAAGTGGGGTCTTCCAGATGTGGACCTGTTCGCGTCTCGTCTCAACAACAAGGTTCGTGGCAAGGACGCGCAACCCTCGGGCAGACGCGTCGGACGCGTTAGTGGCCCCGTGGCATCAGTACAAGCTGATGTATGCGTTTCCACCGATTCAGTTGCTGTCCAGGTTCCTTCGCAGGTTACACTCGGAACGCAGCACGGTGATTCTTGTGGCGCTGGATTGGTCTCGCCGGTCCTGGTACGCAGACCTCGTGAATCTGGCGGTCGACGCCCCGTGGCGTCTGCCTCTTCGAGACGATCTCCTGTCTCAAGGGCCGATGTACCATCCTGCTTTACAGTCGCTGGCTTTGACGGCCTGGCTGTTGAGACCGAGGTCCTGAAGGAGAGGGGTCTCTCCCCTGAGGTTGTTCATACCTTGATCAACGCGAGGAAGTCTTCCTCGGGGAAGGTTTACTACCGTACTTGGAAGGCCTATTTTGCCTGGTGTGAGTCCAGGGGGTTTTCACCCCGCACGTACTCGGTTTCTCGAGTATTGTCCTTCCTTCAAACAGGTGTCGATCAGCGTTTGGCGCTGGCTACGATAAAGGGTCAGGTGTCTGCGCTGGCCGTTCTTTTTCAACGTCCCGTGGCTTCCAACTCCTTGGTTGGCACTTTTGTTCAGGGTGTGCAGCATCTGGTTCCTCCTAGGAGGGAACCTCTGCCTCCTTGGGACTTGAATCTCGTTCTATCTGTGTTACAACGTGCTCCTTTTGAACAGATCAGGGAGATCTCGTTGTCTATGTTGTCCAAAAAGGTCGCCTTTTTGGTTGCGATCACTTCGGCTCGCAGAGTGTCGGAGCTGGCGGCTTTGTCCTGCAAGTCTCCGTATCTGGTTATTCACTTGGATAAGGTGGTCTTGCGACCTAATCCTTCCTTCCTTTCTTCCGAAGCGAGTTTCGGAATTCCATCTCAATGAGGATATTGTCTTGCCTTCGCTGTGCGCGAAGCCTAAACATCCGAAAGAGGTGAGACTACATTCTTTGGATGTTCGGGCGATTAAGGTTTACCTTAAATCGACTGAGTCTTTTCGAAAGACGGATTCTTTGTTTGTTCTTCCAGAGGGTCCTCGGAAGGGCATGGCGGCGTCGGCTTCTACCATCGCCAAATGGATCAGGCAGACCGTTGAACAGGCATATGTCTTGCAGGGGAAAGTTCCCCCTATGCCTGTGAAGGCGCACTCTACTAGATCTCTGAGTACGTCTTGGGCCTGTCGTCATGGGGCTTCTGTAGCCCAGGTGTGTAAGGCGGCGACCTGGTCGACCGTACACACTTTCACAAAATTCTACAAGGTGGATGTTCAGGCATCGGCGAATGCTTCCTTTGGCCGCTAGGTTCTTAGTGCGGCTGTTCCCTAGGGTCACCTGTTGGATCCCTGGCTGTTGGGATAAGTTTTTTTTTTTTATCCCCTGGTTATTTGTTTTTCCTGGGTTGTTGCTCCTGTTGAGCAAGTTTTTTTCCTATTGCCCAGCTGGTTTCCTTCCTTTGGTAAGGTTCCTTTCTTTGATGCAGAGACTGCGTTGCCTTACGGCGCGGATGCGTTTCCCACCCCGCATGTTTGCACTGCTTTGGGACGTCCCCATTGTGACGAATATGAAGAGGCGGCGACTGTCGGAGGACGTAAGAGAAAACTGAATTTTTGTAAAATATTACCTGTAAAATTCCTTTGAGTCCTCCGACAGTCGCCGCCCCCGCCCCTCTTTTGGGGTTTTGGTTCTATACTCTACTGCTATTCCACTGAAACTGAGATATGGTTGCAGGAAGTAGGAGGGTATTGACTGAGGGGACCACCCCTTGAGGGTGGGATATGTTAAAAGCTTTAATGTTAACATATTCTGTTGCCTAGCTATTCCTTCGGAGCAAAGTCTAATACCCCATTGTGACGAATATGAAGAGGCGGCGACTGTCGGAGGACTCAGAGAAAGGAATTTTACAAGTAAGATTTTACAAAATTCCGTGTTTTTTTTTTTTCTTTTTTTTTTTATTCCCTATGAGATATGGGGAAAAAATACCTGGTCTGAAGTCATTTCAGAAATAGACAGAATCTCCTTACAGGAGATGGATCACAGCTATTTCATGGAGGTTAAATTGCATAATTTACTGCAGATGGCTTTAAGGGACACAAGTAGCCATGCAACCGGTTTATCTCAGAAATATTTTCAACAAATCCAGGATTTATCTTCTGAGAAATAGAAATTAAAAAGTTTCACAGCTAACCTTATAAATGTTTCAGGCACTGCTTTAAAGGTCAGAGGAGAAGCTTGGTTAAACCGCAACCTGGGAAATTTGCTATCCCCCCACTGATAGTTGATTTGCCCTATGATCGTTTGATTATTGGCATTCAATCTCCTTAAGAGATTGAATTCCATTGTGGATTTTATCAATAAGGTTATTTGGTCCCAATTAAAAATGCCCATTAACTATGAGCATCCCCAGTCCTATTGCAGTCAGTGTAAATGCCATGTGATTGAGGAAAGACCGGACTCTATTGAGATCCATTTTAAGAGTTCCCAAGTTCCAGATCTCATTGTTACAACACCCCCCCCCCCAACCTTAGATGGACAGGAGGATAACACTGTGTCCCCTGAAAGAGTTAAAAATGTTTGCTTGGAAAGTGGTGATCTGATAATTCACCTCCATCCAGAAAATACTGACTCTACTGGGTACAGTGGTCATACCCAATTCTTAGCAGGAATTGAAAAGGTGAATATGTTAATGACCTGGGAAGAACTAAAAGGGCTAAACTGGATCTACGCCAGGAGCACAGTTACATTAGTAGGGATCTGCTAAGTGCCGGGTCACACTTGTGTGATGCAGGAAGGCTGCGAATTTGCAGCCTGTTCCCGCATCGCAAACGCACATCTGGCAGTTCACACTGCCATATGCGATACGCAGGGGGTGTCAATTAAATGTTGACGCCTCCAGTTTGATCGTATATCGCAGTGCGATCTGACAGTTTGCACAGGATCGGATCGCACAAGTGTGAACCACTGTGCGATCCGATCCTGATGTGGCTGAATAAAGGTCATGTGCGAGTTTTGTGTGGGTGCAGTGCGAATTTAGCCATACAAAGTGTATGGCTGAATTCGCACTGCACATCCGATCGCATGTAATGAAGGAGCAGTGCGCTCCAATATTGCATGCGATCGCCGCACACGCTATAGTGTGAACCGGCACTAAAACAAGTGGCCATTCCTAAAGTAATTCGGTATCCAAACCCTCAAAATAACAGTCCATGAATTTGATGATAACTGATAGATAATGCATTTTGCAATGACATTATGACTATTTCTATTGGGGGTAAAACAGCCACTCATTTATTCCTGGTACTCAATGAGCCATGGTGTCAAATGTACATTGGCAACGATATATTACATTGGTTTGCTATAGAAATGGATGTAGTGAATTCCATATTGTGGACTAGATTAAAAGGATTCATGTACTTTCATGAATAAATATATGAAGCCCTCATATTATCCCAGATACTGCCATATGCAGTAAGTGTATTAGTACCACAAAATATTGTCATTCCTCCAGGTTCCAATAAGTTTCTATTGCCTATCCAGGTACCAAAAAGCCAAAATGTTGAGAACCTTGATGCATTATTATGCCTATCAAATTGGATGCAACAACTGGGGATTTCAGTTAGTCATATCCCCATGGTAAATATCCATCAATCCAAAACCCAAATAATTGTACTCCAAATAAAATGCCTTTGTCTAAATACAGTGTAATTGGTCTGGCCTTGGATTCGGATTATACTTTTGGGTTTCACAATGTAGTAATTTGCCTAATTCCTGAACAATATCTCACTGAGGAGCAAATGGTTGAACAAACATTTTTATTCTTCTCCTGAAGGATTTTTCACCATTAACTCAATTTTAGCTTTTTGATCCTGAAAAAGGTACCTGTCAAGTGGAGGAATCCTTCCCTTACCTTTTGATCCACTTAATGAGCAGGAAGCAAAGGAATAGTGTCTTTCAGACTAGTAAGCAAAGTCATGACCTCACTGACAGGCTTGAAGAAGCCTATGAAATAGGTCGGCCTGAAGCTTTTCCAGCATTTTTGGAAATAGTGCAGCAGGAAATCTCCTTAGCTGATGGATGCTCTAATGACCCAGAGCACCAAAAATTAAAAAAGTTCTCCTGGAGTGTCAGGATATCTTCGATAAAGATTCCTATGATTGTGGTGTAACCGACATACACATTGCTAAGATTCAGACTGATCCAGAGGCACCTCCCGTTTTTATGTCAAGCAGTATCGTCTTCTGCTAGCATGTTACAATTTGCTAGCGGAAATAAGGAATGTCAAGGAGAGAGAGGCATTATAAGATTGGTGCACTGTTCTTATAATAATCCTATCCTTGGTATCCTTAAACCGAATGGTCAATGGCATTTATGTGCTGATCTCAGACAGCTCAAAAACGTGTATATATGTCTGGCTGGCCCATGCCATATATCGACCACTGCTTGGCACAAATGCAAGGCGCCAAGATTTCTGTCGCTCATTGACAGACGCAGACTTCTTGATTAAAGCGGTTGTAAACCCTATAAAAAAAAAAAAAAACCTGCAAGTCAAAGGCATAATGAGCTAGTATGCATCGCATACTAGCCCATTATGTGTAACTTGCCTTAAAACGAAGCCCCAACACGGACCCCCGGACATCGATGCGGGCGCTGCCATGATCCCTCGTCGTCTCTTCCGGGTTCGGCGGCTCCGACACGCTGATTGGCCGGGAGAGACGGCTCCAGCGCGCTGATTGGCCGGAGCCGCGATGACGTCACTCCCGCGCATGCGCGCGGGAGTGATTTTTTCCGGCAAGCTCCCGGCAACTTAATTGAAGGTCCCCCCAGACCTTCAGAGCGCATGCGCCGCTCACGCGAGCGGCTGCATGCACTGTAAATATCTCCTAAACCATGCCGGTTTAGGAGATATTATTTGTACCTACAGGTAAGCCTTATTATAGGCTTACCTGTAGGTAAGTGTCAAAAAGCGGGATACAACCGCTTTAATATCAGTAGGGTTATACTGCCCCCTACAGGAGTAGGACACTAGGCAGGAAAAAAAGTTCTGGCCACACCTATGGGCAGTCCCAGGGGGAATATCCTCTCTCTCCCTGCTATAGGATGTCAGTTTTTTTTTTTCTGCCTAGTCAGGAGTAAGGACCTAAGTTCCTTGCTGGGATCTCTGGTCCTGGCAAGCTTTTTTAGATCTTTTTTTAGTTAGCTTTTTTTCTCCAGTTGTTCCTGTGAGATCTTCAAGCAATTATGCTGGATCTGGGCGACGGGCTGGATGTTGAGATCCAGTGGTCACCCCAGCCGGCCTACGAGCGCGTGCAGGCCCTAGCTCCGCGCTGGGTCGGCCGCGACATAGTCCCACTGAGACGGGGACTGGCCCAGCGAGTTAAACGTCTCGCCAGGTTGCCTAAGACCAGTCTGAGCCTGAGTCGCGGCGTCCGTGTTGGCCGACAGCCCCCCCACCTCGTGGAGAGGGGTTCTGTCAGGAGTTGGCGCCCGCCTGTTCCGGTCTGGTGAGTAGAATGTTCCCCCCTCTCCCCCTGACGGGTTTTGGGGTGGACGCGGGCCCCTCCCTGGGATTGTCGGACCCTCATGATTCTGGGTTCCCCTCTGTCCTGTTACGCACCCCCACCTATCTGCCCCCCCTCCTCACTAGTATGGTTGTGGGAGGTGACTCCAGGGATCTGGGTTACAGGCCGCATATGGGGGCGGTGGGGTGCGCCGCCGGTGTTGCCCTAAACGATCGTGTGGGGGGGTTACTACCTGTGCTTTCAGGCCCATCTACCGATCGATCCGTGGGTAGGCACGCGGGGGTCCCCTTTTGGCACTGCGGACCGCACGAGGCCGCCATTTTTCCGCGGGCCACCATTTTGTTGTAGCCTACATGTGCTCTGCATGGCAGCGGCCATCTTGGTACACCCAGCTCGTTTTGCTTGAGAGCTGAGCAGCTGTGGGAGTTACTGAGGGCGTATAAGGGGGCGGAGCCCCTCCCTAGACCCGGGAAAATCACTCCACAGGACTTCCTGTCATGTAGACAGCGCTGAGAGCAGTCCTATTTGAACTCTGGTGCATCATGTGGTGAGCCGTTTGGGGGTCTCTCTTCTCTCTCTGAGGGGGTCTCGAGGCACGTGACCACTGAGGGGTGCTGTAGCGCTGGGGGATTCTTTTAAAAAAAAAAAAAATTTTCTTTATTTTCAATTTTGTCATTTTTTGCTGACAGGTTCCCCTGGCGTTGCCATGGACCCTGCTGCACATGTGTCCCCATCTGATCCCCTCGAGGTGACTGCAGGGCCCTCCGATTCTCCACTTACCATTGATGCGCTTTCGGCAGTCCTGGAGTCATTTGTGTCCCGGGTGGAGGTGGCCTGTCAGGGACGGGGGGCTAAAAAATGACCCCCGCCTACCCCTGTCTTGTCTGATGCCTCAGACTCTGAGCCGGTCACTGCTGCTGCGGGTTCCTCCTTTAGGGCTGATGTCCCGCGCCCCGTCTCCTGACAGTGAGGATGATGTTCCTGCCTCTGGCATAGCACAGGACAAGGCACTGGTGGACGCACTGTTTATGTCAGTCCGGGAGACCCTAAAACTGGAGGTTGCACCTGTGGATGCAGCTCAGACGGAAGTTGCCTTTGGCACTTGCAAGCCCTCCAAAGTGGCAAAGGTGTTTCCCTTTCCCAAATGCTTTGACGATATTATTAAAAATGAGTGGGTCCATCCAAAACGACCCCCTGGGATGCCTAAGCGGATTGCTAGGCGCTACCCGTTTGAAGAGTCCCTCCTTAAAAAATGGACGGTGCCACCTTCGGTGGATCCGCCGGTTTCCAGACTAAATAAGGCTACGGTTACCCCGTCCTTTCGGGATCCGGTTGATCGTAGGGCAGAATCTGTGTCCCGTTCCATATTCTCCCTGGCAGGGTCGGCCTTAAGGCCAGTGTTTACCATTGTTCTGGTTTCACAGACATTGACAGAATGGGCCAAGCTGTTACGCCATGACCTGGAGGGGAGAAGTCTCCCCCCTGCCATGCCGGAGTTGCTGGAGCAAATAGTGCAGGGGCTACAGTTGGTTTGTGACGCCGCACTGGACGCTGCCCCATTGCTGGGGCGTGTGTCGATCTCGGCGGTGGTCCTCCAGCGCATGCTATGGTTAAAGTGCTGCTCAGTGGATCAGGCTTCCAAAAAAGCATTGACTGATCTCCCTTTTCAGGGGGATCGCTTGTTTGGTGCTACCTTGGATGAGATTATCAAGGATCTCACTGGGGGCAAGACCACCTTTTTACCACAGGCTAATAAGGGTAAGGAACCTCGTCGCAGACAGGGACCTTCCTTTACAGCTCACAAGAAGTTTTTTTGCTCCTCCGGGGCGGGCGATAAGGTAAAGTCCTCCAAAGCCCCCCTGGGGGGTTCCAAGAGACCCTGGTCTGGTAAGCAAAAATCCGGTCCTTCCAGACCTGAGGATAAGACCGCTTCAGCCTGAAGGTGCGCCCCCCCACCCATATCAGGGGTGGGGGGTGTCTTCGCCGGTTCCCGGACCCGTGGCTCTCCATGATTCGGGGATACGAGATCGAGTTTCGATCGCTTCCACTGGTGCAGTTCTTCCCTTCCAATATGTGACTGTCCCCGGATCGCCTAATAGCTCTGTTGGGGGCAGTGCAGGACTTGATGCAAGTGGCGCCCATAGACATCAAGGGTGCCTATCTTCACGTTCCCATTTACGCAGGACACCAGCGGTGTCTGCGCTTTGCGGTGGGAAGAGGACCATTATCAGTTTGTGGCTTTACCCTTTGGTCTCGCCTCTGCTTTCTGGGTCTTCACAAAGGTTTTTGCCCCAGTCCTGGTGGTGTTGCGGCAGCGGGGCATATCAGTCCTGGGCTACCTGGACGACCTCCTCTTCTGTGCGGAGTCTCTGCGGACTCTCCAAAAGGAGATTCTTCTCAAATGGAATTGGAATCCCGATTCCCTGGACAATCGGATCCTGCTGAGCGAGCGGACCATGTAGTTTCTGGTTTGGGAGCCTCGGTCTCCGATGCTCAGTCAGGGGAAGCCCTTTTTTCCGAAAGTATCCAGGTTATCGATAAATGTGTTGGAACTGAAAGCGATCAGGTTTTGCCTGGTTCGCTGGACCGAGCATCTTCAGGGCTGCTCGGTTCGGATTCAGTCGGACAATGCCACGGCCTATGTCAACCATCAAGGGGGCACCAAGAGTGTTCTGGCGGCCATGGAAGTGGCCGGCATTTTTTGTTGGGCGGAACAGTTTGTTCTGGCTCTTTCTGCAGTTCACGTTCCGGGTGTGGAAAATTGGTAGGCGGACTTTCTCAGCCGTCAGACCCCGGATCAAGGGGAATGGCCTCTTCAGACAGAGGTGTTTCACCAGTTGTACCTTCATTGGGGCACCCCGGACGTTGATCTGTTGACACTTCGGTTCCACAGAAAGGTGCAGAGGGTTGTAGCCCGCGCCCGCGATCCTCTGGCGGACGCTGCAGACGCACGGAATACTCCATGGGGGCAGTACCAGCTGCTGTATGCCTTTCCTCCTCTCAAGTTGTCACCGAAACTTTTTCGCAGGATAGAGGCGGAGGGAATTCCAGTCATCCTTGTGACTCCAGATTGGCCTCATCGGGCCTGGTAAGCCGTCTTGGTGAGGTGGGTCGCAGACGCTCCTTGGCGACTTCCTCTCGGGGAGTAGCCGCTGTCTCAGGGACCGATCGTCCATCCTGCTTTACGATCGCTGGCTTTGACGGCTTGGCTGTTGAGAGCCAGGTGCTGAAGGACAGGGGTTTGTCTACTTCAGTTATCCCTACTCTGATTAAAGCGAGGAAAGCGACTTCCAGAAAGGTCTATCATCGCACATGGAAGTCTTATATCGCGTGGTGTGAATCCCTCGGGTTTCCTCCACGTTCCTACTCGGTGGCTCGGATTTTGGCCTTCCTGCAACGGGGGGTTGAGCAGAAGCTGGCCTTGAGCACTATCAAGGGTCAGGTTTCAGCATTGGCGATCTTCTTCCAGAGGCCACTGGCTACTCATTCCTTGGTGCGGAATTTCATTAATGGGGTGCGGCACCTGGCTCCTCCGGTGCGCACGCCCTTACCGCCCTGGGATCTTAATTTGGTGTTGTCGGTTCTCCAGAAACCTCCCTTTGAAAATATTAGGGAGATTCCCTTGCTTACCTTATCCCAGAAGGTGGCCTTTTTGGTGGCTATCACTTCTACACGCAGGTTATCGGAACTGGCTGCGTTGTCCTGTCGTTCCCCATATCTGGTGGTTCATAAGGAGAAGGTCGTTCTTCGTCCGAATCCATCCTTTCTTCCTAAGGTGGTTTCAGAGTTTCATTTGAATGAGGATATTGTTGCCTTCCCTGTGTCCTAAGCCCAGTCATCCTCGGAGTTTGCATTACACTCCTTGGATGTGGTTCGGGCGATCAGGGTGTACTTTGTTACTACTGACTCTTTTCGTAAGGCTGATTCACTTTTTGTGATCACGGATTGCCCTAGAAAGGGGTTGCCTGCGTCTGCCGCGACCATCTCCAGATGGATCCGACAGACGGTGGTACAGGCTTATTCGATTAAGGGTCGGGTTCCTCCGTTCCCTGTTAAGGCGCACTCCACTCGGGCTCTTAGTGCTTCCTGGGCCTTCCGCCATCAGGCGTCGGTGCTTCAGGTTTGCAAGGCGGCTACCTGGTCGTCGGTTCATACCTTTACAAAATTTTATAAGGTTGATGTACTGGCATCGGCGGATGCCTCTTTTGGCCGCAAGGTTTTGCAGGCTGCTGTTTGAGGAGACCTTTGGTCTACCTCGGGTTTTGTTGTTTTCAGGTGGGTCTCATCCTTTTGTTTCGATGAGTCCTCTGTGCTTCTGGTTGGGCCTTCTGGATTGGATTTTTATTTGTTATCCCACCCCTCACTTGTGGCACTGCTTTGGGACGTCCCTACTGATATTAATCAAGAAGTCTGCGTCTGTCATTGAGCGACAGAACTGGATTTTTGACTTACCGTAAAATCCTTTTCTCAAGCTCATTGACAAGACGCAGGACCCGCCCCTCTATTTTGATTTGGGTTGGTTTGAATTCTCCGACACTGCTTTGTTACATAACTGACATCCTATAGCAGGGAGAGAGGCTATACCCCTGGGACTGCAGGGAGAGAGGATATACCCCTGGGACTGCTCATAGGTGTGGCCAGAACTTTTTTCCTGCCTAGTGTCCTACTCCTGTAGGGGGCGGTATAACCCCACTGATATTAATCAAGAAGTCTGCGTCTGTCAATGAGCTTAAGAGAAAAGGATTTTACGGTAAGTCAAAAATCCAGTTTTTTACCACACTGAATTGTGCCCAAGGCTATTGGACCATCAAGTCCTGAAGACCAATATAAACTAGCATTTACCTTCAGCAAGGAACAGTTTACCTGGAATTGAATAACGTTTGGCAATATAAATGCAGGTCATGAATTTGCTGTGTTCTTACACATGGCTATGCCTGATGCCACCGAAAGGGGAAATTTAACCTACGTGGATGATTTTTTGTTTAGGCATGTGCTTAGTCAGTTGAGAGGCAGGTGTTAAAATTGTATTACAGAAAGCCTAATGGTGTCGTACCAAGGTCAACTTCCTGGGACATGAAGTCACTTCCGAAGGCCTAAATCCTCAAAAGAAAGTGGAGGCTGTGATGAAGTCTAAAACGCCTACCAATGTCGGTGAACTGAGAATTTTTGGGTATGATGATTTATTCACGTAAGTTTGAGAGCTATGCAGAAATCGGCAAACCATTGTTGACATTTCTAAAGCAGGATTTACCATGGACATGGGGGGTGATGACCAGGAACAATCCATGGTTGAGCTTAAGAGAACTCACCCAAGCCCATGTCTCGTATATCCTGAGGTAGGGGGTGTAAACCCTTTTTATCTAGAAACTGGTTTTACAAACCTCAGGAGCAGTGCTTTGTGTCAAAACAAGACCAATTGAACAAGGTTATTGCATATGCCAGCAAGTCCCTGTCACCTGTAGAGGTAAATTTCAATGACTGTGAAAAAGCATTATTAGCCATAGTCTGGGCCCTTTAAAACTTTACAAATTTACATTCAGGGTGAGAAAATCATCATACGATACACCAACCACTAAAATATTTACAAAGTGACAAAATCAGAGATGGAATTTTTCCAACAGCAAAATAACTGCGTGGATGTTATCTTTACAAGGTTGGCCATTAGAAGTCCGGTATAAACAAAATAGTCCAGTAGCTCAAGGACTTGCCGAACTTCATGATTGTGCGGCTCATTCTCATATAGGAACAAATCTCTTCCCCCCCCCCCCCCCTTACAAAGCATATGATTACTGTCCTTTACTCCATGTGTATATATTGATGGTTATCACGTCACCGAGGGGATGAGAGAAAACAAATAGGTATTGGAATCACTTGGACAAGTTAATTCCCAAATGTTTCGGTAGGATACAGCAGGTGCTAATAGCAGCCAAGTGTCCGAATTAGCAGCTGTATACAAAACTGTTCAAATTGCTATAGAGCATTGTGACAGTACGCACCGTCACAGACTGAAAAAACGTTGTGACAGATAAATTGATGGTTTGGACTGCTTCAGTTGGTCAGACTTGTAACAGATACATGTCATCAGCTCAAACACCTGTCTTCCACGCATTGTAAATGATGCTGATTTGCTCATCCATTTACGGTGGGTTCTCAGTATTTACACTAAAATGTGTATTGTATCTTGTTTTTATCTTTGGTTCCGGCAGTCTGGTCTTCCAGGCTGGCTTAACCACTTACCGCAAAGTGACGTAGATCTACGTCGGCTTACTTTGCGCTGTGATACCGGGATGATGCCTCTAGCTAGAGGCACCATCCCGGTACCGTGGTTTACAGCCAACGGTCGGCTTTCCGTCGGTAATGAACATTACCCGGGTGAGCTATTTTAGCCGCCCCCGTCACCAATAGCTCGCGCACGAAAAAAAAAAACTTATACGGAAGTCGAGCTGTGAATGAAATTGCAGTTCAAACCACACATGTGAGGTATCGCCGCGATCGCCAGAGCGTGAGCAATAACTAAAAAAAAAAAAAAAAAAAAAAAAAAAAGCTACACTAACTCTAAACTGGTAACCGTTAAAAAAATTTAAAGCGTCGCCTATTGGGATTTCTATTGACCGTAGTTTGTTCCATTCCACGGGTGTGCACAATTTTAAACCGTAACATGTTGGGGTATCTACTCGGTGTGACATCTTTCACAATATCCAAAAAAAATGGGCTAACTTTACTGTTTAGTATTTTTTAAATGCAGTGAAATGTGATTTTTCATAATTTTTCCCAAAAAATGGCGTTTTTAATTAGCATGTGAATGATGACCTTGTCTAGATGGGGATTAGCCATGAGTCAGCATTACCTCGTTAACTAATTGTGTGATGTTTGGGTAAATATTTGGGCCATTGTTCATGTAGTGACTGACATAATTCTCAAGTGTGTAAAAAATCTTGTTCAATAAAGGAGTTGTTTCCAGACGCATACAAGCTGTCAGGCTAGTTTTGTATGATGACGGCTAGTTTTGTATGATGGCAACTGGGATTTGATATCCATGTTCATGACTGCTAGGAAGCTGTATATTGACGGAAGACCACGTACAGTGTGAGTCGGAGTTCCGTTAAATTTGTGGCAGTGGTGGGATGGCATCCTAGTGCGAGGAGAAGCGGCTCTCCGACACCGGTAACGTTATGGAGCAAGCTAACACCTGTGCAGCGTCCCCATAAGAGCAGAGGTACAGATATCAGCCGCCATGGAAGAGGAATTTTGAAAGGAGGTTACGAGAGATGCAGATACTGCACATGGGGACCAGTGTTATACCAGGTCCTGCTGGGATGGCATGATTCTGTGCGCTTGGATCTCTAGAAGGAAACGCCAGCCCCATGAGCAGTGCCACCATGGGAAAATCCTCCCCTCCATCCAGAAAAGGTATTGGTCACAGTATGGATTGCGGGAGCTGTTTTTGAGATACACCGCACAAGGAGCAGACTGTTGTTATTATACAGGATTTATATAGCACCAACAGTTTGCGCAGCGCTTTACAATGTGGGGGAAGACAATACAGTTACAGTACAATTCAATACAGGAGGAATCGGAGGGCCCTGCTCGTTGGAGCTTACAATCTAGAAGGGAGGGTCAAGTGAAACAAAAGGCAGTAACCGAGGGGGAAGGCAGGTGGATAAAATGGAGGTAGAGTTGTTAGATGTGGGTAGTATAGGCTTCTCTGAAGAGGATTTTCAGAGATCGCCTAAAAGCTAATAGAGTAGGAGATAAACAGACAAGGGTAAAGAGTTCCATAGGATTGGAGAGGCTCTGGTAAAGTCCTGGAGGCGAGCATGGGAGATGGTGACAAGGGAGCTAGAGAGCAGGAGGTTCTGAGAGGAACGAAGAGAACGATTAGGTTGGGATTTTGAGACTAGGCTGGTGATGTAGCTGGAGGCTAAGTTGTGGATGGCTTTGGAAGATGTTGTTAGTATTTTGAATTTGATTAGTTGAGCGGAAGCCAGTGGAGGGCTTGACAGGAGCGGCGGACACTGAGCGATTGGTAAGATGGATGAGTCTGGCGGCAGCATTCATGATGGATTGAAGGGGGGATAGCCTGTGTAGAGGTAAGCCAATGAGAAGGGAATTGCAGTAGTCGAGGCGCGAGATGACCAGGGAGTGAACTAGAAGCTTTGTTGTGTCTTTGGTTAGAAAGGGGCATATTTTGGAGATGTTGCGGAGGTTAAGGCGGCAAGATTTTGACAGCGACTGGATGTGGGGCTTGAAGGAGAGTTCAGAGTCCAGGATAACATCTAGGACCTGGGCTTGTGGGGATGGGCTGATAGTAATACTTTTTATCAATGTTGACAGGGAGATCAGGGGAAGGGGCTAGGGGTGGAGGAAAAATTATCAGCTCAGTTTTGGAGGGATTGAGTTTGAGGAAGTGATGGAGACATCCAGACCGATTTATCACATAGTAAATTAGTGATAAGTGCGGAGACTGAGGGAGAGAGCGAGCTGAGGGGTGGATAAATAGATTTGGTTATCGTCAGCGTAGAGATGGTATTGGAAGACATGGGAGGCTATCAGCTGACCCAGAGAGGAGGTATAGATTGAAAATAGGAGGGGTCCAAGAACAGAGCCTTGGGGGACCCCAACAGAGAAGGGGAGAGGAGGAAGTAGGAATTGTAAGTAACGCTAAAGGTGCGATTGGATGATGAGTAGGAAGATAACCAGTGAAGAGTACAGTCACGGAGACCAAAGGCGTGGAGTTTTTTGTGGAGGGGATGGTCAATGGGGATGATCGAATGGTTCAGGTCGACCATCGGCTCGACCCGAACATTGGCTGTTCGAGGTTCGGCCGAGTTCCGAACTTTTTGCTGAAAGTTCGGGATTCGGCAACCAGAACCGACCAAAATGCAATGGGACAGGAAATGGGCTTTAAAGCCCGTGAATGGACCAGAACCATCAGTAAAAGCCAATTGAGGGGGCAGGAGAATGCTAGGAATGTGATTGGAGTGACTAGGGGGTCCAGAGGCCAATCATTAGTGAATACGCCCCCCAGTATATAAGATAGCCCCGCCAAATTCCTAGCATTGTAATACAGGGACGTGGAAGCAGTTCTGTTACTCCTGCTTCAAAGTGTCATTTAGCAATTATTAGTGTGAGGAAAGGGATATCTAGTGTAGTTGGGGTGCTATTTTCCACTTTAGATTCAAAAATCTAGTTTCTGTAGGGAAAGTGTTAGTGCCAGGGTGACCGTAGTGTAGGGTAAACTGACTCTGACTGCTATGGCAGGGTGACCAAACCCTTCCATGTCAGGGTGACTGCTATAGAGAAAAGATTGTTTCTCTTAGGTCACTTATAGAACAGGGATATGGCTTCTAGCATGTCACCCTGCTTTTTGCTGCAGGCATTTATAGGGCTTTTTTGAGGACATGTTTGGAGTCAGGCATGACATCTGAACTTCTGTATAGGGGTATATACACCTACACATATATAGGTGTGAAAGTAGCAGAAAACTATGCTTGCACTAATGAAATAATTAACAGGCATATGGCTCAGCTACTATAACACCTATAAATGTGTGAAGTGTATAAATACGTGTGTGTGTGTGTGTGTATATACCCCTGTTCAGATGTTTTGCCTGCCTCCAAAGACCCCAAAAACGCCCAGGTGTGTTATTGCAGGCATTTTTTTGGGGTCTTTGGAGGCAGGCATGACATCTGAACTTCTGTATAGGGGTATATATACACACATGTATGTGTGTGTATATATATATATATACACCTACACACGTATAGGTGTGAAAATAGCAGAACACTATGCTTGTGCTAATGAAATAATTAACAGGCATATGGCTCCGCTCCTATCACACCTATAAGTGTATAAATACATATAAGTGTGTGTGTGTGTGTGTGTGTGTATATATATATATATATATATATATATATATATATATATATATATATATATATATATATATATATATATATATATACCCCCTATACAGAAGTTCAGATGTTTTGCCTGCCTCCAAAGACCCCAAAAAACACCTGCGCCAAAAAAAAAAACGCCCAGGTGTGTTTTTGCAGCAGGCGTTTTTTTGGGGTCTTTGGAGACAGGCAAAACATCTGAACTTCTGTATAGGGGTGTGTATATATACACACTTGTATGTATTTATACACATATATAGGTGTGATAGGAGCGGAGCCATATGCCGCCTGTTTAATTAGCACAAGCATAGTGTTCTGCTACTTTCACACCTGTGTATGTCCTGCCTCCAAAGACGCCCAAAAAACGCTTGCTACAAAACCGGCAAGGTGTGAAAATAGCGGAGCCATATCCCTGTTCTATATTAATTCTAATACAAATGAACTCTTTTTTTTCTGGTTCTGGACATGCTACAGAGCTGAAACTTCACAGGTACATTTTTTTTTAGACACCCCCCCCCCCCCCCCACAGACACTAAATCTAAAAATCTTTTTTTTTTTATTTTTTTTCAATAATTGGCTCTCTATCGAATGACAATTTTTAAGAACTTTTTTTGTGTGATTAATAGTCCCTGGGGCATGACCCAGAACCCTAGGCACTTTTTAGGGGCATTTATTGGGTTTTAGGGCTTCAAAATGGTGGTTTTTGATTTCCTAAGTTCGGGTCCCATTGATTTCAATGGGGTTCTGAATTCCGGGCCGAACTTTTGGGAAGTTCGGATGTTCTGGTCGAACCGAACTTTTGAAAAAGTTCGATCATCCCTAATGGTCAACCGTATCAAATGCAGCAGAAAGGTCCAAGAGGAGGAGTACAGAATAGTGTCCATTGGTTTTTGGCTGTTAGTAGATCGTTTGTCAGTTTTAGGAGAGCAGTTTCAGTGGAGTGTTGAGGCTGAAATTTAGACTGAAGGGGATCAAGGAGGAATTTCTCGGGCAAGGTGGTCGCACAGTCGGTTGTAGACCAGACGTTGAAGGAGTTAGGATAAAAAGGGGAGCAAGGAAATGGGGCGTAGGTTAAGATCGGTTGGGTCCAGTGAGGGCTTTTTAAGTATGGGGCTGACTAGTGCATGTTTTAGAGAGTTGGAAGATGCCAGAAGAGAAGGAGAGATTGAAGATGTGGGTTAGTGAGCGTAGAATGGGGCCAGAGGGTGAGCGTAGCATGTGCGAGGGAACAGGATCCAGAGGGCAGGTGGGTAAGTGGACATTAGCAAGTAGTTTAGCAACCTCGTCTATAGTGGTGGGGTTGAATGAGGGAAGTAGTGATCGCACCTGTGGGCATGTAGCGTGGAAGGTATCTGAACAGCAATGATCTCCTTACGGATTGCCAACCACTTCAAACAAGAGATTGATGCAATCTCCTGGGCAGTGAGTCAGTGGGTGGAGGACGGAGTAGAGAGTTAAAGTAGCGAAGAGTTGCCGGGGGCGAGATGACAAGTTGTTAATAGACAGTTGAGTTAAGCAGGCAGGTCTGGGCGGAGATGTGGTTGGAAGAGAGCTATAGTGCCCTCCGGTGGTACGTATCCCAAACATGCCCTTGGATAGCGGATGACAGCCCAACGGAAGGCTTTGGCTATGGTGGCCATGGACTGTTGTATGGCAATCTGTCAAGGGACACTAACTTTGGGAGCGATTTGGAGTGGCAGTTAGAGGAAATTATGGATTACACATAGGATTCTGTACATCTTGGAAGTGCTTTGGGCACTGGAAGATATGGCGTTTCTTGTCCAGGAATGGGAGCTGGAGATCACCTACAGACGGCTGCTAGACTCTGCTCAGCGCCAGGGCTGGGCAACCTTGCCTGGGAATATCCAGAAGAATCTACCATATGGCACAGTAAAAGTGTGCTTTGCTCACCTGCACCCATGGTCTTGGATGCGGAGGTCTTATGGCGGATGCGAGCGCTGATTCACCTGGACAAACTCGTTTCTGCACAGGCCGAGCGTGGATGGAGGAATGCATCTGTCCAGCCACTGGATAAAGGTATGGGAGAAGAGGAAGCCATCTTCATTCCCTAACCATGGATCACAGATGTAATTGACTTCCATCGGAGGATGATATGGATAAGTCACCTGCCAAGTGTGACACTGGGACCAAGTGCCACCAGCCCATGCCCTGGACTTTCAGCAATTCCAGAGACTAAGGATTTAATAGATTTTTCTGCTGGGGAGGAACATCCCAGTGAGCCTGCAGCAGAAGAGCGGGCATCCAGGCCTATTGCTGCTGACCTTTACCTGCAACAATTGGTGACCCAGGAAGATGTGTGCAAGGCCACTGACTTTACAGTTTACTTTACAGCAGAAGTGCTGGCAACAGGGCAGTGCTACAAACCTCTGCCCAGCACCCGCAAAAGCTACAGAGTTCCGGGAAGCTGGGGGAATTGGCCCCTTGCCCCAGCAACAAGCTGAAGTAAAGCTTCTACACCTACCCAGCAGAAGAGCTGTAAACAGAGCAGAGTGTGGTTGGCCTCTGCCCTCAACATACAAAAGATGGAGTTCCTGTGATAGTGGATGGCACTGCAGTCTTCACGTTTATATCCCAGGGATGCTGGGACAGTCGGCCCAGATCCCCAACAGCCTGATGAAGTGAGCCCCACCACCCTGTCTTCTCTCCAGCGGCTAAAAGGACTCCCAGGAGAAGGGCCAGTCCATGCATATCCCCAGCAGCGGGTATGTTCTCCGAGAGGCAGAGGTTTGCTGGATGAGTAACGCTGTTTTTCCAGGCAATTTGTTTGGGGTGGTGGGTGCAGACATTGGGAGGGCCTGTGGATCACGGCCTACCTTAGAGAGGTTGGAAAGTTCTCTCAGCCTACTAGGCTCCTCGTGTCTAATTCACCATGTCTATTAAGGACCCAGGGTGCCCAAGAAGCCCAGTCTGGCCTGCCCAAACCATACTTTCACAGACTGATTGGCTATGGGAGCTCCATGCGCCTTGCCAGGATAAACTTACCAACTATGTGGAACTTTGTCAAGGAAGCTGCCATAATGGATTGGCTCTTTGGGACTTGTTACCCGACTAACTTGGGCACAGACCAGTTGGTCTGGTACCTGGTTAGTCTACCTTTTTGGGGGGGGGGGGGGGGAAGATATGTGATGGTAGCAGATACCTAATGGTTTGAATTGCTTCAGATGGGACAGCAACATTTTTCAGCAATATCTTCATATAGAAATATGAAGATTTAATCCTATTTTACACTGGGAGATAAACTTCATGGCAATTGTCTATAACAGTCTAACTTCTGGATAATGTGTATTCCATGTCCCTGCATGCCAGACAGGCTTCCCTATTTGTGTATTGTTAGTTTACCTGTCTCATTGTTGAATGTTATTGACCTCACATTGTTCTGTCCAGATGGCAAGAGAATTTTGTTTAGTTCCTGTATACACTTTATCTGCATATGCTTCATTAATCGGGCAGAGGAGGGATTGTGTACACTGTACGAGTGTAAAACTGTTTTCATTGGATTGTGATTGTCAGGACCTGTTTTCAACAAGGTCAACCTGGGTGGTAACCTTGTGGGGGAAAACTGCATAAGTCTTGAATGAAGTTGAGTTATACTTAACCCTCAATCTAGAGTCCTGTCTCTCATTGGGGGAATTGGCTACAAGGGATTGCTATGTCCTCCATACTCCCTTGGATAATCACTAAGCTCTTGTAAGAGCTTGTTCTGCTGCACTCTGGGGAAAGAGGTTCACCCACTGGAACCTGGAGCTTTGTCGTAGGAACTGTTCATGGGGTCTGAGGCGGTTATGGTGTCTGGAGTACTAGGAGAATCCGTAAATGCAGGTACCCGGTCGGGGTGCCGGTTGATCCGTTACAAGCCTATAATCACCATATAGTCACTGACTCCAATTTTGTTGAATGCCTGCTTGGAAAAATAACATGTTACGGTCTAATAACAAACCTGTAAAAAATTCTGTGCCATTGATGCATTAGTCAAAAGTAACGGTTTAACCATTTATTGGAAGAAAACTAAAGGTCATTCTAAAACCCAGAACATGGACAAAGAAAATGATCTAGCCGATCAACTTGCCAAACAAGGTGCAATCAATGGAGCAAATGTAGACACAGAGCATCTACTAGGACTGATACTCATTGAAGCTGTCACTAGACAACGAGCTAGAGCTCAAACTACAAATGTGACACAATGGAGTAGAGTCCAAGTGAGGATCTAATTAAAAGCCAAAAGGAAGATCCTATACTTGGGATATTTTTATAAGCATATTGAAGATCCTAGTAACAACCCCCCACCCCATATTGGAGGATTATGCCCAAAAAGACCTCTGATTACTTGTAAAAACCAAATCTCAGTTTAATATTCAGAATGGTTTAGGATGGTTTACTAATGAGGACATATAAGAATGGTCTTCAACAGTGGGTAGTTCCCACTATGTTTAGAGGTCTAATGTTAAACATGCTCCTGATGCACCCACACCAGGTCACCGTAATGAGAAGATTACCTACAAATTACTATGCGATTATGCCTATTGGCGATTATGTTGAAAGATGTCCAAACTTACTGTCAGTGTTGTCTGGTCTGTGCTCAGTTGTAACCTCAAGGTCCTACACATCGTGCCCCACAGGGTTTCTCATTGCCATGGTCCGATTTACAGATTGACTTTATAGGTCCTGTTACAAAGTCATCCAGGGGTAACTAATACATAACAATAACTTTTGTGTTTACCAGCTCATAACACTGCTGAAACGTGTGCCGCTTTGCTTATTAACCATGTATGTATTTTCCAGATTTGGTCTACATTAAGGATTGAGTCTGATCAAGGGCGGCACTTTACAAGTGCGGTAATGTCTAAGCTGTGGAAAATCTTGGGTCAAATGGAAACTACACATTGCATATCGTCCAGCATCTAGTGGAGCGCTATAACCAGTCAATTGGCAACATCCTTAAGAAATTCATCAAAGAATCAGGTAAAGACTGGGACATAGTTGCCTTTAGTGCTCATGGCTATTAGAGCCACACCAAGCGCTGCTACCAAGGTGTTGCCCTTTGAACTGATGACAGGTAGGAAAATGGTCCTTCCACAACATCTGTTGTATCGCACAGCAGATCATAACCTGATCAATGCAGCCATGACAAATCCGTATGTGGAAAACTTACATCAACATCTTCAGCATGCTTTTGATTTTGCACAGAAGAATCTTGAGAAAGCAGCTGCAGGTAATAAAACTTATGATCTAAAAACCACCAAGAAGGAATATGAGACCTTACCTGTGGTTTTACAAAATAAAAATTGTCAAGAATGATGTGTTGTAGAAAAATGGGTTCATGTCCATCAATTAGGTGCTTGTCATCCTAGGTCTCAACTGAGAATACTGGAAGGTGAAGCTGAAGAAGAAACCTAAGTATATAATTTTAACATTGTGATATTTTCTCTCAATTGACAGATCTTTACATGTAAAGCTTTTCCTTAGTTGCATTAATCTTGCAAAATACCAATTTATATATATATATATATATATATATATATATATATATATATATATATATATATATATATATATATATATTTATTTATACTGTGTTTTATCTAATAGGAGGAAATTGACCTTCCAAACCAGGTCGTTGATTGAAACAGATGATGATGAATACCAAAAATGCAGCGATTGGATGGGTCGTCTTAATCCTTGGTGCCCAATTCAGGACAGAATCTAGTGAGTCGGGTCCATCAGGAATCATGTTGCAAGACGCCCCAGGATTCTTAATGGAAAGGAACATTTTGTTTCAAAAGATCTTTGAGTTTGGATCCAAAGATATCCATTGAGAGGAAATACAATACATCCTATTTTCAGTTGGAGATGCGAGAATGGTATATTGCACATGTGTGCAGAGCTCAGTCTAAGGTGCGAGACATTCTAGAACATGCAAGGAAAACCATTCATTATCCATCCAAAGTCCAAAAATGAAAGTCCATTCTCTGATTCCTAATTGCTAGTATTGTTTTTACTATGCTTTTGAATGGTGATTGCCAATACCACCTTGGCCATCGTTTTGTCTCCATAAAGACTTTACATGCTGAAGTTGGAGATTTAAAGGAAAATATAGAGTATCTTTTACCAGGAAATTGAATTTCAAAAGACTAATCTGGAACAATTGGTTGATGTAGTTAACAATATTATAGCTACTACAAACTTTCATTCAGAACTGATTTTGCGTTCTATTGAACTACTTAAGTCATGAACAATTCCAATATGAACTCTTTTTTTTTTTTTTTTTTTTTTTTTTTTTTTGAGGACAAAGCATTTCTTCTGACCTTTTTTCCCAGATGTGTCCAAGGTTGTTCGCCTAAATATTGGGAAGGAGGGGGGGGGGGAGGAATCGTATAAGGCCCATACATATTAGTTTATGCATATTGTTATATTGGGCAGCCTAGAAGCCATTTTGTCATGAGGTTAATGGTAAGTTTTGTCCTTGTAAGATTTTAGTCTCAGCAAAGACTCTCAAGCAAGCAATACATTTAAGGGGCCCAGACTACATGCCAAGACGAGGGCTAGTCATGATGGCAAGCTGGGTTCTAATGAGGGTGATGTCATTCTTGTCTGTCTGAATTTTAACAATGAACAAGAGATCAGATTTTTTTTTTTTCTTTGTTTCTTTTTTTAAGGCTCATATAAAAAATCTGCTTGAGGAAACATTTGTAATAACTGTATTTTCAACAATATGATGTCATTGTATTATATGAAGCATATACATAGGCCTACTTAAAGTTCTAGGAATGTTTTTTTATATATTTATATTCAACCGATATTCGTTATATATTGGGGGTAGGTACTCTTTGAATTTTATGTGTATTATCATTGATGTAGTTGGGGTGTGTGTGTGTGAGATAGATATAGATATAGATATATATCTATATCTATCAAACAATAAGGGTTATATGTATACCATTATTTTTATTTTTTTTTGTGTAAAGAGCTTTTAAGTACTAATTCCACTGAAATTGCTTCACTTGTTTTCTTTCCAAGGCTTGGGTCAGAAGGTTATCTTTGAGAAAATAGTTGGAATTACTTTCAATCTCCCAAATTTTTATACAGGCAAACAGTGCCCCCTATGGATATGGCAGTTATAGCCATTTAGTGAATGAGCCCCCTATCTGAGGTATTTTTCATATGGAAAACAAAATCCAGACACACATTCCCATAGGATAAATGTGTAGTGTAAAAGAGGGGAGAGAACTGAATAGACCATGAAGGAAGTAGGCTGGTGAGATAAGGTTCTGACACACTGAAGGGAAACATTTGAAGCTGAGGTTAGTCAAACGGGACCCCCAGGCAAAAGGATACAAGTTTGTTTGGTAAAGTATACTAATTTTCCTACAGGCAATTCATTTGCTGTATACATCTGACTGAACCATTATCCTTGTAGCATCAAGATTTGAATTTAGATCATTCTAACTGCAGTATGACTGGTCTAATTTTTTTTTTTAATCTTGAATTTTAGGCTGATTTAGCCCATAGTAAATGGGGCAGTTATGATGTATGCTTAAAAATAGACTAACTTAATAGTTTTTGGTAAAATAAACGTCTATTTGGACTTCTAGCAAGTCTTGGTGCATGGTGTCTTGGTGCATGGTGTAACCGTTTCCATGCATTTTCTTTAAACATTAAGTTGTGAATATCTGTTGGCTGAGAGAAGTCGTGTGTCAAATCTGTCATATTTTGTTTCCATCTTGTGTGAACTCATGGAAAGCTATTAACAATCCAGACGTTATGGGTTTTGGTTACCCTGATATTCTGTAATATCCTTTTGATTGCATTTCTCACATTACCTGTACAATACATATTGAATTTTGTTCCACATTTTGTGTTTATCACCAGTTATATTTTGACATTATTCTGCACTGATTTTATTTAATAAATATATTTTTGCCCAAAATTGTATTCCTCTTATCTTCAGGTTAGTTCCACTAAAACTATGTCAAATTTTTCATTCATGGAAATAAGTTGAGAATCTCCATACTTGCAGATCCCTGCTTATATTGATGGGAGCGGCACAGTGGTGTAGTGGTTAGCACTTTCACCTAGCAGCAAGAGGGTCGCTGGTTTGAATCCCAACCATGACACTACCTGCCTGGAGTCTGCATGTTCTCCCTGTGATTGCGTGGGTTTCCTCCCACACTCCAGACATGCTGGTAGGTTAATTGGATCCTGTATTAAAAATTGGCCCTACTGTGTATGTGAGTAAGGGACTGATGTGAATGTACAATGTATATGTGAAGCACTGCATAAATTGACAGCTCTAAGTACCTGAAATAATAATTTGCATAACACTGTTTATCAGCGCAGTATAAATATTCTGACATAAACAAACATACTAATGAAAAAATGAAATGTGTATGCAGCACTGCCCCATAAGGACTGCCAGAATCAAACTTTCGGGTCCCCTTGAGTTACCAGCATACAGTTCTTCAGTTATCCTCCTTTGGCTCATTTCAATAATCAGTCCAGGGGTATTTGGTTTTGTGTTTATTTAAATTAGGGATAGGAAAAGGTAATAGTGGGAGACTCCAAATTAACCATGCACAATTGGTTGAGGATTCCTATCTTCGGGTACAGCCAGGCTGTTAATTCACCCTGTCACTCTAGTTGAATTTGAGATACGAGAGACTAGGTATTGGTCTTATCCACAGGAGTAAGCTAGGCAGAAGATTGTTAGAAACATTTACAAAACTTTGCATAGAAACACCTACAGGGGGCTGTCCCTCTGGTCCAATACCCCCGGCTAGCCTCATTCCCAATTCAGTTCATGGGGATGGCAGTCTGTTTGGAGTCTGATATCCCCCTCATGTCTGTCTGTGTGGTTCCTGTGTGTCCCTCACGGTCCCTACGGGGGCGCTATTGCGGTTATGCCGTGCTGTGGGGGGTTTGTGGGGGTCCCTGAGTCCCTTGGTAGTGCTTGTGCAACATTTGGGGGTACAGACATGGTTGTGGGAGCCGCAGCAGTGTAAAAATCGCAGGGCTGCCATTTTGGGTGTGGGCAGGCTGTTCGGCTTCATGTGAGGGCATCAGCAGCCATTTTCCCTGGAGTGTACTGGCGCCCTTTCGGGCGCCATCTTTAGTGTGGGCACTGTATTATCCCATGTGCTTGGCGGCCATCTTCCCGGAGCCTCCCCCATAGATTTGCATTGGCAACCATTTTCTTTTGGCTCAGTCCTAATTTGGCCTCTAGCGGCGTGATTCCTTTCTCCAGTCAGATCGAGCTGGAAACGTGGTATTGTACAGAAACTTCTGGGGGGCTTTTCTGCTATGTGTTTGGGATAATATCTTCAGTACTTGGTAGCACAGGCAAGTCCTCATTGTGGTGGGATCCTCCGCTATAGATGATTTAAAGGGTCAGCGCCATAAAATTTTAAAATGTTTTTGTTTTTTTAAGGTGTCCCGGGACAGCAAATTCCCCCCAGCTCTGGTGGAGGGTTCAGGTATGCCTGAATCCTCTGCGATGGGCTCCCTTACTGCTGCTTACTGCTGCACTTGCGACTTTAGCGTCTAAGTGGTTCTGTTGATGATCTAGAAAAAGGCCCAGGTTTTCTTAATCTTCTCATTAAGAGCTAGATATGGTTGCCATGGACAGTGACCCCCTGAGGGAGGAAGAGGGGGAGGACTCCCCCGCCCCCTCTGGGTCAGCCAGTGACAACGCTGTGATGTCTGCTATCGTTGGTTCTGTTAAAGATACGCTACATTTAGAGGATGAGCCCCACCTGCCGGATAAGCGGTTTTCCTTGGGACCTGCAGAACCCAGAAGAGGCTCGGGTATTTCCCTGTCCCTCTGAAGTTTTCACTAAACTGTGACCGTGCAATGGTGCTATTTAAAGCGCAACCTTGTGCTACCTAAGCGGTTTCAGTACCGTTATCCCTTGTGTCTCCAGTGGATTCGCACTGGACTGTGGACCACATGGTATCCAGATTAAACGAGGCCACTCTGATGCCCACGGAGGATTCTCCGGTGTTTATAGAGACCTGCAGGATAGGCGGGTGGAATATCTTACCCGCCACTACTATATGGTGGCAGGTTCCTTGATGAAGCCAATGTTCGGCTCAGTAATGGTCTCTCAGGCTGTGGTGGGAGTGGACTAATGTGCTCAGACGCACCCTTGTGGCTGATTCTGCCCCTCCTGCTACTTTGGAGATGGTGGACCAAATTATTCAGGCTGTTTTATACCTGTGTGATGCGGCCTTGGATGAGGCCCCTTTAGTCGAACGCTTGTCTGCTGTCGCAGTGATAATCCGTTGCGTTGTGTGGCTGTAGAGCTGGTCGGCTGACGAGACTTTCAGGTACACGGTGTCTGACATCCCTTATGCAGGGAATTGCCTTTTTGGGCACTCCCTGGACGAGTTGGATAAAGGGGGTCACTGGTGGTAAAAGCACTCTGCTGCCCTATGTATCCAAGGTATGTTTCTCGTGTATCTCGTTTATCTCGTGTATCTCGTCCAGGGGGCACTCCAAGTCACCCCATGCACAGTGCACCGTAGAGCACAGCAGCCAACATTATCAGATTCTATGAAATCCTTCCTGCAAAAGAAGTAAAGATGGAGGGTCAATTCTAACCTTAAAGGGTCACCCCACCTAAAAAGGAGATTTCTGTGTTTGGTTGTTTCAAATGAGTTAAACCCCTGACTATCTCGTCGCAGGGACTGCATTGAGTTCCTGGATTTGCTGTACCCATTATGAGGTAAAAAAACATTTTTTTTTTTATATTGAGAGGAACTATAAATCCCAGCATGTACTTCAGGCTCAGCTTCACAATTGTTTGTTTTTTTTTTTGGCTGGAGGGGAACTACAAATCCCAGCATGTCCTTTCAGGCTTAGCTCTGCTAACTCCTGGCTGTGTCCCCTCCGTCATCCATCCTGTGTCCCCTCCGTCATCCATCCTGTGTCCCCCTCCGTCATCCATCCTGTGTCCCCCTCCGTCATCCATCCTGTGTCCCCCTCCGTCATCCATCCTGTGTCCCCCTCCGTCATCCATCCTGTGTCCCCCTCCGTCATCCATCCTGTGTCCCCCTCCGTCATCCATCCTGTGTCCCCCTCCGTCATCCATCCTGTGTCCCCCTCCGTCATCCATCCTGTGTCCCCCTCCGTCATCCATCCTGTGTCCCCCTCCGTCATCCATCCTGTGTCCCCTCCGTCATCCATCCTGTGTCCCCTCCGTCATCCATCCTGTGTCCCCTCCGTCATCCAGTCACAATGAATATCAGTACACTTTTAAAGTAAAAAGGATACTGTTATGTACAAATGCATATGTAAGCAAATAAATGCTCTAAATCAGGAGTTCCCAAACTGTGGGTCGGGACCTGCATTTGAGTGGGTCGCGATGAGTCGGAAATCACTGAGAGCGGGCTTGCTTAAATTGTGCTGAGTGAGCCCCACAAATTACAGAGAGCCAGAGCAGTCAAATCGCGATGGATTCAGGACCCCGCCCATGCAGTTTATGGAGGCTGGTCTGCATTTCCCACGAGGAGGATACTTGCATCAGTAAGTATGTGGGCTGTTATGTAGGATATGTTCATGGGGTGCAGAGGCAGCTCCTCGGTCCTGCTGGCAGCAGCGGTGGTGGCTAGACTGGCGGCGGGATTCTCTCAGCTATAGCAGAGACAGCAGCCTTGGTGTCATAGGAGGACCAGGTGGCCTGGCGGTGTCAGGAGTTCATGGCAGCTTCTGTGACCCCAGTAGAGGATCTGAAGGAGAAGCGCCAGGAAACCAAGACCAGCATAGAGCTCCTCATCATGGAGACTCTGGGTGAGGTGTGCTGGGCCCTGGAGAGGGCAGACAGGGGCTTCAATTTCACTGTGGACCGCTGGTAGAGGAGGAGGGTGAGTGCCATGTAGCCTTATATTTATTTAAATATTAAGTGTATTCAGAAATTTATTTTTAATTTAACATCCCCTTCCCTTTAAAATATGTATATTTGCATTTATTTAGCGCCAACAAATTACAAGCAAGTGGGTCCCCAAAAATAACTATATTCAGAAGTGGGTCTCGGCCCAAAAAAGTTTGGGAAGCCCTGCTCTAAATAATGCTACATTTTATAGATGTAACATCTTCTTAAAATGTCCGCACCAAAATAAACTCGAGAGCTTTGGTAACAATGCCAGTCTTTGAGTCAGGAAATAGCCAGGTCAAGTCATAAAATATGTATTATGCAAACACAGGAAATTAAACATTACAATAATAATTTATTGAAGGATATAATAAAAGGAAATAATGTCACCAAGATAATAAATGAATTGGACAGAAGTTATAGCATCTTTATTGACCTGCACTTATTTTATTACATTAATTTATCTCTGGTTTTCAGAAGTGAATAACTATAAATGTAAAGACTTACCCGTCTGTTGCCAATTACACTTAAGAGACAAGCATCCAGCAACATGCAGGGGTTGAATTACTTAAAGAGGTTGTAAACTCTGATTTTTATTTTTTTTTGTTTTTCACCCTGCAAGAGAAAGACATAATGAGCTAATATGCATCGCATACTAGCTCATTATGCAATACTTACCTTAGAACGAGCCCCCGCCGTGCCGCTCACTCACCTCTATGACGGACGACATGTCCAGTCGCCCGTCTTCCGGGATCGCGGCATCCGGCCATCTGGCCGGAGCTGCGGTGACGTCACTCCTGCGCGCGAGAGCCGACAGTCACGGCACCAGCGGCTGTTCCTTCAGAGCGCATGCGCCAGTGACGTCACTGGCTGCATGTAAGGTAAATATCTCCTAAACGGTACAAGTTTAGGAGATATTTACAGTACCTATAGGTAAGCCTTATCATAGGCTTACCTATAGGTACAAGTTGTAGAGGAGGGTTTACTTCCTCTTTAAGGTTAATAGAATAAGCAATTGCACTCCTTTTTCCCAGAGCTTAGTAAATGTGTTAAAGCTCTGCTGATTTCCATCATCCAATCATGTGCAAGCAAAAATGCAATTTTTTTCCTCGGCAGCAGGGACACCGATGCAGGGGGCAATCTGAGCCGGCGGTCACCCGCGATTGCTCCCCGCTGAGAGAGGACGGTCAGCTGTTGTAAACACAGCTGGCCATTCTTGTCTCTGGAATGATCACAAGGTGCCTGTGATCCTTCAATATAAGATCACCAGTCTCTGATCATTTCAAAAGCCCAACCCCCCATACAGTTAAACACTCCCCTAGGCTTACATTTAACCCCTTGATCACCCACTGTGTTAACCCCTTCCCTGCCAGTGTCATTGTTACAGTAACAGTGCATATTTTTAGCACTGATTACTGTAGTGATGTCACTGGTCTCCCCAAAAGTGTAAAAAACTTCAGTTAGGGGTCCGATCTGTCAACTGCAATGTTGCAGTCCCGCTAAAAATTGCAGATCGCCGCCATTAAAAGTAAAAAAAAAAAAAAAAAAAAACCAATAAAAATGACATTTTTTCCCATAGTTAGTAGATGCGATAACTTTTGCGCAAACCAATCAACATACGCTTATTGCGATTTTTTTTTTTTTTTTTTTTTTTTTTTTTTTTTTTTTTTTTTGGTGGAATGTTATATAGCAGATTGTGAAAAATGTTGTTCTTTTTCAGAATTGTTGGTCTATTTTTTGTTTGTAAAAATCGCAGAGGTGATCAAATACCACCAAAAGAAAGCTCTGTTTGTGGGGGAAAAAAAGCATACATTTTATTTAGGTACAGCGCCGCACGACTGCGCAATTGTCCGTTAAAGTAACGTAGAGCCAAATCGCAAAAAATGGCCTGGTTATTAAGGGGGCTGGTCCAGAAGTGGTTAACAAAGTCACGTTCAGTAAGCTCTGGGGAAAATGATTACAATAAATGTAATTATGGTGCAATACACTGGTGCTGATATTTTTTCCACATAACCCCCCATAAAAATACTACAAATAAAATAAATGTGCAAAAATATAAGACAATCCATGCAACAATCCCCTGGTATAGTAAATAAAGTTCATAAAAGTCACATAAGATAGATGTTGTACTTCAGTAGGCAGCTCTACCTGAGACAGGAACAAATCTCTGAAATAACAAAAAAGCCGAAAGGAACCTATAGACACTCCGAAACACCTTACCATAGCAACCAGCCTGCCCCCGGCGTGACATCCATGCTTCCAGGATCGGTAGAATTGGCTTTTCCATTGACAGCATGCTGCTGGCTGCTAAATGCGGTCTTCCATGGTGGACAGTTTCCATCAGATATGACATGGCTGCAGATAAGCTTTCTGATATTTTTATGTGAGTTTGTACTTGGCATTTTTTAACTGAATTAACTGAATTAAACCTTTTGATAGTGCACTTAGTTGGCGCCGGCTTGTGTTCTTTTCTGGGGAAAATGATTGCAACTATTTCGGCAGGTGCAGTCTACTGTGTACACCAGTGGTCCTCAACTCCGGTCCTCAGGGCCCACTAACAGGCCAGATTTTAAGTATTACCTTGGGGACATGCAGACTAGAGTACTGCAATTATATCACCTGGGATGTATTTCAGTTATCTGGCAAACCTGGCCTGTTAGTGGGCCCTGTAGGCCAGGGTTGAGGACCACTGGTGTACACAGTCTATTCACATTTAGTAAATGATCTCACAATCTGTGCTTTTACTTTGTTATGTAAGGTCCCCAATATTCCATATGACTATTCTGTTTGCTCAGACATATTGTACATATTTATATTTCCAAATTATGTTCCGTGGAACTGTATTGGGTGAAAAAGGATGTGCTAACCAGACAAATTGGCAGCACCTAGAACTCTCTAAAACTTTGGGAGAAATGAAAAATAAACTAGTGCACTCAATATTATGCCTAAACATACACATGAAATATAAACAGTAATACAAAAAAAAGGGTTTTGTTTTAGGAAAACCATAAACAAAATTATTGTCCATATACCACCAAAAGTGCAGGAAAATAAACCCTACATAGTGCCATATAAAAAAATGCACAAAAATTGGAAACCCTGTTGATCAATAAAGTGTTGGTAAAACTTTTAGATTTATAACAGCAAGTGATCCCTTGACAATGAATGAATCCACACCACCTGCAATGTTGAATGCTGCATGCAACCCCACAGTGTCCACACAAGAGGATAAGGTGGCTGCTTACCAGAAACCAATGATCAGAGAGCATATAAACTCTTATACACAAGGATTAGATTGGCTCCAGTTGATAATGGGATCTCCTTACAAAACGGCAATCTCTTGCTCAGTGGACTTCATATGAATTCAGGACATTCCAAGGCTTTCTTCACTATCAGTGACGTATGGTGGGTTTTTTTTTTTTTTTTTTTTTATACACTGGTGAAATCGGTGGGTGGCGCAGCCTGGCTGGATCCGCCCACAGTTTCCTCTGATCCTTTAGTATAAATGTCCGACTCGGCTTCAGTGTAAGAGGAGGTGGGAGGGGCTGGCTCAGGCTCTCAGGAGATCACTGCTAAGCTGAGCCAGGTGCAGGTCCAGGCTTCAGAGTGGATACTGACCATATGATCAGGATCTTTTCAGATTCTGGACCAGCTCTGTGACTTCAGCCAACAGCAAGATTTAGCCCACTGCCGGCTAAAAACTAATCACAGGAGTGCAGAAGGAACTGCACTCCTGTGATCCATAGGAGAACTTTGGCCAAAAAAGCTTTGGCCATACTTCTCCTTTAAGGTAGAACTAAAGGCAAAAAGAGGATTATAAGACCTCTCAGTTTTTTTGCCATGTGTGTCCCACTGGGGATATTTCCCTTCACTTCCTGTCATATAGCCAAAACAGGAAGTGAGAGGAAATCTCTCCAAAGTGAGGGAATCCCTGGTTGTCACCAGGTTCACCAGAACGAATGCCCCATTGGAAGATTTCTCCTCTAATTTTTTTCTGGTGTCAATTAGTGATGGACGAACGGTTTGGCCTGAGCATGAGTTCGGGCTGAACATTGGCTGTTCACCCATTCGATAAACACCCGAATTATCGGGTGTTCGGCCCGCCGAATGACCACAATCTACTGCGCCGCCGCACAGTGCATTGGAAGCCCTGATTGGCTAAAGCAATGAAACCTTTGCCCAATCAGGCACAGAGCACTATCAGAGCCATGATTGGAGAAAGTAATGATGACTCAATCATGGCTCGTTGCTGTTAGTCCCACCCCACACTATAACAGTATTCTTTCAATAGTATATTTCAGTGCATTATGTGTCGTATACCGCAGTATATTTCAGTGCATTAGTGCACGTTTAACACAGTATATTTCTGTGCGTTACATGCCGTTTAATGCAGTATATTTTAGTGTGTTATGTGCCGTTTAACACAGTATATTTCTATGCGTTAGTGCACATTTAACGTAGTACATTTCAGTGCGTAACTGCACGTTTAACACAGTATATTTTAGTGTGCGTTATGTGTCGTTTAACACAGTACATTTCTGTGCATTATTGCACGTTTAACGCTGTATATTTCAGTGCCTTACACGCCGTGTAACGCAGTATATTCCTCTGCGTTAGTGCAAATTTAATGCAGTATATTTCTGTGTGTTATTGCACTTTTAACGCAGTATTTTTCTGTGGGTTACGTGCCATTTACCGTAGTATATTTCTGTGCGCTAGTGCACATTTAACGCAGTATATTTCTGTGCATTATTGCACATTTAGCGCAGTATATTTCAGTGCATTATGTGGCATTTGCCCCAGTATGTCAGTGCATTAGCGCACGTTTAAGACAGTATATTTCTGTGCGTTACTGCATGTTTAACACAGTATATTTCAGTGCATTACGTGCTGTTTAAGGCAGTATATTTCTGTGCGTTATGTGCCATTTACCACAGTATATTTCAGTTCATTATGTGCCATATACTGCAGCATATCTCAGTGCATTAGTACACGTTTAACACAGTATATTTCTGTGTTACTGCACATTTATCAGGTATAATTCAGTGTATTACATGCCATTTAACGCAGTATATTTCTGTGAGTTAGTGCACATTTAACGCAGTATATTTCTGAGTGTTATAGCACATTTAACGCAGAAGATTTCTGTGCGTTACGTGTCATTTCCCACAGTATATTTCAGTGCATTATGTGCCATTTACCGCAGTATGTTTCAGTGCATTAGTGCACGTTTAACACAGTATATTTCTCTACGTTACTGAACATTTAACTCAGTATATTTCACTACATTACGTGCCATTTAACGCAGTATATTTTTGTGCGTTACTGCAATATACTGCAGTAAAACTGCACTGTGTCGGTGGAGTGTGCCTGTGTAGTGAGCAAATTGCACCAAACACTACATTCCATTGATAAAGTGCATCCACATACACATTTCCACATCTTTATTACATTTTGGTAATAAGCATCTTCCCATTATGTCTGGGAGGCCAACAAGGAGAGGCAGACGTTCCCATGGCACTGTGAGGGGGGCCAGCAGCATTTGTGTCCACAGGCAAAGGTGGACGTGGTCAGTCCTCAGGCAGGGCATCATTTCCTCTGTTTAGTGATGTTGTCCATACTATCCAGCCACAGCATGCAGAGAAGATGCTGGACTGGCTTACTAAACCATCCGCATCCTCCGTCACCCAAGCAGAGACTAGTGTGCAGTCCACTGCAGCTGCCAGAGTGGCTAAATCTGCCTCTTTGTCCACAGCTATTCCTGCCATAGCCCCAGCATCAGGCATGGAGGATTAAACCCTAGTTATTTGAACGCCTCAGCCACTTTCTCCTTGAGGATGCACAGCCATTACTTGATTCAAATGTTGGTTCTGAGGCTGAGGAAGGTAGGAACATGAGCCTACCTTCCTCAGCCTCAGAACCATGGGAGAACACTGGTACACAAATTGGCAGTAATGTTCCCCCAGCTGCAGCGTATTGCCAAGTTGTCTCCAGTGGTAATGAGGATGAAGGAGACGATGAGGATGAGTTCACTGCCGCAACTTGGGTGCCAGATAGAGCAGAGGAGGAAAGTGAGGGTGAGGAACAACCCCAATGAGGCAGCCATCATGGAAGAGTAGAGAGCTGCCACCCTATTACATAACATTGTGGAGCTGTTATCTCCCAGCATCCTTCCCACAGCTCAGCTGTCTGGGCCTTTTTTAGCATATGTGCAGATGATTGCACTGTTGCAATTTGCAAACTTTGTCTCAAGCACATCAAGTGTGGCAAAAACACCAGCCATTTGGGTACTACATGCTTGACAAGGCATTTAACCTCCCACCACTCAGCCCGTTGGCGAGAACACCTGAAAGCCACACAAAAGGGATGCAATTCTGTTCCTCCTCCTTACTCACCTCAGTCTACCCCCGCTATACCTCACGAACTCTCAGCAGCCTCCACTGACAGGGATGATGGTATAGCACAGGGTGTCCCAGCTCCTTGCAGCACATCTGCCAGTAGCACACCACCAGCTGTAGACTATAGCCAGAAAATTTCTCTGCCGCATCTGCTGTAGCGAAAAAAAAAATAGTCATTGCCACCCACATGTCCAGCGTCTAAATGCAAGCTTGTCAAAGCTGCTGGCTTTACAATTTCTGCCTTTCCGTCTGGTGGATTCTGCCCCCTTCCATCATTGGAAAAGGCAGTTTAGCCGCAAAGTCCACAGTACTGCTGACATGTGGTCAGGGCAGGTGCTTCCACTAGGCAAACTAGGCAGCCGCCTAGGGCGCATTGCCACCTAGGGGCGCAGCCATGAGTCGGCACTCTCTCTCTCCATCATTAATGATCCTTGTGAGCTGAGGGGAGAGGCGGCAGTGGGCGAGGAAGAAAGGACAGAGGAAGATGATAGGTGTCTGGGGCAGTGGCCGAACTACCAGGCCTTGGCTTTCCACCGCTGTTTGGGGGGGACCCAATAGGCAGGAAGGGAGCCCACCGTAGTGCTGCCTGCATGATGATCCTCTTTGGCTGGAGCTGAGTGGCCTAAACCCCGAGCAGGAAGTGATACTCTGCACTGAGCTGGTGGACAGCTGTTCACGTCCCTGGGTCGATATTAAGCAGGGAGCGGAGCAGAGCTGAACCTAAGCCAGAGCTCAGCACTGACTTCTGCTTCTCCATCCACCACGAGCCGGTTGGAGCTGTGGTGAGCACTGTGGTCCAGGAGAGAAGCGTCCTGGGAAAAGGAATCACGGTGAAGGAGGGCAGAGTGCGGACCACTCTCTTCATACTGCCTAGTGGGTGTCCCCAGAACAGGGGATCGGGGTCCCGGGGTGTGACATGGAGGATCCCTGGTGTGAAAGGGAATCGGGGTCACCAGGTTTGCCATGGTGAATCGGAGTCACCAGGTGTGACATGGGGGATAGGGGTCACTGGGTGTAACAGGGGTTCAGGATCACCATGTGTGCCCTGAGAAATTGGGGTCCCTTCGTGTGCCATGGGGGATTGATGTCCCCAGGTGTGACATGTAAAAACATCAGGGTCTCTCTGAGTATGACATGGAGGAACATCAGGGGTCCCTGGTGTGACATAGAGGAACATTGGGGTCACTGGGTATGACAGCATGAAATTGAGGAATATTGGGGTCCCAGGATGTGACATGGAAAAACATGAGGGTCCCTGGGTGTGACATAAAGGGACATAAGGACACGAAGGAATATGGGGTCAGTGGGTATGACAGCATAACATGGAGGAACCATCAGATCAGGGTCACTGGGTATTACATAGAGGAGTTTTTAACCCTTTCCCTTTTTATTTTTTTTTGGGGGGGTGCAAGTAGCTGGTCTTGCGTAAAATAGTCTAGCACCGGCCCTGCATGTGGTCCAGCAAGCATGGTCAGGGAGGCTATATTTCTTTCACAGCACACTGGGTAACTCTGCTTGCAAGTCGTAAGGATGCAGGACAGGGCTCAGTGCTGCAGCTTGTTGTGCCACCCTGTCGCTATACAGCTAGTGGTGATGATGTGAGATTTGTCAGCTCTACCCCCTCCTCTTCCTCCTCCACCTCCTCCATGCCCTCCTTTGCTAAATTGTCCTACGAATCACAAGTACTCCTTAAGTGTTCAAGGGGCTATTCAATGAGTCAGGCTAATGCAGTATTTCAGTTGGTGTGCCTAGGGGACAGGAATGGTGGTGTACGACAATGGCACAAACCTCCTGTCCGCCCTTAGACAGGGAAAGTTGACATATGTGCCATGCCTGGCACATGTCCTCAATTTGGTGGTGCAGCATTTCCTAAATAGGTACCCAGGTTTGGAAGATCTGCTAAAGCAGGCCAGAATAGTCTGTAGCCATTTCAGGAGGTCATACATAGCCAGTGCTCGGTTGGCTGAAATTCAGCGGGAATTGCACCTGCCTGTAAACTGCATGATTTATGACATGCCCACCTGGTGGAACTCGACTTTGGCAATGCTGCAGTGGCTGCACATGCAGCAGAGGGCCGTCAACAAGTACCTGTGTAAATATGGCACAACGACATCCTCAGGCTGGTGTGGCTTTTTTTCCCCACGCCAATGGCTGCTGATAAAGGATACATGTACTGAACGGACACCATTTGAGGAGGCCACAAGGGTGGTAAGCCGTAATAATGCATGCATCAGTGACACAATCCCTGTTGTGTTCCTGCTGGACTATGCGTGGCATTATGGACAGGGATCATACAAAAATGTGATGCGCCAGAAATATAAAATCAAAAAGTGATGACAATAAATCATATCCAGTTCATAAGGCACATAGCAATGTGTGTGCTTCCAATAAAATGATATAAAGAGTGTCCCGTGTTCAGATGAAGAAAATCCAGTGATGAAAACAACTTGTAATCACCAATATAGTGAATCCCTCCACCAGGTGAATCAGCCTCTCACCTTTCTGAAGGACCCAAACGGGCCAGCAATCACATGTATCATTGATCAGACTTCCAGGAAAGAGCCACACTATATTGCACCTCGAGGGATCCCGGGACATATAGAAAACAGATGAAGAAATCTAGTGCTCTCCGCTTACTAATGAGGGTATGCTTTATTAGAGAAAGGCAGATCAACTCACATTTGTCGGGCACTCAGCTGTGCCTGCTGTATAATCGATGTCAGCGATCTGTTACCAGAGAGAGACTCTGCGTCGGCCACGCACGCTCCGCCCCCCTATACGCGTTACGTCGAGCGTAATGCTCCTTTGACTTCCTCGGTAGTCAAAGGAGCATTACGAGGAAGTCAAAGGAAGGCACTACCGAGGAAGTCAAAGGAGCATTACGCTCGACGTAACGCGTATAGGGGGGCGGAGCGTGCGTGGCCGACGCAGAGTCTCTCTCTGGTAACAGATCGCTGACATCGATTATACAGCAGGCACAGCTGAGTGCCCGACAAATGTGAGTTGATCTGCCTTTCTCTAATAAAGCATACCCTCATTAGTAAGCGGAGAGCACTAGATTTCTTCATCTGTTTTCTATATGTCCCGGGATCCCTCGAGGTGCAATATAGTGTGGCTCTTTCCTGGAAGTCTGATCAATGATACATGTGATTGCTGGCCCGTTTGGGTCCTTCAGAAAGGTGAGAGGCTGATTCACCTGGTGGAGGGATTCACTATATTGGTGATTACAAGTTGTTTTCATCACTGGATTTTCTTCATCTGAACACGGGACACTCTTTATATCATTTTATTGGAAGCACACACATTGCTATGTGCCTTATGAACTGGATATGATTTATTGTCATCACTTTTTGATTTTATATTTCTGGCGCATCACATTTTTGTATGATTTATAGTTTATTGTGATTTGTGAAACACGATTGGTGCATGCTGCCGGACACCACTATTGATTTATAAGTTCACACACCTGATTTATGCACAGTGAATTGGTGTTGAGTTAATTTATCACATATAATAGGTTTGCGCTGATAGTTTTTTTGTATTTCATTATGGACAGGGAACTCGAGGCAGAGCAGCGGGAGGAAGAGAAGGACTTCCGTTCCTCTCAAGGCCCGCTATATGCAGACACCATTTTTCTTACGCCACAGAACACAGAAGAGGAGAGGGAGGAGGAAGAGGGGGATTCTGGCAGTCTTGGAGGCATTGAAGCAGAGGAAGACATACGTCAACCCTCAACAGATGGTTTTTCATGCCCAGAACCCTTGGGAGTAGTACGTGGCTGGGAGGAGGCAGTTCCAGATACTGTAATCCTCAGTGACCCCAAGGAGTTTGCTTCTCATGCCTACGCAAACTTGCGGTGCATGGGCTCCCTCATGCTTCAAACCCTGCGAAAGGACTCAAGAATATGTCGCATCAAGGAGAAGGATCACTATTGGTTGGCAACCCTCCTTGACCACCGTTACAAGGGGAAAGTCTCAGAATTTATCCCATCCCCACAGAGGGTGCAGAAGAGTAAAGCTCTTTAGGACACATTAAAGAGGAGTTTATCCAATGCTTTTCCCTAGGTTACAGTGTTGTGGAAAACGTCATTCTTATATGAGCAGTGATTTAACCAATGCCAAAAGTGAAAGTATCAAAATGAGAAATAACAATAATAATTAAACGTAGTTTCGAGGCTTCTGCTGGTCAAGAAAGGAGCAGTGGAGAAGGGCACCTAAGTGATGCATTTCACAATTTTTTTAGTCCTTGCCGCCCAGGGCTCTCAGCTTCCACATCCCATCGGCAGTGTCTGCATCATATAGTGGACGATTATCTAGGAGCAAAAACAGACATGGAGAGCTTTCCATGGGTTACTGGGTCATGAGAATAGACCACTGGCCAGAACTTGCCCAGTATGCAATTGAGCCGCTGAGCTGCCTGCATTCAGCATGCTTTCCAAATGGGTATTCGATGCTGCTGGAGGTTTTGTTACTGATAATAGAACGCGTCTGTCCACAGACTCCGTGGATCGTCTGACAGCTATGAAGCCCCCGATGCCGATGTCACTGATTAAGTGTTTTTGGGATGTGGAATCTCTGCGAGACTTCTAAGCTGCCTAGTGTTATGGGTGTTGATTTCATCTGAAAGAAATTTTTTGGGTGTAGGTTTCATGGGCACAATTAACACCCAAAGGCCACTTTTTCCGCACCTTTTTGACAGGTGTATGACATTTAAAGTTTTGACAGCAAGGCCAATTCTTGCTTTCATCAAGAGTACCTCTATAGGGTTACGATGTGAAGGCACCACAGACACCCAAAGACCAATTTTTCTGCACATGTTTGACAGGTGCATATCATTTAAATTTTTGATAGCAAGGCAATTCTTGCTTTCATCAAGAGTACCTCTATAGAGTTACGGTGTAAAGGCACCTTTGACACCCAAAGACCAATTTTTCCACACCTGTTACTTCTATCCAAAGTCTGCAGAAGAGACATCAGAATCTCTAATCTTGTTCCCAGTGTGTTCCACATTGTGGCCCCATCATACAGACTGGCTCCCCAAACCGTTGTTTACAAAATAAAGAAAGCTTGCAGGCAAAATGTCATGTTTTTGACTGTATAAATGTAATTATTGGGGGCGTGGCCTGGAGCGGCATGAAGTAGGACGCTAGTGACTAGAGCTCCGCCGGCCGATCATCCTTTAACCCCGTTTATCCTGCATCCCGGGTGTCTCTTCTGGCTCCACGGCATCCTCCTTGTGCCCCAGCACTTAGGCACCATGTCGCCGCCGAAAAAACCCACGGATACCGTGGCTAAACTTGACAAGTTTCGCCGCCAGGAGAAGGAGGGCTCTTCCCAAGATGGCGCCGAGGCGGGAGCAGGAGGTAGCGTAGCGGCTGCAGACACAGTCCGTGTCCTGGATGCGATCTCGCTCTGCCAGACCTCCCTAACGGCCAAAATCGAGGAGATTAAAGTTGACATCTCCCTGATCCGCCAGGACCAACAGAAGCTGCGAGACCGGGTCGACAAGGCTGAACACCGGATCAGCGGAGTGGAAGATTCCCTGCCCCCCCTGCAGCATGTCTCCGAGCGTCTTCAGCTTCAGGTGAGCCAGCTATTACTCAAACAAGATGACATGGAGAATAGACTGAGACGGTGTAATATCAGGCTGATTGGTCTCCCGGAGGGGGCAGAGGGCAGAGACCCGGCGGATTTCCTGGAAAAGCTCCTGACCGATACATATGGGCGCGAGGCCTTTTCCCCCACATTTACCGTGGAAAGGGCCCACCGTTTATCGGGGAAGCCCCCTCCGCAGAGGGCGCCCCCCCGCACCTTTATTGCCAAGATGTTGAACTATAGAGACAGAGACACCATACTGCGACTTAACAGGGAAAAGGGTAATATCCCTTTTGGAAATGGTCGGATTGCGATATTCCCCGACTTCTTGGCCGAAGTGCAGAAGAAACGCAAGACCTTCCTTGAGGCCAAACGTAGACTACGTGTCAAGAACATAAAATATGCTATGTTGTTCCCGGCTCGTCTACGAGTGGAGGGGGGCGACAGAGTTCATTTTTTCAACGACCCTGAGGCTGCCATAGCGTGGTTGGAACGCCTGGACACTCGGAACTGAATTTCCCCCCTGCCTCTTTTTCTATTTCCCGTTGGTGACCGGATTGTTGGCAATTTCACTCATTTGGCAGCTCTTCCCTTTTAGGGGTATGCATCCTGTTCCCCTGGTTGGAAGGTGACTATGACTGTTCCTGTGCTGCCTTAAACTCTCTTACTTTCATCCTGCCCAGTCCACGATCCATCCCCTGGTCTGGAGGAGGACCATGCTGTTCTCCAATGTGCCTTGATATTCCTGAAATGTTTGAATCTGCTGCTCTGTGTCTCTTTCTCCCCTCTTTTCTCAGCCTCGGTGAATATAATTTGTATCTACCTTCTCCTCTTTCTCCTTCTATGGATCCATATGTGTCATTGATTGCTGTTGCCCGTGGGGTTCTTTGGCCGGCGGGCCCTAGTCCTCTTCGCTTTTTCTCTCTTACCAACCTCTCTCCTCTCCCCCTTTTTTCTGTCCTTGTTCTTTCCCCTTTTCCCTTCCCCTTAGTGTTTGTTGTTTTCTACTCCTTTTCACTGTTTCTGTTTTTTTTTTTTTTTTCTCCTCATCTTTTTTGCTTCCTCTCCCCTTATTTTTTTTTTTATTTTTTTTTTTTTTTTATTTTTTTTTTTTTTGGTACTCCTTATCTAATTTTCTAGCTTTCCTACAATTGTGCATTTGCTACCCAGCGAAGTTTCGCCCGAGGGCTCTGTATTAGGCAGAGCCGCGCACCAACCACTGCTCCACTGTCTGTGTGGACGGTGGGGGCATATGCTCAGGCTGTTTCCCTGGGCCAGACGCTGGACCTGTTTTTCCCCTCATTTTTGTGCGGGGGTTTTTTTTTGTGGTCCTTCTTTTCTCAAGTTTTACAGGTCCGGATTCTGTAGTGGTTGGGTATGGGATTTGAATGCCCGCACGTGTTTGGGTTGGTGCAGGGCGGGGTGGGGGGAACTGTTTTCTTTATTGTTCATAAATGATCAGTATCGGTGGGAATGTATATTGCTTACCATGATCAGTTTTCTACGGCTATTTACAGTACTAATGGAACGACTATCTCTATGCCTGACCGAGGCCACTCCCTTAAGACGCATTGTGACTTTTATTATTGCGGGGCTCCCGGGACTCCTGAACAGCTGGCTGCTACTGCCATTTTATGGCCCAACTTAAATTTCTGACATGGAACGTCCGGGGCCTGGGCGACAGGATTAAATGCTCGGCAGTGTTTGCCTTCCTTAAAAGCCAGCTTGCTGACGTAGTGGTGTTGGTGGAGACCCACCTGGAGGGCAGACTTCAGATGGCTCTCCGTCGCCCGTGACTCGGCTGGACGTTCCATTCCATGTACACTTCCCATTCACGGGGTGTGGCTATTCTCGTGGCCAAGACTGTTCATTTTGAGCTCCGGGGGTCCCTAGTGGATCCTCAGGGTAGATTTGTATTTCTTTCTGTGATGCTATACGGTGAACCCTTTCTGCTGATGGCGTATTATGTGCCCCCCCCCCCCCCCCCCATTTTAATCCACTATCCTTATGGAGGGCCTAGATTTTATGATGTCAAATCCCCACATACCTGTGCTCTGGTTGGGGGATTTTAATAATACCCTGAATCCCAGTTTGGACAGACTCCATACGGTGCCCCCGTCCTCTCCCTTGCCCACCTCGACTAGATTTGCTAGACTGTTGACGGAATTTAACTTATTTGACACCTGGAGAGCTAAATACCCTGACAAGCTGGCCTACTCCTGTTACTCCTCTGCTCGTCAATCCATGTCTCGCATAGATTTTATCCTGGTCTTCCCTTCCCTTCGCCCACGCCTGTTGGACGCTGGATTTGCAGCTCGTGGTGTGTCGGATCACTGTCCCTACTGGGTGAAGATTCGTTTTGGCTGTGACCGTCCCCCCCCCCCCCGGCGTGGAGGCTCAACCCACATTGGCTTGGGCTTCTACCTGAAGAGGCCTTCCAGGCGGCTCCGACGCCGGAGGGAGCCGCGCAGCTTAAGCTGGTAACTAGAGTGGTAGCACAGATGGAATACGAAAGGGCACGAAGGAAGTTGTTTTTCCAGAAGCAGAAACTGTTTGAGCACGGGGAGCGTGCGGGTAAGCTCTTGGCTTATCTGGTGCATTGTGAAGATAGACCCCCGGTGGTGATTAAATTGCGCTCGCCGCAGGGTTTCTTGACCGCTGACCCCAAGCAGGTGGCAGATTTGTTTAGGGTGTTTTTTCAGGATCTTTACACTTCTGTGGCCCCGGCGGATGATTCTCTAATGAATGCTTTTTTGGCCACTATAGAGCTCCCCCAATTGTCGGCCGAGCAGGTAGAGTCTTTGGAGGCCCCCGCTTACGGTGGAGGAGATCGTGGAGGCCATTTCGCAATTCTCGAGAGCCAAATCGCCCGGCCTAGACGGCCTCCCAATTGAATTCTATGCAGCATACGCTGAAGACTTGGCTCCCCGCTTGCTGGCACTATTTACTGATATATTTGAGACCTCTACTCTGCCCCCATCCATGAGAGAGGCTCTGGTGGTTCTAATACCTAAACCTGGTAAGAATCTGCAACGTCCAGAGTCCTATAGACCCATATCCCTTCTCCAGGTGGACGTGAAAATTTTAGCCAAACTCTTATCCATCCGGGTTAACAAGGTCATCCTTTCTCTGATCCACACTGACCAATCGGGCTTTATGCCTGGCAGGAATACTTCCTTCAATTTGTAAAGACTATTTATGAATTTACAGGCCACGCACGATAATGTGGGAGCTAGAGTGGTGGTGTCCCTTGACACCGCCAAAGCTTTCGATTCCGTAGAGTGGAGGTTTCTTTGGAGATGCCTAGAGGGGTTTGGCTTTGGCCCGCATTTTGTCCGCTGGGTGCAGGTACTGTACCAGGCCCCGGTGGCCAGAGTGTTGGCCAACGGCTGGACATCTGATCCCTTCCCCCTTAGTAGAGGGACGCGACGGGGCTGCTCGTTATCCCCATTGTTATACGCTCTAGTTGCGGAACCGCTGGCCATTGCTATCAGGACCCACCCGGATATAGGTGGCCTACGCGTAGGGCCCCTGGAGGAAAGAATTAGCATGTACGCAGACGACACACTGCTGTTTCTTGTGGACCCAGAGGCCTCTCTCCATACAGCGCTGTCCCTGATTGGACGGTATGTCCAATTCTCGGGCTTAAAGATCAACTGGGATAAGTCCCAAATCCTGCCCATCGACGACATCTCGTCGGTCCCCCATAGCCTGGAGTTCCCCTTGTGTAGGGTGGACCGCATCAAATATTTGGGAGTTCACGTCACGAAGAGAGCGTCTGATTATGTCTCGGACAACTTGCTACCTCTCCTTACCATGGTCAAAACGCGGACTCCAACTTGGGCTCGATTGCCATTGGGGGTTATGGGACGCATTAATCTAATAAAAATGGTGGTGCTTCCAAAGTTGCTCTACGTCTTGTGGCACTCCCCGATGTATCTTCCACTCCGATACTTTCTTCAACTGGAATCTCTTCTTAAACAGTTTGTCTGGGGATCTTCCAGGCACAAGCTGTCCTGGCGGAAGCTGAAGAACGCTACCACTCTTGGGTGGATGGCTCTCCCGGATTTTAATTTATATTATATTGCGGCGCAGTTGTCTCATTTTTTTCATTTTAATTCCTCTGATAGGGATAGATTTCTAGCGCTCCTTGCGCCGTCTCGGACCCATGCACTCACAGATCCACTGTATGTCATTGTCTCGGGTATACGGGGAGCGGATAACAGGGACAGCAGGATTTCAATGTTATATCACTATCGGAAGCTGTGGGACGTGGTCTCGAGCAAGCTGGCCCTCCCGGACCTGCACGAATATACCCCTTTGTGGTGTAATGCCTCCCTCCCTGAGTTCCAGACTGTGCCGGATGTGCATGTATGGGTCCAACACGGTGTCATTTTCTTATCTCATCTCCTCACAAATGGTACTATTACGAGCTTTGAGTCCCTCTCCAACAGGTTCCATCTTCCTCCTCATATGCATTATCGGTACCTTCAACTGAGACACGCTTTCCGAGCGCAATTTCCTCAGCCTCTGCCCGAACTTCCTCCAGTTCCTGTGCTGGAGGTGGTTAGCTGCTCGGATCCTAGTCACCTCATTTCAATTTTATATACTATGTTACACGAGCCGGCGTCCACAGTTCTGGCTTATGTCCCTAAGGCTAGGTGGGAGGCGGATGTGGGAGACCTGGAAGATGACGAGTGGAACGACGCCCTTGATACTTGCAAATTGGCTTCCCCTAAATTGTCCGACCGCCTCACACAGATATATATTCTTCATCGTGCGTACCTTACCCCCATTCTGACGGCCAAATGCAGACGGGACACCTCGGAAGACTGCCCTATGTGTAAACGGGAGCGGGGAACTTTTTACCTTTTTGATATGGAGCTGCCCGGAGGTTTAGGGATACTGGGAACAGATAGTCAAATTCCTTCATGACACCATGGGCTCTCCCCTCTCACTGTTCCCCAAACCGTGTCTATTGGGAATTTTCCCTGACACCAGCATGAATAAGTTTACCACTGTTTTTCTACATGAAACCCTGTTCTCTGCCCGAAAGCTGATTGCGAGAAGTTGGATGCGAGATAGACCTCCTACTTTTCATGACTGGCTGAGAGAAGTTAATGCCACTATTCCGTACAAGAAACTTCTGAATACGCATCGTGGATGTCCCACGAAATTTACTAAGATATGGGACAGGTGGATTCAAGCCCCGGCATGTGCTGGCCACGGTGCCCCGTTCCCCCCCCCCCCCCTACATAATCCCCTGGTCCTTAGGTCGTTCACTGTGCTCTTGGTCTCCCCGCTGCACACGTAGTCATGTAGTTGTTCCACTTCATTTTTACTTGTCCAAGATACTTTCAAGAATATGTACTTGCTAATATGTCCTTCTGATATTCATGCCCTGTTGTTCTGGTCATAGCCTGGCTAATTACTTGTGGATTACTGTTTTACCCTGTTACTGTTATTTACACTTTTTTTTTGCTCAATAAAGAACCGTTTGATTCAAAAATAAATGTAATTATTTCTGCAGCAGTTTCTATACCAGTGATTCTCAACTCTGGGCCTCAGTGAACACTAACAGGCAGGCCTGGATTGGCTAATCGGGAGCACCCGGAGAACTCCCGGTGGGCATGGCACTGGGTTGAAATATGGATGCTGTCACTAGCAGGGGCGGTCGGGGACTTCGGGCTATCTGGGCCGGTGATAGTAGGTGGGAGGAGGGGAGCGGGGCCCGGTGGCCGGGGATTAGTGGCGGCGATGCGTAGGTGGGAGGAGGGGCCCAGAGCTGGGTTTCTGTCTATGGTGTCCTGTGAGCGGGGGCGTGTCAGCGTCGCATACTGACATGACGTTGACGTGCCCCGCCTCCACACGCCGCGGGTTACGGTAACAGGCGGTCCTCACCTCACCGGAGATGAGTTCCTGCTTGTTCCCTTCTCCCCTCTTCAGATGCCCTTTTTCTTGTGAGTAGTTTTTGTGTCATATTCATATAGCTTCGCCCTCTATTTGAAATAAAGCTCCACTCAATGGTCTCTCCTCTGAGGAATAATGTGTACATTTGCATTATCCCGCAAAGTTTTAATAAAAATATATGAAAAATATGATTCATATATTTAAATAAAAATTTTGAGGGATAATGCAAATGTACACATATAAGGCTTATAAGTGTAATAAGACCCATCTTTATAATGCACCATTTTATTAAAACTACATCAGTTAACCACTTCTGGACCAGAAGATTTTCCCCCTTAATGACCAGGCCATATTTTGCGATTCGGCACTGTGTTACTTTAATGGATAATTGTGCGGTCGTGCGATGCTGTACCAAAATCGATATCCTTTTTTTTTCCCCACAAATAGAGCTTTCTTTTGGTGGTATTTGATCACCTGTGCGATTTTTTTTTTTTTTTTTTTTTGGCCTATAAACAAAAAAAGGAAATTGATGATATTTTTTGAAAAATACAATGATATACAAGGCTGTAGAGAACAGTGTGACATTGCAAACTTATATTCTGAGGTTTTAATTACATTATTTTAATATAGTCAGTCGTGAACTAAAGTGGGCCGGTCTAAGGCATGAAACTCCAGGGCTGAAATAGAGTCCCACTCCAGCCCTGCTAACAGGCCAGGTTTTCAAGAAAACTGAAATACATCACAGGTGATATAATTTGCTGCTCAGTGATTACAGTATTCTAGTCTGCATCTCCCCAAGGTAATACCTAAAATCTGGCCTGTTAGTGTGCCCTGAGGACCGGAGTTGAGAAACACTGTTCTATGCACAGTACAGATGTGCCACTTTACAGGTAGACTAAGGGGACCCCCCAGGCACTATATTGAAAGGAATTTTACATTTTTTTGTTATTTCTCATTTTGATGCTTTCACTTTCAGTATCAGTTAAATCACTGCTCATTTAGGAATGACGTTTTTTACAAACTTTTTTTTCATTGATACTTGTCCCCCAGGGCAGTACCCGGACCCCATAACCAGTGTATGTCCAATTACTTGCATATAAGCCTTCAAATTGGGCACTTTTGATTTTCCAGTTTGGGTCCCATAGACTTCAATGGGGTTCATTATTTGGTTCCAAACTTTCACAATGTTCGAAAGTTCTGGTGCGAACTGAACAGGGGGTCATTCGGCCCATCCCTAGTGTCAACCCTACATTTGGGATTTTCTTTTACTTTCACTTTTAATGATAATAGCAAAGAGGGCAAATAGAGAGGGTGAATCTCCCTAATAGGGGCACAGAGTGCAATAGAAACTGACAGGTGTTCTAATCCCCTTCCACTCTATCCAAAACTAAAAAAAGTTTTGCTTTTAGTTACAATTTAATACGTCATTAAATACAAGCAGTGTGTATACCTGAATTTAACTTGGAGCCCCTTGCAGTCCCTGTAGAGCAGAGCTGAAATATGAGAGGAAGCAAAAGACCAAGGAGCCAATCAATTCATATGCTGATAAGAAGCATGCTGATAGGAAGAAAAGGTAGGCGAGAGACAGGAACTCATCACTGTACTGCTGCTCTTTTCACTATCCAATCACAGGCTGGGCAGTGGCGTAGCGTGGGTTGTCAGCGCCCGGGGCAAGGTAAGTAATTTGCGCCCCAAACACAAACCTACAAGACCACTACACTGACCTAGCTGACCACTACAGAGACCTACCTTATTCCTACACTGACCTACCTGATTACTATACTGACACCTACACTGAACTACCTTATTCCTGCACTAACCGACCTGATCACTACACTGACCCCTCCACAAAACCCTACACTGACATTCCTGAATTCTACACTGACCTACCTGACACCTTCACTGACACTTTCACCAACCTCCCCTACACTGACACCCCCTACACTGACACCCCCCCATACACTGACACCTACACTGACCCCCCCCCCCCACACTGACACCTTCACTGACAACTACACTGACTCCCCCATACACTGACAACTACACTGACACCCCCCTCCCACACTGACACCTACACTGACAACTACACTGACTCCCCCATACACTGACAACTACACTGGCCCCCCTTCACTGGCTCCCCTACACTGACCACCCCTACATTCCCACATACACTGAGACCTACACTGACCCCCCCCTTCACTGACACCTACTCTGCCCCCCTATTCTGACCTCCCTACACTGACCCCCATACACTGACCCCCCCCCCCATACATTGACACCCCCATACCCTGACACCTACACTGAGACCCTCTACACTGACCTCCCCCTTACACTGACCCCCCTACACTGACAAATACACTGACCCCCCCATACACTGACACCTACACTGGACCCCCCCTACACTGAACCCCCCATACACTGACACCCCCCTACGCTGACAACTACACTGACCCCTACATTGACCCCCATACACTGACACCCCCTACAGTGACCGCTCCACTGACCCCCCCCTACAGTGACCGCTCCACTGACCCCCCCATACACTGACACCTACACTGACCCCCCCATACACTGACACCTACACTGACCCCCCCATACACTGACACCTACACTGACCCCCCCCATACACTGACACCTACACTGACCCCCCCCCATACACTGACACCTACACTGACCCCCCCATACACTGACACCTACACTGACCCCCCCCTATACACTGACACCTACACTGACCCCCCCCCATACACTGACACCTACACTGACCCCCCCCCATACACTGACACCTACACTGACCCCCCCCATACACTGACACATACACTGACACCCCCTACACTGACTCCCCATACACTGGCACATATACTGATACTGACCCCCTACACTGACAACTACACTGACCTATCTCCCCCCTCCCATGTCCACTTCCCGGGGCCCCTGGGTCAGGCAGCACATCACTCACCTCTTTCTGTGTTCAGACACTGTAAACTTGAGGAGGGGATCCGGAGCGGAGGAGAGACACAGCGTGTCAGCAGCAGCCAGCATGGAGGCAGCCGGCCTGGACAGCAGGGAGAGACTTCAAGAGCGGTGCTGCACATGCACCGAGCTGCCAGCTGCCATCTTCACCGATGACCAGCCCCGCCCCCTGGCCGCACGCTACACCTTCAGCGTCCGACCATCGCTCGTCCTGCACAAAGAAGCAGGAAAGGAGCAAAGTGCAGGAAAGAGCGGGCGGGCGCCGGGCGAGCGAGCGCGCGAGCTGGCCCGGCCGGGGCATTTTCACAATAAAGAGATGGGGGACACTATGATCTTGCAGATGGGGGGCGTGGGATGTATTGCTGGTGTATTGCTTTAAGTATAAAAGCAGCTTATGTTACCATGAGGCTGCTATGTGCTTTCTTTGTTTCAGAACCACTAGAATGTGTTCTAGGATTGTAACAGAAACAAAGATATAGATAGAGATGCACAGACTCTTCCAGATGTGAATAATGTGATGTAGCAGGATATCTCTAAAATAATGTCCTGCTTCTATTTTCGACTCCTCTGTCACAGACTCTGCTAAGCCTTCTTGTAAGATGTGTACATTTATTCATAATGACAGGAAAAAGTTAGCTAATCTCAAGGGAATGCATGTCACCAACACAAAGACAGCAACATTACAGCGCCATGTGATGACGCAAACCTTCTAACATCAAACACATGGTAGAAGACACTGGCTGAACTTCCAGCTAATTGTGGTAACCTTGTACCACGCTGCTCTGAATGGGACATCTGTAACCTTTAACAAATTACGATATACTCGCTGCTTGTTATTTACATACACAGAAGATATGATCAATTACATCCATTGGTGGTTTTTCACAATTACTTTTTTTTTTATTACTGTTTGAGAGTAACCAATGTACTGCTATGTAGGGATGATCGAACGGTTCGGGTCGACCATCGGTTTGGCCCGAACATTGGGTGTTCGAGGTTCGGCCGAATTTAGAACTTTTTGCCCAAAAAGTTCGGAATTCGGCAACCAGAACCGCCCAAAATGCAATGCTTCAGGAAATGGGCTTTAAAAGCCCGTGATTGGACCAGAACCATTAGCAAAAGCCAATTGAGGGGGCAGGAGAATGCTAGGAATGTGATTGGAGTGACTGGGGCTCCCTAGACCAATCATTAGTGAATACGCCCCCCAGTATATAAGATCGCCCCCTGACAAATTCCTAGCATTGTTATACTGGACATGGAAGAGAGTGGAAGCAGTTCTGTTAATTTTACTTAAAAAGTGTAATTTGGCTATTTTTAGTGTGAGGAAAGGGATATCTAGTGTAGTTAGAGTGCTCCTTTACACTTAAGTTAGCTTCAAAAATTTAGTTTCTGTAGGGAAAGTATGAAGTGCCAGGGTGACCGTAATGTAGTGTAGGGGGAACTGACTGCCATGGCAGGCTGACCGACTGACCAAACCCTTCCATACCAGGGTGACCGTAATGTAGTGTAGGGTTAACTGACTGCCATGGCAGGGTGACCGACTGACCAAACCCTTCCATACCAGGGTGACCGTAATGTAGTGTAGGGTGAACTGACAGTGACTGCCATGGCAGGGTGACCAAACCCTTCCATGTCAGGGTGACCGCAATAGAGAAATGATCATTTCTCTGAATAGCTTCGGAACACCATTATGGCTTCTCACCAGCAAGCATTTTTTATGCTGCAGGGGCTGCCACTGTCAGTGCTTTTTTGAGGACATGTTTGATGTCAGACATGACATCTGAACATGTGTATAGGGGGTATATATACACATATATGTCTGAATATATACCCCTAGACATATATAGGTGTGATAGTAGCAGAAATATATGCTTGTGCTAATGAAATCATTTACAGTAATATATTTCTGCTACTATCACACCTATATATGTCTAGGGGTATATATTCAGACATATATGTGTATATATACCACTATAGACAAGTTCAGATGTTTTGCCTGCCTCAAAAGAACCCAAAAAAATGCCAAAAAAACGCTAGCGTCAAAAAAAAATGCCCAGGTGTGTTTTTGCTGGCATTTTTTTGGAGGGTTTTGGAGGCAGGCAAAACATCTGAACTTGTGCACAGTACCACTATACGCAATTTCAGATGTTTTTCCTGACTGCAAAGAACCCAAAAAAATGCCTGCTATTAAATTAATAGCAGGCATTTTTTTGGGGTTCTTTGCAGTCAGGAAAAACATCTGAACTTGTGTATAGTGGTACTGTGCACAAGTTCTGGTGTTTTGCCTGCCTCCAAAAACCCCCAAAAAATGGCAGCAAAAACACACCTGGGCATTTTTTCCCTAAAACGTCTTTCAGGACAGCACCTTAGAGAGATGGCTCCTCCCTCTCCTCATCAGGAAACACCCCATCCACCAGATTTTAAAAGGAGGCTTCTCCCACCATTCATCAGTTTTTGTGTTTCCTCCGGCCGAGGAACACCTCTGTGGGGAGCTGGGCTCTTAAGGTGCTATCCTGAGAGACCGGGCTTCCTACGTCCACCTACCCTTTTTTGGAGACGATTGCTTCTCCCATTCACGCGACCGACTGCAGTGCATGGGCTCCTTCTTCCTCTTCAGTGCTCTAGGCTGAGTCAAGACCCCGCAGAGCACAGCCCTGGGAAGGCATCTTGGAGGAGCGGAACGATTTTTCTTAGGTTTCCGCCGCCTTTTTTTCAAATTTGCCGCCATTTCTCCGGATCGAGTGACGCTCGTCCGGACCGGAAGTGAGGTTCCGGAAAGGGCAGCGTTCTGCAGGGGGCGTCATTTCTGCCGGACGCAGAGGAAGAAGGGAGGAGCAAGCTGGTGCCTTATTCCGGATCCGGTCCAGTGCAGGTGCGCTTTGGTCTCCGGAACCGGTACCGAAGCCACGGGTGATACCGCTGCCAAGCGATGGAAGCTTCTTCAGCGAGTGGGACAGGCACAGGCACCAGTAAGGCCCAGGTAAGGGGTATCTTTATATGGCCTATCTTACTGTGGGGTCTCTCTCCATCCCTTTTACTATCCCCCCGGTGGCTGGGGGCCTGTCAGGGCACATGGGACTTCCCTTTACATATCTTTCTGTGCACCTTTGGTGGCCCTGAGAATCAGGCTGACTTTTAAGAAGCATGTGTATGTTTTCCCATTCATGTCTTCCAGGCTAAAAGCTCTGAAACTGTTTTCAAGAGAAAGTGTCCTTCATGCAAAGCAAAGTTGTCGGAAAGTTGGAAAAAGACACTTTGCAAGGGATGTATTGATGCACTAGTAAAGGAAGAAGCATCTGCAGTTTGTGGCGATTTAGTCGCATCTGTGAGGAAGGAATTGGATGCTACCATCCAATCCTTTCGGTCATCCCTGCAGGATCCTGCCCTGAGTCAGCCATCAGCCTCACTGTCCTCTCAGGGTTCACAATTGGTTCCTTCGGTGGGGACAGAAGGGGTTCCTTCCACCCAAGGAGATAATTCCCCCTCACATTCCAAGGAGGATTCAGAGGAAGAAGAGGAGGGAGGGGCACAAAGCAGGCCCACTAAATACAAACTATCCTTAGAGCAAGGGGATGGTCTCCTGAGGGCAGTTTACATCACCCTGGGTCTAGAGGAGGAAAAGAAGGAACTGTCCCTACATGACAAAATGTATGCAGGCTTGGAAGAGCCTAAGGGCCGTATCTTCCCAGTGCATCAGACCATCTCAGATGCAATAAAACATGAGTGGGCTGATCCGGAAAAGAAAACCTTCTTCCCTAAAGCCTTTAAAAGGCGATTTCCTTTTGATGAGGACCCAGGAGCTCCCTGGAATAAGATGCCAAAGATTGATGCAGCCTTCTCCCAGGTTTCTAGGTCAACAGACCTAGCATTTGAAGACATGGGAATACTGAGGGATCCCATGGATAAGAAGATGGACCAGCAACTTAAGAGATCCTGGCAATCCATCATGGGGAGTCTGAAACCTGCCATGGCAGTAACCTGTGTGTCCAGGAATCTGGAATACTGGCTTAGCCAGCTAAAAGCACACATCACAGCAGACTCACCTAAACAGGAAATTTTGGATTCCTTTTCCACGCTCTCCACGGCCATAGCCTTCATTGCTGACGCTTCAGCAGAGTCAGTGAAGATGACAGCAAGATCTGCAGCTTTATCCAACTCAGCCAGAAGGGCTCTTTGGTTAAAGACATGGCCTGGAGATACAGCTTCTAAAAATAAGCTGTGTGGACTTCCTTTTCAAGGGGATCTACTATTCGGGCCTGGGCTAGACTCTGTTCTAGATAGAACAGCAGACAAAAAGAAGTCTTTTCCTGTGAAGAAGAAACAGGCAGCAAAGAAGCTTTTTCGACCTCAAAAAGCTCAGCAAAATAGCAGACCCCAGGAGAAGAGAAGAAACTGGTCGACACAAAAACCCAAAGGGAAAGGAGGTGTTCTCTTCCATCCTCCTGTGTCAACCAACAAAACACAATGACAAGACATTGCCGGTGGGAGGAAGATTGAGGGAATTCCTCCCCTATTGGGCAGCCATAACAGAAAATCAATACATTCTGGGTATGCTGTCCCAAATCTACAACATAGAGTTTTCAGAGACGCCACCCGAAAGGTTCTTTGTCACAAACCTCCCAAGAGATGCAGAAAAAGCCCTGGCTATGATGGACCTGTTAAAGGACCTGAGGCGACAGGGAGTTGTCTGTCCAGTTCCAGTGGAGGAACAACATCAGGGATTTTATTCCCACATATTTTTGATAAAGAAACCATCGGGGGATTTTCGTCTTATACTGAATCTGAAACCATTAAACAGGTCAGTTCTGTACAAAAAGTTTCGAATGGACTCAATTCTTACAGTCAGAACCCTGTTAACAAAAGGATGCTTCATGGCATCAATCGACTTAAGGGATGCTTACCTACATATCCCTATTGCCCCTCGCTCACAGAGATTCCTAAGGTTGGCAGTAAATCTGGGAAAGGAAATGCTCCATATCCAATTCAAAGCACTCCCTTTCGGGCTATCATCCTCCCCTCGTATTTTTACGAAGGTAATGGCAGAGTGTCTAGCTCCCCTCCGCCTTCAGGGAATCTCTGTGGTGCCTTACCTGGACGACCTGCTTTTCTTTGCCCCGTCAAAGGAAAAACTTCAAGAGGACCTGCACAAGGCAAGAGGTCATCTAGAAGCTCTGGGATGGATAGTGAACATCAAGAAATCGAATCTCACACTGGCTCAGCGGGTTCAGTTCCTAGGGTTTCAGTTATGCTCTGTGGAACAAAGAATCTTCCTACCAGAAGACAAACAGGTCAAAATACAGAATTTGGTAGCAAGGCTACAAACAAATCAGTGGTGGTCGATCAGAGAGATCATGTCAGTCCTTGGAAACCTGACTGCATCAATTCCAGCTGTCCAATGGGCAAGGCTGCATTTTCGACCACTCCAATATTTCCTCCTCAGAATCTGGGATCACAATCCAGAGACTTTGGACTTAAAGGTAAAAATCCCCACCAAGGTCAAGAGGTCCCTTTGGTGGTGGAGAAATCGGATAACCTTGTCTCAGGGTTTGGCCTGGTCCTTCCCGGCAGACCAGAGGTTAACAACGGATGCCAGGAGGTGGGGGTGGGGAGCCCACTGGAACCAAAACCTGGCACAGGGGGTTTGGTCTCAGACCGAGACAAGAAAATCCTCAAATTGGAAGGAATTAAAGGCAGTCGGCCTAGCCCTAACTGCCTTCTCTCAAAATCTTCAGGGGACTCATGTTCAAGTCCTTTCAGACAACGCCACTACAGTGGCATATCTAAACAAGCAAGGGGGCACAAGAAGCAAAACCCTACAGCTTTTGGCAACGGAAATTCTGCAATGGGCGGAAAGGCAGTTACTTTCCTTGTCAGCAATCCACCTAAAAGGTACACTAAACAGTGTGGCGGATTATTTAAGCAGGCAGAAGATCCGAGAAGCAGAATGGAGCTTGAACCCAGAAGTCTTTATGTTGATAACCAAGACTTGGGGAAAGCCAGAGGTGGATCTGTTTGCAACGAAAGAAAACGCAAAACTTCCACTTTACTTCTCACTCCACAGAAACGACAACTCTCTGGGAGTAGATTCCCTGGCACATCCCTGGAGGTTCAGGTTGGGGTATGCCTTCCCCCCCCTTCCAGCTCATTCCGTTGGTATTGAGAAAAATCCAAATGGAAAGAGCCTCAGTGATCCTGATCACACCTTATTGGCCCAAAAGGGTTTGGTTTTCGACTGTCCTTCAACTATCAGTCAAACCTGCTTTTCAGCTCCCTCTTCGTCAAGACCTACTGCTTCAAGGTCCAGTCTATCATCCAGAAGTGGAAAAGCTAAAGCTCACCGCCTGGTATCTGAGGAGCAACTGCTGAAAAGGAAAGGATTTTCAGACGCATTAATTGCTACTCTACTTTCCAGTAGGAAAAAAGTCACAAGGAATATATATGCAAAAGTTTGGAAGACATATAATACCTGGTGTGAATCGAAAGATCAAAAATTGAACAGTATTACTTCAATTTTGGAGTTCCTACAGGAGGGCGCAGGAAAAGGTTTGGCAGTAAGTACCCTCAAGGTACAAGTTACAGCCCTGGGGGTATTCTTGGAAAGGCCCATTTCTTCAGAATCTTTAATCATCAGATTCTTCAGGGCCCTTACCCGCTCCAGACCAGTGCCTGTCAGAAGCTTCCCCAAATGGGACTTGTCGGTGGTCCTTCAGGCCTTCACAAAGGAACCTTTTGAACCACTAGAAACGGTTACACTAAAAAACCTTACCCTCAAGACGGTCTTCTTGGTGGCAATAACATCAGCAAGAAGAATCAGTGAATTACATGCTTTATCAGCTATCGAACCTTTCTTGTCCATATATCCAGACAGGATAATTCTCAAGACGGATCCAGGGTTTCTCCCAAAAGTAGCTTCAACGAGAAACCGCTCACAAGAAATTGTGTTACCTACCTTCTGCCCTAATCCATCAGGAGATAAGGAAGAAAGCTTTCACTACCTAGATGTAAGAAGGGTTCTTATACACTATTTGGAGGTTACTAAAGAGTTTAGATCATCAAACTCTCTTTTTGTTCTTTTCTCTGGCAACAAAAAAGGTCGCCAGGCATCAAAAGGATCAATAGCCAGATGGCTCAGATCCGCTATTTCAGAGGCTTACTCCCAAATGAAATTGTCTCCCCCGCAGGGGATCAGAGCTCACTCTATTAGAGCATTAGCCACTACATGGGCAGAGAAAGCTGGTGCCACTCCAGAGCAAATCTGCAAAGCGGCTACGTGGTCAAGCTACTTTACATTTGCAAGACACTATAGGTTGGACCTTTTGGCAGCTGAAGATCAGGCTTTTGGCAGAAAGGTCCTGCAAGCTGTGGTCCCTCCCTAAATTGAGTAAGTCTCGATAATCCTCTCTAAGGTGCTGTCCTGAAAGACGTTTTAGGGAAAATTCAAGTTAGACTTACCGGTAACTTGTTTTCCAATAGTCTTTCAGGACAGCAGGAGGATCCTGCCCTATTGTATAAAATGTATTGCTGTGATTAACCATATCTGTTTGTGTTCCAGCATGGGCCGGAGGTACTCTTCTACAAACTGATGAATGGTGGGAGAAGCCTCCTTTTAAAATCTGGTGGATGGGGTGTTTCCTGATGAGGAGAGGGAGGAGCCATCTCTCTAAGGTGCTGTCCTGAAAGACTATTGGAAAACAAGTTACCGGTAAGTCTAACTTGAATTTTTTTTGGACGCTAGCGTTTTTTTGGCATTTTTGTTGGGTTCTTTTGAGGCAGGCAAAACATCTGAACTTGTCTATAGTGGTATATATACACACATGCTTATATGTTTATACACACCTAGACATATATAGGTGTGATAGTAGCAGAAATATATTATTGTAAATGATTTCATTAGCGCAAGCATATATTTCTGCTACTATCACACCTATATATGTCTAGGTGTGTATAAACATATAAGTATGTGTGTATATATACCACTATAGACAAGTTCAGATGTTTTGCCTGCCTCAAAAGAACCCAAAAAAATGCCAAAAAAATGCCCAGGTGTGTTTTTGCTGCCATTTTTTGGAGGCAGGCAAAACATCAGAACTTGTGCACAGTACCACTATACACAAGTTCAGATGTTTTTCCTGACTGCAAAGAACCCCAAAAAATGCCTTCTATTAAACCGGGAGAGAAGCTAACTACCTGTCCTGTAAGAAAGTGTTCTAATAAAAACAATCTTTTTTTTTTATGGTTATGGACATGCTACAGAGCTGAAACTTCACATGCACACCTTTTAGACCCCCCAGATTTGAAATCCAAAGTAAAAATCAAAAAATCTCTTTTTTTTTTTTTTTTTCAATAATTGGCTTTTTTATCAAAAATGACAATTTTTAAGAACTTTTTTTGTGTGATTTTGTGTCTGGGGGGTCTAAAAGGTGTGCATGTGAAGTTTCAGCTCTGTAGCATGTCCAGAACCAGAAAAAAAGATCATATAGGTGTTAAAGTTAAAGGAGGCTCCCGACCCACATCCCTGTTCTACTGAAAAATTCTCTTTTTTTTTTCTGGTTCTGGACATGCTACAGAGCTGAAACTTCACATGCACACCTTTTAGACCCCCCAGATACTAAATCCAAAGTAAAAATCTCTTTTTTTTAAATTTTTTCAATAATTGGCTTTTTTATCAAAAATGACATATTTTAAGAACTTTTTTTGTGTGATTAATAGTTAATGGGGCATGACCCAGAACCCTGGGCACTTTTTAGGGGCGTTTATTGGGTTTTAGGGCTTAAAAATTGTGTTTTTTGATTACCGAAGTTCGGGTCCCATTGATTTCAATGGGGTTCTGAAATCCGGGCTGAACTTTCGGGAAGTTCGGATGTTCTGGCCGAACCGAACTTTTCAAAAGTTCGATCATCCCTACTGCTATGGATGAGTGTCCATTGAAAAGATCAATGTAAGCATTCTTTACAATTAAATAGTACTGTAGTGCTTACCCTTGAAGAAGCTGCTTGGTATAACGGGTTCTCTGTTTTTTTGCCATGACTCTAGGAGCCAGACATGGGAGTAAGTCACACATGTACAAGTCACAAGCAAGTCTCAAGTCTTAACCTTCAAGTCTCAAGCAAGTCCCAAGTTACTGTGGCGAAAAGCAAGCAAGTCAAGTCGAGTCCCTGCTAGAAGTCAAGCAAGTCAAGTGAATTATTTTGGTCAAGTCACAAATCAAGTCAAAATACTGATCTACCCCAATTTTCACCTTTAAATCGGTTAAAAGTCAGTGGTCAGGAAAGGTTTTATTTTCAACATTAACAAAACTGCTTAGTGCTTTTTTCTTGGCATATTAAAGAAACACTTTGAATGCCCAAACAGCTCAAAATCCTTCTTCCGCTCATGTTTCAACACCACAGTCACTAAAAACATGTTAGGTATTTCCATTGTTAAACAGCCAGTGTCCTAAAATACAGAACACACTGAGGTGTTTTAAGTGACTGTGGTGTCAGAAACATAACAAGCACATTCATTTTGCTTTAACACATCTTGAGAAAATGCAAATATTTAATAACTTAAAGTAAAGTCATTTCGAGTCGTATGTCTCAAGTCAAAGTCAAGTCTCAAGTCATGAATACCAAGTCAAAGTCAAGTCGAGTCTTTTATTAATTTTAGTCAAGCCAGTCTCAAGTCCTCAAACTGGTGACTTAAGTCAAGTCATGTGACTCAAGTCCCCCACCTCTGCTAGGAGCAGCTTCACCCCCTCTGACACACCTAGTTGAGTAATGGGTTGCTGCCAATGCCTGGGTGAACACAAGTATCAGTATCCTACACACAACTATCTTAGAATATCAGGGACTAAGCACCAGACTGCTCAACTGTAAGTAAAACAAATATACTGTATTGTCACAGGGCAAAAATAAATAGCAAGTCACAAATAGCAAACAGCTGGTAACAGAAACTGTTTGCTTACAGTAAGCTAACTGATGTAACTATTAGGCTATGGCATAGCAGTAGTGTCTAAATTTCTGTATTACTAAAGCAAGAATAACCTAGCGATAAACAGCACCAGTAATGAACAGGTGTAAGCAGTAATTAAAAATCTCACTGTAGTTCCATATCAATCTCAGGAAGGGTACCTCTTACTATTAGTAGCTCATTTTAGGGTGGGTCCCTGTGAAGCAGTTGGTAAGTATATGGCTCCTGAATTGCAATCTTCAGCTGGCAAATCCGTGGGGCCCAGACTTTAAGGTGGTGCACGTCTGTAGACTCCAGTCCTCAGGCTACAGATGATAAGCAAGCACATAGCAGCTCTTTCTCTCTCCTCCCCACCATCTGTTTTAACCCTGTAAATTGCACATGAAAATGAATGCTCGGGTGGCAAAACTGCCCATTGAATGTGAGAGCAAAGCATTGCAGCCACGGCATGTAAACACCCACTGTCCACAGCTTAGGAGGGGCTGTTGGGTGGGCAATATAAATGAGCTTGTGTTTCCCTTTACTTAGATAGAGTCAAAAGTATTGGGACGCCTGCCTTTACACGCACATATATGGTTCAATATTGCAGCTTCAACTCTTCTGGGAAGGCTGTTCACAAGGCTTAAGAGTGTGTCTATGGGAACGTTTGACCATTCTTCCAGAAGCGCATTTGTTGTGAGGTCAGGCACTGATGTTGGATGGGAAGGCCTGGCTCGCGGTCTCCGCTCAAATTCATCCCAAAGGTGTTCTATCGGGTTGCGGTCAGGACTTTGTGCAGGCCAGTCAAGTTCCTCCCCCCCAAACTCGCTCATCCATGTCTTTATGGACCTTGCTTTCTGCACTGGCCCAAATCATTTCATAGAGGGGGATAATGGTGTGGGGTTGTTTTTCAGGGGTTGGGCTTGGCCCCTTAGTTTCAGTGAGGGTAACTCTTTAGGCGTCAGCATACCAAGACATTTTTGACAATTTCATGGTCCCAATTTTGTGGGAACAGTTTGGGGATGGCCTCTTCCTGTTCCAACATGACCGCATATCAGTGCATAAATCAAGGATTCTCTTTAATTCTATGTTAACCTCTCCATTTGATTACTCCTTTCCCTCTTGTCCTTCTGCCTTTCTAATTTTTCTGGATATTCTTCCCCTTTTCTCTATTTGTCTTCCACTGTAAGTTGGTTCTCCTTTTGTTTGCCTTCTTGTACTGGTCTTGTCCAATGGCCAGGAGAGACTAGGGGATAGCAGTTTAGAGAAAGAATTTAGTCCATTTCTAAAGATTTTAATAGTAAGTTTAACATCTTCCAGTACACTTCATATGGTGTTATTTTGCAGATTCCCCAGAGATCTATCCTATGAAAAAAATGTGAATATTTTACAACAGGCAGCTAATGATATACAGCGGATATTCTATTTCGGTACTCTAAATTCATACATATGCATTTATTGCCTAGAGGGAGTTGCCATTTCATAAAGAAGCTATACAATTGTCTTATTCTTTGCACTTTTGCACTCTCTCATAAAAATAATACATTTCCCAGCAGCAATAACTCTTGCTCCCTCACTATATAAGTTTAGGTAATCAAACACCCAAATATTTTTTGGAGTTTTGTAAAGAACAGTTGTGCTAATTGAGTTAGCATTGTACTGCAAGGTCCATTTTAAAGTAGTGAACATACAATGCTGTAGACACTTTCTAATACAGGTATAACTATGCCGGCACCATAAGCGCTTTTGTTGAGTTTCAGAAATGATCTTTTCTCTTACGTCCTCCGACAGTCGCCACCCACTCACAAGTCTTCACCAATGGGTATTGACCTTTGCTCCGCAGGAGTAGCTAGGCACAAGATTTGTTAATAACAAAAGCTTTTAGCATAGACACACCCCTAGGGGCTGTCCCCTTAGTCAATACCTCCCTGCACCAGCATTCCCAACTCAGTTTGATCTTGCCTAGCTTAGGAGTAGCAGGCTTTCCAGAGCTGGGGCTTCTGTCTCAGCCTTCTACCCTTCTTTGATTTTATTTCAAGTGTTTTTTCTTTTCTTTACTAGCTGTTATTTTGTCAGCTTTAGTTTAGGGATCTTCGGATGAAGATGATCATGCGGAGCTGGGTCTCGGACTGGCCGCCCTGGATCCCAGGGCTGAGGGCCAGATGGATCCCCAGCCTGCCATAGAGCGTTCAGCTTAGGTTTGCCCTGGCACATTGAACGACCCATCCCTGTTCGCTGCAGGGATGCTGCCTGTGAGGTGGCTACCTCACTGGACGCCATTCTGCGGTCTTGTGCTGCGGTCCACTGCGTCCTGGCTGCGGCACTCCCTGTCTTCCTGATAGCGGTTTGTCGCTTGAGAAGGCTCCCCACGCCATCCGGTACGGTAAGCACCTTCTATGTGGGGACCCTCTGTGTGGGTGTCAGTCTGTGGCTGTGTGTACCCTCATGTCTGTGTGCTATGCGGGCTCCCTGTCAGATCCCTGTATGGATGCATGCCTTTGTGGGCTGCTAGGGGGGGGGGGGGCCCTCCCGCTCTGCTGTGAGTTCTATGGTGCAGAATAGACAGATATGCCTGAGCGGAGACCGCTATGCGGCCCGACATTTCTTTTTTGCAGTACTTGCTATGGATGGCCCTGTCCTGTACAGCGATGTGTTTTGGCGCCGATTGCCGCCATTTTAGCTGGCCGCGCTCGCCCGAGCACATGTCGGCGCCATTTTCTTGTAGCCTCGATCCCTCGGCCTCAGCGGCCATTTTTGCGGAGCCTTCACAGGCTATATCAGTCAGCCGGTTATTGCATCACTTCCTCTTTCTCTGGGACAGCGATCGGTGGCAGCAGCCTGTTCTGTGCTCTCTCCAGGTTTTTTCCTTCTTGTCCTATCATTCCTTGCTCAGTGTTCTCTATCCCTGTGGAATCGGTACATGCAGTAGTGTGCGGTGGGCTGCGCTCGCCGTGGTGTTAAAGGGACAGTACCCCTTTTTTTTTTTTGTCTTTTATTACTGTGGGCATGGATTCTCAGGATAGCAAGTTTCCCCCCGCCTTGGTGGGGGACCAGGGTGCTGCTGCACCCCCCGAGGGGGCTGATCTGGCCACTGTAGTGGCATCCTTAGTGTCTCAGGTGCAAATGCTGATGGCTGAACGATCCGCAAAAAGGGCCAGGTTATCCATTTCCTCTGATTCAGAGGGCGATGTAGCTGCTGGGGCTGGCGTGCCCTTCTCAGGGTCTTGCTCATCTCTGGACCTCGTGGGGTCTGAAGGGGAGGCGGAGGTGGAAGGGGTTGATACTTCTCCCCCTGGCTCGCCTGAAGAGCTTGCACTCATGGATGAGCTGATCGCCTCCATTAAGGATACTTTGCACTTGGAGGATGAGCCCGCTCCTCCTACTAGGGTGTCCTCTTTTGGAACGCAAAGGACCCGCAAATCTGCACAGGTTTTTCCCTGCCCTGCTGAATTTCACCATACGGTTAATGAGCAGTGGCGCAATTTGAAGAAGCCCTTTACAGTGCCGAATAAGTTTAAACTGCTTTATCCATTCGCGCCATCCACCGACGAGCGTTGGTGTGTAGCGCCTCAGGTGGATCACGCGGTAGCCGTTTTAAACAAAGCTACCGCGATTCCTTCAGGGATACCCCGGTTTTACGGGACCCTACGGACAGGAGATTGGAGTCTCTTGCCCGTCATGCCTACATGGTTGCTGGTTCTATGCTAAAACCTATTTTTGCTTCGGTTATGGCGGCCCAGGCAGTTGCCGATTGGACGAAGATGCTCAGGCGCACTCTGGTGGCGCCTTCCACATTGGCCATGGTGGATCAAATCCATCAAGGCATCATGTACTTGTGTGATGCGGACTTGAATTTGGCTCCTTTGGCTGCACGCCTCTCTGGCGTGGCGGTGCTCAACCGTCGCCCGATATGGTTGAAGAGTTGGTCTGTGGACCAATCTTCTCGCAAGACGTTGGCGGATTTTCCCTATGTGGGATCTCGCCTTTTTGGCGAGGCGTTAGATACCCTGATTAAGGGTGTTACTGGGGGCAAGAGTACTCTCTTGCCCCAGAATCCCAAGCACAAGTCTTTCCGTGGCAAGCGGAACCCCTCGTTTCGGCCCTCCCAGGGGTCCTTTCGTGCCTTTCAGTCGCAATCCAAGGGCAAGCCCTTCAAAGGCCAAGGCTCCCAGAAGAAGCCATGGGCGGGCAAGCCGAAATCCTGCCAGTCCGGCTCGGCAACCCACGTCAGTTCCACCTGAAGGGGCGCCCTCACCCATTTCTGGGGTGGGGGGACGTCTGCGCGGTTTCCTCCAACCTTGGCTGTCCCACATTCAGGACAGATGGGTTCAGGAAATCGTTTGATCTGGTTACAAGATCGAATTTCTCTCTCGGCCGGCGGGCAGGTTTTTTCCCTCAAATCTTCAGCTTTCTCCGGAGCGCTTGCAGGATCTTCACCTGGCGGTGCGGGACCTGCGGGCCCAAGGAGTCGTGGTTCCGGTGCCTCATCGGGACAGATTTCGGGGGTTTTACTCCAATCCTGTTCACTGTGCCCAGAAAGGAGGGCAAGGTGCGTCCGATTCTGGACTTGAAAGCTCTGAACCTTTTGTGCGTGTTCGGAAGTTCCGCATGGAATTCCTGCGCTCAGTGGTGGCTGCCCTGAGTCCGGGGGAGTTCATGGCCTCCATCGATCTGAAGGATGCGTACCTACACATCCCCATCTTCGAGGGTCATCAGAGATACCTTCGATTCGCCATTGCGGAGGATCACTACCAATTTGTGGCGTTACCTTTCGGTCTAGCTTCGGCTCCGCGGGTTTTTACCAAGGTGCTGGCGCCGGTCCTGGCCCTGTTACGGGCACAGGGCATTGCGGTCTTGGGGTATCTGGACGATCTCCTGATAAGGTCAAATGCCAGCCAGAGCCTGGTGACCGACCTGTCCACCACGGTGCAGACGCTGCAAGAGTTCATTTGGACCATAAACATTCCGAAGTCGACTCTGTGTCCTTCGGTTCGCCTTCCCTATCTGGGGATGATTCTGGACTCTGTTCAGGCGTGGGTTTTCCTACCGGAGGACAAGCTCCGGACGCTTCAGGACGAGGTCAGGTCCCTCAGGGACAGCCCAAGCTCGTCCCTCCGGACATGCATGAGATGTCTGGGGTTGATGGTCTCAGCCTTCGAGGCGATTCCCTTTGCCCAGTTTCACACGCGGGGTCTCCAGGCGGAGATTCTTGCCAAGTGGGACGGGCATCCGCAGTACTTGGATCTGCGGATCTCGTTGAGTCACTGCACCAGGAGGAGTCTTCTGTGGTGGCTCCAGTCCCCGACGGTGTCGGGGGGCAAGTCTTTCCGTCCGTTGTTATGGACGGTGATCACCACGGATGCCAGCCTGTCGGGCTGGGGTGGTGTTCTGGGCGTTCTGTCCGCCCAGGGAACTTGGTCGGAGGAGGAGTCCTCCCTTCCGATCAACATTCTGGAATTGCGAGCGATAAAGCTTTGCCTTCTGCGATGGTCGTAACGACTTCAGGGCCGTCCGGTTCGGGTTCAGACGGACAATGCCACCGCGGTGGCCTACATCAACCATCAAGGGGGCACCAGGAGTGCCCAAACGCGGCTCGGGAAGTGGCCGACATTCTGTCTTGGGCAGAGACGCACGTCCCGGCGATAACTGCAGTTCACATACCGGGGGTGGAGAACTGGCAGGCGGACTATCTGAGTCGCCAGACCCTGGACCAGGGGGAATGGTCCCTTCACCCGGATGTCTTCCAGATGTTGTGCGCGAAGTGGGGTTCCCCAGATGTGGACCTGTTCGCGTCTCGTCTAAACAACAAGGTAGAAAGGTTCGTAGCAAGAACGCGCGATCCTCGGGCGGACGCCTCGGACGCGTTACTGGCGCCCTGGCATCAGTATCGTCTGATGTATGCCTTTCCCCCGATTCAACTACTGTCCAGGCTCCTTCGCAGGTTAGCCTCGGAACCGCATACGGTGATTCTGGTGGCACCGGACTGGCCTCGCCGGTCTTGGTACGCAGACCTCGTCAATCTGGCAGTCGACGCTCCGTGGCGCCTACCGCTTCGGGAAGACTTTCTGTCTCAAGGGCCGATATTCCATCCTGCTTTACAGTCGCTGGCTTTAACAGCTTGGCTGTTGAAAGCCAGGTCCTGAAGGATAGGGGTCTCTCCCCTGAGGTCATTCCCACTTTGATCAAGGCTAGAAAAGCCTCTTCAGGGAAGATTTACTACCGTACTTGGAAAGCGTATTTTGCCTGGTGTGAGTCCAGGGGGTTTTCCCCTCGCTCATACTCGGTGCCGAGAGTGTTGGCTTTCCTCCAGACTGGAGTGGACCAGCGTTTGGCGCTGGCCACGGTCAAGGGCCAGATTTCTGCGCTGGTCGTTCTTTTTCAGCGCCCTGTGGCGTCAAGTTTGTTGATTCGCACCTTTGTTCAGGGGGTGACATTTGGCCCCTCCTAGGAGGGAACCTTTGCCTCCATGGGACTTGAACTTAGTTCTGTCAGTGTTACAACATGCTCCTTTTGAAAAGATCAGGGAGATCTCGTTGTCTCGGTTGTCCAAAAAGGTGGCTTTTTTGGTGGCGATCAGGGTGTCGGAGCTGGCGGCTTTGTCCTGCAGCTCTCCCTACTTGGTGGTTCACAAGGATAAGGTGGTCTTGCGACCTAACCTGTCCTTTCTGCCGAAAGTGATCTCGGATTTTCACCTTAATGAAGAAATTGTCTTGCCTTCGCTCTGCGCGAAGCCGAAACATCCTAAGGAGGTTGCCTTACATTTCCTGGATGTTGTCCGGGCGATCAGGGTTTACCTGTCGTCCACTAAGCCTTTTCGCAAGTCGGATTCCCTCTCTGTTCTTCCTGAAGGACCTCGGAAGGGCATGGCGGCGTCGGCTGCGACTATCGCCAAATGGATCAGACAGACCATTGAGCAAGCCTATGCTTTGAAGGGGAAGGTTCCTCCCTTCCCTGTGAAGGCGCACTCTACCAGATCTTTGAGTACGTCTTGGGCTTACCGGCATCAGGCTTCTGTGGCCCAGGTGTGTAAGGCGGCGACTTGGTCGTCCGTTCACACCTTCTCAAAGTTTTATAAGGTGGATGTTCAGGCATCGGCCGATGCCTCCTTTGGCCGTAAGGTTCTCAGTGCGGCAGTGCCTTAGAGACCCTTGTTTTTGGGTCCTTGGCTGTTGGGGTGTTTTTACCCCTGGGTTACTTGTTTTCCTGGGTTGTTGCTCCTGTTGAGCACGTTTTCCTTTTGCCCGGTTGGTTCTCTTACTGTGGTATGGGTTCTTTCTCTGATGTGGGTACTGCGTTGCTTGTAAAATTCCTTTCTCTGAGTCCTCCGACAGTCGCCGCCCCCCGCCCCTCTTCTGGGGTTTTTGTGTACTCTTACTGCTATGCTACCAAACTGAGTTGGGAATTCTGGTGCAGGGAGGTATTGACTAAGGGGACAGCCCCTAGGGGTGTGTCTATGCTAAAAGCTTTTGTTATTAACAAATCTTGTGCCTAGCTACTCCTGCGGAGCAAAGGTCAATACCCATTGGTGAAGACTTGTGAGTGGGCGGTGACTGTCGGAGGACTCAGAGAAAGGAATTTTACGGTAAGATTTTACAAAAATTCTGTTTTTTGCCTTTTTTTATAAGGTTAAAAAATTCTGTAATGTGTCCGTGCATCTTTTCTTCCCAGGGCTTTTTTTCAGTGAGAAAATTAAGGAACGCAGTTCCAACACCTTCAGCACTGAATGTATGTAATGGCGATAGTAACTGGGGTATGCTGGAGGATCTATTGATGCTGGCAGGGATCTATTTTGTGTGGGGGTCTATTTTTTCTGAGGAGGTCTTTTGTTGCTGGGTACTCAAGGGAGGCCTATTGTTGCTGGCTGCTGGAGGGCCTATTGTTGCTGAATGCTGGGAAAACTGTTGATGTTGCTGGGGGTGTATTGTTGCAGAAGTGGATCTATTGTTGCTGGGGTGGTATATTGCAGGCAGTCTAATGTTGCGGAGGGGGGGGGGATAAAAAATGATATTCAGTTTAAAACTGAAGCAAAACATTAGTGTATAGATATTTAAAAAAAACAAAACAAAAAAAATTATAAATACTTCCCCCCCCCCCTTTTTCAAGGTGATTACATTCCCTCTGTTCTCAGCTTCATAAGAGCTGGGGGAGGAGAAGCAACAGTACACTGAGCTTTTCCGTAAATGGCTGTGCAGGGGGTGCATGTCTAGACAAGTCTGATCATTGAAGGAGAGCAGGCTAAATTCCCAGTATTGCTAGAGAATAGACTGCTAGAGCACTAAAGATTTTGCCATCATTTCTCTATGCTAATACTTGCATAGTTGCCAACATTTGAAAAAAATTTCCAGGGACACTTTGCAGCGCAGCTATCAATTACTTACCACACCCACTTCCCTGAAACTCCGCCCACTCTGCATAATTAATCTCCGCCTACTTATCAGATTATAGGGTCTACTTCATAAAGAGAGAATTACAGGAAATTGAAAAGGGAATTGAGAACTTGAGGCCAAAGTAGCAGAGTTGGAATAATTCTCCCATTCAGCTGCACTACTTCTGCCTAAAGTTTAAAATTCTCATCACAATTCCCTGCAATTCTAAAGTGTCAAATGTGCTCAGGTGAGACCATACAAAAAATGTAATATGGAAATATAAATAAAGTGCAAGGTGTAAATAAGTATGATTATACTATCTGGTATAATTAGGTTTTATTGTACTTATTTACACCTTGCACTTTATTTATATTTACATATTACATTTTTTCTATGGTCACACCTGAGCACATTTCACACTTTATTCACCTGTCTTTGAATTCAGCCCTCTGTAGGGTAATAATTTGCATTTACATAAAACAATGTGGCATCCTTTCCTTCCTAACACATTACCCAGTCCATACCAGTATAGATCCAAACACATTACCCAGTCCATACCAGTATAGATCCAAACACATTACCCAGTCCATACCAGTATAGATCCAAACACATTACCCAGTCCATACCAGTATAGATCCTAACACATTACCCAGTCCATACCATCCTACACATTACCCAGTCTATACCAGTATAGATCCTAACACATTACCCAGTCCATACCATCCTCACACATTACCCAGTCCATACCAGTATAGATCCTAACACATTACCCAGTCCATACCAGTATAGATCCTAACACATTACCCAGTCCATACCATCCTCACACATTACCCAGTCCATACCAGTATAGATCCTAACACATTACCCAGTCCATACCATCCTCACACATTACCCAGTCCATACCAGTATAGATCTGTAGCGGAACAGGGCACCCCTGAGCAGGTACCTCCGTTGACAGATGCTCCTAGTGCTTCCCGAGGGCTCCAAGCACTCCACCAGACACCGTAAGCACTTCAGACTCCACGAACTGCCGCAGCTTGGTTAGGGTCTTGACATCTCCTACCCACCCTGGACCAACGACAAGGCCCCAGGTTCCTGTGGGTGAACCTCTCTTTCCCCAGAGAGTGCAGCACGAACAAGCTCTTACACAAGCTCGTATAAGAGCTTTGTGATTCTCTAAGGGAGTATGGAAGACCATAGCAATTCCTGCAGCAGATTCCCCCAATAACGAGACAAAGCTCCGAGATGAGGGTAAAACAGGAACAACATTTATTGGAAGAACAGAGCACACTTTTATACAGAAATTGGAACATCCTTCCCCCAACAACCGCTTTTCCATTGGTCAATTGCAAAGTACTTGCGGTTCTCAATAAGGTCCTCTCCAGCATATGAAAATGAGGGCTTGAAAATGAGTCAACAGGGATTGTTCAGATATCTTTGACCAATGCAAGGAGACAGAAGCCCCAGGGGGCAATCAATGTACACAATAGTCAGACACAGAACAATGGTTCCCTAACAAGCCCTCAATACACATTACTCTGAGTGTCAATAGACCGCCCGTCTCCTCAGAACTTCCTGTAATGCCCATATTAGGAGTTGGCTTCCTGTTCCTTACAGTTTACAGGAATACGTTTTAGCTTCCAGGAGAGGCAAGGCTCCATTAGCCACATGTTTAAAGAAACACAAAAAGACACAAAAATGCATAACTCCCAGTCTACTGAACAGAACCCCCACATTCAACCCATCCCCAGATAGCCTGGATCTGAGCGCTCAACATATCCAAACAGCGCTCAGATGCCACAAACACAGTCAAATTGCCATGGGGTTTACGTTTAGCCTGGGCTGATGAAAGGGTCCATAGTCCCATTGCAGGAGGCGAGCAACCAGGCTTCTCCAACGCCCAGTGGCGAGATTGGTCTCGTCACAAGATCCTAACACATTACCCAGTCCATACCAGTATAGATTCTAACACATTACCCAGTCCATACCATCCTACACATTACCCAGTCCATACCAGTATAGATCCTAACACATTACCCAGTCCATACCATCCTACACATTACCCAGTCCATACCAATAGAGATCCTAACACATTACCCAGTCCATACCAGTATAGATCCTAACACATTACCCAGTCCATACCAGTATAGATCCTAACACATTACCCAGTCCATATCATCCTAACACATTACCCAGTCCATACCAGTATAGATCCTAACACATTACCCAGTCCATACCATCCTAACACATTACAGAGTCCATACCAGTATAGTCCATACCAGTATAGATCCTAACACATTACCCAGTCCATATTATCCTAACACATACCAAGTCCATACCAGTATAAATATCCAGCATGAGATTTTTCCCATTGAGGATTGAGGTCTGTTTTAATTTTTTTGAGCAATATATATATACAGGGAGTGCAGAATTATTAGGCAAATGAGTATTTTGACCACATCATCCTCTTTATGCATGTTGTCTTACTCCAAGCTGTATAGGCTCGAAAGCCTACTACCAATTAAGCATATTAGGTGATGTGCATCTCTGTAATGAGAAGGGGTGTGGTCTAATGACATCAACACCCTATATCAGGTGTGCATAATTATTAGGCAACTTCCTTTCCTTGGGCAAAATGGGTCAAAAGAAGGACTTGACAGGCTCAGAAAAGTCAAAAATAGTGAGATATCTTGCAGAGGGATGCAGCACTCTTAAAATTGCAAAGCTTCTGAAGCGTGATCATCAAACAATCAAGCATTTCATTCAAAATAGTCAACAGGGTCGCAAGAAGCGTGTGGAAAAACCAAGGCGCAAAATAACAGCCCATGAACTGAGAAAAGTCAAGCGTGCAGCTGCCAAGATGCCACTTGCCACCAGTTTGACCATATTTCAGAGCTGCAACATCACTGGAGTGCCCAAAAGCACAAGGTGTGCAATACTCAGAGACATGGCAAAGGTAAGAGGCTGAAAGACGACCACCACTGAACAAGACACACAAGCTGAAACGTCAAGACTGGGCCAAGAAATATCTCAAGGCTGATTTTTCAAAGGTTTTATGGACTGATGAAATGAGAGTGAGTCTTGATGGGCCAGATGGATGGGCCCGTGGCTGGATTGGTAAAGGGCAGAGAGCTCCAGTCCGACTCAGATGCCAGCAAGGTGGAGGTGGAGTACTGGTTTGGGGTGGTATCATCAAAGATGAGCTTGTGGGGCCTTTTCGGGTTGAGGATAGAGTCAAGCTCAACTCCCAGTCCTACTGCCAGTTTCTGGAAGACACCTTCTTCAAGCAGTGGTACAGGAAGAAGTCTGCATCCTTCAAGAAAAACATGATTTTCATGCAGGACAATGCTCCATCACACGCGTCCAAGTACTCCACAGCGTGGCTGGCAAGAAAGGGTATAAAAGAAGAAAAGCTAATGACATGGCCTCCTTGTTCACCTGATCTGAACCCCATTGAGAACCTGTGGTCCATCATCAAATGTGAGATTTACAAGGAGGGAAAACAGTACACCTCTCTGAACAGTGTCTGGGAGGCTGTGGTTGCTGCTGCACGCAATGTTGATGGTGAACAGATCAAAACACTGACAGAATCCATGGATGCCAGGCTTTTGAGTGTCCTTGCAAAGAAAGGTGGCTATATTGGTCACTGATTTGTTTTTGTTTTGTTTTTGAATGTCAGAAATGTATATTTGTGAATGTTGAGATGTTATATTGGTTTCACTGGTAAAAAAAAATAATTGAAATGGGTATACTGTATATTTGATTTTTGTTAAGTTGCCTAATAATTATGCACAGTAATAGTCACCTGCACACACAGATATCCCCCTAAAGTAGCTAAAACTAAAAACTACTTCCAAAAATAGTCAGCTTTGATATTAATGAGTTTTTTGGGTTCATTGAGAACATGGTTGTTGTTCAATAATAAAATTAATCCTCAAAAATACTAATTTGCCTAATAATTCTGCACTCCCTGTATATGTATATATATATATATATATATATATATATATATGCATACACGGATATGTACACACATTTATCTAGAGCTAGAAAACTATATATATATATATATATATATATATATATATATATATATATATATATATATATATATATATATATATATATATACAGACTTGTATAAAGTACTCAAAATTTCTACTTGAGTAAAAGTACAAGTGCTTGATCAAAAAGTGACTTGAGTAGAAGTGGAAGTGCTCGCAGAAAGAGTTACTTAAGTGGAAGTACTAAAGTATTCAACATTTTTTTTACTTAAGTATTGCAAGTAGTTTTTTCAAAAAAATTGCTACTTAAGTACTAAAAGTAAAAAGTACCAGTAGTTTTGAAAAAAAATTTCTACTCAAGTACTGAAAGTAGAAGTACAAGTACTGTGTTATGTAGTTATTAACGAAAGAAGTCAAAGTTTGAACATCATATTGTTTTTTATTATTTCAAATGATTTATTCAAATGATTAACCTGTGTTTGTTAGTAGTTTCTTGATGCACTTTAAGCGCTGTAGCACCATTTATTTGTTTGTTTCATATTTTCTTTTTATTGGAAAGATTTGGTATAGCAGCTTTTATTATACACAGCCTTTATTTTCGTATGCGCTGATTTACAAATGACATTATACACATTTTTTGAGCTTTATGCAACCTGCCATCTACTGTTCTGGCAGTGGTAATTTTTTTAAAAGTAACGAGTAACTATGCAGCACAAAAAAAAAATACTTGAGTAGAAGTATCGAAATCATCGAAAAAATGTAGTGAAGTAGAAGTAGGAGAAATAAATTCTACTCTAGGAAAGTACAGATACCGCATTTCGGTACTTAAGTACAGTACTTAAGTAGTTCTACTTCGTTACTATACATCTCTGTGTATATATATATATATATATATATATATATATATCTCAGTTAACAGGTGTAAAAATTATATCTATAAAAAAACATTATTAATAGTAGTAATTAATGGAGTGTGAGGCCTCCAGCTTGTCGGAAGGTGCTCTGCCTCCCCCTGCTGGCGGATTTTGGAAAGTGCACCATGCTGACACCCTGCCTCCGGTGACACGTTAAATTTGCGACAGACGGGAAGAGTGAGCGGGCAGAGAGAGAGAGAGACAACCTGCTGCCAGAACTACAACACCTAGCTGGGGTGAGAGCGACACTGTGTGGCACAAAATAAAAAAAAAATATATATATATATATATTTTTTTTTAAATGATTTACATTGTCTCTGATTAACAGCCTAACAGGGACAATGTAAATCACCCGGGACAGGCTCCTATTTGCCGGGATTGTCCCGGGAAAAACAGGACAGTTGTCAGGTATGTACTTGGTCTGCACTATTTGCACTCATTATAATTTATCACAATACCCCCGGGAAGTGGGGTATCACCCAGCACTGGTGTTTACTAATTTAAGCAACAGAGTATTTAATTTATTTTATTTAGCACAGTGAGCACGTGCAATATCATTTTCTAATAAAGCTGTTTTTCTGAGCAGCACAGTATATGAACACCAATATCAATTTTTTTAAGTTGAGCAGCAGCACTTGCACGAAGCACTTTCATAGGGGTGTAAACAGACACCCAGCAAGCTAACTCTTACTCTTCACTTAGGTGTCCTTTTATGAAATGGAGATGAGCAGTGATCCTGCTGATCACAGCTCATTTCTGATCATTCTCAGTTTATGAAACAGAAATGATCAGCAGAGAACTTGTTCTTCACTGATCATCTCTTCACACAGGAATCTGTCATTGACTGACACAGAAACAGCCAGGTCATGAAGCTGTGATCCCCGCACTTCACTGGCGATCTGTGCCAGAATTCCCACTCCCGGGTTCACCAGCCTGGAGCTTGTGAAGCGGGGAGTGAAGACAGAATCGGGGGAGAACTGAGGGGGAAAAAGGAAGATTATGGACTTCCTTCTTCCTCGTTCAGACCCCCCAACACAGTAATCGTGTCCCCCTGCCATATTTATGTATATATATATACATGTGTATGTATATATATATATATATATATATATATATATATATATATATATATATATATATATACACACATACATGCATACCTCCCAACCGTCCCGGACTGTCCCGCAATTTGGAGTGAGTCCCGCGGTCCCGCGGAGCCGGTCTGAAGTCCCGCAAAATCATCTGGTGGCCGGCCAGCCCTCCTCCCAGCTCCGCCCCTGTCTTCGTCTCCTGCCTCTCAGCGCCGGGATCGCTGCAAGCATCACTTTGCTGACCTATCCGCAGCACACTCCACACAAACCTGCAAACCAACCACATGCGAGTATGAAGCAGGACAACACGTGACGCCGGAACGTACAGCGCTACAGACCCGCCCCTTGTACTAGGAGATGGAAGGAAATTTAGCCTGCACAGCAGACAGGTACGGGGAGAGCGGATTCGTTCAACCAGTAAGCAGGGGCCGTCTTTCTCATGCGCATGCTGGGGAATTGTCTGGGGGCCCCCCGATCTGATCCCCCCACGCCGCAGCAGCAGCTACATTATGCGGTAAACTAGTTGCTAAGATCGCCTGCCGAATGGCATCTAGCAACCAATGACGTCCGAGAAGGGACCCAGCATGCAAAGCATCCTCCTCCATGCCTATCAGAGACTCCGGCTCCACCCACCTCCGCTCCTCCCTTCATCCTCACTGTGCGGCCGCTGCGGAGGGGAAACTGCCTGAGTGACTGAGGCAGCAAGACCGAGCACAAACTGCTGCTTCAGGTGAGATATTCTTTCCCTCTCCCCCCCTCTCTCCCTCTATTCTCTCTCTCCCCCTCTTCCCTCTCCCTCCCTCCCCCCCTTCTCTCTCTCCCCTCTCTTTCCTCCCCCCCCCCCTTCCCTCCCTCATCCCCCCTATCCCCCCCTTCTCTCTCTCCCCCCTCCCCCTCTCTCCCCCTCTCTCTCTCTCCCCCCCCCTCCCTTTCCCCCCCTCCATCTCCCCCCCTCTCT